>NC_056687.1:55830000-57030000 GCF_018350215.1 Panthera leo
TCTATAATTATTTTAGGATTTTCCCATAGTCCACTAGTAAAATAATTTCCAGTGTCATAAACAAAAGTTTTTGTGCTGAGAGTCTCAAATTTTATGAATGTAGAAAAAGTACTAAACATACACCAAAAAGCCAGAAGAATCAGCTTTCCCCTAGACTAACAATATCACATTTGGAAAATCAGCTGTTTTCTGACTCATTCTGAAAAGTTAGGATAACGACTCAGCTTCTTTAATAATACCAGAAGCCTAGCAGTGGTCAGAAATGTCAATGGTTATATAGTGATCCATATGATAGATTGTGGAAATTTAGTGTACATGGAATTATGTCCTTTCCTCAAGCTTTGGTCTGTATGTTGTTTTCTTATTCAGGACTGTGGGAGTTTAGAAGAAAGCTCCTTAAAAGGAACACAAAGACTCTATTCCATTATGCATGATACTGAGAAAAAAAGCAGCTCCAATGGGCTAATGAACTTTGGTTCTGTGGACATGAGGTCAGTGGATTTGAAGGCCATTGGTAAATGGTCTTCTGAACTGGGATGGAACAGGAGAGTAAATATTGCCTCTTATTGTGGACCCTAGGCAGTAATGAGATTCCTTCACTGCCTTCCATCCACATCATTGCAGACTGTGCTTGTCCTATCCAATGTTCATTTTCTACATCAAATATTCCAAAAATATTTGTGAAAACAAAGCATCCCACTAGAAAATGGACATTCTCAGCCTCCCATACAGCTAGCCACATGTACAGTTTTGATCAATGACACATAGGCAGAAATCTATTGGAGATTTCTGGGAAAGTTTTATTTTCCTGATATAGGCATGACTCTTCCTTCCTTTTGTCCCTTTGCTAGACACAGGTATGAAGTTGAACTGTGACCATGAAGTAATGCTGGGGGAAGCCTGCTCACTAAAGATGGTGAAATAAGAAGAGGCAGGAAGACTGAGACATTGATGACTCAGCCTTCAGTTGCCTATATCTAAAGTCTCACGTAAGGGGAAAAAAAAAATCCCTCTGTTTTATAAACCAATGTGGTTAAACTTCTGTTACCTGCAGCTGAAGGGCATCCTTGATGATACATCTGTAAGTGAAATGAGCCTCTGGCAAAATTGTAAAGACATTGTTCAAAGTAAAAGAGACCTTTTCATCTCATTCTCTGTGCCTCTCTTCATGACATTTCTTCCATCTGGGTTGCCCTGTCCTCCAAACATCTCTACTAGCACGTGTTCATTTATTTGTTAGTGTTGCAGTTATGTGCCAAGCACTGTGCTATTAAAAACAATCACATAAGGGGGCGGCTGGGTGGCTTGGTTGAACATCCAGCTTCAGTTCAGATCATGATCTTGTGGTTCATGAGTTCAAGCCCCACATCAGGCTCTGTGCTGACAGCTCAGAGCCTGGAGCCTGCTTCAGATTTTGTGTCTCCCTTTCTCTGCCCCTCCCCTGTTCTCTCTCTAAGAATTGATAAACATTAAAAAAAAATTTTAAATCACATACAGGGGCACCCTGGGTTGCTCAATTGCTTGAGCATAGATTCTTGATTTTGGCTCAGGTCATGATCCCAAGACTGTTGGACTGAGCGAGCCCATGTCAGACTCTGCACTGAGTGTGAAGCCTGCTTAAGATTCTCTCTCTGCCCTTCTGCACCTCTCTCTCACTTGCACTCTCACACACTCTCTCTAAAATAAAATAATAATAATCATAATAATAATCACAAAGTTTGGTCACAGTCTAGTGAGAAAAGTAAGATGTGCAAATAAATCCTCATTATTAAATGTGTTAATTGCTGAAACAGAGAAACCTCAAAGTCTCAGGTCACAAAAGACTGAACAGCTAGCACTAGAGGGTCAAAGAAGGCTTCCTAGTAGAAATGATAATTGACTTTGCTTTAAAAGAATCCACTTAAGTAAAAAACAAAAACAAACAAACAAAACCACCTTCTTTCATAAAGCAGCCCTGCAATGGCTCCATCAGGAAAAAACCAACCAACAAACAACAACAACAAAAACCTTTCCTACAGAACCTTATTTGTCCTTGATAACATCAATCCTTTCTTGCTTGAAGGTTGTTAAAGATTGTGCCTTCCCTCCTTTACAAGACTTAATAACCCTGAAGGCAGGAACGACATCTGACTGAACCTCACAGCCTCCCCTGGTACCTGGTACATCTTAGATCCATGATAACTGGCAGTTGAATGGGCATCACTGATCTTCCTTTCACTTCCTATGACCCAGTGCCCTAGCTGCAGCTTCCCTGAGTTCTAGCTTTTTCCGTGGTTGAAGACATCTCGTCACCAGATGTTTGTTATATTAATAACCTTTGTCAAATTTGGAGAAATGTTTAAAAAAATACAAAGCACTTTTGTAGCAGATAAGTATGTAGAAAAGTATTATATGTTGGCTGACTATACCCTCTCCTGAAGAGAGTTGGACAGGTAGCAGGGAGAGGGCAGACCTAGCTAGGGAGGTGGGGGCTCTCTGCTGGGAACAGTCAAACTGGAGCAGCTGTGCATCGGTTTCCTATGGCTACCGTTAAAAATTACCACAGACTGGGTGCCTTTAAACCACGAAAACTTATTTTTTCATAGTTCTGGAGGGCAGAAGTCTTGAAATCAAGGTCTCAGCAGGGTTGGTTCCTTCTGGAGGCACTGTGGGAACATCTGTTCCATGCCTCTCTTCTAGTTTCTGGGGGCTGCAGGCAATTCTTGGTGTTCTTGTCTTATATGTGCATTACTCTATCCTCTGCCTCTGCCTTCACATGACTGTCTCCCCTAGGTGTCTCTTCCTTTTCCCTTCTCCTATAAGAATACTTTTCATTGAGGTTAGGGCCTACTTGGATCCAGATGATATCGTCCGGAGATCCTTAACTTAGCTACAATTCCAAAGACTCTTTTTCCAAATAAAAGCACACTCAGAGGTTCCAAGTGGGCATATCTTTCGAGGGGACACCATTCAATGCACTACAAGTTCTGTTGATGCTCTCCCTCCCCCCACCAAGGAAGGATTGATAAGACTGGTCAGAAAACAAGGGTCTTCTCTAATCATGTTTTAAGTCGGTTAAGGGAGACGTCAGAAGGTTCGTAGGATGCAACAGAGCAATAGAACCATTTTGGAAATGGTTGCCTAGCCCCTATCAGGTCTCATCTCTGCAGAACCGAACCAGGAAAGATTCTTTCCATAGAATAGTTTTTCTCTATCTAAACTCATTTTACCTCCATAATTAAACCTCACAGACAGGCTACAGGAAAATTATCTTCTGCCCAAGCACAAACCATATGGTGTCACTCTTTTATTTTTTAACAGAAGAATTTTCTTTAAATTTTGGAATTGTAACAGAGGAATTTTGTTTAAATCTCAGTCCGTGGACTTACAGCGTTGGGTCTATATTACTATCATCCTGTAATAGCATTTATATAATAACACCAGATACAGTTTTCTAGGTGTGTTTTAACTTTATTTAATAGGTCACCTCTGTTTGATGACTTTTTCCTCATTAAGAATGAATCCTGTAACATAAGAACTATGAAATTACAGAATTCTTCAGAGAAAGAATGATTTTTCTCAAAGACTTTTTGTAAAATAAAACATCTCCTTACAACAAACTTGGCTATCATCCACAATACATGTTTATTATAAAGCAGATGAGACTAAGAATGTAGTCTCTGAGTTACCACCAAGAGATTATTGCCAACAGCCCTGAAAGCTATATTATGATACTCACCATCATTTACCATGACCCAGGTACCCTATGCTTTCAATCTGGTCTGCCTATGGTCATGTCACTATCTTCTAAGATTGCATAATTGACAGAATTATTTTTATAAAGATTAATTAAATACAAAGCCCTCAACCTTTTCACCAATCCTTTTTAAAACTTTATTGGGGTACCTGAGTGGCTCAGTTGGTTAAGTCTGACTTTGGCTCAGGTCACAGTCTCACAGTTCATGAGTTTGAGCCCTGCATCGAGTTCTGTGCTGAAAGCTCAGAGCCTGGAGCCTGCTTCAGAGTCTGTGTCTCCCTCTTTCTCTGCCCCTCACCCACTGACACTCTATCTCTCACTCAAAAATAAATTAACATTTAAAAAATAATAAAAACAAAATAAAATAAAAAAATAAAACTTTCCCACACTGAAGCAAGGGTTTTGGCATCAACACTGAGATCAGTGTTGAAGTCTGGATTGTTCATTTTAATGACATTGTTTAACCTCTATTCTGCCTAATGTCATTCTTTTTTAATGCATTTTTAAGTTTATTTATTTAAAAAAATTTTTTTTAATGTTTATTCATTTTTGAGAGACAGAGAGAAACAGAGCACAAGCAGGGGTGGAGCAGAGAGAGAGGGAGACACAGAATCTGAAGCAGGCTCCGGGCTCTGAGCTGTCAGCACAGAGCCTGAATGGGGCTCAAACTCATGAACCATGAGATGGTGACCTGAGCCAAAGTCAGGCACTCAACCGACTGAAGCCACCCAGGCACCCCAAGTTTATTTATTTATTTTTGAGAGTGGGGAGGGGCAGAGAGAGAGGGATAAAAATAATCCCAATCAGGGTCCACGTGTCAGAGCCCAGTGCAGAAGCTGGATGCAGGGTTCGATCTCACAAACCATGAGATCGTGACCTGACCTGAAATCAGGAGTTTGACGCTTAACCAGCTGAGCCTCCCAGGCGCTCCTTTAACACATATCCTTAATGCCAAATATATATATGTGGTTTATTACAAAAAACAGTACTCACTTGACCCCCTCTATTTTCTTCCACAAAGACAACCATTTCCAACTATTTTGGCTTTTTCTTTTAGCATTTAACTCCTATTTCTAAATAATATATTTATAACTCTACTTAGTAATTTTTAAAGGTCTTAGCCATTTTTAATGAATTTCCTCTGTAGAACATAAGAATTTAGTTCCCTTTCATGCTTATACCTCCCCTAAGCACAGACTTTTCCCTTTCTTTCATCTTTCCTACAAAGTTAAAATATAATTTCAATCAAATAAATATTTTGTATTTGCATAATTATGCATAAACACTATCCACACCTTAGCCATGATGTTTTTTTTCTTTTTATGTAACTTTCATTTTATCTATATTTAATAACCACCTCTTTTTAATTAACCTGGATTTCTACGTACCTACCAGACTCAACTTCTTAGCAGAAGTGCATCTATCACATTCATCTTCTTGCTGTGTTCTGCCCTCCTGATCCAATCTGGACTGCTTATCTCTGGGCCCGCTGCCCAGCCCTCATTCTAACATCTCCTTTATCCTTCTTCCCAGGCATCTCCTTTCCCTCTCACTTGTGTTAGATCTCCTGAATCTCCTATTTTTCTCTTTCTCAGCTTATTTTCTCCTTTAGGAATAATACACTCTCCCATAATTTCCTAAGAAATGGTACACTGTGTTAATTTTGTAAGAACATTCATTTCTGGAAATGAATGCTTTGTTCACTAGACACATCATGACACGTCTCTCAGGACAGGTCAAGTTTTACCTCCTCCAGAAAAATTTTTCTGACTGCCTCAGGCAAAGTTAATCTTTCCTCCCTATGTGTTTCTATAACACTTCATTTATTAATCTCCTCACTCATCCATCCATTCACCCATTCATTTACATTTCCAGCAAATATTTATTGAGTACTCTCATGGGCCAGGCACTGGCATAGGCACAAAGATGAACAAACTTGATTTGAATTTGTTCACCCAGGAGAAGCCAGGGAAAGAGACTGAGAAAGAGAGGCCAATGAAAAAGGAGGCCAATCAGTCGAGAATGATGTTACACAAAGAGGAGAAGAGTTTTTTAAAGGACAAGATAATCACCTTTGTTAGGGGATGCTGAGACGTACAGTAAGGTAAGAACTAGAAATATATGTTGCAGAAGACAACACAGGACTCACTGATGACTTGGGCAAAGGCAGTTTCTGTAGATACAGGGCAGGAAACCTGTCTGAAGTGAGATGAAAGAAGAAATCAAGAAGTACAGGCGTAGGCATAGGTAGTTCTTTGGAGACTTTTTTCTGGCAAGCGAAGCAGAGAGATAGAGAGGTATTTGAAGGGGAATGTGCGGTTGAGAGAGGCCTTTCAGTCATGACAGACACTATGACATGCTGAATGCTGTTGGAACAGACCCAACAGTGGGCAAGGCTGAGATGAAGGAAAGAGGGGGGATCCCCAAAGAATCTTCTAGCTCTTGGTCTCTATCCCCCTCTGATCAACCTTATCTATCTTTCCTTGATGATTTCTTTTCTTATTTTCTCATTGTTCCAAATTAATGATAAGTGGAACATGTAAAAGATTTCTCAAAATCTCAGGTTCATTTTTACAAATCCAACACTTGATTGTTTTTGTTGTCTCTTCTGTGGCTCTTAAGTGAAAAAAAAAAAAAAAAATCCCCAGTCCACTGAGAAGTTATTTATCCTTAGGATAAACTTCTGATACCACTTAAAAATTATTTGAACTTGGGCAAGTTATGTAAGATCTTTTTGCTACAGTTTCATGAAAATGGGTTTAATAGTAATAGCCAATCCACAAACTGTTTTCAGGATTAAATGGAACACTAGTAAAGTACAACAAATAATGTCTGATACACATTAAAGACTTGATAAATGTGTTGTCACATTTGTTGTGCTATTGTGGTCATCATCACCTTTATCTTCATCTTTGTCATCATCATCATTTAAGGTTGAGAGAAGATGAGAAAGGACAGCTCCAAATAAATGTCCTTTTGCCTAAAACCTAGCCCCTTAGATGGAGGTAGGGTCACATTGTCATATTAGTTTGACCTATCATGTAAACCTACACACACACACATGCACACAGGATGCTTATATGTAGCACAAATTCTGATGTTAGAATGTTAGTTTTTTGTGTTTTTTTAATACTTAAGTCTTCATTTTAAACAGCTAAGCCAAATATAATTTTCCATGAAAAAAAACCTTATTAACTATTTTTGAAGTCTAAATATGTTTTGCATATGCAATAAAAATTAACTTTTGAGTCTGTTTTCAATTATAGCTGAAGAAAATGGCAAAATTGTAAAACCAGGCTGGTCTCTCCTGCAGTTATGGGTCCTTTGCTGACTTTGAGGAACACTTACTCGTCATATCTATGCACTTTGCCTACCTGTACGAGTTTGTTTCAGGATGATTTCTCAGGCTCTCAACCCTGTTCAATGGTTCACTGCAATTCTATCTCCTGCCAAAGCACTTCATTTTTTCATAATAAACAACAAAATCAATTAAGAAATGCTAATTAACAACAACAGACAATTTAATGTTTGAAAATGTGAGAGGAAAAGTTTGAGCAAAATACAGAATGTCGAAGGGGCACCTGGGATGCTCATTTGGTTGAGCGTCCAACTCTTGATTTCAGCTCAGGTCCTGATCCCAGGGTTGTGGAATCGAGTCCCATGGTGGGCTCTGTGCTGAGCATGGAGCCTGCTTAATATTCTCTCTCTTTTCCTCTGCCTCTGTCCCCATCTTATGCTCCCTCTCTCTCTAAAATTAAAAAATAAAATATAGGATGTAGGATATTTCAGTGACTTCTATTTAAACATGACTTAAAGAAACACAAAGGATAGAATTTTGTTTTGGCAAGATGGCAACACTGCCATAAACAAAAAACTAAAACAAAGACATGATCTAAGGGATAAGTACCTGATTCCCAGTCAAACAGTATCCTAACAGATTTGTTTCCCAAATGGTGAATGCATTACATCAGCAGTACCAGTAAATTAAAATAAATGTAATTCCTTTATTTGCAAAAAATGGTTTTAAATAATCTTGACCATCTCTAGACTATTGTGAAGTAGTTAAACACCCCATTAAGGATGTCAAATACAAAATTGGATGAGCTCTTCTATGACAATAATGAAAATGACAGAGCCAATTAGAGTATCAGAATATCAAAGATTAAAGATGAAAAAAATCTTAGGGGCACCTGGCTGGCTCAGGTGGTAGAACATGTGACTTTGATCTTGGGATCGTGAGTTTGAGCCTCACATTGGGTGTAGAGATTACTAAAAAAATAAATAAAAGAATTATGAAATTGTTTAAAAAATAAGAAAGAAACTAAAAGAATGTTAGAAATAACCTTACCCTAATCTCTTAAATTATGTAGAAGAAAATTGAATATCAAGAATTGTGAAGGGTCTGATATTTTGCCATGCTTACAAGTGAATGCATTAACCTGCCCACAGCTTTATAGAGGCTGGAAAAAGACACAAGACCCCTGGATCAGAGACAAAGAATAGCAGGCAATATGAGCTTCATGTCCAAACTGATTGCCTTTGCTTCCCTAGTCCCATCAGGGTGATGAGCTCCAGTGGATGCTATACAAGCTAAGGAACCTTGAGTTTAGGAAACCCTCAGTCTTACAGGGTGGATGTTAGCAAACCTGTCTGTTTTCCAGGAAGGAAAAATTATCTTATCATCCTGGTCAGGAAGCAAATCTGGCATCTGCCCTGGAGGGAGACATTAGCTCTACAAACATCTGTGCAAACAGAACAAATGCCTCTTGTTCAGAAGATATGCAGAAAAGTGAGAGACACATGTTGAATTGTCTTTCAACACTGAGATTTAGGGAGGCGAAAAAGATTATTTAAGATCACCATCTAAACTGCTGAGTTCTTAATTAGTACAAAATATAATAGAAATATATTATTTCATATTTAATAGCTAGGTGGACATACCCTAAGCTGTGAGTCCTAATGAACTAATTGAAACCCTAAGGTGTGAATCCTAATGAGCTACTAAGTTCATTTTCTCTCTTTGAATTCAGGAAGGACCTGTGCCTTGATTTTAACCAAAAAAATAAAAAATAAAAAATAATAACATATATGTGCATATATATATTATATATATATATATATAATAATATATATTTATACATATACTAAAGGTGTTAGGATGTTATCCTATGACTAGATTACTCATCTATCTATTATCTATTTATCTATATGTATCTATATCTCAGGACACCTATGGTATATAGAGAGATAGACAGATATATAGATAAATCATCTAAGATTATACACACACACACACACACACACACACACACACATGAAATCTCTTAGCAGACCAAGACCAAGACCTGCTGGCCTTGAAGAAGCAAACTCATATAGTGACTGTGGAAGGGCTGATATAGCAGTCAATTTTGGGTGTCCTCTTGGACCTAAGGACAACCTACAGCCAAGAGCCAATAACAAGGTCCTCAGTCACAGAGCCACAAGGATCAGAATTCTGCCAACAGCCTAAACAAGTCTAGAAGCAGATACTTCCCTCCTTGAACCTCTAGGAGAGAATGCAGCCTAATCAACATCTTGATTGCAGCTTTTTGAATCCCTGAACAGAAGCTCCTCAGCTAAGCTGTGCCCAGACTTCTGACCCAGAAAACGTATAGGCTAATAAATATGTGCTGTTTTAAGCTGGCAATTTGTTACGCAGCAATAGAAAACTAATGCAATAACAGCTCAGTACAGACCAGAATTTAATATATAGAATATGTCTTCAAGTTTACGCTGACACCACTTTGATTATTCCTTAGATTTTCTAAGTCACTTCTATAAATTTGGTTGTTTGTTTTTGCTTCATAGTCATCCCATCCAGAATAGAACCAAGGTTAATAAGCTTTCAGGTGATTCCCTGTTTCCTTTGGTGAAACCTCATTAATTATTCCAGTCCACAGAGTCTCTCTTTACTGAACCTATGATTAGTATATTACTACAAAATTTAGCATTTGATTGTTCTTAACAATTGTACTGTTTTTCCAGCAGAATGTAGATCCTCTATTTAGTCTCACAGATATTTTTGTATTTCCCACAGTATTTGCAACAGTGTCAGGCAAAAAGGAGATGCTTATTAAATATATGCTGATTGATAAACATGATCTGATTACTCAGAAGCTTCTGTTAACAACTGACCTGGATATTACAGAATTTAATCAATATAAAATTGCCACACTCTCTACACCCCTCATCTGCCCTGAGTTGTTCTGCCTCATCTCCAAAGCCCAGGACTAAAGAAAGCTCTAGAAAAAGAGAGATTATGGACAGATAAATAGACAGACAGATAGATTGATAGAGAAATAAAGGGACACCTGGGTGGCTCAATCATTTGAGCTTCTAACTCTTGATTTCAGCTGCGGTCTGATCTCATGGTCCTAGGATTGAGCCTCATGTCACACTCTGCACGGGGAGTGGAGCCTGCCCTTGATTCTCTCTCCTTCTCCCCTGTCCCTCTTTCCCGCTTGTGTGCACTCTCTTTCTCCCTCTAAAAAAATAAAAAAATAAAAAAATAATAGAAAAAATGAGATGTCTCTCTCCCTCTCTCTCTCTCTGTCCCTTGCTCACTTGCCCCCTCTTTCTTTCAAAAAGAAAGAAAAAAAGAAAGAAAGAAAGAAAGAAAGAAAGAAAGAAAGAAAAAGAAAGAAAGAAAGAAAGAAAGAAAGAAAGAAAGAAAGAAAGAAAGAAAGAAAAGAAAAAAAATGAGATGTCAAAATCACTTTCTGGGTTAGTTTTATTTTCAGTTACTACATGGCATAATTTATCCCCATGTCAGAGGGCACATCCAGTTGAATATTCAGGATCAGTCTTTATATATAAATTAAAATCAGAATTTCAACATACATGCTCCCCCCAAAAATAATATAATGGATAACTGGATGATTATAAAAACAAGGAGAAAAGAAATTGCAAATATACTTCTAAAACTACAGACTTCATTGTAAATGAATGAATGAATGAATGAATGAATAAATGTGTCTAAGCCAGTCACTTCTAATACCTAAAACTCTCTGTAGTGGCAAGCAGCCAGCATTCTTGGGATTATGTACCATAAAACTTTTGCATCATAAACCTTTCGTGTTTTACTTCAAACTAAAATATACCTGACAAGATAAAATAGCGGATAGTGTCAGGTTTGCCTTATGACTTAAGAAAAAGACCTGATGAGGCCAAAAAAATTGGTAGCGATTGCTATGACTCTTGTATGCTTGTCCATTCTCTACATGGAGTAGGAGGAGACAAAATCCAGACATATGTAAAAGTCTAGTTATTAAAACCAACCACATAACTTTCCTAACATAAAAATATGGTGCTGTAGGTGTATTTTTTTGCCCCTTCCATATTTGAGGAGTGCTCTCTCTCTCTTTCTTTTTCACACACACACACACACACACACACACACACTTTGAAATTTCTGCTTATCTCTTATTTACATGGACTTGTCAATAATTGTAAATAATCATCTGCCATTTGGCCTCAAATCAGTAGCTACTTACAGTTTCCTTTTGAAAATAACCTTATTAAAACAATTGCTGTGATTCTAAATCATAAAAGTCTAAGTACAGAGCTAGTGATAATGTTAATGACCTAACTTTTGTTTTTGTTACATTTCTTTGGGTAAATCACCTTTCTTTTCCATGAAATTCCTTGAATTGCAGTTTCTTAGATGGCTTTCAAATAGTTTTAATTGATCCTGACTTGCTGCTGGTACTTACCTTTCAGTCTATACTAAAAACAAAGTATTTTAAAATAGAATTTCAAAACAGTATCAAAACAACCA
The DNA here is from genome assembly GCF_018350215.1 of Panthera leo. Taxonomy (NCBI): domain Eukaryota; kingdom Metazoa; phylum Chordata; class Mammalia; order Carnivora; family Felidae; genus Panthera; species Panthera leo. The sequence continues at coordinate 55,841,553 of NC_056687.1, forward strand.
CTTCCCTTATGAAGAATACATTACACAATTATTCAGTGCCTTGCTCATATTCTGTGTTCAGTATATATTTGGAGAATTAACAATAGCAAAAAAACAAAACAAAACTAGGAGAGTTTGTTACAAGCAGAACTATTCCTGCAAGAAATGCTAAAGAATAATTTTCAGACTGAACAGCAATGACACCAGATAGAAACTTTGTACTATAGGATAGAAGGAAGAATACTAGAAACACTCTTTTTAAAAAGACAATAGAGGGGTGCCTGGGTGGCTGAGTCGGTTGAGCACCTGACTCGATTTCAGCTCAGGTCATGATCCCAGGATTGTGGGATGGAGCCTGCTTAAGATTCCCTCTCTCTCCCTCTACCCATCTCCCCCATCGCACTCTGTCTCTTTAAAAAAAAAAAAAAAAAAAGATTAATGCAAATATTATACTACTATATATTGGGGATTATAACATGTAGACTTGAAATATATATGATAGTAATACTACAAAGTTTGGTGGGGTAAGTGGAAATATAGTTATATGGTTCTTATATACAACTTTGTATAAGTTACGCATTATTCAAGGTAAAGTATCACAAGTTATAGATACATAATGTAAACCCTAAACAACTATTAAAATATAAAACAAAAATAAGCATTTAAACAGCCAGTAAGAAAAGAGGGCGATGTTTGCAAACTGGCAGCATAGGAATTTCTAGTGCTCATTCTCTCCCAGAAACATCAATTTAAACAACTATATAGTAAGAAATATACTAACCTTATACATACTGTTTCAGAAAAATAGAGGACGATGGAACCCGTTCCAAATCATTTTATGAGGCCAACACAATGTTCCAATAAACACAAAAAATCTTAATAAATTACAAGCAACTTGAAATCAGCAATATATAAAAATGATAATACATTATGACCAAACCAGAATTATCTCAAGAATACAAGGAAGATTAAAAAAAAAAAAAATACAAGGAAGATTGAACACTTAAAAATCAAAACAACAAAAAAGGGATAAAATATTGATCTTAATAGATGTAGAAAAAAATAGTTGACAAAATTCAGTATTTGTGATTAAAAAGCAAAAATGAAAACTAAGCGAAGTGGTAATAGAAGGAAACACTCTAAACTTGGTATCGGGGTTATGCTGGCCATAAAACAACCCAAATTTATTATCTTACAGTTCTGGAAGTCAAGTCTAAAAAGGGTCCCACTGGACTAAAATCATGGTGTCAAAGGACTGAGTTCCTTCCTTGAAGCTCCAAAGGAGAATCCTTTTTATTTGCCTTTTCCAGTTTCTAGAGGCTGCCTCCACTCCTTAGTTTGTGGCTCTGTTTTCCATCTTCAATCTCACTTTGCAACATGCTGATTCTCTTTCTTCCACACATAAAGAACCCCTGTGATTACACTGGGCTCACACGGTTAATCCAGGATAATCTTCTTATTTTAGGGTCAACTGATTGGCAACCTTAACTCCATCTGCTACCTTAATTCCTGAGGATTAGAACATGGACATCTTTGGGGAGCCATTATTCTGCCTACCACAACCCATATCTCCACATACTATTAACCCACCCCTGGATTATTTCAGAGAAATCCCACACATCGTATCATCTCACACATAGCTATTTCAGTATGTGTTTTTATTTTTTATTTTTTTAAGTTTATTTATTTATTTACATAATCTCTACACCCAACATGGGGCTCCAATTCATGACCCCAAGCTCAAGAGGTACACACTTCTCTGACTGAGCCAGCCAGGTGCCCCTCAGTATGCATTTTTAAAAGATGAAATCTTTAAAAGATGCATCTTTTAAAAAGTCACACGTAAAAAATAACAAAAATTTCTTAAAAGCATCAACTATCCTGTAATTAGATATCTCTTATTCTATCATGATTTTTAAAAAAAATTTCCAGGGGCACCTGGATGGCTCAGTCGGTTGAGCATCCTGACTCTTAATCTTGGTTCAGGTCATGATCTCACAGTTGGTGAGATTGAACCCTGCATCAGGCTCTGTGCTGACAGTGTGGAGCCTGCTTGGGATTCTCTCTCTCTCCTCTCTCTCTGCTCCTGCCCTGTGCACACACACTCTCTCTCTCAAAATAAATAAATAAGCATAAAAAATAAATAAAATATTTTGCAGATTGAAAGAAAATTCAAACAAGATTCATAGCTTGCTTTGAATAATTTTCTATTTAAAGGACATTTCTGGGGATCCCTAATATTACTTTAAATCATTTTAATTATACTGTTGGTTAAATATATACAAACATGAAACCAGATATAAATTCCCCAAGTATTCGGGGGTGCCCGGGTGGCTCGGTCAGTTAAGCATCCATCTCTTGGTTTCGGCTTAGGACGTGATCTCACGGATCATGAATTCCAGCCGTACATCAGGCTCCGTGCTGACCATGCAGAGCCTGCTTTGGGATTCTCTCTGTCTCTGTCTCTCTCTCTCAAAAATAAATAAATAAACATTTAAAAATACTACTTATGTGTATGACTCTCATATATCTATAAAATAAAAAGTACTCTTGAAAGAAACCCATGTACCCAGTTTGAGAAACACTGTTCCTATAACACTGTCTGCATCGTTCATTTTGCAATCAGTTGTATCAAGTCCTATGAGAGCCCTTCATTGCCTAAAGCTGTTGATTAATTTCATCATGTGATTACCATTCTTCAGGACACACCTTGGTCACCTACTATTTGCCAGTCACTTTTCCTAAGTAGAAAGAAACACAAAGGTGAACAAAACCTGGTCAATTGCTCATAGTGAATTTTTGAAATATTATGTATTATCAGAACCACTGGACTGTAAGCTCAGTGAAGATGTGAACCAACTATTATGTGTCTTTATATTCTCTAAGGAGCCTAACAGAGTGCTTTTAAGTCAGTAATCAATGTTCAATAATTGATTTGACTTGAAACCCTTTATTTTACTCATTCAGTTAAATATGGCAGGCTGACTCAGAGAGAACCATGCAACTGTATTTCTCTTTTCAGCTTTAGAATGAAGAAGAGGTGAGCGTGTATGTTTGTTTTTTGGCAATGATGGCGAAGAAAAGGATGCTTGGTGATAGAGATGGTGTGACAGCCACTGTGGAAATTTGGAGCCAAGCAAGTCATAAAGCTGACTCCGTCGGGTACAGATCCTTACCAGTCAGCGTAATAGATGGATAGCTATTATGGGTCAACAGTGATGGATGGAATTTGCTCAGAATAGCACAACACATTCAGCTCTTTGGGGACCAGGAACATCTATCACTAATGATTAATCCTTTCATGAGGTTAACAGAGCTCTTTTCTTACATTCTTTGCTCTTTGTATGGGGCCCACCGTCCTGCTCAAGAAATGTTTACTTTCTGGCACTATGCTATGTATATGGTTCCTAAGTATTTAATCAGGGGACTGCATGGTAGATTTGTCCCAACTCCCAGAACTGTTTCACAACCTGTTTTCCAGCATGTTCCCAGTCCTTACAATTTCTCCTACTGGAGACAATCTTTGGCTTCTGTCAACTAATAATACATAACCCTTTAAAAAAATTCAATATGAGCAATTAGCCAACTTTTATTCATGTGATACAAATTTCAATATAATACCGAAAAGGGAACTTTTATAGACATCAACATATTTTAAAGCAATAGATTCATATATTCATTCTCAATGAATGCAGGAAGGGTATACACGGAGTGCAGATGAGTTTTGAAACACATGGCACATGCTGCTACTGTCCAAGAGGGTCAGTGAAATTTGGTGGCCCTGAGGAGCACGGGACCATAAAGACACTAAAAACAGAGAGCTGTATCACAATTACATAAATCTAGGGTCTTTAATTATTCATATTTTTACTCATCCTTGACTATGGTATAAATCCCTTAAGGGCAGAGACCAGATTGTGCACATCTTTGCATCCCAGCCATAGAACTCAACGTGTTAGACCAATACCATGGTCATCACCTGGTAACATGTTAGAAATGCAGAATCATAGGCCCCATCCTAGACATAATCAAAATCTACGTTTAAACAAACTTCCAAGTGCTTTAAAGATGACGAAGCAATGCTCTCCAGCGCTAGCATAGTGCCATATGCACAATAAGATTCAATACCTGTGTTAATCAACCATAAGCCCAAAAACTTTATAAACTGTAACTCTATCAGGTGTATAGGTCTGAGAGATAAAATATGAGAGAGAAAGGTAAAAAGCAGGCACTATAATAACATGCACATTACAGGAATGTTGTACTTTTTTGTGAACCCACCATAATTACATGCCAAAGAATGGGATAGTCTAGCACATCTGTCTTCCAAGTGAGGTGTTTGCCTCTGAATGTACACAAAACCATCCTATCATATATGGAGAGAGAATGTTAGAATTTCTATTCACATTTTTAAAAGAGCTCTACTAATACTTCATATTCAGGTTGACCTGGTACCTACACTCAGTCTGCATGCCAGATAGTACATGAACTCGTAGCGACACTCTTAGTTTACTGACATTTTCTGCAGTTTATATGTGCAGTGACTGTAACTAAATGACGAAATGACTTCAAAGATTCCTTTAAGAGAAATGCAGATTGAAGATAATCCATGTAAATACAAGGAAAGCAATGACAAAAACAATCACAGTAGGTGGGGCACGTGGGTGGCTCCAACTTCAGCTTAGCTCACAGTCTCACCGTTTGGTTTCTGAGTTCAAGCCTTCCATCCACATGGGGCTCGCTGCTGTCAGCACAGAACCTGCTTTGGATCCTCTGTCCCCCTCTGTCTCTACCCCTTCCCTGCTCACAATCTCTCTCTCTCTCTCTCTCTCTCTCTCTCAAAAATAAACATTAAAAAAAACAACAACCAGAGTAGGCACTTACAGTCTTTATGTAGGCTCTTTGTCAGTCACATTCAAGACAAAAGTAGTGATAATCAAATCAAGTCTGACTTGAAATCAGCTAAAATCCCTAAATTTTGTAAGAGCTTTATTGTGGCATAATTGATATACAAATAACTGCACATATTTGGTGTGTACTATTTATCATTCTTTTTCACTAGATATATTTTAAAATAATTTTTATTATTTAAACTTCCCCAAAGCTCCACTATCACTCATGATTAGCTTTCCCTAAAAGTACGTTTTCATCTCTGCATACTGTGCTTTGTGAGACAGACCTTCCAGTATCAACAATAATACTAGGAAAAGAAGAAGACAATGAAAAAATTCATGTCCCATTCTGAAGACACATTACTTTTATTTTAGAATTCTATATCCAACCAATTAGCATAAAGGATAAAATACAGACATTTTGAGACATGCAATTGAAAAAAGAGATACTTCCCCAAAAGCTATTTCTCAGAAAGCTTATAGATAAGATTCATGAAAATACAGGCATAAACCGAAAAAAGAGGAAGGTATGGAGTCCAGAAGACAAAGATCAAAACTAGGAGCAAGGGAAGATGAAGATAAAAGGAGATTCGGAATAAAGAGTTTGCCCTGTCCATCCTAGGTGGAGAGGGAGAACACTCCTGTGGGGCAGGATGAAAAAATCTGGAAGGCACTTCCACAAAGATCAGATTGACAGCCATCCTGATGTGAGAGATCAGATTAAGAGACTCAAGCACATTGACAGTGTTTGGGGTTCAATTAGTGATTAATAACAGATAACACTTACGGTGTGTTTACTATGTAGGCAGACACTCGTCTAATACTTTGTCCATGAACTTTAGGCAATGAATGTAATATTGTTCCTATTTTACATATAAGAAAGAGGCAAAGCAGATTAAGTGGCTAGCTCAAGGTCACACAGCTAGTAAGAAGCAGTACTGGGGCTGAAACCCAGGCCATCTGATTCCAGAGGCTTTCTTTAACCATAATTCCATACTGACTCCCTAAGGGCATAGAAATGCCACCAATTAAGAAAAACAAAATCAACTTCAGGAAAAATAGAAAATAGCGTAAGGAAGGAAAAGTAATTATAATTTTCTACATGATTGTGTTGTGAATGACATTTTTATAGTCTTAATGATATGAATATTAAATATTAATCTAACCGATATTATCATAGTGATATTTAAAATATTGGGAGATTTAGGCGGTGCTCATGCAGGAGACAGGGACAGAGAGGAGAGCTAAATCCTCATGTTTCATAGTAGAAGGACAATAAAAGTCTAATGTGAAAAATACAAGCGTGCTAATTAGCAATATGGAGGCTAAAATCAAGGTCAAAGTATTTGAAAGTGTTCGTCTCTAGGGAAGGAAAACAAAGTAAAAAGACTAGACACTTCAGTTTATCTTAGCGACTTTTTTGGAACTGGTTGATTCTTTAAACTACATATATGAAATTAAACTATGTGTGCATTTAAACTATATAGATGTGCAATTTAAATTAAAATTGCAGGAGTGCCTGGGTAGCTCAGTCAGTTAAGCCTTTAAGCGTCAGACTTAGCTTGATTTCAGCTCAGGTCACGTTCTCGCAGTTTCTGAGGTGGGGCTCTGGGCTGACAGCATGAAGCCTGTTTAGGAATGTCTCTCTCTCTCTCTCTCTCTCTCTATCTCTGTCCCTACCCTGCTCAAGCTCCCTCTCTCTCTTTCTCTCTGTCTCTCTCAAAATAAATAAATAAACTTTAAAAAACCTAAAATAAATTAAAATTGCAAAAAAAAACCACAAAAAACAAAAACACATGAAGTAATAAATCTTAAGGGAAGAGAGGAATTTTCTTCCAGTGCTCTCCTTGTCCTTGAAGGAGTTTAGAACATGCTACCCCAAAATACGCTACTTTGGCATATTGATTATTTTGAGCTGAAGGCACTTGAGAAACAGCTGATGCAGGAAGGGCTTCTGATCTACCGTCTTCTACCTAAAAACAGGCCATACAATTTCCTACAGGAAAGGAGCCCTCTCTGTACCAGGAGGCTCTTATCACCAGAGAACCGGGGAACTGACCATCGAAATGGGTCTTATGAACAAGCCTACTAAAATAACCCTCATCTTCCACTAGGTTTTCCTCTCCCATATAGCTCATGTCACTTCTCCCAATTTATTGTCCCCAGCCCTCTCTGTCATTTCCTCACAAACCTATCGTTTCTTTGTCAAAACAAAAAAGGTATAAAAGCTTACTGCTCTAGTCACTTCAGGTTTTCAATCTCTTCCAAAGGCTCCCATGGACATGTAAAAATATAATAAAATGTATGCTTTTGTTCTGGTAATCTGTCTTATGTCAGTTTAACTATTACGCCCAGCCAGAGACCCTCAGAAGATAATTCTTCCTCCACGTCCTCCTGGATATGTGTGCTGGTTCAATTCTTTGGGAAGCAGAAACTGAGACTCACTTAGGAGCACAAATGGTTATGGGAAGGAAAACCAGTGAAAGAAGAGTGGAGAACACCCGACTGGGCAGAGGGAACCTTCCACACAGACCTCACAAATCTCACCCTGTCCAAGTGCAGGGCTCTGGAGCAAGGATCAAGAGGGGTCCAACATTACAGAAGGTGCCTGGCCCTCGTTCCACTGCTTCATCATTAACAGGGGCCCTGGAAAAGAGAGTGACCTCAGCTTGGACACCTAGCTGAGACTATCAGCTAACCTCTCTACTTGCAGGCAGACAGCACGTCCTTTCTTGAAAGGAGACTTGAGCTGTACCTCTCAGTGTTGGCCATATATTTTTTTATAAAAAAACAAACAGAGTTGATGCTATAAAGTACATGTACTGCTTGTGGCTATTTTCCCACTTAACTACTTTCTATTCTGTATTTCCGTCTTATTTAATATTAACAAAATCATTACTACATCAGAATTATTTTAATATTAAATTCAATATGTGTATGTAATTTCAAACCAATATAAAGAGATAAAGTGAAAACTAAGTCCCCAGTCCAGACTCTAGTTACTCTAGAATCCCAATTACTGGTTCCTTACATATCCTCTCAGAGATAGCCTATAGATTAAACGAATTAACTTAATGTGCAGTGCTTAGAACATCACCTAACTGGAACCAAATGCCATGTAAATTTTTCCCGATAGTAGTAGAGGGGGAGGCGACAGTAGGGTGGAGAATAGGTAATCATAGTGGTAGCAGGGTGTAGAATCGGTCTACCTCACTCTTTTCAATGGCCACATGGTATAATTTACCAGCATGTAATATAATTTTTTAAGCATTCTCCTTAGGGGACAACAGATAACAAAAAGTTACCATAATCTCCAACAAATACAGAAATTAGATGTGTCAAAAAACAAATTATAGGGGAACCTGGGTGGCTCAGTCAGTTGAGCCTCAGACTTCAGCTCAGGTCATGATCTCACAGTTCACGGGTTCGAACCGCACATCGAGCTTTGCTCTGACAGCGCTAAGCCTGCTTTGGATTCTCTGTCTCCCTCTTTCTCTGCCTCTCCCCCACTCACACTCTCTCTCAAAAGTAAATGAATATTTTAAAAATAATAATAAATAAATGTTTAAAAAATTATAAAATTCTGCATACCCTACGATCCGAGTTAGAGTGAGAACTGGGAACACTTGGGCTAACGTGATGTTGAGTGCGGACAAAATGGGGTCACATAATTATTCAACCTTGCCTCGAGTGTAAGTACCAGGGACACACCTGCCACAGTTAACTGGCATCTCCAAACATGTTTATTTGCAGATATTTCACAGGCAGTGTCATGAACAAAAGAGATGCTTTCATTAAATCAGTTCTATTAGAGAGGTAACTACTGAAAGTCTCTCAAAATGGGGTGCCCAGGTGACTCAGTGAGTTGAGTGTCCGACTCTGGGTTTTGGCTAAGGTCACGATCTCAGGGTTTTGTGAGTTTGAGCCCCACGTGAGGTTCTGCGCTGACAGTGTGGAGCCTGCCTGGGATTCTCTCCCTCTCTCCCTCCCTCTCTGCCACTCCTCTGCTCATGCTGTCTCTTTCTCTCTCAAAATAAATAAATAAACTTAAAAAAAAAAAGCTGCATAAGTGCTGATGACATCAATATTACCTTGGTAAAGTACATGCTAAATTGCAGAGGTATCTTAATTTTGGTCACTTATCTCACAGATATGCCCTTTCCAGCACACTTGTTAAGAAACATAACTTTGAGTCCACAGTGCTGTGGCATTTTTTGTTTTGTTTTGTTTTAATCTCTATGCCCAACATGGGGTTTGAATTTACAACCCTGAGATTAAGAGTCACATATTCTACCAACTGACCCAGGCAAGGTCCCCCACCTTGGGGTTTGAATTGTGTCTCTGACATTTATAATTGGGTGACCCAGGGTAAACTTAACTTCTCGGAGGTTCAGTTTCTTCCTTATCAGTAAAATGGGGGGATGGGAAGAACTATATGACTGCTGCTATTAGCAATGGCGTATCTTATTTTCCGATTTAATCTAGTTCTAGTTGCAGGACATTATTTTGCTCAGTTATGATTTAAATAATTTTATTTAAAAAAAGAACCATATCCGGGCGCCTGGGTGGCTCAGTTGGCTAAGCGGCCGACTTCGGCTCAGGTCATGATCTCGCCATCCGTGAGTTCAAGCCCTGCGTCGGGCTCTGTGCTGCCAGCTCAGAGCCTGGAGCCTGTTTCAGATTCTGTGTCTCCCTCTCTCTGACCCTCCCCCGTTCATGCTCTGTCTCTCTCTGTCTCAAAAATAAATAAACGTTGAAAAAAAAAAAAAAAGAACCATATCCCAATGTTGAGTCTCAGGTGATTTATGAAGCCACAAAACTATCCCTAAAACCCAAAGTCATCATTCCATCAACAGGAAAGTGTGAGTTTGGGCACATTTGACAGTGGAGCAGAGGGCTATGGTGCTAGGAAAGGTTTCTGCAGTAGACCTGATAGGAGAATCACTTGAAAGCAGTACACAGTATTTCCCAGAGGAAATCAGACCACTGCTACTTTAAAAATGATTAATAATGTTAATGAGTGTTTAGCATTCTTGAAAGGATAGCTTAATTGACTACATAGTCCTAGGGGACTAAAAGTGCAGTATAAGAATGGAATCCTGGCTTTACTTGAGTCAACTTTTGAAGCCAAGAAAATTAAACAAGGATAGGAATCCATGTGCTTCAAGGACATTATTTGAATAGGGTTCTTTTTAAAAAGTCATCAAGAGCCATCGGGGCAAAGTGGGATTAAGTGGGGAAAAGAAGCACTATCATTTATATTGGGGCTGCATCATTGCTTTAAGCGTCCTGTTTTTGCTTGTAGACTGAAACTGTGGCGTAGAGATATTAGGCTAAATTTCAGGTAGCACATGTAACCTAATAGCTGCTTGCCCAATAGGGGGCGCTCCTGAAATAGAATGACTTACAGTGGAATAATCACGTGAAGAAAATAGTACTGTAGGCAGCAATAGCTGAGGGAATCACAGACTCATGTGGTTTTTAGATAAGAAAGTCCCAATTCCTTAGATGCATTATCAAAATGATCAGCGAAGAGGTAATTGGACCTGCAGACTCCTTTTGTAGAATTCTCTAAGGAACAAAATTACAGATATTAGCATCTTGGTTGGACACCAGGAAGTATAGCAATACAATCACTGCCTTCAGGAAAAACTTACTGAAAAGACAAGTGATACTACCCCCTTTATTATTGAACTTTTATGCTCTTTTTATTATTTTTTTAATGTTTGTTTATTTTTGAGAGACAGAGTGCGAGCAAGGGAGGAACAGAGAGAGGGAGATACAGAATCCAAAGCAGGCTCCAGGCTTTGAGCTGTCAGCACAGAGCCCGCAGTGGGGCTCAAACTCACAAATGGTGAGATCATGACCTGAGCCAAAGTCAGACGCTTAACCGATTGAGCCACCCAGGTGCCCCAAAAAGACAAGTGCTCTTCCTAATGCAAAAAGTAAATTACAACAAAAGGCAGTATGTCAATAAGAATCCAGAAAACAAGAGACAGTTCTCAACTCTTACGTGGGGAGGGCACTGCTGTTTGGTCTTTTTATTGGAGGGGGTGGGGGCAGGAAAAGGTGAGTGAAAGTCACAGGGCAAGGTGGGAGGACAGCTGGACCAAAAACCTAGAAGTGGACAAGAAAGAGAGTTTCTAGAAGCCAGTCAGCAGGAGTAGAGATTTTGTACTGCAAAATTTGGAGAAAAAAAAATAATAAAGCTTTGAACAGAAATGAACTTCCTATGAAGACATTGGCTGAGGGAGATAAAAAGACTTCAAGTAAGAGTGTAAATGAGGAAAAAAGCTGAAGATTATTTATTTGATGGTCAGGACATTTTGAAGGAAATTGCTGTTGGAGGTACTAGATAAAGTGCTATCTCAGTTCCTGCTAGAAGCCCTTCATAATTTTCCAAGGTTCCTGCCTGAGACTGCTGTACATTCTCCTTCCTTTTCCACACTTTCTTCTGTCTACTAAGAATAATAATAGCCACCATTTATTAAGGATCTGTTTCTGCAAGGACTTTCTGCCCCAATCAACAACCTAGCCTTAATAAAAAAAATCATTATCCTTTTCCTGATGAGAAATGGTAAGGGCACTCTACTTTCTCATGGCTGTTAAGTGGTAAAACCAGAATCTGACCACTGTTCTTTTTTTTTTTTTTTTAAGTTTATTTATTTATTTTGAGAGAAAGTGTGTGTGCGCCTGGGGGGGGGGGGGGGGGGGGGGGGGGGGAGAGCACAAAGAAAAGGAGAAAGAGAATCCCAAGCAGGCTCCACACTATCAAAGCAGAGCCCCACACAGGGTAAACTCACAAAACCTGAGATTACCACCTGAGCTGAATCAAGAGTTAGATGTTTAACCTACTGAGCCACCTAGGTGCCCCAACCACTGTTCTAACACCAACATCAATGTTATTTTCACTATGCCTTTAAAATTCAGGGAGGCTAAAGAAGACAAAGGATAGTGCTTTGTCTTTCTGAAATTTAGCAACCCGTGGGGATTCTATGAATGGCTACATTTCATGGCTAACATCTTCATGATACCGGTGGTCATGTATGGTGGGAAAAAATAAAAGCTGAGAAATCTAGTCTCCTTTGATTATTTTCTCTTTTTTCCCTTTTCCCCCACCAATCGCCCCCCATCAGCCTGCAAAGGCATTTCAAAGGTCTGCCACGTGGGCAAGCACTGGGCATCCCGAGTGTTGGTGGGGCCATGGGCCTGTGATGCCACAGGCTCCTCTTTGCCTCACTGGGCTCCTGAGAGTCTTACAGAGCACGCTTGTGTTGCTTGGAAAAGCTCGCCTTTCACGTAAGAGCAAGTAAGGGATTCAAGGCACACATTCGTTTCGCAAAATGGTAGGTGTCAGATGGCCAAGTGCCCAGTCTCTGGCAAGGCAGCCAGCATCGCTCACACGCCCTTACAGCCCTACAAAGATAACACATGGCGTGCGCCCCGCAAAGACAGTGCCCCCCAACCTCACCCCCGCAACACACACACACAGTAGGACTAGAATCACCCGCCCCGGACAGGGGCCAGGGGTGCTTCCCTTACCACCAGACACCCAGCTTCTCTGTACTCTGGCTGCAGCGGTGACGGGCGGGGGCGGGGGGAGGAGTCGCTAGAAGGGGAAATGACGCCAGCGCTGGGCTCTGGCACCTGAGGCGCCCCCTGGAGCGTTGCCCTGGAACACGGAGCTAGATAGAGTTCAGACGGTGAGAGCCCAGGCAGTGAGCAGCACCAGCCACACAGCCCTCCCCATCACTGGGGAGACACAGGCAACAGGCCAGAGTTAATGTCTGCTGCACCAACACTCCCCACCCCTGCACCATGAGGCAGGAGGGCAAGGTCAGACCGCAGTCCACACCCCTGCCCTGTAAACACTGCCAATCTCTGGGGAAGAGAGAGCTTGGGGTCACCATATTCATCACCTCTTTTGATCTTTTATGTATTAGCTATTTCTTCACTCATTAAAGAAATACTTATTGAAGGGACGCCTGGATGGTTCAATTGGTTGAGGGTCTGACTCTTGATTTCAGCTCAGGTCATGATCCCAGGGTTGTGAGATGGAGCCCCAAGTCCCATTCTGAGTGTGGAGCCTGCTTAAGATTCTTTCTCTCTCCCTTTGCCCGTCTCTCTCTTTCTAAAAAAAAAAAAAAAAAAAAAAAAAAAAAAAATATATATATATATATATATATATATATATATATATACTTATTGAATATCTACTATATGCTAAGTATAGGAGATCCTAATCCAATAGAGAAGACAGTCTAATAAGACACATTTATATGCAACCACTAGGCAACTGTTCATTTCATTACCTCATATACCATTGTCTAACCTGAAGGACAAGATTAATTTTTAAAAATAGATATAAGCCTTAAATATATGAAAGATTTACTTCTTAGAGTTTCAGAAAGTACATTTTGCTAACAGGAAAATGTCTATGGCTTTTTTGAAAGCCTCTTTTTCTTTTCTAAATCTAAAATCACTTTCAAGTAATGTTAGATTATTTACCATTTTGGCCATATATCCACTAATTTGCTTTCATAAAATATATGATAAATAGCAGAAGGTCAGGTGTGTTTTCACTGAGTTGTTAATCTCCTTCCCTGACTAGTGCATGGTTAGTATTCTAGATTAATAATACTGCAACTCTGATGCCACACTCGTTTTCAATTACCTGTTAATTCATAAGTGACACTTTTTAAAAGATAGACCACTTGGCACTTTGCCTTCTTTCTCCTGATTTCCTGAGAGCCTTACTGGGAACTAAACTGAGGAGGTTTCTAAATCATATCTGAAAGGGAATGCATATAAATGTTCACATGCATATGCACAAAACATCTCCAGAAGGCCTCTTGAGAGTCCTAACATTGATTTTCTCTGGGGGGAGAACCCAGTGGACAGAGAACAGAGGCTTTTCACTCTTTGGTACTTGCATTTTGAACTGTCTGAATGAATTTTCTATTCAAAAGAATAAAAACAAGGATAAATATTTCACATTTGTTCTACCTAGTCTCACTGCCAGATTGGGATCCTGTTAAAATAGCCTTTGACTTTGGACTTCAGTAGCACTAAACTTCTTTCCTCTGGATTCAAAGAGTCTTATTTTAATTATACAAATGAAGAATTGCAGTTCACAAAAGTGAAGTCTCTCAAAAAAAATGCATAATGTTTGATCAGTGGAAACAAAGAAATGGGTATTTCAACTCTGTAATAGGTGCACATGTATTAGTGCACATGAGTTCTTTATGGTATATTATAATGAAAATGGCCTTAATTTGTTCACATCTCTCTACATCTCTCCCTTGGTTAATCCCCTCCCTCTCTAACTTTTGTGCTTGGCTGTGTGACTAGCTTTGGCCACTTGAATGATGGACAATGTGACTTACACAGAGAATTAAAAGGTGTTTATACGTTGAGACTTGCCTTCCCTTGCTACAGGGAACCCTTCGGCCGCCATGGGAGGGAGCTTGGCCAAGACTGCTAAATGATGAGACTTATGCTGCCATGGTCCAGCTGACATGGAACCAACCTCCAAACTGATAAACGAGGGTCCCCCTAGACCAACTAGCCCATCCTCTCCAGCATGTGAGTAAAGCATCCTGGACCACCCAGCTCAGCCTAAACAGCCCAAACCAAAGAACTCCCCAGGGATCATTTTCCATTGCTATGCTGTTAGGGTGAGTTTTTAAGCAGCAAAAAGCTAACAGATAAAGTTTACAATATGCATCAAGATTCATTTAGAAAATACAGTCAAGTAAATCTCAGAGCTATTTTAGAAGTTCTTCTTTTACTTAATATGAGCATGTGAAGACAAGACACAGCCGTGATTGGGGCCAAATTGTGGTCAACAGACCTAGAGTTTATTTAGTCAAAGGTTCTACACCAGGGAATTCTTTTGGCCGTCTATACCAATTTTCTCTCTTGCTCATCTTTATTGACCATGGGCTTTTCATTAACCTCAGAGGCCTATGAAGTAAATGACATGAGTTTGCTAAACAAGAATAGAGTCAGACCATCTTACACAGGCCTCTTTCTTGAAAGTGGCCAGTTACATAAAGAACACAATCCTGAGAGCCTTGACATCCGAAGCAACAAGTGAGAGTGGTGGTGAAGGAAGAGGTGAATGTAATAAAAGAAGGAATTCCTCTTAATCTTCACTTCAGCCTCTCATGCTGCACCACTCTATTGATGATGTCCTCTCCTACATCTTCATCAACTGTCAGACTGAATATTTGTGTTCCCCTAAAATTCATTTGTTGAAATCCAATCCCCCATGTGGGGTATTTAGAAGTGGGGCCTATCAGAGGTAATTAGGTCATAAGTCTTCATAAATGGGATTAGTGCCCTTTATAAAAGGCCGGAGAACTAGACTACTCTCCACCATGTGAAGATACAAGGACATGTCCATTGTCTGCTAACTGCAGGAGAGTTCTCATCAGAACCAGACGATGTTGACATCCTGATCTGAACTTCCAGCCTCCGGAACTGTGAGAAGTAAATTTCTGTTTGTTTGTGAGCCACCCAGTCTATGGTACTTTGTTAGGGCAGCCCGAATAAACTAAAACAAACCTATGCTTAAATTGATCATAATGTCAAGTTCTTGTCTGATCTCCAACTGACCATTTTCAGTCTTCTTTGCTCACCTATGCTAACTTGCAGGAATTTTTAGGACTTTTTCCTGAAGACAAAACCTTCTCTCCCTGCATTCTTTCTAAGCAACCTCAACCACAGGCATCAGCTACCAGTACCGGCCAGTGCTTTGCAGAAAGTTCTCCAACAGAAGCTTCTCTCCTGAGTTGCAGACCAAATTACCTCAAATAGATCCAAACCTGAACTCAGTGCCTTTCTTACTAAATCTGATTTTATGCCTCTAATTCCTATCTCATAAACGGTAACACCAACCACCCACACTACTTAAGGCAGGAAGCCTACAATGAGGCAATCCAGCCCTCACACAACCAATAGGTCCAATGAGTTTGTCACATTTTTACCTCTTCTGCCACTTTTTCAGGCCCACTTTTAGGCCCTAAATTATTCCTCATTTGGATTCCTAATTCCTTAGTAATAGATTCCCCCTAATTGACTTTCTTTTATCCTCTTCTAGTTTTCTCTAGCACACATGTCAAATCCATTCACTTCCTTGCAATCACCTAACCCTTCAGCACCTGTAGCTGAGTAGCATAACCAGGGCTGCTGAGAAGTTCTTTAGGAGCTGAAAGTTTATACAAAAGTGTGTATTCACATTTTTCTGGAAAGAGGGTGTATATATTCCATCACATGATCAAAAAGAGGTTTAGATCCCAGAAATGATTTAAAAATTGGCCTATAGGACAAACTTATTATTTTCTTATCTCTTCCACTACCACTATATATCAGGTTCCAATCTTTTTTTTTTATGCTCTCTTTTTTTTTGAGAGAGGGAGAGCAGAGGAGAGGGGCAGAGGGGGAGGGAGGGAGGGAGGGGGAGAGAGAGAGAGAGAGAGAGAGAGAGAGAGAGATTGAGAATATTAAGCAGGCTGCATGCTCAGCACAGAGCTAGACATGGGGCTTGATCTCACGACCCTGTTATCATGATCTGAGCCAAAATTAAGAGTCAGATGCTCAACCAACTGAGCCACCCAGGTGCCCCAGGTTCCGGTGTTTAGAGCTGCTAAAATGAATCACACTGCTCTCAGTGTCACGCTTTGTGTGCGTTATTCCCTGTATCAAAATACCCTCCATTTCTCTTTCCATTGAAAACGCTACTTGGTTCTAGGACCTTCCTTCTGCAATATTTCCTTTCTCACTCTGGTACGTGA
Organism: Panthera leo; assembly: GCF_018350215.1. NCBI lineage: Eukaryota > Metazoa > Chordata > Mammalia > Carnivora > Felidae > Panthera > Panthera leo. The sequence continues at coordinate 55,858,222 of NC_056687.1, forward strand.
AGTACAGTGTGATACTTTTTTGTATACTCATAGTACCTGCAGCTGTCCTATTTTATATTTACATATATATTTATGTATACATATTTTATATTTGATATTTACATATACATATTTTATCTGTCCTCTGAGACTGTAGTTTCTTGAAAAAGGGATTTTATCTTGGCTCATACATAGTATAATAGCCTCCCAGGGGTGCCTGGGTGGCTCAGTTGGTTAAGCCTCTAATTCTTATTTTCAGCTCAGGTCATAATCCCATGGTTGGTCAGGCTCTGCACTGACAGTGTAGAGCCTGCTTGGAATTCTCTCTCTCCCTCTCTCTATACCTTTCCCCCAACTCTCAAAATAAATAAACTTTTTTAAAAAAGATTAAAAAAAAAAGAATAATAGCCTCTCAAAGCAGCTCCCCATCCTTTTCCCTACGACCTGTGAATACATTTCCTTGCATGGCAAAAGAGACTTTGCAAATGTGATTAACTTGAGAATTTTGACATGAGAAAGTTATCCTGGATTGCCCTAATGGACCAAATGTATTCACAAGGGCCTTATTGGAGAAAGGGAGGAGTGTCAGAAAAGTAGATGTGACAATGGTGGCAGAGGTTGAAGTAAGTGTTGAAAGAAGGGCCACACACCATAGAATGCAAGACAGTGTCTAGAAGGTTAACAAGGCAAGGGAGCAGGTACTCCCTTAGGGCCTCAAGAAGGAATGTGGCCCTTCTGACACCTTGATTTTAAGACTTTTGAGCTCTGTAACTGTAAGGTAATTTGTTTCAAGCTGCTAAATTTGTACTAACTTATTACAGAAGCAAAAAGAAACTAGTACACTTGGTAATTCTGGTATTCTAGATCCTAGTAGAGTACTGAGTTTAGAATAAGTGAACAACATTTTCCTGGAAGAATTTCTCACTAAAGTTGAGTATGACTAAAGTCCTGACCATGTTGGTTACTCACTTTGGGCCTAAACTAAGTAGCCACTTAACTGATTAATATTAAACACTCTTTCTTGTCTATTTTTGCTTAATTAATAAAAATCTATCTTAACCCTCTTGACTCCTTTGAAGAAGGTAGGACAACATGAAGGATGTATTGACTAAGAAAAGTGGTGTGCTGTGGCCCTTTCTCTAAGGAAATAATGTTGGGTGAAGACTTGAATTCTGAGTAACTTTTAATCAGGCAAAAGTTTAGTAAGGGTATTCAGTCATTGAAAGTGAGAAAAAGGCTGATAAGTATGAAAGAATAAAAAAAAAAATCGGTTTAGCTGAAGGCTAGAGAGCAAGAAAGAGAAGGAATGAGGTATGGAAGATATGGAAAAATAAAATCCTGCAGAGCCTTGGAAGGGGGTCCCCCTTGGTTAAAAGCAATGGAAAAACACTGAAAGAGGAACAAGGGATGGGTGGGGACAGAGCATCACAAACCAGATTTGACTTTTGAGAAGAGGTCTCTGGCTATACATATTCAGGTATTGGATTAGGGCAGATGCATATTGAAAGGAGGAGATCAGAGGGCTTTCTTTGTTTTCCACACAACTTTTTTAATTAAATAAGATGAGCTTAGTAAAAAGAATAACAATTATAGAAATTCTCCATCATCACACCCATGAATTCCTATCAGTAAAGATCTAAAACCATTTTATTAGCATTCTCTAAAGGGAAATCCTATTTACATCAAAGATTACATCCATTCAATTCTTTTTTTTTTTATTTTTTAAAAAAATTTTTTAACGTTTATTTATTTTTGAGACAGAGAGAGACAGAGCATGAACGGGGGAGGGTCAGAGACAGAGGGAGACACAGAATCGGAAGCAGGCTCCAGGCTCTGAGCCATCAGCCCAGAGCCCGATGCGGGGCTCGAACTTACGGACTGTGAGATCGTGACCTGAGCTGAAGTCGGACGCTTAACCGACTGAGCCACCCAGGCGCCCCTACATCCATTCAATTCTAAGGGCAAATGCAGATGGTGGCTATAATAGTGCACCTAAGAAGTGCCAAAATTATTATTGGAAGAAAAGGAGAAATCACCACATGTTACAATAAATTGATGTTTACACTATCACCTCATTCTTTAAAGATCCACATATGTCATTTAGTTTCTGATTTATCATCTTATCCCATGTGTTCTAATCAATAGATTTAGTAATTGATGTATTATATTTCTGATAGTCCTTGAATTAGTTGCTACAAATTTTCCAAGAAATTTTTTAAAAAACTTTTTTATTACTGAGGCCCCTGGGTGGCTCAGTTTGTTGAGCATCCAACTTTGGCCCAGGTCATAATCTCATGGTTTGTGAGTTCAGGCTCCACGTAAGATTTGTACTGACAGCATGGAGCCTGCTTGGATTCTCTCTGTCCCTCACCTGCTCATGCTATCTCTCTCTCTCAAAAATAAACATTAAAAATAAATAAATAAATAAATAAATAAATAAATAAATAAATAAAACAACTTTTTATTACAAATCTATTAACCACTATTTCCAAGTGTATTTTACTCAAAAACCTGATAAAAAAAATCATAACATATAATGGAAGAAAAAATAAACAAGTTATATATATATATGTGTGTGCATATATATTTACATACTTATGTATCTATAAAATACAGAAAAAGAAACTTTATTTAAAATGTGAATAATTTGTATGAATAAATTTGTAGAAGAGTCCTGAAAGTCATAAAGGAAAATTTTACAAAATGGAAAGGTAGAACATATTCTTGGAAGGAAAACTCTGAGAGCTAAAAATGTCAAATCTCTTTTGAATTATCTATAAACTTGCTCTTATTCCAATAAGAGCACTAAAATATGTCTTTCTTCTGGGAGCCAAATAATTTTAAAGTTAATTTGTAAAAATAAAGTAAGTGATAGCTGGGGAAAAATTAAAAAAAAAAAGTAGCACAATATGCTGTCCCAAAATATGCTGCTTTGGCATATTGATTATTTTTAGTTTCTACATTGTTATTGAAAAGCAAGAAATGCAGGAAGAAGCTTTCTATGAACTCCCCTTATCTGCCTAAAAACAAAAGAAACTCAGTTGTCATAAATCCCCTCCCCAGGGAGCTTCATCAACCAGGGAGGACTGACACATCACAGGAGAAAAAACTAGAAGGAAAGAAACTAGAAGCCAGCACCACATGCAGACAAACTTTGTCACAAATGAATATACTGCCCAGTTATTCTTTAAGGGACCATTCATCTTTCCTAAAAATCATTTACTCTCCTCTAAGAGGCTAACATTTCCCCTCCCCTTTCTCTATTAAGATGACATTTAAGCCTGAATTCAAAACTGCTTCTTTGAGTTGCTTGTTTTTCCTTGGGTATCTCATGAAGTAAACTTGTTTCTCTCTTGTTAATCTGTCTTTTATTATAGGGGCCTCAGCCAAGAACTCAGAAAGGTAGAGGGAATTTTTGTCTCCTCTATAATATTAAAGTTAATTCTAAATCTACATTTAGAGAATGCTAACCTATAGTAATTGTCATACTAATAATATTAGTAGTAGTAATAATAAAAAAGCATGGGGTGCCTGGGTGGCTCAGTCAGTTAAGCATCCGACTTCAGCTCAGGTCATGATCTCACAGTTTGTGAGTTCGAGTCCCATATCTGGCTCTGTGCTGACAGCTCAGAGCCTGGAGCCTGCTTCAGATTCTGTGTCTCCCTCTCTCTCTGCTCCTCCCTGGCTCACTCTCTGTCTCTCTCTCCTTCAAAAATAAATAAACTTAAAAAAAAATTTTTTTGCTAAATAGTAATAATAAAAAAGCAAACCTAAGACTATCCATAGAAATCAATAGAATAGAACTGAAAGCCCAAATATAGACCAAAACACACAGGTGCATTTAGGATATGATAAAGGTACCATTTCAGGGCATGTCTCACTCAGTTGGTAGAACATATGACTCTTGATCTCAGGACCGTGAGTTCAAGCCCCACATTGGTTGTGAAGATTACTCAAAAAAGTAAAATCTTAAGATATAAGACAAAAAAGAAAAATATAAGATAAAAAATAAAAGAAAAAAATAAAAAGGTAGCATTTCAATTTAGAGGGCAAAGGTGGATTATTTAAAACTGTATTGGTACAATTGGGAAACCATCTTAGAATTAAAAAAAATTTTTTTTTTAATTTTTAATTTATTTTTGAGAGATAGAGACAGAGCATGAATGGGGGAGGGGCAGAGAGAGAGGGAGACACAGAATCCGAAGTAGGCTCCAGGCTCCAAGCTGTCAGCACAGAGCCTGATGTGGGGGTTCAACCCCATGCATGACCTGTGAGATCATGACCTGAGCTTAAGTCGGAACGGACTTAACTGACTGAGCCACCTAGGCGCCCCAGCCATCTTAGAATTAAAAAAAAATAGTTGAGTCCGGAGTGCCTGGGTAGATCAGTCAGTTGAGCAATCAAGTCTTGATTTCGGCTGAGGTTTTGATCCCAGGGTTATGGAATTAAGCACTGCATCGGGCTTCATGCTGAGCATGGAGACAACTGCTTGATTTTAAAGCAGTCCGTTGAGGCGCCTGGGTGACTCAGTCAGTTTAGCGTCAGACTCTAGGTTTCAGCTTAGGCCATGATCTCATATCTTCCTGGGTTGGAGGCCTGCGTGGGGCTCTGCCCTGGCAGTGCGGAGCCTGCTTGGGATTCTCGCTCTCCCTCTCTCTCCACCCCTCTTCTACTCATGCTGTCTCTTTGAGAGACATCTCTCAAAATAAATAAATAAACTTAAGGAAAAAAAAGGTTTGAAAGCAGTCCTCCCTCCTTCTGGAACATGATGGTTACAGTGTTTTTAATGTTCCATTCTTTTACCTATGAAAGGCTCAATAGTTCAAATGCGTTAATTTGATAATTCATTAAGTACCTACTATATGCTAGATTTAAGACAGGGTAATAAAAATACAGCCTCTGCCCTTGAGAAGTTTACTTTCTCAGGGAACATTGAATCATTAAGCAGCAATTGTGACTTTGGCATTAGGCCAACTTGATTTGGATTCTGGATTTTGAAAGTATTGGTTCTGTTTCCTTGGGCAAGTTATAAGCCATTTTAGGCCTCAGTTTTCTGAATGGCTCCCTTTCCTTATTTGAGTCCAAATATGACTTATTAAAAAGTCTTTCCCTAACTACATAATGAAAGAAGATCCCCTTTAGTAATGACTCCTTTTGGCCCCTGTTCTCTTTTTTCACAAAAGTTGGCTCTCCATTTGTACCTTATATGTATGTGATATGTCTTCTCTACCATACTCCGAGCTATATAGGGTCAGGGACCATGTCTATTTTTTTCACCAGGGTCCACTCAGCTCCTAACACAACGCCTGGCATGGAGGTCACTAATAGGTATAAGCCATTTTATTCTCTTTACCCTGGTCTCCAAGATTAAGCTTGAGCAGACCCATTCACTCTGTCCCCTCCTTGCTTGAGTCAGGCACCTCTCCCTTATCTTGTCCCATCTGAACTGTTGTCTTTCTTTGTCTGTGCCCCCCACCACAATGTCAGCATGGGCAGTATTTCTAATCAGTTTGTACCATCAGAGATGAACAAAGACTGGTTCTCTGAAGGATCATTAAGACACATGGAATGAACGCTGGGTGGCTCAGTCGGTTGAGCGTCCGACTTTGGCTCAGGTCATGATCTCACAGCTCATGAGTTCAAGCCCCGCGTCGGGCTCTGTGCTGACAGTTCAGAGCCTGGAGCCTGCTTTGGATTCTTGTCTCCTTCTCTCTCTGCCCCTAACCCACTAGCATTCTATCTCTGTCTCTCTCAAAATTAAATAAACATTAAAAAAAAAAAAGACACATGGAATGAACAAATAAAACTCTAACTGCAGCAACTTTATGCTAGTGGCTTTTCAGTCCTTAAAAAAGATCTCTTTGGATGAGGTTGTGTCACTCAGGCAACCATCTCCATTATGGAATCCTAATCACTATGATTCCGTGTTGCAAATCACAAAGATTCATTAAAATGATCTCCTCTTCAGGGCACCTGGGTGGCTTAGTCGGTTAAGCATCCGACTTCAGCTCAGGTCATGATCTCACGGTTCATAGTTTCGAGCCCCACATCAGGCTCCATGCTGATAGCTCAGAACCTGGAATCTGCTTCAGTTTCTGTGTCTCCCTCTCTCTCTGCCCCTCCCCTGCTCACACTCTGTCTCTCTCTCAAAAATAAATAAAACATTTAAAATACATTTTTTTAAATTATTATTTTTTTTAACGTTTATTTATTTTTGAGACAGAGAGAGACAGAGCATGAACGGGGGGAGGGTCACAGAGAGAGGGAGACACAGAATCTGAAACAGGCTCCAGGCTCTGAGCGGTCAGCACAGAGCCCGATGCGGGGCTCGAACCCATGGACCGTGAGATCATAACCTGAGCCGAAGTCGGACGCTTAACCGACTGAGCCACCCAGGCGCCCCTAAAATACATTTTAAAAAAAATGATCTCCTATTCCTTCATCTTAAGTTACAAGATCTGAAAGTACATCCTTCTTTCTCTAGAACCTAGAGGCAAACCTGAAATTGTAAATACAAATGAAGAGTAGCTTCTGGCTGTGTGCATTGATTTTGAGGTCAAGAAAGATATAATCTTTTGTGCACAACAATAAGAAAAAATAGGAAAAACAGAACTTTTAATGAAGAAAGAATGACACGCTGGAATAGTAAACAATAAATAGCATATAGCCAGAGTTGGTTTTCTCTGGGTTACTGAGTTAGACTCCTTCCTAGTTATTTCAAAGACTGATGGTATCATGTTGTTTTGTTTTTAATTCTGTACTGGTCTTTAGGCAAGTAATGTTTACACTAGAAGACACTTCATTTGTGACATAAATTTTGGCAGACAGACCTCCCTAGCACTTTGCCCTAAGTCCGGTTTGCCCTGAATGCCCAACTAAGCCCTCTACTGGGAAGACTGTGACATTTGATCTTCCTGTTCTAGTCTCTCTGCCGGTTTGGATTCTCTCTAAAATAGACTGACTATTGGATAACTGTGCCATTAACCATCAATAGCCTGAGTTCAGAGTAGCTTCTGAAGTTTAATTCTACAAAATACATGGCAGGTCACAAACATTCATATTCCCAAGCTTGTAGAGTTCTAAATGCAAGCAGTAGAAGTGTAAAGGGTGAGATTAAGTGCTTATTTGGGGCCATAAGATCTCTCTTCTCTGCCCTCCTCCCCTCCCCTGCCCAGAGCTAAAATAAGTATGAGAAATTGCAGACAGCTAAGCTTAAAAACATAGCTCTGAAAAAGAAGCATTTGGAAAGAGTCCAAAAGCTAGAAGCCATTTGTTCTGTTGGATGATTGGATACAAATGTTAATGGAAAAGAAGAGCAAAAGCAGTCTGGAGACCCAGTTGAGTGAGAAGTAATAATAACATGTGCTATCTCCTCTTTGCTTCTGGGTGATCCTAGAGGTGGTGGGAATCCCACCAGCTTGCTGAGGACCAGAGCTAGTGCCTTTCATGGTACATAAATTTATTTTTGGCATTTACATGGCTCATCTGTCAGAAGAGAGAGAGAAGAATCTAGGAATTCCTTGTTCAGGACTCCTTCCATCTGACAAATGCTTTCCAGTCCTGTTGTTTCAGAGGAAACTCAAGATAAAATTACGAAAAAAAGTTAAGAGCTGGGGCACCTGGGCAGTTCAGTCAGTCCAACTTTGGCCCAGGTCATGATCTGATCTCATGGTTCGTGAGTTCCAGCCCCACATTGGGCTCTGAGCTGACAGTGTGGAGTCTGCTTGGCATTCTTGCTCTCTCCTCTCTCTGTCCCTTCCCCACTCATGCTTTTTTTCTCTCTCAACAACAACAACAAAACTTAAAAAAAAAAAAAAACAAAAAAACCAAAGTAATAATTGAGAACTTCCCAGAATTGGAGAAGCATTTCTTAAGAGGAACTTCTAGCTTTAAAAATATTTATCATGAGTGCCTGGGTGGCTCAGTCAGTTAAGTTTCCAACTTCAGTTCAGGTCATGATCTCACCATTAGTGAATTTGAGCCTCTCATCTTCGGATCCTCTGTCTCTGTCTCTGTCTTTCTCTCTCTGCCCTCCCTAGCTCATGCTTTCTCTCTCTTTCAAAAAATAAACATTAAAAAAAAAGAGTTAATTTTAAAATAAATAAATTAAGTGGATACTGAGAAACTTAACAGGAACCCATGGGGGAGGGGAAGGAAAAAAAAAAAAAAAGAGAGAGGTTAGAGTGGGAGAGAGCCAAAGCATAAGAGACTCTTAAAAACTGAGAACAAACTGAGGGCTGATGGGGGGTGGGAGGAAGGGGAGGGTGCGTGATGGGTATTGAAGAGGGCATCTTTTGGGATGAGCACTGGGTGTTGTATGGAAACCAATTTGACAATAAATTTCATATATTTAAAAATAAATAAATAAATAAATAAATAAATAAATAAAATTAGAATATTGATCTGTTAGAATTCATTGAAGATAAGGATTGAATATAAATGAGCCAATAACTTAACTCAAGGAAAATTACAACTCAAGCTAGGAAAACGACTGATAAATTCAAAGAACCATGGAGGAAGGAAAAAAATTAAGATAAGAACAGAAATTAAGGAAGGGAAAAACAAAACAGCAAGGCAGAAACAACAACAAAAACAAGGCAGAGGATGATTGAAATCATTTATCAACTGTAGTAAACTTGGACATGAGTGTCCAGGTTTCACTTCCATGAAGGAGAGTGTTGTGGAGACAGCCTCCAGCTGTCAGCCCCTGGGAGAGCTTCTCATTTGCAGATGAGTACCTTTGCCCAAGATCATGCCCTTTCCTGAGCAGCCCACAACCAGTGATTAACTTGGCTAGGGTGTAGTGCATAAACAATTGACCCACAGTAAGCCAACCCTGATATTTTAGCTCCAGAACTTCCCCTAGAGGTTGGCCAAGGTTTTGATTCTGGCTTGCATCACAGTCTGATTCTCCCTCTTTCCAGCCCCACTTTCTCCCTTTCCCTTCTATAAATGTCCATCCCTAAGGTGCATCCCTAAGGTGCTCCACAACATTCTGTATCCTGCACTCTGTCTCAGAGTCTGCTTTCTGAAGAATCCCACCTAGACACTTTCCTTTGGAAAGATTAATAAGAAGAATGAATCTCTAACAAGAGTGAATAAGAAAATGAGAAAAATAAAATAAAAAATAGAATCTGAAAGAGTAGTTAACTATTGATACAGTGAACAAAAAAATATGGCAATAACTTTAAAACTTGGAAGAAACAAAGTTCTAGAAAAATATAAGATGAACCAAGTAGCATAAAAATAAATAGAAAACTTTAATAAAATAATAATGACTAAGGAAATTAAAATGATAATCACATACTTTGTCCTCTCAGTACAAATCCTTGCCTAGATGTTTTTACATGTGAATACCATAAACTTTCAAGTATTAAATTATTCCCTTATTAAACAGTGTTTTCCATAAAATAGATAGGAGATTACATTTCCAAACTTTTTTTTATTATTTTTTTTAATTTGAGAGAAAAAGAGAGAGAGAGAGAGAGAGAGAGAAGAGAATCTCAAGTAGGCTCCACACTCAGCACAGAGCCCCACACAGGGCTCCATCCCTCAACCCTGGGATCATGACCAGAACAGAAATCAAGAGTTAGTTGCTCAACTGACTGAGCCACCCAGGTGTCCCTACATTTCCAAACTGTTAATGAGATTAGTATAATCTATAAAACCAGTTAAATCAATATGTAAAAAAAAAAATCACTCATGTAATGCAACAATTAGATAAAATATAAGCTCACTGAGGGACACCTGGGTGTCTCAGTCTGTTGAGCGACTGACTTCAGCTCAGGTCATGATCTCACAGTTTTTGAGTTCAAGCCCCACATCGGGCTCTGTGCTGACAGCTTGGAGCCTGGAGCCTGCTTCGGATTCTGCGTCTCCCTCTCTCTCTATCCCTCCCCCACTTATGTTCTGTCTCTCTTTGTCTCATAAATAGATAAACATAAAAAAAATTTTTTTTCCAAAAAAAAAAAACCTCATTGAATCCAAGAGTATCTTAATGCATCATAACAATCTTAATTGGGAGATGCCTGGCTGGCTCATTCAGAGCATGTGACTCTTGATCTCAGAGTCCTGAGTTCCAGCCCTATGCTAGGTGTAAAGATTACTAAAAATAAACAAATAAATAAACTTTGAAATATATATTTATTGGTCATGGCACATAACTAAAAGTTAAATTTAAAAATGATTTTTAAAATTAAAAAATAAATTTAAATACACTCAAAGAAGAAAATGAAACTTCTCTTTACAATCGAATGTCAGCTAAAAAATGAATAAAGACTGAAAAGATTTTGCAACCGTCAAAGTAATAATTGATTTAGATATGAATGACTATTCTGATAAGAGTTGACAATTAGCTAGATAATGAGCAGGGAAAGGGACTTTCCGACCATTAAAAAGATAAAAACTGAGAAACTGCCAACCATTCCCTAGAATACAAACATCTAGAAAAAGCACTAGGGAGCATGAATATGCCCTTCCCTATAACCACTGCCCTACAATAATACATATACATTGCAGTTTCCACACCTTCTTATTCTCACTGTAAAGAGAGTTCCAACAAGAACCCTATGTGGCCAAATCCTGCCACCTTCACCAGTAGGAGAGTCCCTTAGATGATTGGAAACAACATCAGTCAGAGACAACTCTAGCTATGACCCATAACCTATGCAAACACAAAAAGAAAAGATGCCCCTAACCCTGGTGCGGCTGCCACTTCTGGACCTGCCCACTCTCCCATCTTGAGAGTGTACTTTCCCTTGCATCGCTAGTAAATTCTTGCTTACTTGAGAGCTTGGCTCTAAATTCTTTCTTGACTGGGGGCACCTGGGTGTTTCAGTTGGTTAAGCTTCCAACTTCAGCTCAGGTCATGATCTTGCAGTCTTCATCTCAAGGTCATCATCTCCCGGTTGTGAGTTTGAGCTCCACATGGGGCTCTGCGGGTGCTGCACGGACATTGCAGAGCCTGCCTGGAATTCTCTCTCTTTCTCTCTCTGCCCCTCCTCCACTGGTGTGTGCACGCACTTGAGCGCTCCTCTCTTTCTCAAAATATATAAAAATAAACTTAAGAAAAATAAAACAAAATAAATAAATTCTTTATTGATTGAACTTAAGAACAGAGGTCAGCACAAAGGCAGGAAAGGTACCTGCCAGTGACATTTGGATGCTGAAATTCATTGGGTAAAGAGTTTCCAAGAAAGGGCAAGATAGTCACATGGTATCAGGGTATCACCCTACAGAATAGTTACAAATTCCAAAGTGAAAACTGCCCCTAGACCTTAGAGAAATCTGGTGGTCATCACTTTTATACCCACCAATGATGAGATCATGACCTGAGCCATAGATGGACACTTAACAGACCCAGGCACCCCTGGTTGTCATCATTTTTATAATGTGATAACATTTTTAATGATGAAATAATCTGAATTACGTACCTTCTCATGCAATGTGGTCAGAAATCCTCAATCTTATGAAGTATTCTTGCCAAAAATGTTTTATCTGAATCAAATCAAACCTCTAGTTTTAATTTTGAGTTTATAGGAAATACAGAGAAGTAGTCAAAGAACACCGTGAGGAAACAAACAACCCAGAATGTGGTATATTGTACAAGAAAACTGACCTTTTCTCTTCAAAAAGTTAGTATTTTTATGGGAATACAAGCTGGTGCAGCCACTTTGGAAAACAGTATGGAGGTTCCTCAAAAAACTAAAAATGAAACTACCCTATGACCCAGCAATTGCCCTACTAGGCATTTATCCAAGGGATACAGGTATGCTGTTTTGAGGGGACACATGCGCCCCCATGTTTATAGCAGCACTATCAACAATAGCCAAAGTATGGAAAGAGCCCAAATGTCCATCGATGGATGAATGGATAAAGAATATGTGGTGTATATGTACAATGGAGTATTACTCGGCAATCAAAAAGAATGAAATCTTGCCATTTGCACTACGTGGATGCAACTGGAGGGTATTATGCTAAGTGAAATTAGTCAGTCAGAGAAAGACAAAAATCATATGACTTCACTCATATGAGGACTTTAAGATACAAAATAGATGAACATAAGGGAAGGGAAACAAAAATAATATAAAAACAGGGAGGGGGACAAAGCATAAGAGACTCATAAATATGGAGAACAAACAGAAGGTTACTGGAGGGGATGTGGGAGGGGGGATGGGCTAAATGGGTAAGGGGCATTAAGGAATCTACTCCTGAAATGATTGTTGCACTATACACTAACTAATTTGGATGTAAATTAAAAAAAAAATAAATTAAAAAACGTTAGTATTTAAAAAAAAAAAAAGATCTTTCTTGATTAAAAGGAAATAGATATTACAAATAGAATGCCTAAAACTCTAAAAAATAGAATTATGACCCAGCAATAGCACTGCTAGGAATCTACTCAAAGGATATAGGAGTGCTGATTCATAGGGGCACATGTACCCCAATGTTTATAGCAGTGCTTTCAATAATAGCCATATTACGGAAAGGGCCCAAATGTCTATCAACTGATGAATGGATAAAGAAGCTGTGGTTTACATATACAATGAAATACTACTTGGCAATGAGAAAGAATGAAATTCTGCTATTGTCAATGGCAATGTGGATGGAACTGGAGGGTACTATGCTAAATGAAATAAGTCAGTCAGAGAAAGACAGATATCACGTTTTCACTCATATGTGCATCTTGAGAAAGTTAACACAAGACCATGGGGGAAAGGAATGGGAAAAAAATAGTTTCAAACAGAGAGGGAGGCAAACCATAAGAGACTCTTAAATACAGAAAACGAACTGAGGGCTGGGGGGAGTAGGGAGAGAACATGGGTGATGGGCATTGAGAAGGGCACTTGCTGGGATGAGCACTGGGTATTGTATGTAAGGGATGAATCTACCCCCAAAGCCACGAGCACCTTGTATACATTGTAAGTTAGCTAACTTGACAATAATTATATTAAAAAAAACAAAAAATACCTGAGGGGCGCCTGGGTGGCTCAGTCGGTTAAGCGTCTGACTTCGGCTCAGGTCATGATCTTGTGGTTTGTGAGTTCGAGCCCTGCGTCGGGCTCTATGCTGACAGCTCGGAGCCTGGAGCCTGCTTCAGATTCTGTGTCTCCCTCTCTGTCTGCCCCTCCCCTGCTCATGCTCTGTGTCTCTCTGTCTCAAAAATAAATAAAACATTAAAAAAATTGTTTTAAATACTTGAAACTCAATTGAATCCTGGATTTCTATTTTTTTTTTAATTTTATTTATTTAAGTAATCTCTACACCCCATCTAGAGCTTGAACTCACAACCTCAAGATCAAGAGTTGCATGCTCTTCTGACTGAGCCAGCCAGGTGAGCCCCATGAATCCTGGACTTTTTTTTTTTTAAGTTTATTTATTTATTTTGAGAGAGAGAATGAGCAGGTAGGGGCAGAGAGAAAATTCCAGGCAGGTTCTGCACTATCAGTGTGCAACATGACGTGGGGCTCAAATGCACCAATCTGAGCAGAAATCAAGAGTTGGCTGCTTAACCAGCTGAGCCACTCAGGTGCCCCTGAATCCTGGATTTTTAAAAGACAAGTACAAAACGTATTTTGGGGACAACTAAGCATATTTGAATACAAACTAGATATTTTATGTTATTATGTAATGACTGTTTCTTAGATTTGATAATGGTACTGTGATTAAAAGAATGTCCTTATTTTTAGAAGTTGCATGCTGAAGTGTTTAGGGGCAAGAATGTGTCTGCTTACTTAATCTGGAAGAGTAACTAGTCAAAAACAAATGAAAGAACTTTTATCAAATGTGGCAAAAATATTAACAAATAGTGAATTGTTTCTATCCTTTCAACTTTTTTAGAGCAAAATTTTCAAATAAAATATATAATGTAATATAAAATGTAATAGCAAATATAAAATGTAATAACAAAATGTATCATTATAAGCTAGCAATAGAAAACTACAAGTGTTTCTACATTTGAAATTGATCAGTGTATTTTACCACATTAATGAACTAAGAGGGAAAAGTAATGTTAGCAATGTTTTGCAGTCTTTAGTGTACAAGTCTTATACTTTCTTAAGTTTATCCCTTTGTTTATACTATTTATTTTTTTAAAGATTTTATTTTATTTTTTAAGTTTATTTATTTATTTATTTTGAAAGAGAGAGCAAGCAGGGGAGGGACAGACAGAGATGGAGAGAATCTCAAACAGGCTCTGTGCTATAGCACATGGGGCTATAGACATGGGGCTTAAACTCACGAACCGTGAGATCATGTCCTGAGTCAGGTGCTTAACCAACTGAGCCACCCAGGCACCCAAGATTTTAAGTAATCTCCACACCCAACGTGGGGCTTGAACTCACAGCCCGTAGACTGAGTCGCATGCTCTACTGGCTGACCCAGCCAGACACCCCAGTTCGTACTACTTTTGATACTAATGTAAATGGAATCATTTTCTTAACTTCATTTTCAGATCAGCACTGCTGATATATAAGAATACAACTGATACCTTACGAGGATTTTTATATTTTGAAATTTTGCTGAATTTGTTAATTAGCTTTAGTTTTTTGAGGGAAGTTGAGTTTTCTATGTAATATGTCACCTGTGCATAGTTTTACCTCTGCCTTTCCAATGCATATGATTTTATTCTAAACTTATTTAGCGAATTTTTTTTTTCTTGTCTGATTTCTCTGGCTAAATCTTCCAGTACCACATTGAATTAAAGTGGTGAAAATGGGCATTCTTGTTCCTAACTTTAGAAGAAAAACCTAAGCCTTCTATCACTGAGTATATTAATTATGGGCTTTTCCTATATGACCTGTTATATTGAGGTTTCCTTCTATTTCTTGCCTTATTGAATGTTTTCGTCGTAAAGGGGTGTTAGACTTTGTTAAATGCCTTTTTCATCTTAGTGTTTTCTTTATTCTATTAATAGGTATTTTACATTGATTTTCATGTTGAGCCACCCTATATTGCAGGGATAAATTCCACTTGATAGGGTATAATCCTTTTAATATGCTGTTGAGTTCAGCTTGTTAAATCAGTATTTTGTTTGAGGGTATACTGGATTATATAGTGCTTTGGATTTTGACTATTCTAATTAAGTGTGTACTGATGGTAGAAACGTAAATTGATGCAGCCACTATGGAAAAGAGTATGAAGTTTCCTCAAAAAATTGAAAATAAAATTACCATGGGGTGCCTGGCTGGCTCAGTCAGTTGAGTGTCCGACTTCAGCTCAGGTCATGATCTCACGGTTCAAGAGTTCAAGCCCCACATCGGGCTCTGTGCTGACAGTTAGGAGCCTGGAGTCTGCTTCAGATTCGGTCTCCCTCTCTCTCTGCCCTGCCCCACTCACACTCTGTATCTCAAAAATTAAAATTAAAAATGTAAAAAAAAATTTTTTAAATAAATAAATAAAATTACTATATATCTGGCAATCCCACTGCTGGGTACTCACCCAAAGAAAATGGAAACACTAATTGGAAAAGATATATGCATGGGGCGCCTGGGTGGCTCAGTCAGTTAAGCATCTGACTTTGGCTCAGGTCATGATCTCATGGTTCATGAGTTTGAGCCCCGCATCAGGCTCTCTGCTATCAGCAGGGAGCTTACTTTGGATCCCCTGTCTCCCTCTCACTCTGCCCCTCCCCTGCTGGTTCTGTCTCTCTCTCTCTCAAAATATATGAACATAAAAAAACCAAAAACCTTGGATCAAGAAATAAACTTAAAAAAAAAAAGATATATGCACCTCTAGGTTCACTGAAACATTATTTACAATAGCCAAGATATGGAAGTAACCCAAGTGTCCATCGAAAGGTGAATGGATAAAGATATAGTGTATATATATATATACACACAGGTACACACATACACACACACACACACACACACAAAATGGGATATTACTCAGCCATAAAAAATATGTGCTAAATGAAATAAGATACATAAAATTCTCTTCTATAGAGTCTAAAAAACAAAACAAACAGAAACAGACATAGAGAACAAACTGGTGGTTGTCAGAGGGGTGAGGGTGGGGGAATAGACAAAATAAGAGGATTTAGGGGCATTAAGAGGTACAAACTTTTATTTATATAAAAAAAAATCACAGGGGAGGAAAGTACAGCATAGGGAATATAGCCAGTAATATTGAGATAACTTTATATAGTGACAGATGGGGACTACACTCACGCTAGTGAGCATTTTGTAATGTATATAATTGTCAAATCATTATGTTGTACACCTGAAACTAACATTTTATGTCAAGTATACTCCACTATTTAAAAAGATTGCAATAGTGGGGCGCCTGGGTGGCTCGGTTGGTTAAGTGGCCGACTTCGGCTCAGGTCATGATCTCGCGGTCCGTGAGTTCAAGCCCCGCGTCGGGCTCTGTGCTGACAGCTCAGAGCCTGGAGCCTGTTTCAGATTCTGTGTCTCCCTCTCTCTGACCCTCCCCCGTTCATGCTCTGTCTCTCTCTGTCTCAAAAATAAATAAACATTAAAAAAAAATTTAGGGGCGCCTGGGTGGCGCAGTCGGTTAAGCGTCCGACTTCAGCCAGGTCACGATCTCGCGGTCTGTGAGTTCGAGCCCCGCGTCAGGCATCTGGGCTGGCTGATGGCTCGGAGCCTGGAGCCTGTTTCCGATTCTGTGTCTCCCTCTCTCTGCCCCTCCCCCGTTCATGCTCTGTCTCTCTCTGTCCCAAAAATAAAAATAAAAAAACGTTGAAAAAAAAAAATTAAAAAAAAAAAAAAAAAAAAAAATTTAAAAAAAAAAGATTGCAATAGTAACAATACAGCCTTAAGAGCTTGTTGATCATTACTTATATAACACATAAAAAAGGGCGATGAAAACAAACACAGATTTTAATCCATCTATGTCAACAGCAATAATCTAAATATACAAATTAATCAAGAGAATGAGAAAACAAGTCAGTCTGGGAAAAATATTTGCAAAAGACTTATCCAATAAAAGGCTACCATTCAAAATATAAAAGAATTCTTAAAACCCAACAAGAAAATGAACCAGATGAAAAACAATGGGCAAAAACCTCTGAATAGATAACCTCACTGAAGATCTATAGATGACAAATAAGCACATGGAATGGTGCTGAACATGTCAGGTCACTAGGAAACTGCAGGTTAAAGCAATGAGATGCTTCTACGCACCCATCAGAATGGCCAAAATCCAAAGCACTGGCACCACCAAATGCTGGTGAGGATGTGGAGCAACAAGAACTCTCAATCGTTCCTGGTAGGAATGCAAAATGGTACAGCCACTTTGGGAGACAGTTTGGCAGTTTCTTACAAAACTAAACATACTTTTACCACATGATCCAGCAATAATGCTTTTTGGTATTTACCTAAATAAGTAGAAAGGATATACCCATACAAAAACCTGCACACAATAAAGCAGCCTTATTCATAATTTCCAAAAGTTGGAAGCAGCCAAGATGACTTTTAATACGTGAATGAATAACCAAACTAAGGTACATGCAGGCAATGGAATATTCTGCACCAAAAAGAAGTAGGCTATCAAGTCATGAAATGGAAGAAACTTAAATGCACATTGCTGTGAAAGAAGTTAATTTGAAAAGGCTACTTATGATTCCACATACATAACATTCTAGAAAAGGCAAAGCCATGGAGACAGTAAAAAGATCAGTGGTCAGGGGTTGATGGTAAGAGAGTGCTGAGTAGATAGGACATGAAAGTTTTAGAGTAGCGAAACTATTTTGATGACACCATAATGGTGGATGTAGGTGGTCATTATACACTTGTCAAAACCCATAGACTGTACAACACAAAAAGTGAATCCTCTTGTAAGCCATGGGCTTTGCATGATAATGATAAGTCAATGTAGGTTCAACACCTGCATCACTCTGGTGAAGGATTTTGGTAGCAGGGGAAGGAGTTGAGGCAATATTTCACTCTGTACTTTCTGCTCAATTTTTTCTGAAAACTTAAAACTACTTTAAAAACGTATGAATTAAAACAGAACTAAGTTATATTCTATATAACTAAATACTTGAAGTAGCAGTAGCAGTCACGTCTTGGCAAACCTCAAGCACAGAATCTAGACACTCACATCTGTGCCCAAGGCCTCAGGCAACACTGAGGATGGTCAGGACAGAGCACGACAGTCACTGTGATGAAAATCAATAGTAGCCACAGGATCTCCACCATTTATTCTTTATTAAAATATGGCCCACTCAAAGGGAAAGATGTTGATGTATTCAAGCCACGTCGCCTCTCCTTCCCCATTGCAACTAATCTTTTCATTATCTTCTTATTCCTATAAAGAAAGTTAGAAAAAGAATTTTGAAAATTTGTTACAATAAGATAGACCATTCTATACCAACCACAATAAAGCAGGAATCCACTTCTGGCATTTCTTAGTAGTTTGCCCTACCACCTACGATTTTACGTGGTAAAGAAAGGAAGGATTGTTCACTTAACATCAGGGCACATATTCTATACACTACAATCGGTTCCATGTTCCACTTCTTTACATTTACACGTTCCCTTTTTTTCTTGTACCTTCTTCCCACATCCCCTTTTCTCTTCACACTCGATCACATGGTTTTCCCATTTATATATAAAGAAGAAGCAAAAGAAGCAAAAGAAGAAAGAAGGAAAGAAGAAGAAAGGAAGCAAATGAGCTCCCTTGATATTGCTGCCTCAACTACTATCTCATTCTCAGCTCAGGTAGAACAGATTATTAATATGTCCTGTTCCTATGTTCTTCACATGTTCTACTCCAATTTGTAACTACCCTATTCTGTTTCTACTGACTCTGTCAACATACTCTCAAAAAGGCCACCAATGGTATCCTAAATTGACATTCCCAACAGCACTACATTAACCATAGTCTTACAATGGCCATCTCACTGCGGGCCATTTCCTTCTGAAACTCTTTGCCCATTGCTTTCTTTTAACTTACCTTTCAGCCTCTACCTGTACTTCAGTCTCCATTGCTCACCTGCCATTGAGATGCTGATTCTCTTTTGGGTTCTTTCCACTACATACTCCCATGCACAATTTATATGCTAAAGACTCCCAAATGTGTTTCTTTCTAGCCTACATGTCTCCCAGAACTCTAGACCCATGGCCAGCATGACCCATGTATCCCATCCTTTGCCACTGAACTGGACTTTTCTATCTTTTCATCTATTAAGACAACAACTGTTCCCTCTACTCCTACATTTCTTATATTTGTTCCATTATACTTTAAATTCTTTGCCAGGCTCATAGATTCTATCTTTCCAGAATTATTATAGTAATCTCTTACCTTCAAATTTAGTTTCTGTTGCAAGATTTCAATTCACTTCCTAAAAAAACCCTTAGTTTTCTTTTCTCATATCACCTCCATCCAACTCCATTGTCAAAAGCTGAATTTTTTACTCCTAGATCAACATTAGGAGTTCTACAGTCTATATAAAATCTAAAGCAGAGCTTATGTGTATGCCCAATATATATTTCCCTGGGTGGTGAGTAGGTAGTTATATTCCCAAAGGAGTCTATGTCATAGAAGTGACTAAGAAATTACAACCCACAGGATAACATGAAACCTTATATATAGATATAAAAGTTACAATGATCTGCTCCTCCCCTTCCCAGACTTTTTTGTCAATATAAGCTTCAATCATATTGACCTATTTGCCATTTCTCAGTATGTCATATTCTTTCAGTTCTATGTATTTGGATGAGCGGTTTGCCCTAATTATTACTTTCTAACTGGTAAACTCTTCCTCAGTACATGTAATCCCTTGGAAAGTTTCCCTAAGCTACTCCAATGTAGGTACTACCCATACATTTCTTTTTCTTTTTTTTAAAATATAATTTATTGTCAAATTGGTTTCAATACAACACCCAGTGCTCATTCCAACAAGTGCCTTCCTCCCTGCCCATCACCCACTTTCCCCTCCCCCCCACCCCCCCATCTACCCTTAGTTTGTTCTCAGTCCTTAAGAGTCTCTTATGGTTTGCCTCCCTCCCTCTCTATAACTCTTTTTCCCCCCGCCCCCTCCCCCATGGTCTTCTGTTAAGTTTCTCAAGATACACATATGAGTAAAAACATATGGTATCTGTCTTTCTCTGCCTGGCTTATTTCACTTAGCATAACACCCTCCAGTTCCATCCACGTTGCTGCAAATGGCCAGATTTCATTCTTTCTCATTGCCAAGTAGTATTCTATTGTATATATAAGCCACATCTTCTTTATCCATTCGTCAGTTGATGGACATTTAGGCTCTTTCCATAATTTGGCTATTGTTGAAAGTGCTGCTATAAACATTGGGGTACATGTGCCCCTGTGCACCAGCACTCCTGTATCCTTTGGGTAGGTTCCTAGCAGTGCTGTTGCTGGGTCATAGGGTAGTTCTATTTTTAATTTTTTGAGGAACATCCACAGTTTTCCAGAGTGGCTGCACCAGTTTGCATTCCCACCAACAGTGCAAGAGGGTTCCTGTTTCTCCACATCCTCTCCAGCATCTATAGTGTCCTGATTTGTTCATTTTAGCCACTCTGACCAGCGTGAGGTGATATCTCATTGTAGTTTTGACTTGCATTTCCCTGATAACTACCCATACATTTTCACAGTCTCCCTTACTCTTTTTCATTCAAGCGTGCTACATGGATTTGGTCTTACATATTTGTGTATACACAAGTGAGGTATCTGACATGTGGTGAACTCTAACGTCTTTTTTTTTTCCTTAAAATACATCTCTAAAATGGAGGCAGTTAAGGTCCCAACTTGGATACTTTGTTAAGATTTCTAAGAAGCCATATTTATCTGAGTTCTAATCCATTACTATGTTTTTTGCTTCCTATTTTTGCCTAATCTATATAGCAAATGAAGAAAATAATATATTGGCCCTCCACCTTCCCCTACTAAATTATTCAGAAACCCATTAAGACATCTCCTTTTCTGTGTGTCAGACTTAGAAAAAGACTTAAGGATTACCTCTTAGCACATTCAGGGCATAACATATTATCTTCAAGGCCCGGGGATGGGAAAGTACAGGCAGGCAACAGGAAGAGAGAAATCATCCTCTTGGGGGTGTCAGGCACCCAGGCGTGACCTGCATGAAACTGCAGGCGAACCCAACCTTTTGTGTCTGCCAAGAGAGGTCTGCCATGGACCACACACCACCTGACACCTGAGGAGGGAAAGAGAAGCAAATATAAACAGCTAATCCAAGGTCTCAGAACATCACTCTGGGTTTTGCTCTTATATTCTGTTGATGACTCAACAGAATGAAAAGCATGAAAAAATGTCCACCAAAGACACTATAATCTAACTTCACAAATTATGTAGCACAAGGGATGACAATTAACTTTAAAAAAAAAAAAAATAACGTTTTATTTTATTTTTGAGAGAAAGAGAGAGACTGAGTGCGAGTGGGAGAGGGGCAGAGAGAGGGGGAGAGAGAGAGACACAGAATCTGAAGCAGGCTCCAGACTACAAGCTGTCAGCCAAGAGCCCAACTCATGAACTGCAAGATCATGACCTGAACCAAAGTTGGATGCTTAACCAACTAAGCCACCCAGGCAAACCTGGATGACAATTAATATTTTCGAATGGTTGCTTTGTGTCTAAGATTTTGCTAAGTAGTTTACATGTACGAATACATCTATTCTTAAGAAGGTTATTAATATTGACCTTCTATTTACTTTTATTTACAGGTGAGGTAACTGAAGCTTATCGTGTTAAATATTACAATTTTCCCAGAACCATGACATGGATCTAGATATTCTGATTCAAAGCCCATTTGCCCAACTATTATACTGTACTGCCTCAACAACACAAAACAGGCAAAAAGATCTTTGTTTAAAAGTCTAAGGAACAGGGCCACCTGGGTAGATCAGTTAGTTGAGCATCTGACTTCGGCTCAGGTCATCATCTCGAGGTCTGTGGGTTCGAGCCCCAGGTCAGGCTCTGTGCCGACAGCTCAGAGCCTTGAGCCTGCTTCAGATTCTGTGTCTCCCTCTCTCTCTGCCCCTTCTGCTCGCACTCTCTCTCTCTCAAAAAGAAAACAAACACTGAAAAAAATTTTAACAAAAAAAAAAAGGCCTTGAGGTAGGGAAAGACAGGGGAAGGCTCAGATTGTGGCTGACCACATTATCAGATTATGCTTTCTTCCCACCTCAGACTTTGGCTTATGATAAAGTGATTGAGTAAGCACTCAATCACCTAGCTCAGACACTGGTCCAGGTAAAACTTGGCTACCTAGCAACCAAAAGATAATCCATATATAAGTCTAATATCAATCTACATTATTTTAACTCTTTCCTTTTTACTACCTTTCAGTATGAGACTAATAAAATATTAAATTTAACTTAAAAAATTTTTTCTTTTATTTTTGAGAGAGAGAGAGAGAGAGAGAGAGCAAGTGGGAGAGAGAGAGAGAGGGAGACACAGAATCCAAAGCAGGTTCCAGGCTCCAAGCTGTCAGCACAGAGCCCAATGTGGGGCTCGAACTCATGAACAGTGAGATTATGGCCTGAGCCAAAGTCAGGCTCAGACTGAGCCACCCAGGCACCCCTAAAATTTAACCTTCTTTCTAGGGAATAGTACTCACTTTTTTTTTTTTTTTTTTTTTTTTAAAGTAGGCTCCATGCCCAACATGGAGCTTGAACTCGTGACCATGAGATCAAAGAGTTGCATCCTCTACTGACTAACTAAGCCAGCTGGGGGCTCCAGTGCTCCCTTTTTTTCAGGTTGATCTTACCAGAGGCTTGCAGCAGAAAAGTCTCAACGGAAACAGGAATGGGACGTGAATTCACAGACTTGGATTGACTGGCTCTTGCAGCAATTCTTGACCACGCTGCCAACATGCCTTCTTGTGCTGAAGTTATCACTTCAACTATATTAATCCCTTCCTCTCTTTCACTCTTCTTACAACGTTTCCGAATCCTTGCTCTCTTGGTTGCCATCTTGCATTTTGTGGAACATGACTGCAATTTGGCCTCTGGTGATATTTTAGGAATATTCTGCAAATGGTGATTCATGGTGAGTATTCAGTGAAGTGCTACTGCCCTAAAGACTTTTGTGTTTTGTGTTAATTTTATCATTCTTTATACATTGGCCCATGTATATAAGTGTGGGAAAGATTTAGGATTGTTAGTTCCCTTAGAGCAGCAGTTTTCTAGGAGAAATTTTTGATTGTTAAAACTAGGGGTTGGGGAAGCAGAGGGGCTCGCTACTGACATTTAGGGGGTAGAGGCCAGGGATGTTTAGGCCTAAAATGCAGCAGACAGCCCCCCCACCAAATAAATTATTTGGCCCAAAATGTCAATAATCTTTTTTCTTTTTTTATTATTGAAGTAGAGTTGACATACAATAATATATTAGTTTCAGGTGTACAACACAGTGATTCAACATTTACATACATTACCAAGCAATCACCATTAAGTCTAGGCACCATTTGTCACCATACAAAGTTGCTCCATTACTGACTATATTCCTTATGCTGTACATTGCATCCCCATGTCTTATTTACTTTATAACTGGAAGTTACTACCTTTCAATTCCTATCCCTTATTTTGCCCATCCCCCCCACCCCTCCCTTCAGGCAACCTCCAGATCGTTCCCTCTATCTATGAGTCTGTTTCTGTTTTGTTTTGATTGGTTGTTTTTTAAGATTCCACATATAAGTGAAATCATATGGCCTTTGTCTTTCTGTCTAACTTATTTCACTCAATACCCTCTAGGTCTACCCATATTATCACAAATGTCAAGATTTCACTCTTTTTATGTCTGAATAATATTCCTTTGTATCATATATATAACATTTCCTTTATCCAAAATGTCAATAACCCTGGCTGAGAAATCTTGCCTTAGATATACAACATGTAGAGATGGTGGGAGAGTAGATACAATTCACAGTCAGAACTCACCTTAACATTGTCACCGCACCTCTTACTCACCTCGTTTATTTCAGAGTAAGCATGTTTCTGGAGCCTCAAATAAACATCTATTTTCTAAGGAAATTAAGAGGGGAAATAAAAATTATAAATTGATAAAGCTTTCCACATTTACTCTGTGCAGCAGAGTCTCCCAACAGTGTACTCACCCGGCCATCGGTACTCAAATTAAATTGTTGGCACCAGTTTCGCAAAGTGTCCCAACGTACTTTATTAACTGGAGGCAAACTGGTTGGCAAGGGAAGGATTCGTGTATTATAACATCTATGTTTTGGACAAGACTTGAATTGTTCATTCATTTGAAGTTGACAAACTAAAAAAAGAAGGAAACGAAAGCAGTAACAATTTAATATTTCTAAGATAATTTAACAAAGTTGTTGCTAATTTCTCATAACCCAATATATATATATATATATATATATATATATATATATATATATATATATGTGTGTGTGTGTGTGTGTTTTCCCTCTATTACAAGTAGAGTAATAGATTCTGTAATTAAAGGACTTACCCAAGGTCACATCTCCATTAAATGGCAGACCTGGAACTCAAACCTACATTTTGAAATTCCAAATCCTAGGTTTTTTTACATTACATACAACAACTTTTTACTGCCATCAACAAACACCTGGACAGAACATTTTATTGGATTGCTACTCCAAAATGTCTAGATTTTGAACAAAAATACCAGTTGTCCTGAGAGAAATCAAAGAAATCACTCAACCAACAAAGGTCCTGCATTCTGTCTGCCCACCTCATTTTCCTGGTCAGCATCCCATCTCATCTCACTCTGCTTAGGTGTAACCTGTCACTGTTTACTTTGCATTGAAGCCCTTATTCTTGGTCCAGAAAATAAAATCATTCTGAAAATACTTATTTGATGCTTTTATGTGAAACACTAAGAACAGATTTAAAGGGTCATGACATTAAGAGCTGCTAGATATTTGGTCAGTACTTACCAAGCAAAATACTAATAATTGGAGGAAATGTTGATCAAAGGATACAAATGTTCAGTTATAAGATGTTCAGAAGTTCTGGGGATCTGATGTACAGCATAGTGACTATTGTTTTTTCAATTTTTTTTTTTTTTTTTAAGATTTATTTTGTTTTTAGAGAGAGAGCCCAAGAAGGGGAAGAGGCAAGGGGGAGAGAGACAAACAGAAAGAAAGAGAGACTCTCCAGCAGGCTCCACCCTCAGTGCACAGTCCTACATGGGGCTCAATCCCACAACCCTGGGATTGTGACCTGAGACAAAAATCAAGAGTCAGATGCTCAACCAACTGAGCCACCCAGGGGCCCAGCATAGTGACTACTGTTAACAATATTATTCTGTATGTTTAAAAAAAATGTTTTTAATATTTATTTTTGAGACAGAGACAGAGTCTGAGCAGGGGAGGGGCAGAGAGCGAGGGAGACAAAGAATCTGAAGCAGGTTCCAGGCTCTGAGCTGTCAGCACAGAGCCCAATGCAGGGCTCGACCCACGAACCTTGAGATCATGACCTGAGCCACCCAACTGTCCCATATGCTGTATATTTTAAAGTTGCTGAGAGTAGAGGTGCTTGGGTGACAGTCAGTTCAGCACCTAACCTTCGTTTTGGTGTGGGTCATCTCATGGTTCATGAGATAGAGCCCAAAACTGACAGCACGGAGCCTGGTGGAATTCTCTCTCTCTCTCTCAAGATAAAACTTAAATAAAGTAAAATAAAATTGCTGAGAGTATCTTTAAATGTTTTCACCACAAGGTGGGGGTGGGGGACGTAACTGTGTGAGGTGATAGATGTGCTCGTTAACCTTATTTTGGTAATCATTTTGCAATATAAATGTGTATCAATCACCACATTGTACACCTTAAGATTATACAAGGTTAGATGTTGATTATATCTCGATGCTGGAAAAAAATAATTTAGTCTTTACGAGAGGTATGTAAAGTATGCATTAACCAAAATGAAAGAAGATTGAGCTCTATAGGTTGGGAGTTTGAATTCATAGTCTGCTGACTAGAAGACCATGCTCTGTCCAAGGCACTTCACACACCCATTTTTGTGTCTTAAGAGCAAGTCATGGTGCCTAATAAATGAAGTCTAGGAGTTTGAGAGCTCTTTTACCACAGATACTCAAGGTGAGATTTAAGGAAAAAAAGGAGAAATCTTTTCCCTGGGCTTCCCAGAGCCGGGGGAGCAGCAAACTGAGCAATCACTGTCCTCATACCTTTATCGTTTGTCCCAGGCATCTCCAGGCCAACTTCTGAAGTTGAAGAAACACTTGGTTCCACCTGATGTTCTTCATTAGTTTCTTCATTAACTGGAACCAATGTGAGAACCACAGTTTCTTCCTCTAATGCCTCCTCAGAGAAATTCTGGAAAGGGAAAGGTCAACCACAGAGTCTCATTGGATGCCATATACCTAAACTGCTTATTTTCAGAGCACAATTGATAAGAAACTCAGAAGCCAGTAGGTGGCTGGAGAGCAAATTTATGGTGATTCCCTGAATTTGATGTTGATTAGCAGACCCTTTATTAGATAAGAGAAACAGGGGTGCCTGGCTAGCTCGGTCTATGGTGCATGTGGCTCTTGATCTTGGAGTTGTGAGTTCAAGTCCTACATGGGGTGTAGAGATTACTTAAAATAATAAATAAATAAATAAATAAATAAATAAATAAATGCCAGGCAAACAATGAGAAAATGGACAAAAGTAGATGTACAGATGGGCATAGATGAAAGGATATGTCTTGAGCTTAGGGAAACCATCTCCCTCAAGGCCTTCCTCTCCCTCCACTAAAACACTTTTATTTTATCTGCTAAAACTATATGGAATGTGTTTCTGCCTTCCCATCTTCTATCATGATTCCTGATGATTCCCAGTTCCAGCTATCATCAACTCTCACTGATAGATGCAATAATTCCCTATTACTCCAAGCTGCATTCTTTCTGCAGATTGCTCTCTTGCCTTTTTTTTCTTTTTTCTTTTTTTTAGGAGAGAGAGAAAGAGAGCAGGGGAGGGGCAGAGGAAGAGAGAGACTTTTAAGCGGGTTATCCATTTAGCATGGAGCCAGAAGCGGGGACAGACTGTGAGATGATGACCTGAGCCGAAATCAAGAGTAGTGCCAAACACTTCAATGGCTTATCAAAAACGGCCACGCATGACCTACAAATTTCTGTAGTCTGACCCCTGCCTGCCACTCTAGCTCAAGACCCCTGAGCTTTCTAAGTTCCAGGCATACTGGCCTTATTTCAACCCGACCAGAGAGTTTACTCTCTGCTGCAATCGCAGCAACACATCCAACGCCCAGTTAGGAAGGAAGTGACATTTACCGGTTTTGTCCAGTACATGTGCACCGCACTACGTGCTTTCTGTATTTCTCTCACTTAATCTTCACAGCACATGTATAATAATTTATCAGTATTCTCACTTTACAAATTAGGCAACTGAGTCTCAAAAATTAAATGAACAATGTCAGAGTAACATGTGCTTAAGTTTCTGAACGGAGCTTTTCCTCTCAAATCCAAAGGTGAATAAACTCCATCCCAGTCCCATTGCAATACTTGCTTCTCAGAACAGCCAAGTAGATCTGAGGGGGCCATGCCCTTCCCCCTATTTCCGACTCAATGGCTTCCCATTGCTCATACTCTCATCCTGCATATGTATAACACCGTTAAGCTTTTGTTTTAATGTTTATTTATTTTTGAGAGAGACAGCACACGCACCGGGGAGGAGCAGAAAGAAAGGGAGACACAGAATCCAAAGCAGGCTCCAGACTCTGAACTGTCAGCACAGAGCCCAGGAATCGCGAGATCATGACCTGAGCCAGAGTCAGATGCTTAACCCACTAAGCCACCTCAGTAGCTCCCCAAGATTTTATTTTTAAGTAATATCTACACGTAAGGTGGGGCTCAAACTTAGAACCCCAAGATCAAAGATCTCTCGCTCTACCAGCTGACCCAGACAGACACCCCTGTGTAACACTTTTTCAAAGCACTCCCATGCACATTCACTGGTCAGCTTCAAAAAAAAGTTATTAGGGGAATATTACTCCACTCCAGAGAGTGGAGTCTGAGAGGCTCAAAGCAGCGATATGACTTGCCGGTCATCCATATACTTAATATTTGGGAGTAGGAGAAACTCCCCAAGGGAAGAAACCAGATTGGTCACTTCACTTTCTGACCCCATCCACAATACCCTTTCTCACTTTCTTTTTATTCTTTTTATTGTTTCTTTAGGTTTTCCATTTGCCCAGCTGCAACATGTCTTTCTACAGAATACATCCCTTACGTCGGCCTGGGAACGGAAATCTTTATTTTGTGTTTTTCACTCTGACCCAAATAGACACAGAGCCACAATCATGGGTAAGAAAAGTAATAATCCACTTACAAAGAGGAGGGACTCCAAGATGGAGATTTCTTACCCTCAGAAACGAAGTCCGGTGGCATGAAGTAAACATAAGCAAGCTCTAGAAAGACTTTGAAAAATGAATCTGTAGGAAAATCCGTTCTATGGGAACGAAACCTACCTGAGCGCTGTTTTCATAACTCGAGTACGCCATTTCCAGGAATACTTAGGGGAAGGTGAAGCCTGCAAGGTTGGTTCACCGGCCCTTCACTCCTTTTCACCTGGGGGCTTCCAGCCTGATTTCTCCTTTTATAAGCAAATGTCTCTGTCTACTTCCTGTTTCCCAGAAGAGGGGGGTTTTCCTTCCTCCTCTTCTTCCCCTCCCTCATTATCTGACAGTGTAATAATTTCATCAGTTTTGCACTCCCTTTGGTCCATTATGTGACAGTTGAGCTGTTGGGTAATGAATATCACTCCTAAGATTTTTTTTTTTTTAAATAAGATTTTTAGGGGCAGCCGCTTGGCTCCATAGGTAGAGACTGTGACTCTTTATCTCGAGATCATGAGTTCAAGCCAGATGTTGGACGTAGAGTTTACTTAAAATTTAAAAAAAAAAAAAAAATAGAATAAAATTTTGTTATTATTTTAAGGTGAGATGTGGGAGAAACTAGACGTGACAAATTCTTGCTAACAAGTTGCAACTGAATCAAAAAATATATTTTTAAAACATTTCTAGGACAATATTGATGTTGGTTTGAATGATGTTATTATGGAGGGAGTAAAAAAATAGAATCAGAGGTATTTTATAACTGATTTATGCCCATGGGTGTGTCGTTCACTGGGAGATTAGATTTAAATTGTGGGGGGTGGATAACAATCTCTCCCGGATCAAGTTCTAAACACAAATATTAAATCTGCATTACTGGTGAGCTGGGTACAGGGAAGGATTTGGCTGTTTACAACACAAGCAGCAAGGGGCGTCTGGGTGGCTCTATCGGTTAAGTGACCAACTTCAGCTCAGGTCATGATCTCACTGTTCATTAGTTTGAGTCCCACAGGGGGCTCACTGCTGTCAGCGGGGAGCCCACTTTGGATCCTCTATCCCCTTCTTTCTCTGCCCCTCCCCTGTTCACGCTTTCTCTCAAAAAATAAAAACAAAACAAACAAACAGAAAACACTAAGGCAAATGATGTACAAATGAATGCAGAAAAAACTGCAAGCACTTGGAAATTGCTGGAGCATAGTGCTGGAGGCAGGATGTGACAAGGCAGGATGCGATAAGAGATGAGGCTGGAAAAGTCACAGATGTTTTCATAGGTCACTCTAAGAAGCCAGAGCTATTAAAGGAAAATATTCACAAACAGTATGGCAGTACCGGCATCCATTGGTCTCTCTTTGGGCTTTCTCCTTCCTTAGTAAAATGGTCCGGTCCATCAATCTTAGGACCCACTAAGCCCAGATCAATTTATACATTTAAAGTGTGGTCTGCAAGGTCTCAGCTTCAGTTTACTGACGCCTTCCAGAACTGGATCCTTGAGGGCAGGACTCAGAATTCAACAAGCCCTTAGGGTAATTCATTTGCACCTAAAGTCTAGAAGCCTTCATTAGATGAGGGTGTGACCAAATGCATTTGGATTAGGCAGATAATGGTTGGAATCCTGGCTCCTCCCTTCCAGGATGGAGAGTGAATCAGCCCTTGGAAATTTAGCCAAGAAAGTACTCATCTACCCACACGGGTGTGACCCCCACCTGATAGGCTTTTTCTGGCTGGTTTAGAAGGGTATTGCACTTAGTAGCCTGAACTGATACCAGTATCTTAGGCTAGGGCAGGACTTCCAGGGGAAAGACAATTTTATTACCATATTTAGCATTTATTACAATATATTTATTTCTTAGATTTCCCTCCTGTTTTTTGAAAATTTTATACCATGGGAAAGTCCCAACATGTGCAAAAGCAGACATTACCATGAAACCTCATGTTTCCATCATCCAGTTTCAACAACTGTTGACTTCCAGCCGATTTGATTTTATCTAAACCACCACCTAGTCCCTCTCGCCTAGGTTATTTTGAATGACATACCAATCTGTAAATTCTCTTATCTTTAATTTTTCTTACAAGTTTTTGTTGTTGTTCTTGCTATTGTTTAAAGAATTATGTGAATTTCCTGTAGACTCCTATCTGGATTTTGCTAATTTCATTTGTTATTCCATTTAGCCTATTCTTCTATCTTCTGTATTTATTGTAAATTTGTTTGGTCAGATTTAGGGATGGCTTTATTTATTTATTTATTTATTTATTTATTTATTTATTTTTAACAACACTTTTCCTCCCTTTCACTCTGTCTCCTTAAACTTCTTTTTTCATTGAAGTATATTTGACATATAACATTGTGTAAATTTAAGGTGTACAATATTTAATTTGATACATTTTCATATTGCCATTGTAGGGATCATTAGCAACTCTATTAAGTTCTTTAAGCTTAAATGCCAATTTCTTGGAGTCATCCTTAAAAATTTGCTCCTGTTTTTTCACTCTTTTCCTTCATAGAATTCATTTGACTGTGCTGTTCTGTGTATAGTTGGGATTTCACTGTTTAATTTCATCTCCCAAATTAGATAGCAGGCTCCAGAGTTCAATGACCAGATATGTGTGGGTTACCCTTGGTCTACGTACTGTGTCTGGCTCAGAATAGAGGCTTAATCAATGCTAGTTATTCCGATTGCTTTAGCTTCCACCTTCCCCTTCATCCTGCCTGATTCCCTTTTGAGCAAAATCCCTTTGTGACCTAGGCTGTAGGATAGATTTTTTTTAAAAAAGAAAAAAATTGTTTATGATACTTATGTTCTAACATTTATTCTAAGACTATAGTTCTGAAGTAAAATGTATCACCCATTTCAAATTTTCAAATGTATTTTATTTACTGTATCATATGTTAAATATTTATAAATGTATGTATTTCTTATTTAGGTAGTACTTTTCAAAATCCCTTTTTTTAAGTTGATTTATTTTTGAAAGAGAGAGAGTACACGCAGAGGAGGGCTAAGAGAGGGAGACTGAGGATTTGAAGCGGGCTCCACACTGATAGCAGAGAGCCAGACTCGGGGCTCGAACTCAGGAACAGTGAAATCGTGACCTGAGCGGAAGTTGGAAGCTTAACTGAATGAGCCACCCAGGCTCCCCTCTGTTTTTTTGTTTGTTCTTTCATTCATTTGTTTGTTTGTTTGTTTGCTTTTTTTTTTTTTTTAATCAGAATGACAACTCTGCAAGTGTAAATGTTCATGGAGCACCAATACATAGTAGATAAAAGTGAAGCAACTCTCTTAATAAAGCCAGTTAGATGATCATATTTAAAAAAAAAATAAGGCTTCTCAGATAGGGAAATAAAAACTCATCAGCCATCCCACAGAACACTGAGGTTCTGAGAAACGGTTTGGAAAGTATGGTTCAGTATCACTACCAGGTGGGAGGGACAGCTACTGAGTTCTGTGCTCTGAGGAAGAAAATGAAAATTACACTGAAAGATGTTTCCAACTTTGCCACATCATTCAAGAAATTCTCACTTGAAAGGATTATTGAATATATTTCTACTTTAGAATAGTTACAATCCTGATCTTCTGATTGAGAATAAATTTGTTTTTTGTTTTGTTTGTTTTCTAAATATCTCTTTGGTATCATGGATGACAGTCACTATTAGGAGAATCTAAATTCAGAATCCAGACTCGTTAGGTCTGTCCTCCACCGTACTGGGTCATTCAGAGGATGTGGTTAGAACAGAGCATGACCATCATGGGGAAATGAGGTGGGGAGGGCAACTGTCCATGACTGGACAGGGAATTGATTTGGGTGTAGGTGCTCCAGTAAGAGTTGTAAATGTAGGTATAGCCCTACCAGCAAGTGTAGGAACTGAGCAGTTGCCCTACTCTCTGGGAACTTAAAGCTAAGTAAAGTAAGCCTAGGCTCCCCCCTCTGTTGTGTCATCAGTTACTTGTTCCTTCCAGAGTTTTCTACCTCTCCTTCTTTACAGATTCTTTGGTACCAGCACATAAACATTTTGAGCCTGTCCCACTTAAATGAAAGACTCTTGTGTGCACACCTGTATCCTCTGACACATTTAACTACTATTATCTCCCCCTTTCACAATTCAACTTTTTTGAACTTATCTTCTTACTCTAGTTCCTCTCGATCCATTTAATGGTTTTTTCCCTCTTTTCTCACTACCTAACCCCTAAAACATGGGTGTCCCATACAGTTCATTTCTCTCTTTTTTTTAATGTTTATTTATTTATTTTTGAGAGAGAGAGAGACAGAGTCAGAGCACAAGCAAGGGAGGGGTAGAGAGAGAGAGGGAGACACAGAATTGGAAGTCGGCTTCAGGCTCTGAGCTGTCAGCGCAGAGCCTGACGTGGGTCTCGAATTCATGGACCATGCGATCATAACCTGAGCCCAAAGTTGGGTGCTTTAACCAACTGAGCCACCCAGGCACCCCTATTTCTCTGCTCTTGACCATGCCTTACACTTTCCTGGAGCAGCCTCATTCATTTCTCTAATTTCAACTACCATTTACATGCTAATGACTCCTCCATATACTATTTGTAGCCCAATGTTCTTGCCTGTGTTACCAACCCGAGTCTTGGCGTATCATATTATGCACTTCAAACACACTTAAAAAAAATAACCTCATTGTTTCCCCCCCAACTTTCAACCTCCTTCCAAGGCCCTTGAACATCATGAACTGCATGGATCCACTTATACATGGATCTTTTTTTATGCAGTACAGTACTTACTGTGGATTATTTTCTCTCTTATGAGTTTTTTTTTTTTTAGCTTTTTAAAATACTAAGTAATCTTTATCCCCAGGAG
Organism: Panthera leo; assembly: GCF_018350215.1. Lineage (NCBI taxonomy): Eukaryota > Metazoa > Chordata > Mammalia > Carnivora > Felidae > Panthera > Panthera leo. The sequence goes on from NC_056687.1 coordinate 55,891,296, forward strand.
CTTGAACTCACGACCCTGAGATCAAGTGTTGCATGCGCTACTGACTAAGCCAGGCAGGTGTCACTTCCTTGTGATTTTCTTAATATCATTTTCTTTTCACTAGCTTACTTTATTGTAAGAATATAGTATATAAATCATATAACATTCAAAATATGCTAATTGGCTGTTTATGTTATCCGTATGGCTTCCAGTCAACAGTAGGCTATTAGTTATGTTTTGGGGGGAGTCAAAATTTATAAGTGGCTTTTTTATTGCACAGGGGTCTGCACTCCCAATTCTTGTGTTGTTGAAGGGTCAACTGTATTTCTTCTCTTTTGAGATGTATTACCATCCACTCAGTGATTTAAAGGCAGAAACATAACAAATGCCTTAAAACACCCCTTCTCCTTAAACTCCAAATTATCAAAGTCCTATGGAGTCAAACACGTACACTTTTTGCTTGATTTTTATCTCTCTTTAACTCTACTGGCATTTTTCTTGTCTAAAGCATCTCTAACTAGTTATTGAAATCTCTACTTGGTCATATTACCACCCAACCAACCCATTCTGGATGCTACAAAATACTGAGTATATGTGTAGGGTAGGCAGAAATTCATCCTCTACCCTTCAAGGTCTTCCAGCTGGACTAAGAATCAAATTTACATGAGACAGGTTAACAGGAGGAAAAAAAAAAAAAATTATGTGCACACAGAGGCCCAATCTTGAAATTGAGATCCAAAGAAATGATCAAGGTAGGTGATTTTTATACATTTTAGAAAAAGGACAATAAACTCATGAAGAATTGACAGGTTAAAGAAAACAAGACTTTTATTAGTAATGAATTCTAATTGGAATTTGGACTGAGGTAGATTAGTAGAAAAGTAATAAGGTTTATGTCTACAGCTTTCTCAACTGTAAAGTTTCCATCTTTGGTGATAAGGATGTCTTTTTAGTACAGGAAGAGTATCTCCCATATGGGAGACTTGTTCCCTGCTTTCAAGGGGCAGAGGAGCATCTGAGTGTCCTTGCAGTGGCTGTTTCTCAAGTACCTTCAATCCAAAATATTCAGTATAGGGGCGCCTGGGTGGCTCAGTTGGTTAAGCGGCCAACTTGGGCTCAGGTCATGATCTCGCGGTCCGTGAGTTCGAGCCCTGCGTCGGGCTCTGTGCTGACAGCTCAGAGCCTGGAGCCGGTTTCAGATTCTGTGTCTCCCTCTCTCTGACCCTCCCCCATTCATGCTCTGTCTCTGTCTCAAAAATAAATAAACGTTAAAAAAAAAAAAAAAAATACCCAAAATATTCAGTATACCCGGGGCCCCTACATATGCTACCTCAAGAGGAATTTATAACTAGAGAATTTGGGATTTGTGCACATCAGGGCATAATAGAAAGCAGTTTCAGAAGTGCTGAATTGGCCTTCCCACTATAATAGCTCTTAACCCATAAGCCAAGGACCCTTTGTGATGGGTTACTTCAAATGTTAAGTGTATCAATTCTAATCATACACTCAGAGCCTTGGTGAAATGATCCCTGGCTGAGTTCATAAAACCAGTGAGTGAGTCAGTGAGTCTCCTTGAGTTAGTCTTTTTTTTTTTTTTTTAACTTTTTTTAATGCTTATTTAATTTTGAGAGAGACAGAGCATGAGCAGGGGAGGGGCAAAGAGAGAGAGAGAGAGAGAGACACACACACACACACACACACACACACACACACACACACACACACAGAGACACAGAATCAAGCAGGTTCCAGGCTTTGAGCTGTCATCACAGAGCCTGATGTGGGGCTCAAACCCAAGAACTGTGAGATAATGACCTGAGACGAAGTCAGATGCTTAACTGCCTGAGCCACCCAGGTGATCCTCCTTGAGTCAGTCAGTCTTTAGCCAGGATTTCAGCTGTTACCTGCATCCTTTAAACCTCCCCAATATAACAAAGGTAGGGGGTCATGATGATAATTTGAGTATAAATATCAATTTAGACCTTGTGCCCAATAATTTTTAAAATTTCTCATTTCTCTTTTCAGTGTAACATGGTTAAATGGCTATACATCCCTTTGGAGAAAAGACTAGGGAATCATTATGAGAAATTGTCATGGTAGTACAGGGTCCTTCCTCCCAGGAAACCAGCCATCTCATCACCTAGTAGGTTCTGGATCTGAAAATCAGTTCAGGTCTGGGAGCTAAGCAGACATGGTTACTTTTTACTAGGGTGGCTGCACTCAGCTTTCTGCTCCTCTATTCTTGACTTTTGATTGTAAATGTTAAGAATCATCCTTTTTACAATATATACATATATCAAATTACTATACTGTATACTTTAAACTTGTAGAATGTCATATGTCAATTATATCTCAATAAAACTGGGGAAAAATTTAAAAATACAAGTAGTTGACTTCCACATAGAAGAAGAAGAAGAAGAAGAAGAAGAAGAAGAAGAAGAAGAAGAAGAAGAAAACGACAATGACGACTATGTTGACTACATGAATGACTACTACCAAGTTGGGAAGGGAGAGGTGGAAGAGGAGGGGGAGGGGAGAAGGTTGTTAAAGAAAAGCAGCAGCAGCAGAAGCATTCTTGTTGGCTGCCCATCTCCTTTGCCCTAGGGATGCCAGGCTCTGTTAACCATCTCCACTGATCCCCCAGAGTCAAGTCCCCTTAGCTGCCCTCCAACCTTCCTGGTAATTGTGGCCTCCTGGTTTCTGCTGGTTAAGTGACACGATCTAACTCATTTACTTCAGAGCCCACTATGCCCAGAATGACATTAGCAAGCCCAGTTCTGTGACTGCCTTACCTACCATCAGCCCTCTTTGCAGAGGACCATTGTCCTTCTCAGCAATGCTTGTGCCCTCTCTCCAGCATGTTTCTCATGGCCTTAGTGAATGCTAGGTCCTCTGTGCCCTCCTGAGGAACATCCTCTGCTGGGTTCCTGGCCTCACATAACATATCCATCCCTGCATGTCTACATTCCTGTCTTCATATTCCCTCCTCTACCTTTTGCCAGGGCAGTGTGGGCATTCATACTTTGCTCAGTGCTAGCTGTCACTGTCTCTGGGCCTCTAAGAATCATCCTAGTAGTAAATTTGTCCCACCTACTAAGATCCTCACTAGGATGTTAAATTCTGTGCAAGAAGAAAGTACCCCCCAGGGGCGGCTGGGTGGCTCAGTTGGTTGAGCATCTGACTTGAATCATGATCTTACAGTTCATAAGTTCAAGTCCTGCATCCAGTGCTGACAGCTAATAGCTCAGAGCCTGGAGCCTGCTTCAGATTCTGTGTCTTCCTCTCTCTCTACCCCTCCACCTTTTGCACTGTGTGTCTCTTCCTCTCTCAAAAATAATCATTAAAAAAATTTTTTTTAATTAAAAAAAAGTGCCCCCCAAGACAATAAATTCTTGCTTATCTAGTGCTGAGCTCTGGTCCTTTCGATCAGTTGCTCTCAAAATCTAATCTGAGAATTATCCCCTTACTTCTGCCAGTACATGCTAATTTCTGCAGATCCTTTAGTGTATGTTCTCTTCCTTCCCTTGCGAGGCCCTTCCCTAGCTGGGTTATGCTGGAATTTAACTCTCAGTTATTGGCCTAGTAGCTGGGAGAGGGGTTTGGAGGAATTTTTGAGGGGGTCACCTGTTACCCTGTTACCTTTGAGGGGAAGGAAATCTGTGCATCATCCTCCAGCCCAGAGGTGGTGCTACATCTTACTAGGGAACCACAGACCACCTCTGTTAGTTCTGAGAATTATTAGCAATCTACAGAGTTGACACTCTCAGTGGCATTCATTTCAATGTCCCCATCCAATGTTTCAGGGTCCAAGATTTGCCCAACCAGGTTGCTGACTTTAGCACAACAGACCTGCCTTTGCTAAAATACTAAGTCTCAGTAGCTCTGCAATTTTAGCTATCAGAGCTTCTGTTTGTGGCTCGGCTATGTCCATTCTTCTAACATGAGATCCATGGGCCTCTGTAAACTACAAGCTCCTTGGCTTTCATATCTCATCCTTAGTCTTTCAATGTTTGCTAATGGTCCTCAGTTCTTCATTATCCCATCAATGAACATTACTACAGCTGACCAATAACCAGCCAATTCCACTGTATTTATAGATCCCTTAACATCTATATTTCCCAAATGCTTGTATTACTTCATTTGTAAAGATATTCCCTACCAGGACATTTTTTCCCATCACCTCCACTAAAATCTCCAGCAATTAAACCACCTGTGTGCGAGGGACTAACCATCCCTTACACGGCATTCAAAACTGTGTCCTTTTATGTTCACCAGCAGGTGAATGAGCCAGTTCCAGGATCCCACCTTATCTATTTTCTGACTGCTCCTGGCACTACATGTATTTATTCATGTCCTCCAAGAAGCAGATGCCAAGGCAAGATAAGGTGCACAAGAGACATGCTATAGGAAACAACTACGAAGGAAAGGAGAAGTGAGTCAGAAGGCTGGGAGAGCTACCAGAGCATGATGAAGCTTTAACCCCTGTGAAGGAGAGGGAAGGGAGTTTGGGGAGTTAGATTCTTGAACTATAGTGCAGTTGTAAGAAAGTTTTTGCAAGGTTGACAAGGAGTCCTCGAGTCTAAGCTACAAGACTGCCTTCCCTTAAGAGTCCCTGCTGCAGTTAGTGGCTGGGAATAGCAGAGTTTTAGCATAGGCACGAGCTGCATGGTGAAGAAACTAAAGTTGGGGCCACTAACCAATTACTCTCCCTGCAGTACAGAGCTGGAAGGCACATTTGCATGATCCCATCATGTTGAGATACTCTTCTTTGCCTGAATGTCCTGAAGACAGGGAAGAAAAATAGGGTTTACTCAGACATTCCTCTGTTGAGCACATCAACACTTTATACTTCCCTCTGAAATTATAATTACACTCAATGATGGGTAAAGAACAGGGCCAAATCACTTGGCTCAGAAATCAATTTGGGAAAAGTGTTGACATTTGCCAGTAGAAACAGAGCTATGGCAAACGGACAGATGCCTGATGGGAAACTATTTTCCGAACTATGGACTGTTAAATAAGTGGCTTAATCCATCACTTTCTTTCTATTTGAGGCTTAAACTCCTTCCCTCTTCCTGATCAGCACTTTTTTTGAGATTTTATTTTATTATTTATTTTAAAGTTTACTTCTTTTTTGAGATACAGAGGGAGTGTGAGCTGAGGAGGGACAGAGGATCTGAAGCAGGCTCTGCTGACAGCAGAGAGCCCAATGTGGGGCTCAAACTCACGAACAGCAAGATCATGACCTGAGCTGAAGTCAGAGGCTTAGCTGACTGAGCCACACGGGTGCCTCTTTAAGATTTTAGTTTTATGGGGTGCCTGGGTGACTCAGTCGGCCAAGCCTCCGACTTGGCTCAGGTCATGATCTCACGGTTCGTGAGTTCGAGCCCCGCGTGGGGCTCTGTGCTGACAGCTCAGAGCCTGGAGCCCGTTTCATATTCTGTGTCTCCCTCTCTCTCTGCCCCTCCCGTGGTCATGCTCTGTCTCAAAAATAAATAAACATTAAAAAAAATAAAAAAAGATTTTATTTTTAAGCAGTCTCTACACCCAATGTGGGGTTCGAACTTACAACCCTGAGATCAAGAGTTGTGTGATCTACTGACTGAGCCAGCCAGGCACTCTAAGCACTATTATTATCAATCAATTTCACCAGAGTTTTTCTGTCCAGGACTGTGAAGTGGTACTAACAATAGTGAAGACTACTGCTATAAGGTTCTCTGATCTTAATCTCTTTCTTAAATATAATCGTTGTGCAGCCTCTTGATCCGGGTTATTTATCACAATCCTTTTAGCCATGTTAAGAGTTGTGGCCACTCGAGTCTTCATTCCCTTTCAGGTCTGGGCGGAGGCACTGCAACTGCCTAATAGCAAGCCTCGTCTTGAATATGACAACTTCTGTTAAAGTGAGGATTGTCTGCAAGTAGGTCTTGTGATCAGTGTCCAAAAATGAGGTACTACACTTAAAAAAATGTATGTTGGGGTGCCTGGCTGCCTCCGATGGAACAGCATGCTACTTTTGATCTCAGGGTTGTGAGTTCAAGCCTCATGGTTGGTGTAGAGATTACTTAAATAAATAACACTTTTTTTTTTTTTAAATGTTATTTATCTCAAGAATTCAAAACACAGGTGGAGGCAGGATGGGCCATGGAGAGAGCCATGTATGGGAGTTGAGACTGAGAATAATGTCCTCTCCTCCTTCCCCATCCTTCTGCTTTCTCTGGCCTCACTTTATATAAAATTAGGCAAAATAATTCATTAACAGAATTATGACTTTACATGGTTACTGCCTTCCCAACAAGTGACTTTTTTTAATATGCATTTTACAGAGTCTCAGTTAATAAAAGGACTCACATTCCCATCTTTGTCCTGAGCAGAACAAATTCCCAATTTACTAACCCTGCTATCAGTGCTCAAGTTCTTTTTTGGCACCAGCTACATAAAGTGTCCCCAGATAGCCCATCCATTGGGGGGCACACTGGTCAGCCAGGGAAGTATTCTATTTGGGGCAAGTAAATATTAAAGAACAGAAGCTAAGAAAGATTTTAATAAAACAGGCATAGATCATGTTTGCATAGACCTGTAATTTGTGAAGTGTATTACATATAATTTCTCATTAAATCTTTACAATCCTTTGAGATAAAAACGATTATGGTCACTTAGGTAACAGGTACTCAAAATCAACCAGCAACTAAAATAGCACGGTTGGTAATCAAACCTAGGTCATACACTCCTTAATCTTTGCAGGTCATTAACAGTTTACCCAACACACACACCTGCCATATTGTTTTGTTTTGTTTTGTTTTTGGAGACTCTACCCTCAGGTCAGGTCATTGCACATCAGGTTGTAGCCATGTTATTACCAACTATCTCAGGCAATGAAGGCACATAAATACTCAGTTAACAATTGCCTTCATTTCACAACACTTACCATACTATATGCACCCAACTGCATTGCATTACTGCCTTGTTCCACTTTGCAGAACTCCCAACACACAGCTGCATTCTACTTAAGTCTAGGTACCTTTGTTTTATTTTAATTAATTAATTTATTTTATTTTATTTTTTTTTTGGAGAGAGAGAGAAGCAGGGCTCGAACTCACTTGAAGCAGGTCTCAAGCTCAGGAACCATGAGATCATGACCTGAGCGGAAGTCAGGTGCTTAGCAACTGAGCCACCCAGGCAGGTTCCCTTTCTTTTCTTTTTAAAGTAGGCTCCGCACCTAACATGGGGCTTGAACTCACAACCCTGAGACTAAGAGTCACATGCTCTACCAACTGAGCCACCCAGGCACCCAAGTCTATGTATTTTCTGACAGAGGAGCATGCTTAAATGCAAGAAAAACAGCTGTCACTGACACATTAAAACACAATACCAAATATCATTTTCCTAGAGTTATTCCATTCTTTTGGGCCTATAATATGCCTGCCACTCTGGCCATTATTTATTGGCTTAGAAAAACCATCAAATTCCTGTAGGGAGGGGCACCTGGGTGGCTCAGTCAGTTAAGGGTCTGACTTTGGCTCAGGTCGTGATCTCATGGTTTGTGAATTCAAGCCCATGTCAGACTCTGTGCTGGCAGCTCTGAGCCTGGAGATGCTTCAGATTCATTTGTCTCCCTCTCTGCCCCGCCCCAACTCATGCTTGCTCTCCCTCTCTAAAGCAAACATTAACAGGGGCTCCTGGGTGGCTCAGTCAGTTAAACATCTGACCTCAGCTCAGGTCATGATCTCGCGGTTCGTGAGTTCATGCCCCACATCAGGCTCTCTGCTTACAGCCTTGAGCCTGGAAGGAGCCTGCTGCAGCCAGACTGTGTCTCCCTCTCTTTCTACCCCTCATCCACTCACACTGTCTCTCTCTCTCTCTCTCTCTCAAAAATGAATAAGCATTAAAAAAAATTTTTTTTAATAAAACAAACATTAACAAAAAATTAAAAACAAAATTCCTATAGGGAAAAAGATTTCCTTATGGGATTTTTGTTGGGCAAGGTGACATACCGATTCTAAATTTACGTAGAGAGGGTTCTTCAAACTCAATAAGAAAACAAATGATTCAATAAAAAATAGGCAAAGACTTTAACAGCCACTCCACCAAGAAGCTATATGGAAGGTAAATTAACACCACAATAAGATACCATTATTCACCTATTTCAATGGCTAAAATTTAAAAAACTGATCACATCAAGTGTCAATGAAGAAAGCAACTGGCTATGATACATTTCTGGTGAGAATACAATTATGTGACAACTATTTTGGAAAACTGTGGCAGTTTCTAATAGAGCTGAACGTACACTTAGTATATGACTAAGCAACCTCCCTGCTTGGATATTTACCCCAAGAGTGAAACTTGAGTGTTCACATAAAAACCACATGAGAAAGTTAATAGTGGCCTTAATTGGTAATCGCCAAAACCTAGAAATAACCAAATATCCTTCAACTGGTGAACAGGTAAACCTATTATGATACATCCACACAAAGGAATACTAGTACTATTCATCATAAAAAGGAACTAATGATACATGCAAAAACATGAGTTAGTCTGCAATGTACTGTGCTAAATTAAAGAACCCAGATTTATTCTATTTATAAGACATCCAGGAAAAGACAAAATTGTAAGAACAGAAAATAGATCACTGATTTCCAGAGCTGGGAGGGGGTAGGAGTTGACTAGAAGAAATTTTCTGGAGTGATTAGAGTTCTACACCTTGTGTATGTAGTTACATGACTACATGCATTTGGCAAAACTTATAAGACTATACATTAAAATGAGTAAATTTCACAGCATATAAATTATGCTTCCATAAACGTGAGAAGGCTAAAGAGATTAAATAAATTCCCAAAGCCACAGTTACTGAAATGGCTAATAAGTGTCTGGTAATTACAGACAACCTCAGTTCAGGAAACAGAGATAGAAACAAAACATAATAGGACATAATACAAATTACAGCAATTATTCTTGGCTGAGTATCTATTTATCACTTGCCTGACACCGTAATTGTTTTACATGCAAGTTTTTTTTTTAATCTAGCCACCCTGCAAGGGTGGTTTGCTATCTTCATTTAAAAAACCTAGTAAACTGAGCTTCAAGGATGTGAAGTTGAACTTATATCTAACTACCCCATAAGTTTAGGGCTCTTGTGTTCTTAACAAGAAATGTGGTGACTTCCAATCAGTATGTGCAAAAAACGGTTATTTTTAATGTTTATTCATTTCTGAGAGAGAGGAGTGAGAAGGGAAGGAGCAGAGAGATAGGAGTCAAAGAATCTGAAGTGGGCTCTATGCTGACAGCAGAGAGCCTGAGGAGGGGCTCGGAATTCACTAACTGTGACATCATAACCTGAGCTGAAGTCAGATGCTTAACCGACAGAGCCACCCAGGTGCCTGGTATATAAAAAGTTGTAAGAGATGGAACATATCAAAGGAGGTTATCAAAGAAGTAAGATTTAAGCAGGGTTTTGAGTAACTTCTAACAAAAGGCTCTTGGCTTTTTGTTTTGAAAAATGTTATTCTCTACACCCAACAGTGGTGCTTGAACTCACAACCCTGGATCAAGAATCACATGCTCCACCAACTCGCCAACCAGGTGCCCCCAAGGCTTGTGTTCTTTAGGACAAAACAAAGGTCTTCTGTGGTCTTGGCCTACATTCCTTTCTAGTCTCAATCTAGATCTGTATTCTCAGGTTCTGAACTCCCAACATACTGACCCTCCAGTTTCTTTCCTACTCATCTCAGGATCCTCACAGGCCCTTCCCAAGGGTCAGAATTCCTTTCTTCTCATTTCCAGTTCAATGCTTATTTGCCCTTCAATCTGATGTCAGCTCAAAACTTTCAGGGAAATATTCCCTTAGGTAATGGATTTAGAAGAGATTAATAACATTTGGAATAATTTACATCCTCCAGGGCTTCCAATGTAGGTGGTGCCATAGCCAGAGAAAAGATAATCCAAGCAAATCCTTCTGAGAAGTGTCTTCTGGACCCAGTGATGTCATTTTTTGTAAGCCAGTATCTCCCCCTACTCTGTTTCATTCCAGTACTGAAGTTCTCCTTTCTTATCCTTCCAAACATGGTAATTTCAACAATGTTCTTATCCTGCAGGAAATGATGACTGAAATATTGGGTGATTACTGATGTTTTTAACACCTTTGGACTTCACATTCTAAAACAGGAAGATGGCGTGCTGGAAAAAAGACAAATCTTCCCGCTAAGTAGTTTTAAAAGAACTTGCTAGAGACCTTCTAAAATAGTACTGAGATATATTCTTTTCTTAAACACTTACTTTTGATAGAGTGAGTGGGAGAGGGGCAGAGAGAGGGGACAGGATCTAAAGCAGGCTTTGTACTGACAGCAGAGAGCCCGATGTGGTGCTCGAACTCATGGAACAGTGAGATCATGACCTGAGCCGAAGTCGGATGCTTAACCAACTTAGCCACTCAGGTGCCTCTAAGAAACCTTCTAAACAGAATACAAAACAGAATTCTGGGTGCTAAACACAGCAGAACATTTTTCTTCCCAAGAAGTGAGTCAAAGCAAGAAATTATTTTCCCAGAGAATATTGGGTACAATCAGAGAGTGAGTATATAGTAATACTTTTAGATAGAAGACAGAGACTTTTTTTTATACTGATTCCTAGGTAACTTGTAATTCATTCCTTTTACAGTTCACTTGAAACCTCTCCACATATCATTCACTGAACAAACATTTATTGAGCACCAACTGTGTCAGGCTGTTTTAGGAAGCTGTGATAACTAAGTGCAAAAAACTGACAGAAATTCCTTCATACTATTAGTGGTAGACCATCAATAACAAATATATATTTATGTTAGAGGAGATAAATGTTATAGAAAAGTAACGAACTCGAGCAGGGTGAGGAGGCTAAATGGTGCTGGTAGGGGTTGAAAAACAGCTTATGAGGGGGTTCAGAGCATGCTTTTTTTTGACCAAGTTACATTTGAAGAAAGACTTAAAAGTAAACAAAGTTAACCATATTGACTTCTGAGGAAAGATCATTCCGGTCAGTGACAAGGTCAAGGAACAGCAAAGGCAGAGTGTACCGGAGATGGGGTCAGAGGTGAGTGGCATGGAGTAGGAGATACTGAAGTAAGGCTTTGGAGGAATTAACGAGGACTTAGGTTTTTCTTCTGAATGAAACAGGACCCATAGAGTTTTGAGCAGGGGATCATGAGCTGACTTGTATTTCAAAAGGATCTTTTCATATATGCAACCAAGTATTTTAAGTTATTTAAAAAGTTTTCAGATATAAAAGTTGTTATAACACCTGTGTATTCTCTCATTAACCAAGCGTTAAATGCAAATCCTGTGGCTATGACAACCAAGACATTAACATTGCTGTAATATCATCTAATCCCTACTCTATATTCAAATTTCCTATTGTTCCCACCAATACCCTTTTAACTAGAGGAACTATAATTTACCATTCAAACCAGGGCAGTTTAAAAAAAAAAAAAAGTGATGGGGCACGTGGGTGGCTCAGTCGGTTAAGTGTCCTGACTTCAGTTCAGGTCATGATCTCACAGTTCAAGAGTTCAAGCCCCATGTTGGGCTCTGCACTGACAGCTCAGAGCCTGGAGCCTGCTTCAGATTCCCTGTCTCCCCTGTCTCTGCCTCTCCTCTGCTCACACTCTGTCTCTCTCAAAAATGAACATTAAAAGATTTTTAAAAAGAGTGACATATGGCTTATACATGGTAAGATATATACATGCTAAGTACATAGCTTGGTGAGTTTTTACATAGGATAAGCCTAAATAACTGCCATCCAAAGCAAGGTAAGCTCACTTAAGGCTGAGACAACAGGTATAATCAGGACTGCCTGCCTCTGGATGAGTAGATGCATATTAAATCTTTTTGGTAAGAATAGCATCATTGATTATATTCCATCAGAGAACACATTTTTGTTTGTGTCATTCTTGGTGATAAACTGAACACGACATAGCCGACCTTCCTTGCAAAATCTACATTTTGAGGCACTTCCTTGCAAAAGCCCTTCCTTGCAAAATCTACATTTTGAGGCACTTGATCAGGTACATTAATTCAAATTCAGTGAATTAGTATTTTAAAATTTTCCCCATCTTCTCCTTAGGGCTGGGATCCTCGGAGATGTAGCCACTTCCAATTTTGCTTCCTGGCAGGGAGTTCATAGACTTCCTTCATGCAGATCCATTTGCCTCAGCCAGCAACATCTTGGCAGAACCTCTAACTTCGAAGCTCAGTTACTCCAACACCAGCTCTTGGGAGTTTTATGTGTCCATATCCCTTTGGAGCTAAGAGAAATTTGGAGGGCTGGCTCCGGATTACTCCTATCGTCATTTCCACTGGACCTCATACCTTGCACACACAATGCTTGTGCACTTATGGGCAGACAGATCTGCTACTTCTGTTTGGAATTGGCAATTTTGGAAATTTTCTTTCCCCCTGGCTCCTCCAAACATCAAGATCATACCCCAAGTTCCTTCTTATTAATAAGATGAAAAAGTCAATCACACTACCAAATGTTTACTTACCCTTCTGAAATAGAAGTGACCTTAACAGTTCTTTTAAGGTGGGAGACTGAGCTGAGCCTCGTGGAGGGGTGGAGGGGTGGAGTAGAGAACAGGTGTGTTTCCAGTGCTGGATTTCCATTCTCCGGACTCTGACTCCTCTAGAGGCTGCTAACCTTCTCAGTCTCTTGACTTTAAACTGTTAAGTACTTTAAACCAATGGGAAGGCAGGCCCTGTTTGGGGTCCGAGGGTAACATCTGCAACCCACCAGGCTGTGTGTCCTGTCAGCAGGAAGCGTGGAGGGTGGAGTGGTTTCCAGTCCAGCTGTCAGTGGCACCACTGAGTTGATGGTAGTTTCCTTCCTACCATCAGTTATAATCACAGTCGTACCCCTTTTTCTGGTATAGTAATCTCATTGGAGGCTTTTCATTAACACCTTATTCCTAGAAAGCAAACAAAATGCTTGTTTTTTATAAAGATGAGATCCAAGACATATTAAGTTATACCCTTGAAAACAGCCAGGAAACCCACTGGTGGTCTGCCAGTAAAATTGCTCTTAAAGTGTAGGATAGTGGGTGGAGAGCATGTGACCATATCATCAAGGTGTGATAATTAGCCAAGTTATGTGTCTGTAATATGTTCCTGCCCTGTGCAGCCCATGGGCAGGAGAGGCCCCAGAGTGGATCTTTTATTATTTGCCCAGCAGCCTCAGTAGATCATGAAAGGTCTCTGCAAAGTGACCTCAATTTTATTCAACTTGCTTGGCAGCGGCAACTGTGGCAGGAAGCAGGACAGGCAGAAGAGAGAAAAGACAAGTTCATGCTCACATACTTCCTCCTGTGGGAGACAGTAACTATGCCAGGGCCCCAGGGCTCCCACCCCCTTTAGGCTTCTGTGCCTAGCTAGCTGTCCAAGACCCCTGGTGTTCACTAGTCTTGACACCAAGGATGGCCCCCGTGCAGACCAACAGAGGATGGCAGGATTGTTCCAGGGCGATAGAGGGCTGGGGAGAGGGATCTCTGTGAGGCAAGTCTGGGCTATACCAAGTCCCTCTGTTCAGAGGGATCATCTTCTTTCCACCCTCCCTCTCTGTTCAACCCTCCCCCAGACTAAGCCCAGAAGCACACCTAGGCTCGCCCTTGCAACACAGCACAAATGGAAAATCCCTTTAAGCATCTCATTGCTGCACCTCTCCATTCGTGCTTTCAGAAAGTCCCTCCAATTGTCCTCTCTCCGTCTCTGCTCCTCATAGTCAAGCATCACCAAACCACCTGTCTCCTTGACTGCTTTGAATCTCTTATATTATCCAAGCAAGTATATCATTTGTACCTTCCTCAGCTTCATTTGATATTACTTAAAAGCCAGATTCTGTTTTGACACCTCTCAAAGATGCTAGGCCCTTAAAACATATCAAAAATAACTTTCCCACAAGATTTTTCTAACGGATCTCACTCCCTTCTCTCCTTGGCAATGTAAGCCTCAGCACTTGCTTCAAACCCTTCAGTGGCCCATTTCGCAAGAAAGAGCTGTGCCCCGCCAGATTCCTCATCCCTCACTCTAACCCTTGATATTGTTTGCAAAAGTTTGCATATGTACCCTTTTCCTTAAAACTGCACTTAAAAGTGCAGGGTTCTCTATAAAACTAAATACAATGGTCTTCTGGAATAAAAGTTTCTTTACTGGCATGTAAACTTCTTTATGGCTTTTCAATTTTAATACCTTAGGTGATTTTTGCACACCTTCCCGTCCCATTGGCTCCTCATACAAGAGATGTGGAACCTGAGGCCAGAAAGCGAAAGCCTCATGTGTAAAGGTATGGAAATGGAGGACTTCAGTGGAGGACTGCCCCCTCCCTGAGTCAATGCTTCAGCTCGTGCTTGGAGACAGTGAAACAGTACTTAATGCACTTCATCCCACCCCCATTTGTCAATTGCAGCGGCTTATTTTAATAAAAATATTTCCCACCCTTATTTACAAACAGCAATCTTAATGAATTAGCTAGTCTAGTTTACACGGAAAAAAACAAAATACCAGGCCCCTTACCCCCCTAGAGCTATTCCTCATCAGCCATTCAATATGTTGATATCAATTGGCTTAGAATTTAAATTACAGAGAAAGTCCTTTTGTAGCCTTCCTTCTGTTCTCTTCATAATTGTGCTTCTAAAGTTGGTTGTTTGGCGATTACAAAGATATTTCATTGATCACATCACATAACTAAATGATATCTTTTAAAAGAACACCATTGGCTACTGGATAAATTCTAACATTCAAAACGTACTATATAATTAGACTCCAACCTAATGATATTTCTTAAAATCTACAATGCTCAATTTGAGCCCAAACTGTTTTTTTTTTCATACATTGTATGTTTCCATCTTTATGACTTTGCTGAAAGGAATTCAGTTTGCTGACCTAATTAATACCCACAATTGGTTGAATACTTACATATGTCAGACATGGTGCTAAGCACTTTATATTTATCAACTCATCTAATCTCCACAATACTTCAGACAAGCATTATTATGCCCATTTTGTAAGGTGAGGAAGCAGACTCATTTTTTACCATATTCTGTCATACTAAAATACTTACAGTTTCTACTTTGGCCTAACTTCTTTCAGCCTTGGCTTTGGTCCCTATACTAAAAAATAAGTTTTCTCCTTCTTTCCATCCTCTGATACAAGTCATCCATGGCTTTTACAGGTGTTTATATACCAGTCCATCCACATGAGACTACAGTCTACTTAAAGGGTTGTGTTGTCGTTTTGCTAGTTATTTCTGTAAAGTGCATATACCATTCATATAGTAATGAATCAATATTTGTTTCTCCGTTATTATGGGTGGGTCTCTAGGTGGAAGCATTAAACCCTGACCTATAAATGCTCTTTTTCCTAGGAATACACTTAACCTAAGTAATAATTTTCTTAGAACTCTTTACTGACAACTTGTACATGAAATACAGGGCTATTTAAGATTAACATGGGTCTCCTCCTCCCCCTACCCCCCCCTAAAAATCAGGTGTCCAGTTTTAGTTTGTAGAAAAGCACCGGGTAATTACCTCCGAACACATTTGGGGCACAGCATATTGTCTTCCAGGTGTGGGGGTGGAAAATTACAGGCAGGTAGCAGAAAGAGGGCACACACTCTCCCCTGTTTTTCAGGCACCCAGGCTTGCCCTGCATGAAACTGTAGGCGAACCCAACCCTCTGTGTCTGCAGGCAAACTTTTCCCATGGACCACACACCACCGGACACCTGGGGAAGGAAAGAGAGGGAAGTATGAACACAGCATGACGAAAGTCTAATGTTCTTTTGGTCTAGAATGTATCAAGGTCTTTTGTTTCTTCTGCTTTTCTCAAGTGCCAGCCCCAGGATATGAATCCTAGCTTAACATACTCTGTCCTGCTTCCTTTTAGAAAATAACTCAAAACAGTTCCTATGAAAACTTAAAAAAAAAAAACCCAAAAAAACCCAAAAAGCAAAAAAACCTAAAAGTATAGTTGGAAGGGGTACTTTCCCTCTCTCCATCCTAGGTTTACAATAGGGACTCCTTTTTTGGGGGAGGGGGAGACCTCCTTAACAAAAAGATCCACCAAAGAAGATCAGTTTATTAACATGTATGGCACTTATCACTTGGAAGAAACCAACAAAAATGAACTCAAAATGGCGGCTTTTAATTCCAGTTTATGCAACATCTTTTACAAAGAACAATGAATTTCTAAAGAAATGACAGGACAGGGGCACCTGGGTGGCTCAGTCGGTTAAGCTTCCGACTTCAGCTCAGGTCATGATCTCACGGTTCATGGGTTTGAGCCCCACATCGGGCTCTGTGCTGACAGCTCAGAGCCTGGAAACTGCTTCAGATTCTGTGTCTCCCTCTCTGCCCCTCCCCTGCTCATGCTCTGTCTCTCTCTCTCAAAAATAAATAAACATTAAAAAAAAAAATGATAGGACAAAAGAAAGCAGTTTAAGGCTGGGGGAGGAAGGAGGGCAGGCAGTGGGAAGATAAATCTACAGGAAAGAACTAAGCAGTAAGTTTTGTTTGCAAGTGTCTTTAGTGCTGTCTCTCAGTTGATTGCAGCCAAAAGAGAAATTAAAATCTGCCTTTAGGTAGTAAAAAAGGATGTTTTTCTGCTGCTCCTTAATTGCCATCAGCTCAAAACAGTTTTTATTATAAATTTTAAAACAATTTAGAATAGGTATAATTTGGTGTGATATATTCTGGTTTCCTTTAACAGAAAGACTAAACCAGAACAGTCTGGCCTTCATGAAATAGACTTAGTGGTCTCAACAGGCATTGTATTGTGCTAACCAGTTTATAGTCTCCCTTAATTTTATGTCCTGTAATTCTTACAACATTATGAGGCAGGTATAATTATTAACCTATTTTACAATGAGGAAACTGGGAACTATATTAGACAACTAGTTAATGTCATTCACTTAACAGATGCTAGAAGATCCAGGGCTTAAGCTCAGGCAACTGATTTTAGAGCCTACCTTTATTTTTAATTCCATAAAAAAGGGGAAAGAAATATAGCCCAACAGATTGCCACTTCCTTCTGATGACATCAATAATTTACAGTAGTGGTTCTCAAAGTGCGGGCCCCAGACTACCATCATCAACACTGGCTAAAAGATTATTAGAAATGAAAATTCCCAGGGTGCCTGAGTGGCTCAGTTAAACATATGACTTTGGCCCAGGTCATGATCTTGAGGTTCATGGTGCTGACAGCTCAGAGCCTGGAGCCTGCTTTTGATTTTATATCTCCCTCTGTCCCTCTCTGTCCCTCCCCCGCTTGCACTCTGTCTGTGTGTCTCTCAAAAATGAATAAACATTAAAAAAAACTTTTTTAGGGGTACCTGGGTGGCCCAGTCAGTTAAGCATCTGACTTCAGCTCAGGTCCTGATCTCGCGGCTCCTGAGTTCAAGCCCTGTGATGGGCTCTGTGCTGACAGCTCAGAGCCTGGAGCTTGTTTTGGATTCTGTGTCTCCTTCTCTCTTTCTGCCCCTGCCCCGCTCGTTCTCTGTCTCTCTCTTAATAAATAAACATTTGGGGCGCCTGCGTGGCTCAGTCAGTTAAGTGTCCGACTTCAGCTGAGGTCATGATCTTCCGATTTGTGACTTCGAGCCCTGCGTAGGGCTCTGTGCTGACAGCTCAGAGCCTGGAGCCTGCTTCAGATTCTTTGTCTCTCCCTCTCACTTCCCTTCCCCTGCTCACGCTGTCTCTCAACAATAAACATTAAAAAAATTTTTTTTTAAAGAATAAACATTTTTTAAAAATTAAAAAAAAAAATTTACTTAAAAAGAAAAAAAAAAACGTAAAATTCTCAGGCCCTATCACAGACCTGAATCAGACACTTTGTGGGTAGGGGTCAGGAGTCCACCAGTCCTTCAGGTGATTTTGACATACCCCAATACCCTAAAATTGATTGGAGGTTAGTTATCAATAGCATTTTTTCCTCAACTGGACCAGAGGCAGATCTCAATATTGGGCTTACCATAGGCATCTTGTGATGATTCCACTGTCTCCATCTTCCCAGCCGTGGATGCAATTCTGGACCAGGAGGCAAACACAGCATCCGGGGCTGAAGTTGTCACAACCACCGTTTCGACTCCTTCCGGAAGAGGATCAGACCCAACGAGGGTCTGCATCCCACCCTCAGGGGGAGCAGCCACTTCAGGAGGGTGGGTTCCATGAGAAGAGCTCTTTTTCTTAGAATTTTCCAGAAACATTTCTCCCTTGTCCATCTTTGACCTTTTTTGTGATGGTGTGAGAATCTTGGCCTCCTTTGCAGTGAGGGGAATGTTCTTCTACAAAGAGGGTTGGTAAGGTTAAGGTGCTGTCAAAGTTGGCTAAGTTGACAATAAATTAATTTTAAAAATAAGATAACATTTTTTTCTTTAAAAAATAAAAGTTCAGCCTCATTTTTATTACTCTGTGCAGAGTTGGTGAGAAGGTGGGGAGGGGGTGCTAATCCTCCCCACAGGGGAGGAGTGGGGCCGGAAGGAGGAGCTAAGACAATCCCTCCACTTTTTGATGCTAAAACAGGTAATTAGAATGAGAACTAAACCTTCCACACAAATCACTTACCATTTGATTCGGGTAAGCAAATTCACACAGCCGCCTATATGCATCTAATTTCTAAGATAAGAGAAAAATGAGTTAACCGTCTAGTAAGGTTCCTACCCTTCCTCCCGGGAGCAATGCCTCCCACCCCAGGCCCTCACCTGGCCTTTGGTGCTCAGCTTCAGTTGTTGGCACCAGGCCCGCACCACGTCTCTATGAAGCAAGTTGACTGGTGGCAGTGTGGAAGGTAATGGAGGAATAGGGATTTTCTTCCGAATTCTTACTCTTGCATTGTCTTGTGCTGTCTTTTCTGAACAGGAAGTTGGAGGAGAATGGGATAAAATCAGTAAGAACTCACTTTTGTGTACCCTTCTGAAGTGTCAAAGTACGGGGACGCGTGGGTGGCTCAGTTGGTTAAGTGTCCAACCCTGGTCATAATCTCACAGTTCGTGGGTTTGAGCCCAGAGTGGGGCTCTGTGCTGACAGTGTGGAGCCTGCTTGGGATTCTCTGTCTCCATCTTTCTCTGCTCCTCCCCCACTCACATTCTGTCTCTCGCAAAACAAATAAAATGTCAGAGTACAACTTAGTTATCACAGTCCAATCCCCATTGTATAGTTCAATGACTTACAAAAGAAGACCCCCTAACCTTCCAGGGACAGAACCTCAAACTTAGGACTGATTTGACTCTTATGAATATCCAGTTTTTACTTCCTGAAACCCCCCACTTGCTCCTTTCTGTGAGCCTTAACCCACAGACTCCAAGTAGATTGTACTAGAAATCACATTTCCGGTCCAGGTTAATGATTGAAATCTTAAACCTCACATCGTCAATCATCAGTGGTACCTTGTCCTCTCACCAAAGAACAAAATAAGCCACCCATTCCCATAATTATGTCAGCCCACCCATCAGGGCAGGGCTCTGGTCTCACTGCACACAGGTTCCTCACAGACTCCCACTGTTCAGGAAAGACTTCCACAAGACACTCCCAGAACAGTCAACTAGAGGGCTACACAAAAGTGAGTTCTAATTATTCCATGGAAACTATAAACAAGCCTTCACCCCACCCAACCCGAGCCAGCAAAATCTTGTCCTCAATTCTTAGAAGAGGGAGCAGAGGGGTGCCTGGCTGTCTCAGTTGGTAGACTCTTGATGTCAGG
Source organism: Panthera leo (assembly GCF_018350215.1). Taxonomy (NCBI): domain Eukaryota; kingdom Metazoa; phylum Chordata; class Mammalia; order Carnivora; family Felidae; genus Panthera; species Panthera leo. Next base: position 55,910,989 of record NC_056687.1, read on the forward strand.
ATCGTGAGTTTGAGCCCACGTTGGGTGTAGAGATAACTTAAATAAATAAATAAATCTAAAAAAGGAAGGAAGGAAGGAAGGAAGGAAGGAAGGAAGGAAGAAAAGAAAGTAGAGTTTCAAGTGCATTTAAATTTATAGCAGTCTGTCCCTAAATCACTGCACATTGAGATCCTTAACCAAGTAGCCAGTGAGGGCAAAATGATGATCAGAACCAATAATGTTGTTGGAGTTTGGAGACCTGAAGACACCAGTTTTAATACAGGTGCCTGAAAGAAGGCTTCAGGGAGATGACACTTAAGCTAGGTCTCAAAGGAAGAGGAGGGTTTTCAGAATACAGGACCAATTTTCTTTCCTACTTTCTACTCTTTCAGAAAAGTTCCTCAGTCTTCTTAAACCCAAGATAATGAGATTTGAGGACTTGTAGCGTTCTTACCTTTGTCTTCTTTCATAGATCTTTTTTGTTTGGTCCCGTTCACTGAGGTTCTTGGTAACTTTGGTTCACCAGAAGCTTGCTGTTTTTCTGTGGTTTCTCTTGATACAGGTTGGGATTTGCAAGCGAAATAGTCTTCCCCTGACTTCTTTGTAGAGTTCTGCTGAGAGAGGAGCCAGTCAGTTTTCCCTCGGTTGCCCGACCCACCACATACACTACCTGCCTTGAGATTGCTCACATCCATGGCACCAAGGCATTCATTGCACACCACTGGCAGTATGGATTCTCCTATGGCAAATCTTCTTAATATCCAGTTTTACTTATAAGATGGGGAAGCAATGATGGGGAAACGGGGGAGCTAATTTTAAAATATAAGAAAAGACAGAAAATACGGATACAAACAAAAGTAGAAGAAGCTAGGCTCTTTACTGGGGGTGGGGGCAGCCCTTGTAATACCCACCCTATCCATTATCTCTCACCTGAAGATATTCTTCCCCCATTCCTCTATTCTTGGACTCTTCCGGAGAAAGTTTCCCCTACTATCGCCAGAAGGATTCTATATACTCATTCAGTGGTTTCTGTGTTTAGCCTGAAGATATACAAATGTCTTTAATTCAGCATATCAGCCTCTCCATTGCCCCAAGGGCCAGAGAATTCCTTTCCAGTCTGTTTCTGTTGGCCTGATGGGTTATCACTCACTCCACCTCAGCCTTTTTTTTTTAAGTTTTATTTATTTTTGAGAGAGAGAGAGAAAGAGAGAGAGACAAAGTGTGAGCAGGGGAGGTGCAGAGAGACAGGGAGACACAGAATACAAAGCAGACTCCAGGCTCTGAGCTGTCAGCACGGAGACCGACAGGGGCTTGAACTCCTGAACCACAAGATCATCACCTGCACCGAAGTCTGAGCCTCAATGACTGAGGCACCCAGGAGCCCCTCCACCCATCTTCTAATCACATTCCTAAATCTTTCTCTCTTTCAGAATCTCACTTCGAGTATTCATTCCTCTGGAAACCCTTTCTAACCTTTTCAGACCAAGTCAAATCTCCTACATATTGCCTCATTCCTCCCACTTACCAGTTGCAGTTTTACACTTGCTTGTGTGATCTGGTCAATGCTTGTTACTCCATCTGATTATAAGCTCTATAAGGGTAGAATTTCTTTCCCTTTCATCATAGGCACTCAGTAAATATTGGTTAATTGAACCAAAAGAAACAACAGTAGGAATATAGTGATTTGAGAGAGAAACTAACATTTGTTGAGCCTCTATCTTACTAGGGTGTTGACATGTTTCTTATCTTCATTTACTCCTTACAACAAGCTGGTGACAATTTATTACTTTGTTTTTCGGACACAGAAGTTGAGGCTCAGAGGCTGCGTAGTTTAGGACATGCAGGAAGGCACTTCACATAGACAAGAAAGCCTGGATTAGCTCCTAAATCTCAATCTTTTCCAGTATCCCCAAGGAGGGAGTACAGGACAAATTAACATTTGTATGCTATTTTACATCTGTATAGCAACTACACATTCTTATTCAAATTTCACTTTGGCATAGCCTTACGCAAGTGACTCACTTTGGGGCCTCGCAAACCTCTCAAAATGGCAAGGGCAAAAATGATGGTTCCAAAGAAAGAGACTCTAGAGAGTGCTCAGGTTCCCCTGGCACGCAAGTTCGATGCTTCTGGAAGTCTTAAACCTCTCTACCTCTAATTTCCGTCTGCGGGGCTTGTCAATATATCTGGCTTCTGATTACCTGCTAGCCCCAGTGACCCTGGGAAAAGACAACTTCAGACCCAGCACTTTTGGTTGGAGACTGATGTCTGTTGAAGGCAAATTAAACGATCTAGTTCTCTCCCAACCTCAGCTCAATGACCTCTTCCTAAAGTTTTCCCCTCACCTCCCCTTTCCTCCTGCTACCACTTCCCTCCAGCCCTGCTACTTAATTCTTCTTTTGGACAGGATAAAGCACCTTTTCAAACCCAAACAGGAAACCCCATTTCTTACTGTCTCCTCTCCCCAATATACCAGGCTGCGATCATCATTTAGAACTTTACCGCGTTTTTTCGTTTTTTAACAAGAGGAGAACATTCTAAGGCACATTCTTTTCTCCTCATAATTAGGATCAAATATGCTCAGCAGGAGAGAGAAATATATGAGAAGACTCTCAAAGACAGATAGAAACAAACCCAGTAAAATTGTACTTACCTTTTTGCCTTTTGCTTTCTCCATATCCAAAGAGAAGTCAAGGTTGACAAAAATAAACCCTTAATTCTGAACCGGCCCTGGGCCCAAGACTCTTTTAAAAGTCTCCTCCCACTCACTGTCACCCAAGGGCGGTCTTCTTTTTCTCCTCCCCTCCCCCCTCCCCCATAATTTGTGAATGCCGATATTCATGAGTTGACTCTTGTATGAATTAATAATACCATTCCTATCCACTTTCTGTGAGCTTTTTAACATAATCAATTACAGAGTCGTTCAAGAGACTTTAGGAAACTGACAACTCCTTCAGAAAAATTCCAAGGCAGAAACAAAAGTTGCTACAGACTTCTGAATGGGTTGTGTGAAGGCATTTAATGATGCAACTTGTGGAAACAATAGAATTCCAGGGCCAGACTGGTGGTTTGAAGAAAGCAAAACCATCCTCGTGTTCCACACACATTTTATTTCTTAAGCAAGCTACTCAACCAATCACAGTTCCAGCTTTCCATCTGTACTTACAATAACCAGCACCTTCCTGTCTAACAACAATTAAGAAAAGTAGTTTTTAAAGCCTATTGAGTGTTTGTTATGTACCAAATTTTAGGTTTAAAAGTTCACAGCCATTATTTTATTGTCCTCTAATTTATGGATGACACAAGTATGTATAAAATTATACCGGTAACTTGCTGAATGATGCAGTAAGTGAGAGACCCAGAAATCAAGTCTAGGTGAGCTTTATTCTACCCCTCAAGACCCTAACTTACCAACTCCTAAGCAAGGTCAAGATTCTCTCTTTAAAAACAGTGTGAAAATGCCTCCTGCTCAGATTGCTTCTCCCTGTCAAACTGTGGAGGATCAGAAATGTGAAGCGAAGGGGAATTTCCTAAGTTAAGAACGAGTGATTGTGGGAGCGCCTGGGCGGCTCAGTCGGTTGAGTGTCCGACTTCCGTTCAGGTCATGATCTCGTGGTTTGTGAGTTCGAGCCCGGAGTCGGGCTCTGTGCTGACAGCTCAGAGCCTGGAGTTGGCTTCAGATTCTGTGTCTCCCTAGCTCTCTGCCCCTCCCCCACTCGCACTCTCTCTCTCTCTCTCTCTCTCAAAAGTAAATAAACATTTAAAAAATTTAAAACAAACAAAAAACCCCCCAGTGATTGTGGGTGGCGCCTGGGTGGCTCACTTGGTTAAGCCTCCGAAGGCTGTTCAGGTCGTGAGTTTCAGCTTAGAGCCTGAAGCCTGCTTCAGTTTCTGTGACTCCTTGTCTCTCTGCCCCTGCTCCACTTGCGTGCGCACGCGGGGGCTCTCTCTCTCTCTCTCTGTCTCTCTGTCTCTCTCTTAAAAAGAAATAAGCATAAAAAAAAAAAAAAAAAAAAAGAACGAGTGATTGTGAGATTCAGACCTCCCTCTGTCAGGTTACAAAGTCAGCTTTGTGCCTTTGTTTTGTTTTCCTATATCTCATTGTGTTCCCCAAAATGATGAAGAAGAAATGATCCTTACCCAGAATGAAGGTGACACTTTGCTCACAGGATAGAAATACCTGGATGTAGGATGTAAATAAATGGAACCAGGAGTACAGAAGAAGTGTAGCTGAGGACTGAGCAATCACCAAAGTGCCAAAGAAGAAAGCAAGTATTTAGAATCTAGATCATCTGGGAGGTCATATGGAGGTTTTGATTGATAAATATTTTATTCTGACTCATAGACAACAACCAGTAAATACTTACTAGTTGAGGTTTACTTAATATATAATATATATAAAGTATTTGAATGAATCATCTTTCTTTTCCAGTGTAAGTGGAGGTAACATTGCTAAATTCTAAATTAAGTACAAACCCAGATACTGAAACATCTCATCCTGGGCAAGGTACAATCTATAATCTCTGTATTTGTAGATGGAGTATGTATTGAGATTATGATTTAGAAATTCTTAGACCTATCGTGATTTGGGGGAATACAATTTCTGAAAGAATAGCACCGACCATTAAAAAACAAAAACAACAACAACAACAACAACAAACAAGTTAGGGGTCACCTGCGTGGCTCAATCAGTTAAGTGTCCAACTTAGGCTCATAATCTTAGGGTTCATGAGTTTGAGCCCCACATCAGGCTCGAGCTAACTGGGATTTTCTCCTTCTCCCTCTCTTTCTGCCTCTCTCTCTCTCAAAATAAACAAATAAATAAAGGTTAGCTGATGTTCTATATTTAAAGAGGATTGGCACAATTTAAAATATTTGAGCATAAATGGAAATAATATTGAGTTCTTAAATGAAGCCAAAAGCCAAATACTTTTGTTGGGCTTGGAGTGATGGTAATTTATAAGCAATCTTGAGCAAATACAATGTGTTTGTGTTTTGGTTTCTCAAAAGTAAAATAGTAATATATGTAAGTTCATTGTATTTTTTAGTTTTTTTACACATACATTTATGTGTAAAATTTCTTAAGAACATTTAGTAGTCAAAAGAAAAACTGTTTACTGCTTTTTAAAATGTTTTTATGTCAATGCCTAAAGTTCTATTCATCCTTAGTCGAAGAAATATACATAACTGAATCTCACATTCATTTATTGAACAACAATATTCAATAAATGGATAGGTACTACGTGCTTAATACAGGAGATACAGTGGTGAACAAAAGCAGACAAGGAAGGATAGACTTAAGTAACACAATTATTAATTAATAATATAATCTTATTTCTTTTCTTAAATTATATTTTTAAATAATCTCTATATGGTAGGAAAAGAGAGGGAAAGGATAGGACCTGAGGTCCCTGGGTGGGGAAAAAACACAGATTTTCGAACAATGCTGGGAGTGTCTGACCACAGCAAACCCCCTCAGGCGACTCCCTCTCAGGTTTCCTTCCGGAATCTGACAAAAGACCTGACTAAAAATAAATAGACCGTAAAACCTATGACCCACAAGGAACTGGTATGGCCCTAGACCACCCCTCATCAGGAATGGTCAACCCAGCACCCAGAGTTATCCAGCCAATAAGGGTGGGACCTGAGAAGGTCTGAGGTGTGGAGGGAAAAAGGCACTGACCCGAACCTTATAAAACAAGAACCTTTGCCTATTGTTGGGGACTTTCGAAATGTCCCCTCTCCTCTATAAAGACAGCTTTCCTACTATTCTTACTTTCTAATCTTATTTAATAAATTTTGCCTGCTGCTCATTTTACATCCACCTCTTCATTCTTCGAAGTGGCGAGACAACAAATCCTAGGTATTGAGGTAAAAAATCCTGCAACATCTACACCCAATATGGGGCTCGAACTCACAACTACTGACCAAGCCAGACAGGCACCCCTAATAAAATAATCTTTACAGGATTTTAAAATGCATTAAATTTGTTTATACATATTACCAAAACAATGAAAACTACTCAGTTATGACCCCTAAAAGGCAGAAAAGCTCCCTACATTTGGTGAGCTGCAATCAGGGTTTTGATCTCATCAAGGAAGTCAGGAAAGTCAGATCTGAAGAACCAGAAGAACCGAATTAACTGAATAGAGGGAGGGCAGGGACCAGCTCAACCTGTTTCCAGAACTGAACCCAGGCTGTGAGGGTGGAGCTCAGAGTGGGGGAGGAGAAAAATGTTAGCTGAGTCCAGATAGGTTGACCTTTGAATCTTTTTTAGGCAAAGAGCAGTGGAAAGCTATTGAACAATTCAAGGTGGGGTTGGGGTGGGTGGACAGTAATGACCATTTTGTAAAAATCTTTCAACTAAAATTAGAAGAGTTGGAGAGGGATCCATGTAGACACCAGAAGGTGAGTTGGGAGGCTAGTGTAGCAGCTTAGGTGGTAATGGAGAATTGTGGGTAAGAGTACAGACTTCAGAGCCAGACTGCATTTAAACCCTGACACCCTTTACCTAGCTGTGTGACCTTGGGCAAGTTATCTAACACCTTAAAGTCTTTCCCTTTCCTCACCTGTAAAATGGGAATGTCGAATATAATAGCCCTTACTCAGAGGGTTGTGGGGATGGTTAAATTGGCTCTCACATGTCCCGAATAAACAATGTCTAATGCAGCACAGGTTGGATCAACGCTAGATGTGTTAAGTAGAACACATGATAATTTTATCTAAGTTAAAATTTTTTTTTTTTTTTTTTAATTTGGGAATAGCAGAGGAATTGCAATTTAAGATAGACTGGCTATGACCCATAGGCAAATTCAAAGCGACAAAAGGAAAGACAGCTTTTATTAGGTTTTAGGAGGAAATTTGGGGAGGGTTGTTTTAAACTTTTTCTTAAATTTACTTATTTTTGAGAGACAGAGAGAGATGGGGCACAAGTTGGGGAGGGGCAGAGAGAGAAGGAGACACAGAATCTAAGGCAGGCCCTCAAAGCCCGATGCGGGGCTTGAACCCACAAGCCATAAAATCACGACCCAGGCCAAAGTTGGACGCTTAACCGACTAAGCCACCCAGGAGCCCCTAGGGAGGGCTGGTTTGAACTGAAGTTTATTGGAGAAGAACAACAGTTTGAGGTTGTGGTTTCTCAAAGGCACCATGTTGCCCTCCCTTGTTGAAAGGATTCTTCCTTCTAACTGCTGGTTATGTGGGCTGCAATGAGGGATACAAGCATGGGTGCTCCTTTTTCAAAGCTTTCCCACTCTATTGTAAAGGAGGGTACCTTTATTTCACAGAGGTTTCTATTAATAGAGTGTGGGAGATGAATAACTATTTGAGAGATATGGAGTATTCCTGCCAGGTTTTCTTTTTTGTTTCTCTGTGTATTTCTCTTCCAAAAAAAAAAAAGTTTTAATTGAATAAAATGATCTGAATTAATGAGGCCTTTACTTGTGTACCTGGAGGCAATGAATCTTCCAGAGTCATTAATCTGCATTTACAGAAGACAAAACAGGATTGTATCACATACAACCACCATTTTATATTTGATGGAATGGAGAGATTTGAGAGGAGGTAACTGTGGAGGCTGGTTGGAGGACTTGTCTAAATCTGTCTGTGCTATGTATTCTGAGAAGTGCTGGGTCAAAAGTTAGGTTTATTAAAAATATATATAGGGGCACCTGGGTGGCTCAGTCGGTTAAGCGTCCGACTTCGGCTCAGGTCACGATCTCGCGGTCTGTGGGTTCGAGCCCCACGTCGGGCTCTGGGCTGATGGCTCGGAGCCTGGAGCCTGCTTCTGATTCTGTGTTTCCCTCTCTCTCTGCCCCTCCCCCGTTCATGCTGTGTCTCTCTCTGTCTCAAAAATAAATAAATGTTAAAAAAAATTAAAAAATATATATATATATATTTGAGTTCATATACAGAATGATTTCTACCAACTTATAACAGTGTATAAGAATACCTTTCTCCATATGCAAGAGTCTGGTATTGTAATAAGTACACTTGAACTTGACACCCCTAATTTATTATATTCTCCTTTTTAAGTATCTCCCATAGTGGGAAATCAGCGCCCTTTATGGAGTTATTTTTTTTAAGAAACTGATAAGTCATTTAGAAGTAAATCTGGAGAGTAAGGTAGGCTATCAAGTTAGTTAATAATTTGGGTTCAAAAAAGGAAAAGTTGGAGATAGATGGTAGAGCTGATATCATGGGGGAAAAATCCATTATTTTTGTTTACAAACTGTCTCCCTCCCTCCATTTCTTCCTTCCACCCTGTGTCAGGCACTGATGATGAAAACTGGTTCTGGTTCTTTAAAGAACAGGACATGGGGCTCCTAGCTGGCTCAATCAGTAGAGCATTTGACTCTTGATTTCAGGGTGATGAATTCAAGCCCCATGTTGGGCCTAGAGCTTACTTTAAAAAAAAAAAAAAAAAAAAAGTTGTAGAAAATATCAGACATTTCAGAAATGTTCATCTGAAAACTAAAATCTTATATAGGGGTGCCTGGCTGACTCAGTCAGTGGAGCTTGGGACTCTTGATCTTGGGGTGGTGAGTTCAAGCCCCATGATGGTTATGGAGCCTTCTTTTTATGTTAAAGAGGGACCTCAGAGTTACATAAGCTTTGGGCCCTAATGATGCTACATGAATACCAAAATGTTTGTATAAAACAGTAACATTCCTTGAAAATCTCACTTAATCTGCTCTCCTTTTGCTTCCCCCTACCTGCTCCCACACCTTCTTCCCAGTTAACTATGGTCCAGGAGAACCACTACTCTTCGGTTTCCAGCTTCTGTGCCTCCTGTATGTGCTAAGTGCCAAAGAATTGAGTGTCCAAAGGCCATCACTAGCACATCTAAAATTAAGTATACATTTGAAAAAGAACATACCTTGGAGCTGACAATTTTCAAAAAAGCATCCACTTGAGTGACCTGATTAGGAAAAGGTTGCTACTATCTCCAGGCTGATAATAGCTTTGAGTGAGGCCACAAGGCTTGGTAAGAGACCCCTGACCTTTATATCAGCCTCAGTTCATGTTCTTTCTCTGGAGCATAGAGACCACAATGTGTACAATTACCATGGCAGCTCTGTGTCCCTTGTTTATCTCAAATGTGTTACCGAGGACATATTCAAATGCTTTTTGAAGCCAAGATAAATTATATCTATTAGTATTCCAGGAGATGCACCACCACCATAGAGGATATTGGTAAGTTTCTTAAAGTTGGCTCTTCAGCAAGCCAACTGATGGTGCCCAAAGACTGACTAGTGTTGATTACCCAAGTCATTCGCTGGTAAGTGCCTGGGAAAGAGGCAGGCATGAGCCTGCAGGCCTTAATAAACCCACTGCATTTGAAAATAGGGAAATAAAAAAACCAAGAGCACACTTTACACACTGTATGTTAGCCAGTTTGATAATAAATTATATTAAAAAAAAAAAGAAAAAGAAAAAGAAAATGGGGAAATAGCTGGCTCTGTGCTAATGTTTGTGATCCTAAGAACTCACCCGGATATGACGACTTACTTCCAAATGAGGGAAGGAGAACACAAAGATTTTGACAAGTTGTGGTGACTGAGACTGTTCCTTCAGTTCACAGTGTGAGGATGGAATCCTAACTTCTCCTTATCACCCACATAGTATTACTGATTTTTACCTCCTAGTGGTTTAGCAGCACTGATTCCTCATCTTCATCCTCACAGCTACCATCTGCATTCAGGATTTTATTCCTTCTCACCCACACCCCTGCCATAACCTCCTTATTGATGTTCTCTTAAGTCTCCACCCCCACTCCCCACCCCCCAAGCCCGCCTGCACATGGAGGGCTGCATGGAAGGCTGTGCAGACGGCCTCCAGGGGACATGGGGATGATGCAAGTTCCACCTTCCGGAGTTCTCTCAGCTCTTATATCCCAATGACTCAGAACAGCAGCCTTGAGTACATGAGGCTTTTTTACATAGATAACCATCCCGTGGAATTTAGGAGTGAGAGTTTATAAAAGCAGGCTTAATTTAATTCTGCAGCATGTATGCATTTTTGTTCAGAAGCCTTAACTCTTGTCAGATATAATTCACTTTCTTGCGGCTTTAAATTTTACCCGACTCTGAAATAGGGTGGCTTTTATGATAAGAATTGCTTTCCTTCTGAGCTAGAAGCATAACCATGCATAGAACAGTAAGAGTAACTTAAATGAGAATGATTACCAAATGCAGCCTCAAAGAGAAGATAGATAATACCACTTTGCATTCATGCAAGCTTGCCTTTCATCTGAGTATCTCAAAGGAAGGCAAAATGTAGCTGATGCTGTGTTATGGTTGAAAATTACGACTATGCAATTTTCCTATTCCTGAGTGTTTCCCTTCTCAAACATGATACTGAGTTAAAACATCTCTAGAATTCAATGTGTATTGATTTTGAACACAGGCTTCTCTCTCTCTCTTTTTTTTTTCTACCCCTGGAACATCAACCTTGAGTTGCAAAGGCATCAATGGACCACCTGCCTTTGGTGGCTTTGTAGCATTTGTTCTCATTGGAGAAAAACATAATAAGGGATGGATGGACATCTTTCTGAGCTGTCCAACTGAAGATTCAACTCCCTCCATTTTGACTTCAGTCTGTCCTTTTTAATTGATTAAGTTCTTTCCAGCTTATCTTTTAACTCAGGCAGAGACCCAGCAGGGGAAGCATCCCTTGATGGGAACCGAAACCACCCTCTCAAGCAATAACAACTGCCCTGATGCCAGCAAGACCTTACACAATTGACCCCAAGGCGGTGATTGACCTGACCCTTACTGCCTAGCTGCATGTACCCACCCACCTTTGTCCCACATTTTCCTTATATAAACCTAGAAGTATTTTCAGCACTTTGGGAACAGTCTTTGAGATGTTAGTTCCCTGTCTTCCCGGTGTTGGCCTCACTGAAATAGATTCCTTTTATTTTTCACCTCCGCTCATTTCGGCCTTTGGATTTTGTCAGCTATGAGTAGCCAAATCTGGCCTGTTAGGGACCCCCACAACCAGGTGCTCTTGGCATCCTTAGGCCCCAGTTAAATTTTGGTGGAAAAAGAGATGAAGATGTTAATAAAACATTTTCTGCTTCTCCCAAATCAATTCAATCACAGTGCTAACAAGGACTTCAAGAATGCATCAGAGAGGGGCACCTGGGTGGCTCAGTCCGTTAAGTATCAGACTCTTGGTTTTGGCTCAGGTCATGATCTCACAGTTCATGAGTTCAAGCCCCAGTTCAGCACGGTGCTTCCGATGTGGAGACTGCTTGGGATTCTCTCTCTGCCCCTCCCCTGCTCACACACTCTTTCTTTCTCTCTCTCAAAATAAATAAACAAAAAAATAATAGTGCATCAGAGACCTCCACTCAACTAAAGCAAAAGTTGTATAGGATGTGCTCAGTGGTATAAATGGAAATTATTCAAAATTAGAGCTTTGAATTATACTACTATAAGTGCTCTATATGTTGATGAAAGGCATAGAAATCCCCAGAAATACATTACTATTGACACTCTACCTACTTTCTACTGTAAGGTTGTGATCTTGTATTTTTTGGGTGGCTTTAAAATGCTTTTATAAGGGGTGCCTGGGTGGCTCATCATGATCTCACAGTTCGTGCATTCCAGCCCTGTGTTGTGCTCTGTGCTGACAGCTCAGAGCCTGGAACCTGCTTGTGATTATGTGTCTCCCTCTCTCTGTGCCCCTCCCCCACTCATGCTCTGGAACTCTATCAAAAATAAACTTAAAAAAAATAAAAATAAACAAAATGCTCTTATAATACCTATTTATAGGCATATGCATTTTTGACTACTGACATAGAGGAAGCTAAACAGTGAGACTACATCTCTAAAGAAAAAAAAAGCCTTTTTTAAAAATTCTTTTTAATGTTTATTTATTTTTCAGAGACAGACACAGAGTGCAAGTGGGGGAGGGTCAGAGAGAGTGGGAGCCACAGAATCTGAAGCAGACTCCAGGCCCTGAGCTGTCAGCACAGAGTCCCACACGGGGTTCCAAATCAGAAACGGTGAGATCAGACCTGAGCCAAAATTGGACGCTTAACCGACTGAGCCACCCAGGCACCCCAATAGAGAACAGTTTTTGAAAGTTAGCCATTCACAGGAAAAAACAAAACATATCTCTCTCTCTCTCTCTCTCTCTCTCTCTCTCTCTCTCTATATATATATATATATATATGCAAAAGGTAAACAACAAAATTTTTCCAAGGTAATTACAAATTTCACAATAAAAAACAGACCAGGTCTTGGTGGGGAGTGGTGGGATGGGGTTGGGATGGGTTAAATGGGTGATGGGCATTAAGGAGGGCACTTACGTTGAGCACTGGGTGTTATATGTAAGTGACAAATCACTAAATTCTACTCCTGAAACTAATATTACACTATATGTTAACTAACTGGAATTTAAATGAAAACTTGAAATTTAAAGAAAAAAAAAAAAAAAAAAAAGACCAGGTCTTACCATAAAGGGAACCAAGAGGTCCAGGCTTCACATTCTCAAACAGCCTCATATTTAGACACTTCAAATGATCTCCAAATGAGGTTATCCATAGCCAGCTATACATCATAACAAAAGAAAAATATGTCAGTCATGTAATCTTTGTTACAAGTAAACATTTTCTGCAATTATACATTTTCTGTAAACTTATGTTCTTTTCTTCACTGTTTTTAGTATACATGCAATCACAAATATAGAAATGTTTTGGGCCTTCCTTTTTATGATACTGAGACTTGAAATAAATATTTGATCCTCATCCTGGTTTCTGTTAGCGCTTAAAACCCTTAGAATTTCCTAAGTGATGAGAGAAGTAAAGGTGTATTGTTATGTTAATGGAGGCTCTTGGAGAGCTCCTAAGGAGGGGGCTGGCTGCCAATAAAGCCAATCTTTTGATTAGAGTGTTAGGAGTTTTCAGTCCCACCCCCTGACCTTGGTGGAGAGGAGAGGGGCTGGAGAGGTCAAATCTATCACCAGCGGCTAATGATTTAATCAGTTGTGGCTGTGTAAGGGAGCCTCCATAAAAACCCAAAGGATAGGGTGAGGAGAGCTGGATTGGTGAGTTTGTGGAGGTGCTTACAGTGGCATACCTGGAAGCCTAGAGGCCCACACCCCTTCCACATACCTTGCTCTGTGCATCTTTTTCATAATAAACCAGTGATCTAGTAAGTAAAATGTTTCTTTGAGTTCTGTGGGCCACTCTAGCACGTTGCTTGAACCCAGGGACGAGGTCATTGCGATGTGTGGTCGTTAAGACCAAGGTGCAAAATGGTGTTTTAATTATAGCACTGGGACAGGACCCATAGGCAGAAAGAGCTGCATTGTGATTGTGAAGAGTGACTGATTATATAGGGTTTTCTATCCTATGCAGGTGAAGGTGGCATTAGGGCCCCAGGAAATTGAGTCTATAGTTTCCTGGAGGTCTATTATTACAAATGTGCTTTTCTTATAAATCATTAAGGTAGCTACAAACTATAGTGGAGTGTCATGTCCTACATGATGACAATCTTTATCAGTTGACCATTTGTTTTTCCCCTGCCTTTGTTCTTAGGTAGTTACTAGTGCCTGAGGAATTATACATATATATGTATATATCTCCCACCTTGGGAGGGTTGCGGGCAGGGCTGTCAGCTCATATTTGGCCCTCACATCAGTTGGAACCTCTAATCTATAGCTGGTGGGTTGGAAGCACAGGTGACAACCTGGAGTTGACAATTTGTTGAAGTGGTGGAAGGGGTAGTTTTGTAGGACTGAGCCCTTAACCCATGAGATCTGACTCTATCTCTGAGAAAATGGTGTCAGAATTGTGTTAAATTGTAGGACATGCAGCGGTCCTACATTCCCTGTATGTGTCTCCAATTGTGTTGGAGAATTGCATGTTGGTGTGGGGAACCGCCCTGTTCCCTACGGTGGAGATGGGTGCAGAACCTTTATTACGATTACAAAATATTCTAAAATAATAAATTATTATCAGTGAAATGGAGAAGATAGTAAGGGAAAGAGTATGGGGAGAGCAAGAGAAACACAAAGGCATAACACAGGAAAAGAAAAGGCCAAAGTGAGAGAGTATCAGGGAAGAACACAGAAGCAAAGAAGAGAGAAAACACATGGGAAAAAAGAGAAGGGTAAGGGCTAAGTGTTCAATATTAACTATATATTTCTGTATTGTTTGACTCCTTAGAATGAACACATTGAAATTACATTTGAATATTACAACTGTGCAACTTCCTGATTCCCAAGTGGTTTGATAGCTATCCAACATCGTCTAGTCTGCAGCAACAGAAATAGGTGCTTATCCACTGTTAGGGCTGATGACAGGAACTCTGGAGAACCTCCAGCTAACTCATCAGGCTGTTTTCTCACTCACTGAATTACATACCACCTATGAATTGTCTTGCTGTGAATGTTTGGCTAGAAAGAGCATGACCATCCTGGAGGGGTTATCTGATTCTCTTGAGAATTACATTTGCCATTATAAGTTGGTATCATTCTGGTTTATGCCTCTGTCTCCTGTGAGTTTACTTACTGAGATTATAATCACGTAGAGCCAAAGAACTTTGATTTACAAGCTTATAAGGTGGAGTATAAGGCCCTAGGATTCTGTGACAGTAGAGTCCACCTGTGGCCGTGGCCTGTTGTCCTTTGACCTCCCTCTTATCTATGTTCTTCACACTTTACATGCATCCATTCACAAATATTGAGTAAGAGTAGTTCAATCCAAAAGAGTCTTAAGTACAGAATATTTCAAAGAAAATTGGTGTATTTTTCAATATAATGCATCACAAAGACCTAAAATATAATAAATTTGGAAAATAAAACAAAGTTTTACTGAAAGAAAATATTAGTTACAATACATAAAATATCCCAAAGTATGAAATTTCTGTAGAAAATATGAAATAGTTGAAAACTTGAAATAGCCCACATATCCAAACATAGATAACTAACTGGATTTGGTAAATTCCTGATGCCTTCTATTAATGCAATGCTTTCCAACCATTAAAAATACTGTGTATTTTTACATAGTAAAGAAAATTTAGGTGTATTTTTAAGTAAAAACAAATTTCATAGCCATGTGTATTCTATGACACCATTTTTGTGCAGTAATGATGTGGGGAATGGGGGAAGGGTTATTGGGCATTATCATTTTCTATGTCAGACATTCCTTGTAGCATTTGAAATTCTTGCAGTTAGCATACACTATTTTTACAGTTAGAAAAAAGAAACACTGAAAAGAATTAGCCACTATCTCTTGTGTTAAGAGATTGTATTTTAAAATAGAGTATTTCTTTACCACCTGACATTCAGACTTTGCTTAATTTGTTATGCACATTATTGATTGTGCAAGAGGGTGAGCGATCTCCCCTTCCTTTCTGGAACACGGATCAGGCCAACCAGAAGAAAGGAAAACAACTTTACAATTCATCAGGACAAGTCTGATTGGACTGGCTATCCTTAGAAAGTGGTGAGACTAGGGGCGCCTGGGTGGCTCAGTCGGTTGAGCATCTGACTTCAGCTCAGGTCATGATCTCAAGGTTCATGAGTTCAAGCCCTGCGTCAGGCTCTGTGCTGACAGCTTGGAGCCTGGAGTCTGCTTCAGATTCTGTGTCTCCCTCTCTCTGCCCCTTCCCTGCTCATACTCTGTCTCTGTCTCTCAAAAATGAATAAACGTTAAAAAAAAATTAAAAAACAAAAAGAAAGTGGTGAGACTAGTAAAGTTTGTGTTCAGTGTTGCCATCTTCCCCTGAGATTCTTGGGATCCTCTGACCTTTACCCAGTGACACAGGCAGTACATACCCCCAAGAGCCCAGGACGTTACACACTTCTTAGGGACCAATCTGAGAATGCAAATAGTGATCTCTACTACTTGATTCCATTGGATGCATCAAATCCTAACTGTTATTTGACTGATTTCCTCTAGTTGTGCTCTTTGTGTGGGAATCCATTAGGTAGTAGAAAAACTCTAGGCAGATGTCACAGTTAACATTTATTGAACACATATGTGCTAAGCATTATATTCACATTATCTCATTAGTTATCACTATTTTTCCTGTTTTACAGATGAGAAAACTGATCATCAGAAGGTTACCCAACATCATATAGTTACTGAGGTGAGAGGTAACTATAGTAGAGAGGTGAGTATAAGATTCAAACTCAGACGTTTCTGTCTCAATAACCTGAGATGTTAATCGCTAAGCTGGTGGTTATCAAAATGTGGACCCGGACCAGCAGCAGCAGCATCACTGGGAACTTATTAGAAATGCATATTCTCCATCTCTACCTCAGACCTATTGGATAAGCTATTTTTAAAAATGTCCTGCAAGTGATTTTAAAGCACACTGATATCTTATAGACCAGAATTGTCCAATTGAACTTTCTGGGATATGTTTTATACATTCTTGGCTAATAAGGTATCTATTAGCCACATGTACCTATTGAACATTTGAAAAGCAGCTAGTGTGACTGAAAAACTACCTTTAAATTTTATTTAATTTCACTAAAATTTAAATAACCACATATGGTTAGTGGCTACTATGTTTGATGGTATAGCTATTCCCTCCTTGTGTCCTTGACTGTGGTTCTTTTTGAGCTCATTCATCAATCCTAAGGAGCACTACTAATGAAGTCCATTAGTAACAGTTATAGCAGCATGGTATTAGAAATACATTGGAGTGAGTGTAGTCTTGTGTAGGAGACACTATCCAGGAGGATTCCTGTGTTATCAATGTGTAAAATTTTAAAAAGAATAGATGAGAGGATTCAACACACATGATCCTTATGTATGTCTACGCAATGCTAAATGTAGTGATTAGGTTGTTTACACAGATCGATCATCCTATATAGATGGTGAAAAACAGTTCTGATGCAAAAGTAAGATGAATTCTGCAAATATTGACTTAGATACGACTTTGATAAAAGTCCTAAGAAATCCTTATGGAATACAAGCTTTTTTTTTTTTTTTTTTTTAAGCATGTAAGAATATACAGGTATGATAAGTCATTTGATGTGATTCAAGGGCAATTTTCTGACAAGATGTTGGCCCTTTATACCATTAGGAAGTAGCCAACCTGAAATGCAGTAAATGTAAAAAAGTCTGTTAACTTCAAAATTGTAACTTGGTTTGTAGGTGGTGTAAATGAAGGGAGGTAGTGTGGTCATGTCCTATTATAAACCAAAGAGTAAGGTGGAGAAAGAATATGTCAGTGCTAGAATTTATTTACAAATGTCCAAAGAAGAGAGAAACTCCAGCTAGTGGACATAAAAATTCTTGATATTACAGTGAAGCAGATCCTAAGAATATTAAATCCTCCTGCTAACCTTGAGAAGTTCATTAGCAGGAGCCAAGGGGCAGTTCCAGCAAGCATTTATTGACTTTTGGGTCAGCCCTGATGAGAATTTAATGATGAGAACAGCTGTGTTCCTGAGAAAGGCATGATGGAGATGTGCATTAGGAAAATTACCCTGGGAAGGGGCTGTTGTGGGACTGCTTCCTAGGGAGCATGAAGACTAGAATGAGGTGGTTGTTGGTGGGACTGGGAAGGCAAAGAAGATTACGTGAAGCATTGTAGAGGTAGAATCCCATGGAAACTAATTAGATATGGGGGTGCTGAACTTCATTATAAAACTGAGGTTTAAATTTGGGTCCTGGAAGATGGCGGCATTAACACTACACTTGAAGCAAAGAGAACATATGAAAGAGAGGTGATGTGTCAGGGACTTAATGGATTGCAGCACCTACTAACTTGATAGATGTTATTTCCTGCCATGACCCAATCAGGCAGCAAATGACTCCAACGGTATATAATAAAGTGTGTATCAGGCATTGGCCAAGATTCTGGAGGCAGCATAGAGGACAGAATCATAATGCATCTTTCTTTAAGGGGCCTGGAATTGCAAATCCTGGAGTTCATTTAGAGATCCAAAGTATCACTAGCCTGATAAAATGTCCTAGTTCATTATTTGACAAATTGCTTTACCCTAGTTAATTCCTCCCTCCTAGATTTTTGCAGATCTTACACAATTCTTCCTATAGTATAATGATATGCTAGATTGGGAGTTCTTTGATTAAAGGGACTATTTCTGGGGTGCCTGGCTGCCTCAGTCGGTACAACATGAGACTCCTGATCTCAGGGTTATGAGTTTGAGCCCTACGTTGGGGGGTAGAGATTACTTAATAAAAAGTTAAAAAAAAAAATGAAGGAACTATTTCTTATTTAATCTTATGTTGTCAGCCCTTGTGTAAGGACCTAACACACAAATATTGGCTAAGTAATGAGTAACACCTGAGTGAGCAAACAAAGTCCCTGCTCTAGGGACTTTGTTTAGTCCTTCTCATTGTTGCCAAGGCTAAGACTGGCCACATAAGTCCTAACATTGGCTCAAATTGCTCCTCCAGATGGGCTATACTGATGTTTGGTATAGGGGACAAGTCAGGGCTTTGGTTGGCAGGTGGTGGGGATGATGGTGGCAATGGTATGTGATGTCAGGTTGAGGGAGGGTATCGTGGCGATGGGTCTAGGAAAATAGAAGACATCTAAGCAAGTACGTTTATTTTTAGTGCCTTTCTACTTTCCATTCCATTATTCTGATCAAATTTTCCTTTTCCTTTTCTTAATTCTCAGATACCTATACCTAAGATGCAATACATACTAGGCACTGGGCTAAATGTTGAGATACAAAATATAAACATCAAGTCCTGGAGGGCAAAGTATCCCATCCATAGGGCTTGCACTGTTCTCTTATAGCTCATGTTGATATGCCTAGTGAGTCTTTGATAGCCTTTTTGTTTTTCAGTGCAATATGATGTCCTGTGTTCATCTTCTATTGCATCAATTATCTTTGAGAGATTTCCTCATACTTCACAGAAATGCATAATATAATCTGTCTTACCTAAAAAGTCTTCTGTTTTTAAACAATCTCTTGTTTTATGGGGAGAATATTTCAATTTTCATAAAAATTAACATCGGGGCTTTATGTGCTTTATATATATATATATATATATATATATATATATATATCCTTTTCAATATAATGGCCTTTTGATAATTGTCTATGAGACTCAGCAAAGTTCTAACACTGATATTTAGTATTTTAAAATAAGTGACTCTCTGTGATTCAAATATAGACCCAGTATCTGCTTTGGATTTGATGATAATCTCAAGTAATACATTGGTTAAAAACCAGACTTGAATGTACATATATTTTTAAAGCACTGACCTTTTTATGGGAAGCAATATTTTTTTTAGCCCCTGCTAAACAAAGCAGCAATTACAAATGAACTCTCTCTACCTTCCTTCTCCCTTATTATTGTCTTCTTGTTTAAGAAATAAATGCATTGCATTTACTTACATGAAAATTGGATCCTTATTTTTATGATTCTTATGAATATTTTGCTGTTTCTAACTAACTTAGAAATTATGCAAGAAAAATAAAAGAACAGAGTTTGCCAAACTCTGAGATGAGCTCACTGGAATTGGAGGCAGTAATAAAACAAACAAAGCCAAAATAAAATAAAAGCCAGTATGCAACTTTGGGCTCATAGGGAAAAAAAAAATGTAAAACAAGTTTGTCATTCTAAATAAAGCAGGTGAGGTTGTGAGGTGTGAGGCAAGGTTATAATAAAAACAATAAATGAATGGTCAGTTCAAACTTTGATGTGTATCAAAACCACCAGGAGGGCCTATTAAAGCACATCTTTCTGGGCTTCACCTACAGAAGGTTTTCTGATTCAGTAGGTCTGGAGTAGAGCTGGAGTATTTATATATCTAATCCGTTCCCAGATGATGCTGATGCTGCTGGTCTAGGGACCACAGTTTGAGAATTAATTTAGCCAAATAATACAACATTAGACACCATTGAAATTGATTACATAGATGTATATTTCCTAATAGAGAATGGTAAATTCATAATGGAACTAATGAGAGGGAAAGCTTGAGAGGCCCCCTTTTTGGTCCCCACCAACCTTATCTCTTCCAACTCTTTGTATAGCATTGGTAGTTGCTAAGACATCAAGTTTTTATTCTAAATCTTATAATTAAATGGAAAGAAGTAAGCTTTCCTTGTACAGTGTGTCATGTTAACACATAGCCCTAGTAAGTGTCAGAAAGTTGTCTATGGAAGAGTTAGAGACAGTGAATATGGAAGGAATGATAGAAAGTCACTATTTTGCAACTCCTAATGTCATAATTCAGGCAACAATCATCAGTGAAAGGCTGATGGTGATCTTTACAGTAGAGGGATTTAACAGTTACCACATAAGTCTGATCAATCTTAACATCAGTATAGAGAAATAATCAGACACCATGGTGCTTGATATGATGCAACAGGAAAACACCACATACTAAGTATTCCTGCCAAATACGGTGAACCTGAGCCCAACCAAGACTCTGGGGCTTCCTGGCCCACTTACAAAATGGGCTTCCTCCCATTTACAAAAACTATGGGAGAAAGAAACAAATGGAGTGATGGCATGGGGAAGAAAACATACACATCTAGAATACAGAATACTCTATAGGACAAATCAGCGACATGGAGGGAAAAGTTAGAATAGCCTTACCCAGATTCAGAGAGACATAATAAGCAAATGTGTTATGTGGACTGGTGCACCTGGTGGCTCAGTCAGGTGAGCATCTAACTCTTGATTTTGGCTCACGTCATGATCTCATAGTTCATGAGATTGAGCCCTGTGTCAGGCTCTGTGCTAACAGCGTGGAGCCTGGTTGGGATTCTCTTTCTCCCTCTCTCTGCCCCTCCCCAACTTTGGCTCTAGTGCATGCATACGTGTGCGCTCTTTCTTTCCCAAATAAATAAAAAAATGTGTTATGTGGACTTTTATTTAGAACCTGGTTTGAATAAGCTAAGTGCAAGAAAAAAATATTAAGATCAGGGAATGGATGGCCTGAGTATTAGCCAACATGAGAGATTTATTCCTAATTTTGTTAGATTAGTATTGATTGACATTTAGTCAACAAGAAAATGGCCACATTTTTAAGAGTTGCATGCTGATATGAAATACTATGACATCTAGGATCTGCTTAAAAGGGGTGCCTGGCTGGCTCAGTTGGTTTGAGCACCTGACTCATGATTTTGGCTCAGCTCATGACCTTGAGATCAAGCCCTGCATCGGGCTCTGTGCTGCCCACAGAGCCCACTTGAGAGTCTCTCTCTCCCTCTGACCCTCTCCCTTACTTGCATGCTCTTTCTATCTCTCTCTCTAAAACAATACAATAATAAAATAAAGTAGTTTTGCAGGCGTGCCTGGCTGGCTCAGTTGGTAGAGCATGTGACTCTTGGTCTTGGGGTCATGAGTTCCAGCCCCATGTTAGGTATAGAAATTACTTTAAATAAAATAGTTTTGCACAGGGAAAAAGAGTAGAAGGAAAGTGACAAAAGTGTGATAAGCATCTCTCTCTCTGGATAATGGGTGTATGAAAATGCATTCTAGTGCACTCACTACTTGATGTGTGCTAAAAATTATCATAATGAAAAATAATGGAGGGGCGCCTGGGTGGCTCAGTTAGTTGAACATCCAACTCTTGATTTTGGCTCAGGTCATGATCCTAGGATTGTGGGATTGAGCTGCATTTGGGCTCTGCACTGAGTGTGGAGCCTGCTTAAGATTGTCTCTCTCTCTCTCTCTCTCTGTCTCTCTTTCTCTCTGCTCCTCTGCCTCACTCATGCTATCTCTCTCTCTAAAAAAAAAAAAATTATTATTATTATTATTATTAAAAAATGGTGGAAAGAATAACCTAAAAGCTTTTCCTCTCTTAATTTATGATAACTTGAAAAATCTGAAGTAAATTTTCATAGTGTGATATTCTGTTTAGAATCTTGCCTGCGTTGGTTATCTACCTTGTGACCTTGGGCAAAGGAATTATTAGGTTAGCTTTCTGTTAAATGGCACTAAAAAATGGTATCTGCTTTAGAGTCTGTATAAGAATTAAAAGAGATAATGAATATAAAATCTCTTCACACAGCGTCAGATACATAATAACCACTCCATAAATATCAGTTGTTATTATTATTATATAAATTGGTTTTTCCCCCTATCTTTCTAATAAATCAGGAGCTACTTTATTTTCTTCTCAGATTGATCATTTGTAAAGGAGATAAAAACAAATACTAAGGATGTTGTCTAATTTTAAAGTGATGAGCTCTACTGGTAAGGTTAATTCATAGGCTTAAAAGATTATTTAAATATAAACATATGTAAATGGCATTAAAATATTCAATGGGTTTAGGGGCTTGGGAAAATGATTTTAAAAGAAACGTCCTTTCATCATTCATTGATGCTAGTACAGCATGACTTATTCTTAGTTTGCATAAAGAATCTGTGTGCATTCTTCAGAAAAGGTAAACATCTTTGCTAAAGCTCTTAAAGCCTAGCTGAATTTAGCAGTAAGCTATAATCCCAAGTTGACTTAGTCAGCTTCAGAACTGTCTCACCCCTACGGACGGATTGTCAGTATCGCAACTGTGACGCTTTTAATATGAAGGGAGGAGATCCAGAAGCTCTGGGGAGGCCATTGCAGATGACTCCAAGTTCCTTATGGACAAGGAAGTAAAAGTTAAGAAGTGATGCATTTGGGGGTGGGGGTGGGATGGAATACTTCAAAATTGTTGGTTATACAAGGAGGAAGAGTATAATACAGCTGGAGAATTAAAAGGGAGGATGAGCACACAGATGTGTAAGAAAGCACGGATTTGCCAACTAGATAACATCTGGCATGCTACAGTGAAGTTAAATACCTAATAAGCTAAAGAGAAGTCCAAGTAGCAGATAATCTCTTCATCTTTCTGCAGGAATATGACATCCCAAAATAAGGCATGTTATATGTGAAAACCAGAGACACACACAGAGTTTAAAAAATAAAATCCTTCTTTAAACAGATGTGGAATCCGCTGCTGGAATTAAAGCAGTCAGGAATGTGGGAAGAAGAAATTTATAGAAAACCTAAACGTGATATTAACTCTGGTGGTGGATTATAGCATAAAAGATAGCAAAATAGCATAAAAGAATTTTCTTTCTCCCAAGATTGCTATGGTTTATCAGATTATCAGCAATGCTTACAAAGCAAAGCATATTTTTTCAGAAACGAAACAGAATTATCTCGGTAATTGATTATAGATCCATGACTGCAGTAAAACTTTTCTTTGAGATAAACTTACTTGTAAAGTGTTCTATAAGTTATCAATATTATTAAGATGCTTTCATGCCGAGATTTATCTTCATGATTCTCTCTCTGTGTTCTATATCACCATAGCCCAGGATATCTTTCTGAGACCGTGAATCCAATCTGAGTTTTAGTCACAGTGACAGAAATTAAAATAGCGTGAAAGTCCAATTTCTGTTTTTTTGTTCTTCTCTGACTTTTGGGGAGGGGAAGAAAATCTCAGGTTTGCAATTCTACCTCCCAGATTTGCTGTTTTATTATTAAAGAATAGCAATTTCCAGGTCTTTTGAAAAAACAATAATGTATTTAAAAATTTCTGTTGTCTTTCTGATGCATTAAAAGTAAACACAATGTTTTATTCCAGTTACCAGAGCTAGATGAGATGGTGGTAGCAAATTTACAACACATTTCTGAAAGACGGTCAGCAATAGTTAGTGAGCACCCACTACATCCCATATACAATTCTAGGTGCTAGGGATATAGCTATAGATAGACAGACAAGGACCCCCCAAGCACAGAAAGCTTCATTTTAGTGGAAGGAGAGATAAATAAACCAGATCATTTCAGGTAGTGTCCAGTGCTGGGGGAAAAGAACGTAGGGTCATGTGATAGAGAATGTTGCAGGGGCTACTTTAGTTTGGGTGGTCAGGCAAAAAGTCTCTGAGGAGGGAGCTTATCAGCTGAGAATCAAATAAGGAGCCAGTTACATCAACAGCAGAGGCAAGAACATTCTAAGCAGAGGCTAGAGCTAGTGCTAAGGCCCTAGGGTAGGAATAAATTTGATCAGGGACAAAGCATGGAAAATATAATGCATTTGTAATGAAGTCACTGATTATATTAAATATGCTTAAGATGACAGTACTAAGAGTAGAAAAACTAGTGCTTAGGAGGGGAATGAAATTCAAAGTGTCCAAGAGGGGTACCCCTGATTGCAATATGAGTGAAAGAACAAGCAAGGACCAGATGTTACATAATAAATGAGCCTAATTCCTGAATTAATTCCAATTACTCTTGGCCTAGACTCAAAGCCATCATAAGAATACTATCCAAATGGACTCAAAGAGTACAATATTTTTCCACAGTTTGAACATTAGGGAGAAGGCAGACTATAACATCACCACTGTGAAACAACTTATAACTGCTCCCTTCTCTCTTTTTTCACAAATATTTTTTTTAGTTCTCTTGAAGTATTGGCTAGTAAATACTAATATTTATTATAAGTAAGGGACACAAGTCTTAAATCTAATTTTTTAAATTAGTTTTGAATGAAGTTTGCATTTTCATGAAGTTATTTATCATTCTATTCTGATCCTTTTTTTTTTTTAATTTTTTTTTAACGTTTATTTATTTTTGAGACAGAGAGAGACAGAGCATGAATGGGAGAGGGTCACAGAGAGAGGGAGACACAGAATCTGAAACAGGCTCCAGGCTCTGAGCAGTCAGCACAGAGCCCGACGCGGGGCTCGAACTCACAGACCGCGAGATCATGACCTGAGCTGAAGTCGGACGCTTAACCGACTGAGCCACCCAGGCGCCCCTATTCTGATCCTTAATAGATGACGGTTTCAATACTTTGGCTACCTAGTTGTCATGTGGTAGATTTAAAATGCTTACTGGTTGAGATTCGAAGTTTAGAAAACATAAAGAGAGGGGCATCTGTGTGGCTCAGTCGGTTAAGCATAAAGCGTCCGACTCTTGATTTCAGCTCAGGTCACAATCTCATGGTTTATGAGTTTGAGCCCCACATCAGGCTCTGTGCTGGCAGGGGGAACCTGCTTGGGATTCTCTCTATCCCTCCCTCTCTTATCTTCCCCTGCTCACTCTCGCTCTCTTTCTCAACATAAATAAATAAGCTTAAAAAAAAAAAGAAAAAAAACCTTAAAGAGAATGAGCTGCTGTCTTCATAGTTTTTTGCTTAAGATACTTTAGAAAGGCAATTCAAACTAGATAATATTCCATTCTCTGTGTGTGTGTATCATATCTTCTTTATCCATCATCTATCAGTGAACATTTGGGTTGCTTCCATATCTTTGTTACTGGTTGATCTATCGCATCCACTAACTCAGGAAACCAATAGGCAAGCCCTGTCACTTCCCCAGCCCATTGCTCCCACAGAATCCTGAGAGGGCTGGACTAATAGTATAGTCCATGGCTGGGTTTGCCAACACTGTTGCCCAAGAAACTTGGATAAACTACTGAAAGAGAAACCCAATACTCAAGGGCCAACAGTTTGGAAAAGAGGAAGGGAGAGTTAATTTCAGAAGTTAATTTCTTGGGCAACACTGTTGCCCAAGAAACTTGGATAAACTATTGAAAGAGAAACCCAATAACTCAAGGGCCAACAGTTTGGAAAAGAGGAAGGGAGAGTGGGGAGTGGTGGCAGGCTCAAGACTTAACAACTGACCTCTCCCACAGCAAGATGGGCACCTAGAGTTTTATAGGAAAGGTTCAAGGAAATACATGATAGAGAGCAGGCAGAGTGATCATGGATGGGCGTCAGTATACGTGTTCAGTCCATGATTGTAGGTCAGGAAGGGGAAGTGTGGGGTGTGATCTTCTAGGCATTCCTCCATTGGTATCAGGGCTTTTCTGGTCTGGCTGTTGGAATGTTCTGGTCATTGCACAATGTCTTTCTTGATACCTCAAAAAAGTGTGATAAGAAATAAGCACAATTATATGCTAACTAATTTGGATGTAAATTTTAAAAAATAAAAATTAGAATAAAAAAAAAGAAATAAGCACAATGAGTTTTAGCTGGAGCATGAGTTAAGCACTCCTGTCTATTTCTGCTTTTAACTGTTGGGGTCTATAGTTGAACAAGAGGGCTTGCTGACATCTTGGTGGTTGTAAATAATGCTGCAACAAAGAAAGGGGGGCATATATCTTTTCAAATTAGTGTTTTCATTTTTGGGGAGTAAATACCCAGTACTGGATTACATGGTATTTTAAATTTTTCCTATTTTTAATTTTTAAAACATTTAAAAATTTATCTTCTGTAAGTAGGCTCTATTCTCAATGTGGGTCTTGAACTCATGACCCCAAGAGCAATATTTGCATGCTTTGCTAACTGAGCCAGCCAGATACCCCTCCTATTTTTAATTTTTTTAACTATGAACCTCCATATTCATTTCCACAGTGGTTGTGCCAATTTACATTCCCACCAAGAGTGTATAAGGCTTCCCTTTTCTCTACATCATCAACACTTGTTATTATTTCTTTTCTTTTTGATACTAGCCATTTTGATGAGTGTGAGGTAATAATCTCATTGTGGTTTGGATTTGCATTTCCCAGACAAATACCATATAATTTCACTTATTTGTGGAATCTAAAAAGCAAAACAAACAAATGAAAAATGAGACTCTTAAAACACAGGGAACAAACTGAGGGTTGCTGTGGGGTGATGGGTGGGGGGATGGGCTAAATGGGTGATGGGCATTAAAGAGGGCATTGCTGGGATGAGCACTGGGTATTATATGTAAGTGATAAATCACTAAATTCTATTCCTGAAATCAGTATTACACTATATGTTAACTAGCTTGGATGTAAGTTAAAAAAATAATGATAAAAATATTTTTAAAAATAATAAATAAACATACATAAACATAAAAAAAAAAATAACACACATTTCCCACGGTGCCTGGGTGGCTCTGTTGGTTAAGTGTCCAGCTCTTGATTTCGACTCTGGTAATGATCTCATGGTTCGTGGGATTGAGCCCCACCTCGGGTTCTGAGCTGACAGCACAGAGCTTGCTTCAGATTCTCTCTGCTCTCTCTCTCTCTCTTAAAATAAATAAATAAACATTTAAAAAAAAAGTGCAAACTTCCCATTAGAATGGTGCCTCTACTTTTTAAATGGTTTGTTTTTTTTTTAATGTTTATTTATTTTTGAGAGAGAGAGAGAGAGACAGAACGTGAATGAGGGAGGGGCAGTGAGAGAGGGAGACACACAATTTGAAGCAGGCTCCAGGCCCTGAGTTGTCAGCACAGAGTTTGAGGCGGGGCTCCAACTCTTGAACCATGAGATCATGACCTGAGCCGAAGTCAGATGCTAAACCAACTGAGCCACCCAGGTGCCCTGCCCCTACTTTTTACTTATTTTTATTTGTTGCAGTTACCCTTGGTTTCTTGCTATTAATTCCTTTTTGTCTAAAAACTGGTTGAGAAGTAATACAAAATGGAGTTGTTCATTTTGAACTTGTTTACTGTAAACATTTCTAGGATTTGTTGTGTGGTTATGAACATTTGATTCATCAATGGGTTTTTTAATGTCTATGCTTGGAAAGTCTTGCCACCCCACCTACCTGGGTTATTGAAGGCATCTGAAGCCACATTAGGCAAGGCTGTATTTCCTTCTGGCTGAGATTAAAGTACACCCAATAAAAACTGAAAGAAAAAAAAAAGGTGATTTATACAAACATTTTGCAGTACTACACTGAGGCTAAATCATTCTGTAAAAATTTGGAGTGACCCTTTCTTTTTCCTTACAGCCCTCTTGACTCAATATGAGGAGTTAAATGTGAAAAGAAAAATCAGTTTATCAAGGGAGGGAGAGCTGGTGTAGACTTTCACTGCAGTTTAGGGATTGTGGGACCCTCCATGTCTTCATCAGAAGTCCACCCAAGAAGTGACCTAAAGGGGAGGCAGGAAATGTCCGGAAGCTCATTCCCATACGGGGTGGGACTTAGAAGGGACCAAGTCCTCAGAGATGTAAATTAACTGCCAAGTACCACCTTTTTCTCTACCACAATCACCAAATTGGAAGAAAAGGTCTTCCCTGAACGCATGACCACTTGAAAAGCTGGAGCCTGACAGAGATGAATTCTTGATTCTAGGCCTAACCTTTGAAGGGAATTGGGAACTTCAGACTCAGAATCACTTTTGTAAGAACATTGTGGGTTTTGTAACTTGTTCAAGGTTGTTCTGTTTGACAGCCTGTGGCCTGGTAGAGAGAGCAGTTAATCCTTCACGTTAAAAGCGACTGTGTCTGTCTTTAGGGACAGCCAGACTGTTTCTGTCAATGCGGTCAGTTCTGAAAATCCTCAGCGAGAGAAGCACTTTTACTAGTGATCAGAGAAAGGAAAACAAAGAGCATCCCTGGGAACTGCTGCCAGGGAAAATAGAGAAAAACAGCCCAGGGGAAATACACTGAGCCTGAAAACAGCTACCGGTCACCCACTGCTGTCTGAGGGCTGTGGTTTTCAAACTTTGGAAGATGTGTAGCTTCTAAAATTCCTGATGCCCTGGTTACACCCCAGGGCAATTACACCAGCCTCTGATAGGGGCATTGGTATTTTTTTTTAATAGCTCCCCAGGTGATTGCAGAATACAGTGAAGGTTGAGACCCCCTGCCTTAGGAAGCACTTCTCAAACTTTAAAGTTCTCATGCATCACCTGGGGAGTTTATTAAAATGCAGATTCTGGGGCCCCTGGGTGGCTCAGTCCTTTGAGCATCCAACTCTCGGTTTCTGCTCAGGTCATGATCTCACAGTTTGTGAGTTCGAGCCCCATGTTGGGCTCTGAGCTGACAGTATGGAACCTCCTTGGGATTCTCTCTGTCCCTCCCCCTCTCGTGTGCTCTCTCCCTCTCTCAAAAATAAACATTAAAAAAATAATAAAATGCAGATTCTGATTCAGTGTATCTGGGGAGGGGCCCAAGGTCCTGCATTTTCAACCCAGTTTCCAGGAGTTACCAATGCTGGGGGTTGCAAGGTGGGAGTCAGGAGACCCTGAGCAGTACCAGCCTTTGGGTAGTAATTCCAAACACCAGTTGATTCTCTACAGTGATTTCAATGCCTACCATTAAGCCAGTGCTCAACACTTGAGTGTCAGACATTTTAAAATATAAATCTTGAAAATCCTATTATATTTAGATGAATTTTTTTTAGATGAAATTTTTTAGATGAAAACCTAAACTCATTCCAATGTGACAGGGACCTTAGCCTACCTCTCTGAACGGCTCACCCTGCTCCGGGGCACAGTATGTCAGACCTATCGTCCCTTCAAGGCCTTCATGTCTGCCTTGCCTTCTGCCGGAATACTTCCCCCTCCACGGCCTCATGGCTTTTTCCCTTTTCAGCTCACATATCCCTTCCCTAGCTCTTCTGGACCTCTCGTTCTAAAGAAGCCACCTTCCCTCCGCCATTCTGTCTCCTAACTCTCTCCTCCACATAGCACTAACTGCTATTTGAAATTGGTCCTGCCTATTTGTTTGCATATTGCTCTTCTGTCTACCTCCACAAGGATATCAGCCATGGAGGAAAAGCTGCTGTTTGTCTAGCCTGCTGCAACACCCCCGCTCCTAGAAAAGAACCCAATGCAGAATGGAATAGACACACGTGCAAAATGAAAATGAGTGGCAGGAGTCTCAGTCAGGTATATATATGGAAAAAGAGACTTAATTTTCAGTAAATACAAGTCGTTACTTACGAGATCGTAAGGATCTGGTTTTCTCAACGTTTTTTATTTTTTTATTTTTTTGGGACAGAGAGAGACAGAGCATGAACGGGGGAGGGGCAGAGAGAGAGGGAGACACAGAATCGGAAACAGGCTCCAGGCTCCGAGCCGTCAGCCCAGAGCCTGACGCGGGGCTCGAACTCACGGACCGCGAGATCGTGACCTGGCTGAAGTCGGACGCTTAACCGACTGCGCCACCCAGGCGCCCCAAGGATCTGGTTTTCTATGGTAGTGGTGATGAGTACACAGGTGTGGTTGAACCAGTGGGGTCATCTACTCAGCATAAGGAGGCTGATGTTCAGACTTCTAATCCATGTTTTTAGGAAATATGGATTTGAGAAAGCACACGCACAAGCGCGTGTGCGCCAATGGGGGCGGAGCAGAGAGAGATGAAGAGAGATAACCCCAAGCAGGCTCTGCATGGTGCAGAACCCAATGGGGGGCTCCAAGTCACGAACTGTGAGATCACGACCTGAGCTGAAGTCGGTCTCCTAACCAACTGAGCCACCCAGATACCCCCAAAACTTTTCTTTTTTGTTTTTAAAGATTTCCTCTTCCATGCTTTCTCCTCCTCCTCCTCCTCTTCCTCCTCCTCCTTCTTTTTGTTTATTTATTTAATTATTTACTTATTTTTAAGTATGCCCCATGCCCAAAGTGGGGCTTGAGCTTACAACCTCGAAATCAGGAGTTGCATGCTCTATTAACTGAGCCAGCCAGGTGCCCTTAGAGAAATCTTACTGAATTCATATACACTGGAGAAGCTGAATTCCATATTTACATTAATAAGAACATTGCCCAGTTTATTAAAAGAGAGACTGTGTTCATAAACTGAAACAAGATGCTTTGGCACTTTTCAGGCCATTTGTCTTGGTGAAAACTGTAATCTTTGGGAGTGATTGCTGAGCCTGGATTCTGGGTGTAAAAACTTTGGCATTTAGACCAACTGAATGCTTGGAAAGTCATTTTGGCAGATTATGGGTAATAGGTACCAAGATGTATCTGTGATTAAATTGGAAGGTGCAAATTCTTCAATGGCATTTTTAAATCTTTTTTTTTTTTTTTTAATGTTTATTTTATTTTTGAGAGAGAGAGAGACAGAGTGTGAGCAGAGGAGGGGCAGAGGGAAAGGGAGACACAGAATCCGAAACAGGCTCCAGGCTCTAAGCTGTCAGCACAGAGCCCGACGCAGGGCTTGAACTCATGAGCTGTGAGATCATGACCTGAGCAGAAGTCGGATGCCTAACCGACTGAGCCACCCAGGTGCCCCTCTTCAATGGTTTTTATGTTTTGATTTCTAGCCAGTCTTCTCTCAATTATACTGAATTGAGTGAGTACTCAATTATACTTAATTGTACTTGAGTTTGTGTTCTCAATACTGTGCTTTCGTGGATTGTCAGTATGTATTTTTGTATTTAAATTGCAAGTAGCAACAGATGATATATTGTAACAGGATTCAGTCTTTGTTAAGATTCAACAGGTAGACAGTGAAATCCAATCTCCTTTTTCTCTTTTTTTCCCTTTTATTTCTGACCTTTGTTAAAATTATTAAAAGGAGACAATTTAGGTAATACAAACAAACACTATTTAACACTTCATACACTGGGCACCCTCTGTTCCCAAAAGTCTAAAGAACTGTAAAATGGTGAAGGCAGGAGCTTTTATAGGATAAAGAATCAGGAACAAGGAAGTAAGTAGAGAGTCCAGCATTGACTTGGTGTTTGGGATGGGCTGATTGGATATACTTTGTTTCTGGTCTAGAGGAGCATTTACTGGGATATGAATATTATTTAAATTTCATTTCGTTGAAATGGCACCTCAGGCAGGAGCGGCTCCATTTTGGGTCTAGAAATTTATTTCAACACCTTAATCCCCAGTTCCTCCTCAAGAGACCACCACTGTTGTCACTTTGCTGTGTATCCTTCCAAAAATGTTCAATGCATCATCTGTACTTCTGTATCAATCTGCAAAATGGAGTAATAATAGTACCTGTATCATCAGGCTTTCATAAAGATTAAATTAATTAACATATGTAAAGGCACTTAGAACAGTGCTGGGGCATGTGGGTGGCTCAGTCAGTTAAGCATCTTACTTTGGCTCAGGTCAAGATCTCATGGGTTCCTGAGCTTGAACCCCACATTGGGTGAGCACAAGTCCCGCTTCTGGTGAGCCCCACTTCTCTCTCTCTCTCCCTCTCTCCTCTCTCTCTCTCCCCCTTGTGGATTCCTTCTGCCTCTCTCTGCCCATCGCTCACTTGCACCTTCTCTCTCTAAAAAAAAAAACAAAACAAAACAATAACAACAACAAAAAACAGTGCTGGATACATACCATGAATTTTTTAATGTTTAAAAGCTATTAGGGGCGCCTGGGTGGCTCGGTTGGTTAAGGTCTCTCTCTGCCCCTCCCCTGCTCACTCCTTGTCTCTCTGTCAAAAATTAAAAAAACAAAACAAAACAAAACAAAACATTAAAAGCGATTATGCATTTATTAGTATAAAGATTGTATATAAATGCTCTTTAAAATAGAAATATGTGGGGGCCCCTAGATGGCTCAGTTGGTTAAATGTCCAGCTTCGGCTCAGGTCATGATCTCACGATTCGTGAGCTTGAGCCCCGTGTTGGGTTCTGTGCTGAGAGCTCAGAGCCTGGAGCCTGCTTCAGATTCTGTGTCTTTCTCTCTGCCCCTCCCTTGCTCATGCTCTATCTCTCTCTCTCAAAAAATAAAATAAAAACATTTAAAAAATAAATAAAATAATATGTGGCCACATACATAATATTAAATTTTGTAGAAGCCACATTAAAAGAGTAAAAAGAAACAGATGAAAAAGTTTTAGTAATATTTTTGTTTACGTCAATATATCCCCTAAAAAAAATCATTGCAATCATTGTAATCATTGTAAATACATATTTTTTAACGTAGGCCTCATGCCCAGCCCAGAGCCCAACTCATGACCCTGAGATCAAAACCTGAGCTGAGATCAAGAGCTGGATGCTTAACCAACTGAGTCACCCAGGTGCTCTATCTTTTTTAAATGTAAACATATATTTTTAATGTTTACTTATTTATTTTGAGAGAGGGAGGGTGAGAGAAAGGGTGTGCTCGGGAAAGGGGCAGAAATAGATTGGGAGACAGAAACCCAAGCAGAATCCCAAGAGTGGGAAGGGATGAGAGAGAGATTGGGAGACAGAATCCCAAGCAGGCTCTGTCAGCACAGAGCCTAGAAGCAGGAATAGATCTCAGGACCCTGAGATCATGACCTGAGCTGAAATAAGACTCAGCCACTCAACTGTATGAGCCACCCATGTGCCCCTAACCATATTTTAATATGATATTTTATAGTCTTTTTTGCTATTTGGAATTAGGTGTGTATTTCCTGCTTCTAGAACACCCCATCTGAGATGAGCTTCAATTAAAGTAGCTTCTAGCTACATGTGCTCGCAGCTACTGTGGGCAGAGCAGGTCTACATATCAATCTATAAACTTGTCACATTCTTTATTCAAATAATACCATTCTTTGTTTACCTGAATATCATAAAATATTAATATTTTGGATGAATTTGGAGAGAAACAAATATTGTATTTAAATATCATATTTAAAATAACATGGTTTTAGCCTTTCAAATGCCCACAGCAAAAATTAATTTCTAAAATGCTTAATATAATGTAATGTTAGAACAAGGGCTTCTCATTGTTCTTAGGACTATATTCCTTGCTGTGGCCCATGGCAGGTACTGGTCTACCTTGCGGCTGTCTTGCCTGCCACCTGCTGGTTCTGCACCAGCCTGTGTGCAGGGCTGCAAGTTCTTCCTAGGGGGACCTTCTGTCCGTGAGCCATCTCAGCTCTGCTATGATTGCTTCCTCCCCAACATGCACGCACACTTCCCCCTTGCCCAGTGACTACTGTATGAACCTCTCTCTCC
Source organism: Panthera leo (assembly GCF_018350215.1). NCBI lineage: Eukaryota > Metazoa > Chordata > Mammalia > Carnivora > Felidae > Panthera > Panthera leo. The sequence continues at coordinate 55,944,506 of NC_056687.1, forward strand.
CTCTTTTTTAATGTTTATTTTTGAGAGAGACAGAGCACGAGTGGGGGAGGGACAGAGAGAGAGGGAGACACAGAATCTGAAGCTGACTTCAAGTTCTGAGCTGTCAGCACAGAACCCAGTGCAGGGCTCCAACTCACAGACCATGAGATCTCGACCTGAGCCAAAGTCAGAGGCTCAGTCAGTTGAGTGCACCCAGGTGCCCCCCACCTCTCTCTCTCTCTCTTTTTAAAGTTAATTGATTTTTATTTATTTATTTATTTATTTATTTATTTATTTATTTATTTATTTATTTATTTATTTAGAGTGCAAGTGGGGGAGGGGCAGAGAGAGAGGGCGAGAGACAATCCCCAAGCAGGCTTGGCACCCTCAACACAAATCCAGTCACAGGGCTTGAACTCACAACTGTGAGATCATGACCTGAGCAGAAATCAAGACTCAGATGCTTAACTGGCTGATCCACCCAGGCTCCCCAGTGCGAATCTCTTTAAGGAGAGAAAAACGTATCTTCTTGTGTCTAAATATTGATGTAAATTATTTTATTACAATATAAAATAGTACCAACATAAAATTGTAGCTTTTTAAAATATATATGTATTTCAATGTTTATTTATTTTTGAGACAGGAGAGACAAAGCATGAGCAGGGGAGGGGCAGAAAGGGAGAGAGACGGAGACACAGAATCGGAAGCAGACTCCAGGCTCTGAGCTGTTAGTACAGAGCCTGATGCGGGGCTCGAACTCACAAGCTGTGAGATCATGACCTGGGCTGAAGTCAGAAGCTCAACCAAATGAGCTGCCCAGGTGCCCCTAAAATTGTAGCTTTTTATGTTGACTGTTTAGAGACAGCATCACATACAAAAGGAATACATTAACTCAAAGGAAAGGGGCTAAAAATGTTACTATAAATGTCTAAAGGGGCATACAGCAAAAATAATTAATTCTCCCTCCTCAGAATCTCAGCCTCAGAGCTCCCCTTTCAAAAGGGAAACTATATATAACACACATACACATATGTATGTTATTTATTCTTTGTTTACTTTTATACAGATTTGATGGGTTCTCTTTCTTTTTTTAATGTTTATTTATTTTTGAGACAGAGAGACAGAGCATGAACGGGGGAGGGTCAGAGAGAGAGGGAGACACAGAATCTGAAACAGGCTCCAGGCTCTGAGCTGTCAGCACAGAGCCCGACGTGGGGCTCGAACTCACGGACCGCGAGATCGTGACCTGAGCCGAAGTCGGACGCTCAACTGACTGAGCCACCCAGGTGCCCCTGATGGGTTCTCTTTCAAATATCAACTCCAATTATTGACTAGTTGGATAGATGATACTTTGTTGAAATCACGATTGCACAGCACCTGGACCTGACTTCACAGTCCAGGTTCTCTTGAGTTCCGCGTGTCCACGGCACAGGTGCTGTGTGGTGACACACTTCACCCACCCAAGTCTATGTGAACTACCATGAAACCTTCATTCTTGCAGGGTTTACAGTGAGCATTTTATATTCACTTGGCAGAAATGCAGCATATATATATTAGGTCCGTCTATTCTTTTCACATTAGCCTAAGGTAATTAGAGTTGTGTTACAGCCAATTCAATCAGCACACACACGTGTTCGACATGGGTGCCTGGGTGGCTGAGCATCCAACTGGGATGGCAAGCATCCAACTCTTGATTTTGACTCAGGTCATGATCCCAGGATTGTGGGATAGAACCCTGTATCTGGCTCCATGCTGGGTGTGGATCCTATTTAAGATTCTCCCCCTTTCTCTCTACCTTTCCTCCTTCCCCCTCATGCTCTAAATAAATAAATAAATCAAGCAAGCAAGCAAGCAAGCAAGCAATCTTTGGGCAGAACTCAGTCATAAAAAAAAAAAAAAAAAACATTTGGAATATATATCTATTAAGTTTTAAGGTTCTCATCGAAATGAAAAGACAAAATTAAAATCTGTCTCATAGATGACCTACGCGCTGAAGCATATCTTAGATTGGGAAACACAAGCCCAATTATTCTGTATATATACTCCTCAGGGCTCAGCTCAAGTAAGATTTATGTGACAATACTCAACCCCTAAAACTAAGTCAGGCACCCCAGTTCTATGTCTATAAAGCATTAGGTTCTCCTTTAATACAATTAGAGTTAGGCCATTAAATATATGGTCATGTGTTTAATGCTGTCTTACTCATAACAGTGTAAACACTGGCACAGGTGCCACATCTCGTGTATCCACCACTATATCTCCAGTGCCTGGCACAATGCTTTTCACACAAAAGGCATTTAAAAAAAAGTATTTGAATGATTAAGTAAAGCAGTTATCAGACACTATTCTGCCTGTGTAACCCGGACCACCAGTTATTTAGCCTCTTAAGTTCTCAATTTTTGTATTTCATAAAATGAGGCAAGTAGAATAGATCTGAGGCTCCTAAACTTGGCATCACCTGGAAAGCCTTTAAATAATATACACTGTAGAGTTCCACCTGTAGACACTGATTTACTAGTTCTAGGAAATCTATTTTATTCATTTTTTATAAAGTTTATTTATTTACTTTTTAGAGAGAGAGAGAGAGAGAGAGAGAAAACAAGTGGAGGAGGGGCAGAGAGAGAGGGAGAGAGAGAATCCTAAGCAGGTTCCATGTTGTCAGCACAGATCCCAACATGGGGTTTGATCCCATGAGCCATGAGATCATGACCTGAGCTGAAATCAAGAGTTGGATGCTTAACTGACTGAGCCATCCAGGCACCCCTAGGAAATCTATTTTAAAAGCTCTTCGGCTTACAGTGTGCACCCAGGGTTGGAAATTGAATCAGTTCTAATTTCCTCTGGTTCTTTGTACATATTAGTCCTTGACTTAAATTTAGCATATAGTGATTGAGGACCCAATATATGCTAAATATGACCACACTTAGACTAGTCATATGAGTATTTAGATTTCCCAAGGTGTTGCTGGCTTAGAGACACATTAGTGATCTAATAGCTTTTTTAACACAATGTTACCACAGGATGCTGCAAAATGCTCACAAAATGCTTTCATTTCAGTCTGAGGTTTAGGGAAAAACTGCAAGAGGGATGAAACTTGAGTCCATCATTGAAGGTTCAGTATAAATCAACCAAAGGGCAAAGGTATGTGAACAGAAAAGACAGAATGTGCAAAAGTCCAGGGGCATGAGAAAACCTAGTTCACTAGAATCCTATAAGTGATTCCCAAAGTTGGAACACAGCCAGAGGCAGTAGAGTTTAGAAGTCTTTGGAGAAGAAGCTGTTGTTACAACTCATTGGCTGTGAGCAAAGGTTTTTGAGCCAGATAGGTTTGGTTTTACTCCTCATTTTGTCACTCTCCCTCTCTCTGTACAACTCAAGAAAATTAACTAACTAGTTCACACTCAATTTCCTTATCTGTAAAGTGGGAGCAGTAATACCTGTCTTGTAAGATTACTATAAACATTAAATGAGGCAAAATGAGGAATACATATGTATGGTTCTTAACACAGTGCCTGGTAGATTATAACCAAAAACTTGCCCAGGAAAGCAAGTTTATTGCAGCTTTGTTTTTGTTTTTCAATTTTAATGGCTACACAGTACTGATATTGTAGTTAGAGTTTTTTTTTTTTAATTTATTTTTTTAAATTGTTTATTTATTTTGAGAGAGAGAGGGAGTGCATACACATGCCAGCAGGAGAAGGACAGAGACAGAGACAGGGAGAGAGAGAGACTCCCAAGCAGGCTCCTCATTGTCAGCACAGAGCCTGATGTAGGGCTTGAATTCATGAACCATGAGATTATGACCTGAGCCCAAATAAAAAGTCAGATGCTTAACTGACTGAGCCACCCTGGTGCCCTGCTCCTAAAGTCTTTTTTTTTAAATTTTTAAATAAAAATCATAATTGTTATTTTCATGTGGAAAAATTCAAACAGTATAAAAGAATGTTCGGGGAAGAGTAAGTGTCTTTCTCAAACCCAGGTGTCTGTTCTATGATTTGTTCTTCCTAGAGGCAACCAAGATATCCCAATTTTTTTTTTTTTTTTAATATATGAAATTTGTTGTCAAATTGGTTTCCATACAACACCCAGTACTCATCCCAAAAGGTGCCCTCCTCAATACCCATCACCCACCCTCCCCTCCCTCCCACCCCCCATCAACCCTCAGTTTGTTCTCAGTTTTTAACAGTCTCTTATGCTTTGGCTCTCTCCCACTCTAACCTCTTTTTTTTTTTTTTTTTTTTTCCTTCCCCTGCCCCATGGGTTTCTGTTAAGTTTCTCAGGATCCACATAAGAGTGAAACCATATGGTATCTGTCTTTCTCTGTATGGCTTATTTCACTTAGCATCACACTCTCCAGTTCCATCCACATTGCTACAAAAGGCCATATTTCATTCTTTCTCATTGCCACGTAGTATTCCATTGTGTATATAAACCACAATTTCTTTATCCATTCATCAGTTGATGGACATTTAGGCTCTTTCCATACTTTGGCTATTGTTGAGAGTGCTGCTATAAATATTGGGGTACAAGTGCCCCTATGCATCAGTACTTCTGTATCCCTTGGATAAATTCCTAGCAGTGCTATTGCTGGGTCATAGGGTAGGTCTATTTTTAATTTTCTGAGGAACCTCCACACTGCTTTCCAGAGCGGCTGTACCAATTTGCATTCCCACCAACAGTGCAAGAGGGTTCCCGTTTCTCCACATAAGATATCCCAATTTTTGATGTGCACTTTAGGGATACTGTAAAGCACATTTGAAATAGCAAAAAAATTAGAAGCAATCAAAATGTCCATCAGTATGGGAAATATCTCTGGAATAGACACCCTTTTCATACTATTCAGCAGTTAAAAACAGCAAGTTGCAAAATGAAGTGTTCATTGTGATATCTTCCTTTTAAACACACCTGTAATAGGGGTGCCTGGGCGGCTCAGTCTGTTAAGCGTCCAACTTCAGCTCAGGTCATGAACTCGCAGTTCATGAGTTTGAACTCCACGATGGGCTCTGTGCTGACAGCTCAGAGCCTGGAGCCTGTTTCAGATTCTGTGTCTTCCTCTCTCTCTGTTCTTCCCCTACTTATACTCTGTCTCTCTCTCAAAAATAAAGATTAAAAATAATTTTTAAAAAATTAAAATACACATATAATAATGTTATAAAGAAACATATATATAAATATATGTGTGGGTATACATATATAAAAGTTCATGTTTATAATCAATATCTAATGATTAAGAACTAAGTGCTCTTTTTTGTGGCATTTTCAAAATCTCACTTAACCTTTTAAATATTTATATCTCAATGATACAACAGTGTGCTTAATGAATAAATGTATTTGCTTGTCTGCTAACTTGAGGGAGTTGCTCCTAACAGTAATTTACACATTGTACAAGGATCACTGAATAAATCCGTATGGGTCAAATCTCATAACCTTAGACACTAACACATCATGTGGAATTCTATGACTGCCTTGGACAGAGTGCCTATAGACACTTTGTAATTTCTTTCCCTCTTTCCTTCCTTCCTTCCTTCCTTCCTTCCTTCCTTCCCTCTCTCCCTTCTTTCTTTCCTTCCTTCCTTCTTTCCTTCCTTCCTTCCATCCTTTATTCCATCCTTCTTTCCTTCCTTTTCTTTTTCTTTCTTTCTTTCTTTCTTTCTTTCTTTCTTTCTTTCTTTCTTTCTTCTGAACTACAGTTGACATACAATATTATATGAGGTTCAGGTTTATAACATTAGTGATTTCACATTTATATGCATTACAAAATGCTTACTGGGATAAATGCAGTTATTGTCTGTCATTATACAAAGTTTTACAATATTATGTGTTCCCTATGCTGTACTTTAAATCCCCATGACTTATTTATTTAAAAACGGGCCATTTGTATCTCTAAATCCCCTTCACCTATTTTATTTTATTTTTTTATTTTATTTTTTTAATGCTTTATTTATTTTTGAGACAGACAGAGACAGAGCATGAGTGGGGAAGGGGAAGAGAGAGAGGGAGACACAGAATCCAAAGCAGGCTCCAGGCTCTGAGCTATCAGCACAGAGCCTGACGTGGGGCTCAAACCCACAAACCATGAGATCATGACCTGAGCTGAAGTTGGATGCTTAACAAACTGAGTCACCCAGGCACCCCCCTCTTCACCTATTTTGCCCATCTTTTTACCCCTTCCCACTCTGGCAACCACCAGTTTGTTCTGTATATTTATGAGTCTGTTTCTATTTTGTTTGTTTGTTTTGTATTTTAGATTTCACATATAAGTGAAATCATATGGCATTTGTCTTTCTATGTTTGGGTTTTTCACTTAGCTTAGACCTCTAGGTCTATCCATGCTGTCACCAATGGCAAGATTTCATTCTTTTTATGGTGAGTAATATTCTAGTGTGTGTGTGCGTGTGTGTCTTCTTTATCCATTCATCTATTGATGGACACTTACATATCTTAGTTATTGCAAATAATGCTGCAAAGAACAAAGGGGCGCATATATCTTTTGGATTAGTGTTTTGTTTTCTTTGGATAAATACCCAGAAGTGGAATTGCTGGAAATATCATATGATATTTCCATTTTTAATTTTTTTGAGAAAACTCCATATAGTTTTCCACAGTGGTGGCATCAACTTATATCCCTACCAAAAGTGCATGAGTGTTCCCTTTTCTCCACATCCTTACCAACACTTATTGTCTTTTTGATATTAACCATTCTGACTGGGGTGAGGTGACACCTCATTGTGTTTTTGATTTGCATTTCTCTGATGATCAATGATGTTGATCTCTTCATGTGCCTGTTGACCATCTGTATGTCTTTGGAGAAATGTCTGTTCATGTTTTCTGCCATTTTTTAATTGAATTGTTTGGTTTTCTGATGTTGCATTGTATAAGTTCTTTACATATTTTGGTTATTAACTTATGGCATATATCATTTGCAAATAACTTCTTCCATTAAGTAGGTTGCCTTTTGGGGAGCCTAGGTGGCTCAGTCAGTTAAGTATTGACTTCGGCTCAGGTCATGATCTCACAGTTCATGAGTTCAAGCTTCACATCAGGCTCTGTACTGACAGCTCAGAGCCTGGAGCTTGCTTCAGATTCTGTGTCTCCCTCTCTCTCTGCCCCTCACCTGCTCACACTCTGTCTCTGTCTCTCTCAAAAATAAACATTAAAAAAAATTTTTTTTAAAGTACATTGCCTTTTCATTTTCTTGTGGATGGTTTTCCTTGCCTTGCAAAAGAGTTTTAGTTTGATATAGTCCCAATTGTTAATTTTTGCTTTTTTTGCCCTCATCTGAGGAGACAGACCCAAAACAATATTGCTAAGACAATGCCCAAGAGTTTACTGACTGTTTTCTTTTAGGAGTTTTATGGTTTTAGGTCTTATGTTTAGGTCTTTAATCCATTTTGAGGTTTGTTTTGTTTTGTTTTTGTTTTTGGTGTAAGAAAGGGACAGTCTGTAATTTTATTGAATTATTGTCTACTAGTAGAAACATGGGAATGTTTTAAGTATGATGAGACATAACTGTTTCCTTAGATATCTCAGTCTCAGTCTCAGTCTCTTAGGCTCAGTCTCAGGAACCCTGAGATCATGACCTGAGCTGAAACCAAGAGTCAGTCACAAACCCACTAACCAACCAAGTCACCGAGCTACCTGGGCACCCCGCTTTAATATTTTATATTATTTAAAAAGAAATTTAAAAAAATGTTTGTTTGTTTGTTTGTTTATTTATTTATTTATTTAGAGGGACAGAGCATGATCCAGGGAGGGAGAGAGAAAGAGGGAGACAGAATCTGAAGCAGACTCCACACGCTGAGCTGTCAGCACAGAACCCAACATGGGGCTTGCACTTATGAAGCATGAGATCATGACCTGAGCCAAAGTCGACGCTTAACAGACTGAGCCACCCAGGTGCCCCCTGCTTTAATATTTTAAAACATCATGCAAATCCATTGGAAAAGGTGAAGTCCTTCCCCAGGAAAATAAACAAAAGACTTCAACAAGCAATTTGCAAGAGAAAGGATACAGATGTCAGTAATATACTTTTTAAACCTCATTAATAATTGAAGTGCCAATTACAAGTTAAAAAAAGATACATTTGGATTTCAGAATGGTCAAATGAGAGACAGTCTTAAAATCAAGTATACATTATATTTAAATGACATTTCTGTTTACTTTGTTAGGGAGAGATGATGAAAGAGGGCAGCTTATTATATGATGAAATTGCAGAGATTTTCCATTTAGTATGGTTGTTGTTTTCTAATGTCACATTTTAATTTTTTTAGTCATCTCTTAGTGGAAGAGGACATTGGTTACATTACTTTTTTTTTGTCTGTAACAGTTTAAAAGACCTCAATTTCCTTCAGATTTTTTTTAAGAACATGAAAACTCACTATGTTCACTACCAGATTTATTTTCTTTCCTTTCTCTTTTTTTTCTTCTTCTTCTTCTTCTTCTTCTTCTTCTTCTTCTTCTTCTTCTTCTTCTTCTTCTTCTTCTTCTTCTTTTTTTCTCCATAGGTGAAGAGAAGAACTCATTTATTAAACCAATAATACAGTATCTTCCCTACAGTATAGGTCTATCTTCCCTACAGTATAGGTCCCTCTTCTCTTGCCCAAACTTTTGGGGCCAGATGTTTCAGAAATTGGAAATCATCTGATTCCAGGGGGTGCTTAGGTGGCTCAGTTGGTTAAGTGTCCAATTCTTTATTTTTTTAAATGTTTATTTTTATTTTTGAGAGAGAGAGAGAGAGAGAGAGAGAGAGAGAGAGTTAAGTGGGGGGAGGGACAGAGAGAAGGAGACAGAATCTGAAGCAGGTTCCAGGCTCTGAGCTGTCTGCACAAAGCCTGATGTAGGGCTCAAACCCACAAACTGTCAGATCATGACATGAGCCGAAGTGAGACGCTTAACCAAAGGAGCCACCCAGGTGTCCCAAGTGTTTGACTCTTGATTTCGGCTCAAGTCATGATCTCATGGTTTGTGAATTTCAACCCTATGTCTGACTCAGCACTGACAGTGGGGAGCCTTCTTGGGATCCTCCCTCTCTCCCTCTTTCTCCGCTTCTCTCTCCACCTCTCTCTCCCCATCTCCTCCTCAGACGTGTGCTCTCTCACTCTCTCTCTTAAAAATAAACTTAAAAAAAAGAAATTTTTTATATTATAATTTTATTATATCATCTGACTTCAGATAATATAATACATATGCCATAGTATATGAGAGTCTGAGATCTTGGATAGTACAACTTATCCAAACACATTAACATTTCATGAGCAAAATCTACTTATGTATTATGTTTACATACAGAATTTTATTTACATAATATAGATTCAGGGCAGGTGCTACTGCCAAGAGTTTCTGTCAAACTTACAAAATATATTTCATTGCAGATACGGGATTATATACATATAATATATGTGAATATAATGTATATATTTACATGTATACATATACACACATGCCTATATGCAGTTCTTATAGCCATCCAAAGATGTTAGAGTTAGTAGGTTCATTATTAAATAATTAGATTTAATGTCCACTTTCATTTTGATATTTTCCTTGGCTGTGTGAAGGGCACTATTTTCCATCAAGGTGCAGTGTGATAACCTCTGTAATTTGAAGAAATAATTGTGTTTTCTTTTTCTTAGCAGTTCTATGATGTCAGTAGGGAATGGAAACAACTATTAAGAACTTTCCAAAAGCATAGACTTTACAAATAAACAGAGTAAATTTGAATCCCAGCTCCACCATTAGCTGGCACAATAATGAAATGTCAGGAGCAGTGAATGCAGATCAAATTTGGATTCAAATAGATTGCAAATTGTTAGAGGCTGGTTAGTAGTTCACTTGGGGAAGGAGAAAGCAGTAGCCACTGTAGGCACAGGGAAGCTGTTAGATGCTGATATTTTATTTCTTGATTTTTATGGTTATTGCATGATTGTGTTCCCTTTATGATTATTGATCAGGGTATACAATTATGATGATTGCATCTTTCTGTATGTACTCCTTCTGTAGGTAATATTTAAATGTTTAATAGTAAAGGGGTACCTGGGTGGCTTAGTCAAATAAGCCTCCAGCTCCTGATTTTGGCTCAGGTTGTGATCTCCTGATGGGATTGAGCCCTGCATTGGGCTCTGTGCTAAAAGTGAGAAGCCTGCTTGGGATTCTCTCTCTCCCCCTGTCTCTGCCCCTCCCCTGCACTTGTGCAGGCATGCACGTGCGTGCCCTTTCTCTGTCATATAAATAAATAACCATTGAATAAAAGTTTATTAGTCAAAAAATAAAAATTAGAATACATCCTAAAAAGTAGTGGCAATTAACTTCCTATAATCCTCAGATTCAATGTACAAAATATTTCATAAAACTCATGTATAAAATAAAAAATATTTAATATCACATATACTATTAAAATTAGATATAAAAGATAAAAGGTTTAGTGGTCATCAATAAGATGATATATATCTAGGCATTAGGAAGTGCTGTTTAGAGGTCAATATGCAGATCGAATCAAATATTCCTTGATTAGAAGATTTTTCCTGGTAATTCTGGAATTCTCAGACCTGGGAGAGAGTATTTGTAATGAAAAACTAAATACAGCTGTGGAAATGGTTTAGTATTTTTATTACATATATTTAAAACAAATCAGAAGAAAACTTGTAAGCATCGCTTTTTTTTTTTCCCCACTCTGAAGACTAGTGTTTTGTGAAATAAAGTTTGATAAATGTTTATTTAAGCAACTGGATGGCTCAGTTGTTTAAGTGTGCAGCTCTTGATTTCAGCTCAGGTCATGATCTCACAGTTAATGGGAATGAGCCCCATGGCTGGCTCTGCACTGACCGTGAGGAGCCTGCTTGGGATTCCCTCTCTCCTTCTCTCTCTACCCCTTTCCTGCTTGTACACTCTCTTGTACATCCTCTCTCTCAAAATAAATAAATAAACATTAAAAAATAAACAAATAAATTTTAATCTTTTGGGCAATGGGAAGCCACTTAGTATTTTAAGAATGAAAATGTCAATGTCCTCTCCAGCAGTGGAGGGTATGAAGGCTGGAATGGAAATAGACAAAAAATAGACAATGGGATTGCTTCAACAGTTGAGGCAAGAGATGATGGGAACCTTAATTCTGTTGACTGGCAGCTTCACTTGAGGAGAGAGAATTGACAGAAGAAATTTCAAGGTGATAAAATCTTGGTGTGGTGGATAATGCAGTCTGTGCCCAGCTGCACAGCTTGTCTCAGCTGCAGAGACCTTGTCCATATCCAGTGACTGATGAGGAATAGGTCCAGGTGCATGTACTTGTGACCTGTGTATTCCCTCAGCACCACATGCCCAGACGGGGCCTAGTGCTTGGTTTAATGCTCTACTGTCAGCCACTTGGAGATCCTAATTTAAAAAAAAAATAAAAAAAAAAATTTTTTTTAATGTTTATTTATTTTGAGAGAGAGAGAAAGCGAGAGAGCGAGCATGAGCAGGGGGGAGGGGCAGAGAGAGGGAGACACAGAATCCAAAGCAGGCTCCAGGCTCTGAGCTGTCAGCACAGAACCTGACATGGGGCTTGAACTCATGAAATGTGAGATCATGACCTAAGCTGAAGTCCAATCAATGCTTAACCAACTGAGCCATCCAGGCGCCCCTGGAAATCCTAATTTTTAAACAGTGAATCTTGCATTTTTAATTTTGCACTGCATCGAACAAATCGTGTAGCTGGTGTGAATGTGGGATATAAAGGCCCTGCCATCCAAGCCCATCTCAAGGTAACTCTGAAGTCATTTCTAGTTTCAGAGCTCCCTATTGAACATAGGGAAATTGAAGGACCCCATAAAAATCTGCTTTTTGCTCCTTTCCCTGCTTCTGTTCTTGCTAGGAGCTGCACCCCACTTTACACATGAGTGAGAATACAAATACTGTATGTCCTCCTTGTAAGGGACAAGGAGTTAATGATTTCTCTAGTATAGATAATATCTAGGAAAGGACCAGATGAAGCTATCATATGCATATTCCAGATGGCCAGCACTAGACATCTCAACACCAAGACTCCCTGGCTCCAAGGAATAATACCTGAGCCCTTGTCTTTGTTCTAACTTGTTCCTGGATGCCTGAGAGGACACGTACACCAGACCACAATCTGCAGTAAAAACCCCAGACCCTGAACAAAGATGAGACTTTCTCCTTGGGGAGGGAAAATATAATGAGAAGTCATTGAGTTTAAAATTTTAGTTTTGTACTTTTTTTTTTTTTGAGAGAGGGAGAGCATGTGTGTGCATGCACGCACACACACACACATACATGCAAGTGCATGAGTGGGGGAGGGGCAGAGGAGAGGGAGAGAATTTTCTTTTTACTTTAAAAAAAAATTTTTTTTTCCAAAGAAAAACAACAATAGCCAATTGGAAACCTACTTATTCTTCAACTCCAATTTTGTTCTTTACATTTAGAAGTGATTTACTGATTTACAATTTTAAACAACTCTTCCCCTTTCCCCTTTAAATGTTTACCATCTACTGGTGCAGAATCCTTCCAAGGAGATTGCTCCAGCATATTATCTCCAGGTCCTCGCTTTGCTCCTTTTACCAAAAAATGCAAAACAAATTCCATTGTGCATCTTAAGGGCTTCAGTCATCAAAAATAGGAAAAAAAAATCTTTGGAATAGTCAAATTAAGTTGAATTAAAAAAAAATCTGCACAAATGCGGCTTGGTTGGGGCAGGAATCCACTCCTAAATTCCTGGTAATCTGATCTTACTCCATGAATCCTTGTAATTCATCCTCCCTATCCTATCCACATTATGATTTGATTCCAATGATCCAGCTGAGAGGGAGAGAATCTTGAAGCTGGCTTCACACCCAGCACAGAGCCTAATGCTGGGCTTGATCTCATGATTATGAGATAATAATCTGAACTGAAATCAAGAGTCCAATGCTTAACTGACTGAGCCACTTAAGTGCCCCTCAGTTTTGTACTTTTAACTTTAATGTGACCTAGGGCCATCCAGGAGGAGATGACCACTTGTAAGATATTAATCTGGATTTCTGCAGAGATTTGGGTTGGGGTCATGCACTGATTCCAAGGAGTGAATGCCGTTGTCCAAGAATAGTATATAAAGAGAGGGCTAAGAAGAGACAACCGTTATCTAAGAGCTCAGTAAAAAGATTCAGGGAAAGGATGATGAAAGAGCAAACTGGGAGAATTAGAGAGAACCAGGAGAGAACGAATATGAGTGAAAGTATGACAGAATAGAGTTGACATGTGTGGTATTTAGAGATAAGAAAGGGGAAACCAGTGACTCAAGGCCATTTCATCCTGAGTGTGGCTATGAAAGAAAGACAAGAGATTGGGACAGCTGGTAGAGATACAAGATCAAAGAAAATAATTTTTTTGATGTTTCTGATTTTAAGGACAGAAGACAATTGAGAATGTGATAACAAGGGTATACCCTCTTTCTTTTTGCCTTCAAAAATTATTTCATTTGCCTTTATTTCATTTGACCTGACCCATCCCTCTATAGTTGCGTCAACAAATATTTATTGAGTACTATCATGATTGTTTAGGCACATCAGATGCTGAAGACGTAACAGTGAACAATACAGATAAAAATCCTTGTCATTACAGAGCATGTATTCTAGTGTGATGAGACCAAAAATAAGCCAAATAAGGTAATGTTTATAGTATATTACAGCTGGTATATGATGTGAAGAAAAATAACGTAGGAAAAAAGGATTAGAGAGGGTGGAGGGAATTGCAGTCAGGTTACCTACCTCTATATAGTTCTGACACAAGGATGTTTGGTGAGGCGTAAATAGAGACTGAAATCCAGCCAGTTTGCTGGGGACAAAAGTGCCTTTTCCTGACTAATTGTGGTGCAGTTTCAGGAGGCTGAAGGTGGTGACTAAACTATTTGCCTTTAAATGGGGCAACCTTTGAAAGGTGTTTCTGGGACATTTTGAGTTCTTGAGCTTTTGAATCCTTTGGATATAAGTCTTTATGTAAGTTTTACAAACCCCATACTATAACTAAGCCTTTCTTGTTCATGAAAAAATCAGGTATTATAGAAATAAAATCTTTTTATTTTTTTTATTTTAGAGACAGAGAGAGAGCATGGGAGAGGGGGGAGAGGGAGAGAGAGAATCTTAAGCAGGCTCCACACTCAGCACAGAGCTCCATGCTCCATGTGGAGCTCGATCCCACGACTCTGGAATCATGACCTGAGCCGAAATCAAGAGGTGGATGCTCAACAGACAGAGCCATCCAGGTGCCCCTAGAATTAGAATCTTATTCAGGTCCACAACATTCCATCAGTTGTATTCATCTTATCTACATGGCCTGTAGGCTGTCATAGATGTGTGTGTGGGTTTGATGAGATTTCATCTTCACAGAGTCAGGCCGCGCATTCCCCCATTCTTGGCATTGTTGATATTTTTGCAGTGATTATGTGAAGATTAAATCTGGTATCTTTTTGGGACTCAGAAGCAAAGTTAAATAGTCTATAATTCACAGGGTTCTCTCAATTTTTTCATTAAAAAGGAACATAGCTTTTACCCTTTTTAATCATAGCACATATGTCCCATCTTCCAGTGTTTCTTAGTAAGAGCTAATGGCTTGGCAGCGTGGGCTAATTTTTTGAGTATTTTGAGTTGGATGCCAATTGGCCCTTTCCATCTAAAGTACATTTCAACATTTTCTCCCCAAGACAAGTCAGTTTTTACTTGTCTGCCACTCTTGGTACAGATGGTACCTATTATGTGTATTAAACTGCAGTTATTTTTTTTAAGCTTAAGTTTTAAAAAATTCTAGTCTACTTAGAGATATCAGTTATGGAATATGCCAAAAAAGGACATTTTCACTACCCTTCTATTAATGATATCATTAATAACATTTTCTTTTTACCTTACATTGTCCTTGCAACTTCTTATTTTCTTTAGGTCAGCTGATTTTGCCCTGTAAGTCTCCATACTTTCTCTTTTTTTCCTTTTTTTTTTTTTTTATGAAAGGGGGGGGAGAGAGAGAAAGAGAATGAGTGGGTGAGGGGCAGTGGGAGAGGAAAAGAGAGACTCTTAAGCAGGTCCACATCCAACATGAAGCCTAACACTCGGCTTGACTTGGGGCTTGATTTCATGACCTGAGCTAAAAATAAGAGTCAGACACACTACCAACTGAGCCACCCAGACACCCCGCCATACTTCTCTTAAATATTTAATTTTTTTTAACATTTATTCATTTTTGAGAGTGAGAGAGACAGAGCATGAGTGGGAGAGGGGCAGAGAGAGAAGGGCACACAGAATCAAAAGCAGGCTCCAGGCACTGAGCTGTGAGCACAGAGCCCAACTCAGGGCTTGAACTCACAAACTGCGAGATCATGACCTGAGTTGAAGTCAGATGCTTAACCAACTGAGCCACCCAGGCGCCTCATACTTCTCTAAGTATGAGAGATAAGACCTGTGGTTAGTCTCAGGATTATAGAAAAAAATCCAATTTAGAGTTGGTAAAGGAAAAGACAGAGAAGAACACTGACTTGTGTGAGTGATCATTCCAACCATTCTTCGTTTTAATTTTAATGTTTATTTTTATTTATTTATTTATTTATTTATTATTATTATTTAAAAAAAATTTTTTTTTAACGTTTATTTATTTTTGAGACAGAGAGAGACAGACCATGAACAGGGGAGGGTCAGAGAGAGGGAGACACAGAATCTGAAACAGGCTCCAGGCTCTGAGCTGTCAGCACAGAGCCCGACGCGGGGCTCGAACTCACGGACAGACCGCGAGATCATGACCTGAGCCAGAGTCGGCGGCTCAACCGACTAAGCCACCCAGGCGCCCCAATGTTTATTTATTTTTGAGAGAGAGAGGGAGGGGAAGGCAGAGAGAGAGGGAGACATAGAATCCAAAGCAGCCCCCAGGCTGTGAGCTGTCAGCACAAAGTCTAACGCGGGGCTTGAACTCACAAACTGTGAGATCATGACCTGAGGTGAAGTCGGAGGCTTAACCGACTGAGCCACCCAGGTGTCCCCAACCACTCTTTGTAGTAAGAAAGTTAAGCACTAATTAGAATGATTGAGCCTCACTGTCTTTTCCCTTTTGTTCCATTTCTCTCTGCTTCTGTCTCTCCCCACCACCTTGGGTGATCATCCCCTATGACTTTCCTTGAGTTAAAGCCAGACAACCAGTCACTCTAAGAATCCTTCTCAATGAAAGCCCACATTCCTTCTCTTGAGCCTGTGTTCACTTGCCTTTAGATTTGTTTCCTGTATATCTTCCATCTCAGTTGCACTCTCTTTGTATCTGTTGGCTAGGGGATGCAGTTCTTCCTCAGCACAGTCTCAGTGCAAGACAATTGAGCTGAAAACAAAAAGAAGAGGCTGACCATGATGAAAGTATTCCATATTCATTCTGAATTCCTTTAAACCTCAGGCACATGTGCTGACACTCATGACAATATGGGTTTATAAGAAAAGGAGAAAAAAGGTCTCTTCTTCCTTCCTTGCTAAATGGTATCACATATGACCATGAGAGACTGACTATACAAATGGACAATGGCTGAACCATATATATAAATAGAGCTCTCACAACCTATAGCAACTTTCCCAGGAAATCAACTCCCTTATCCATAATAAATAGCCCAGGAAGCCAGCTTGCTAGAAGTTGTGGGGGCCCCCTTGGAACTCCAGAGTTGATACGAAGATTATTTTAAGCTGAATGCATTTGAGATTCAACAGATTTAGAAAGAAGTCTTTTTGGAGCTTCCTTTATCTGACTAAAAAAAAAGCAACTTCTGGGAAGTGAGGCTACTGATTGGGACCCTAAGAGGTAAGATATCTGGGTAAATGAGGAGAATAAAGACGAAGGTGTTGTGGTGATTGAAAGTGAAACGGGGGTGCTTGGTTGAGCATCTGACTCTTGACTTCAGCTCAGGTCATGATCTCACAGTTTGTGAGTTTGAGTCCTGTATTGGGCTCAGCACTGACAGCATAGAACCTGCTTGGGATTCTCTCTCCCTTTCTCTGCTCCTCCTTCATGTGTGTTGAATAACTTAAATACACTTAAAATAACTTAAAAAAAAAAAAAAGAAATGGACAAAACATTCTGTGCCTTCTGACCCCTGATACAAAGAAAAAGTGAAAGCACAGTAACCACAACCCCAGCCAGTAGCCTCCAATTCAGGAAACATTCATGTTGAGAGGATATACTCCCCCTGTGCTTATTGATATAGCTGCCAAGTTTCAGCAAAAGGCCAGGGAAAGCATCCAGGCATAGTTAGTGTGGCTATGGGGTATGGGCATGATGGCATTTCTCTGTCCAGGCAGGATTCATCATATACCCTTCCCTCCAGTAGCACCTGCATGTGTGTGTGCAAGGTACTCATTTCCTTACAGAAGGGATTATTCTAGCCTTCAAGGAGGATTGGCTCAACGAGGGGGAACTTCCTGGGCATGTAAGACCCTGGGAATCTGTAGAGAAGGTATAACAAATTTGTAGAGAGTTGGGAATAAGATAGGCCATCTACACTCCTATCTTGAAGGTCCTGATCTAGATACATTCATTGCAGGGATGAAAGCCAAGATACTATAGTCTGCCCACAGTACCTGGTATGATATGCTGATATCTATGCTGAGCCAATCACGGGACAAGACATTTGTGATGCTGGGAAATCCAGCTATCCTAATCAGCTGTAAAGCTTCTAGTACAAGTAGCCCAGAAGCAAATGTGGTTTGACTTCATTGCTGCCCGCACCTCAGCCCCACCTGGAAAGATAGACCTGCAATCCCTGTGTTCATCAGCCTATGGAAAGCCTTAAAACCTGAACAACAGTTCAGACCTGTCCATCTGCCTGATCATCCCAGATGCCTCTCCTGCTCCTGCAGAGGCCTCAGGGATACAATCCTATTTGGGATGGGTTCCTCCCACATCCTGGGTGTGGGATGCAGGGTTGCCTCCAGGTGAGGGCCAATGGAGGGGCTCAGAGGCCTCGTGTTGAGCTCACTGTTCACTCGTCTCCCACAAACAAACAAAAGGTGACAGCTCTGGTGGATACTGGAGCCACATGTACTCTAATACATGGTAACTAACCCTCAGAAATATTCTGGCCCCCTCAGCGCCATCTGTGGGCTGCGGAGGGCAATTGGTTATAGTCAGGAAGGGCCCTTTGACCCTGCAAGTTGGGTGTTCTCCCCTGTGAGAATATGGTTTTATCTTTCTAAAACCAAAGAGCATATTGGGCATTGATATCCTACAAGCCCAAGCTCTGCAAACCTTTGTCGTTGAATTCTACCTTTGTGTTAGAGTAATCAAACCAGTGCTGAGGGGAGATGCCAACTGGGAACCAATAAGTCTACTGCCCCCACAAAAAATGTCAAGGGTCAAACAAATACAAATTTGCTTGGGGCGGGGCATAAGGAAATTGGAGAAACTACCCAAGAACCGCACTGAGTGGGTATTTTACGCCCTGCTCGTAGTGTTTTCGGCAGCCTGGAATGGCTGGTAAGAAAGCCAGATGGCTCATGACAGATTGTGGACTACTGAGAATCGAACACGGATTGGCCCTGTGGCTTGGACAATGGGGTGAGGGATGGTGAGGGATGAATGATCATGAAGAAGCCCTTGTGAGGTCACGATATGTGCAAAGAAATTTGGGTTTACCTGCAAGAGCCTGAAGCAGTCATTACTGTCTGCTGAATGAGCACCTCCACGCCAATAAAACCCATTGCTTATCCCTCCGGGCACACTGCGAAAGGGGCGGAAGGGGCGGGCCTGTAAGATCGGTAAGAGCCAGTCGTGAGGAATAGAGTTTTGCAGGAGGTCATCAAATGGATGTGACCCCCGGTTGACCCTTGAGGCCAGCGAGAGGATCGGGGGCTCCTCCCCTAGGCCGTCCTGGGAAGGCACGTTCTGCACGTTCCGCGGATTGTTCCCGGGCCAGCGCCATATATTCAGGGACGCGAACGGGTGCAAGCAATGCGTTGCCAAGACCATCTGGACGGTACACTTAACCCAGATAAGGCCTCTGTATAAACTTTGAAGTTTCTGGCAGGCGGGTGTGGAGATCTACGCGCCTTGCAGCTTCTCCAGAGAAGCCTAGCATGTAAGTTCCCTTGCTTGTTAAACGTGCCACATACCGCCTCTTTCTTCGGTATGTCCTTGCCCCCCGTGTGCGGGGCCAGTTTCAGATTCCTCCGCAGGGAAGCCCCGGAGTTTGCAAACCTACATACCTTCGCTCTAGCAAGCTCTGAAAGTAAAGCATTTGCTTTTCTCATTTGGTTCATCTTGGTTTATATCCACAGCCATGCATTTCCTTCATGGTATTTAGAAATCTCTTTGGAATAACTTGCAAAGTGAAATAAAGATAAATATTGACTATGATATTTTCTATATATTTTCTGTTTCTTTAAGTTCTCTACTGAGGTTTTAAAATTCTCTCTGATGCAGGTGGTACAGAAATCTTATTTGAAGCAAATCAACTAATCCTGAAGATGAGGGAGAAATCAATATGAGGTAGCTGCATATACACCCACTGTTCTCTAAGCTCTTGAAAAGCCTCAAACAGCACAGATCTTTGCATTTTAATAAAAAAAAAAAATTACACACTGATGTTAGTTGTAAAAGAGACAAGAAAATTCAAGTATAAAAAGCCCGGGACTATGAAAACAAAGTGTTTTTGTTCAAGAAAAAAGGTCTGCAGAAATTTTTTGAAGTTTTAAATTTGAAGCATCCTTTGTCAATAGTGCTCCACACCCACCACCATCACCAAAAAGGAACGGGGAGTGAATGCTGCAGGCTAGCTAAGGCTGGAGCAGTGGAAATGTCATTAGAGTGTACACAGATTAAGGTTTATTCTAATGCTCTACACGATGACATTTGGGAACACTGAGCCTTGCCCTCTACTACTCAAAAGTGGGCTGGTGCAGGTGGACGTGGACTATGGAGTGGGAGGGGGGAGAGGAGCTGGAATACATCAGAGTTATTATACTTGATCTTATAATTAATAGTGTTCAGTGGTGGGAACCCGAGGCAAATTTAGAAGTAACCGGTGACATTCGTCTCTGGGAATGCTGTAAAGGAAATTGATAAATATGGTAAACTGCTAACTTTTGTGGGGGGGCCCCATAATGATCACTTGAGTCTAATCACTAGTTATAATCCTGTAGGACTCTGATTTACTTTTATTCCTGGATATCTAGTCATATCTCCTTTGCTATTAGTACTTCTGTGAGTTTTGGAACTATAACACATTTAAATATAACTAAATATATTCAAAAACATTATTAATACAGGCTTCATTTTTTTTTTTTCCTTCCAGAATAGTGTTTTTAAAAAAAGGCAAAACTCAACACATATAGTGGGAAAAGCATGGGCTTTGAAGCCATGGAGACTTAGGGTTGACTTCCACATTACCTGCATATAATGATTAGTATATGGTTTTGGGGTTGCTTAGACTTGCATTTCTGTGTGACCAAGTTCAGAGCCTCTGTATACCCATTTTTATAATTTTATTTTATTTTTATTTTTACTTTTAAGTAGGCTTCATACCCAGTGCGGGAGCCCAACGTGGGGCTTGAACTCATGACCCAGAGATCAAGACTTGAACTGAGATCATGAGTTGGATGCTTAACCAGCTGAGCCACCCAGACACCCCTATAGTCTTTTAAATTGATATAAAAATATCTGCTAAAAGTTTTGGTAAAAACTAATCGTAAAGCACATTGAATTGCTCAAGCAGACTGTAAAAGAGAAACCTAGTTTATCTTTCCCTCTACCTCCACCTTTTGGTCTTAAAAATGCCAGGCTGGGGTGCCTGGGTGGCTCAGTTGGTTAAGTGTCCGACTCTTGGTTTTGGCTCAGGTCATGATCTCTCAGTTCGTGAGATCAAGCCCCGTGTTGGGCGCTGTGCTGACAGTGCAGAACCTGCTTGGTTTCTCTCTCTCCCTCTTTTTCTCTGCCCCTCCCACATGTGCTATCTCTCTCAAAAATACGTATATGAACTTAAAAAAAAAATGCCAGGCTAACTTTTTTTTTTAATGGTTAATGTATTTTTGAGAGAAAGAACGTGAGCAGGGGAGGGGCAGACAGAGAGAGGGAGACACCGAATCTGAAGCAGGCTCCAGGCTCTGAGCTGTCAGCACAGAGCCCAGTGCGGGGCCCAAGACCATGAACCGGGAGATCATGACCTGAGCCAAAGTCGGAGGCTCAACCGACTGAGCCACCCAGGCGCACCAATGCTAGAGGCTAACTTTCAAACCAGATCTGGTGCATTGAAGCTCCTGATACCAGCTGTCTCCACTAGAATTATGCTCTCATGATCACTTATGCTTTGGGAAACTAAAAGTTACTTTTTGTGGTTTGGTTCTTTTTTTACTGCTACTTTCTGGTCATTTCTCCTGACTGGCAGGATTGGGAGAGCTGGGAACACCTGCCTATATGCCTCATCTGTCTAATCCACTGGTCAAAATATGAGCTTGCTCATGCTAGTTATTCCAAGAAACACAGCAAAATTGCTTTGTGTTCTATGACCCCCGCCCCTACACACACCCACCTGACCACAGGATGCTTCTGTCATACTTATAAAACTAAGTAGGCTATGAGTTTCCAGCTTTCTTACGAGATAAAGCTAATTAAGCAAAAGCAATAGCGAAAGCAGTCTGTTTAATTTTTTTCAGAAGTTATCTCTTAATTAAAACCATTCCCATTTTCTAGATAGATGAGTTGAACCTGTTGATGAACATGTGTGCCTGCTTTTAAAGGTACAGGAATTATCATTGTAAGCACTCGCTCCATTTCTTTGGTGTTAAAGCACAACAACTTATCTGCTTTATCACAACATGAAGTTGAGTACACTCCAGCTAGCACAGGCACTCTCAGTGAAGGGTTTCAGCTTGAATCATGACTCCCTCAGGTTCATTTCTTTAGGTATTAGCAGCTTAGATGTGCATGTACAGAAAGAGGCTTTGTTTGGGGCTTGCAAATGAGTAAATCATTCAGCATCTTTAAAATGTCCAGAATACTTGAATGAGTGCAACTGCACTGAACTTGCTCAAAATATTACATGTACCCTAAGTAACAACAACAGCTTGCAGAGACTCTAATGGTCCCTCTTTAATTTTGTTGCTGACACCTGGCAACATTTGGCACTATAAATAGAGTAGCAGGGAAGAAGGAAGAAAGCCAAAGAGATTTTCTGTTCTGTCTCAATGTGTAGGAAGGAGAAGGTCTTTAAAGAAAGAAGGAAAGAATCACATGTGGAAAAGAATTCTATTGAGAATTCAAATTCTGTTGAGAATAGAAAAGTTCATTCAATTGAGATGTGGGCAGCCCCAGGGTCTAGTAGTGTAAATTGTAGTTAAAACATCCTGCATTCTGGTTGGGTTAAGACTCCTCATGATTATGGGTGAAGTCGCAGGAAGCTGCTTAATCTTTCCAGGATTAAAACCCAATTGTAAAGCCCCAGAACTCTAGACTATAAAACTAGAGGGCAGGACAATTGTCTCCTCTACGAAGTTTTTCCATTCCCATTTATCCACTACGAGAGATGGCAGAGGGAGCAGAAAAAGAGGCAGTGGTAGAGCAAAAAGGGGAGGGAGAGGATTCCCGAATGGTTTTGATTAGGTCCTGGGAAAGGATCTAATTAGTAGTGTCAGCAGTGTAACCTCCAGCCAGAGAACATTCTAGAAACTCCGGTAAATAGACTGTTAAGCTTATTACCAGGTGAATAGAAATTGAATCTCTCCCTGTGTCTTAATGTGGATTGGCTTCTCTCTTAGGTATTCCTCTTTGAGAAATCCAGGATTATATGGAGGCGGAAAGCATCACTTTTGGCAGACTCATAGTCTTTTAGCAGGTGTGAGGGTGTAAAGAGCATAGACTGAGAAGGTTAAGCAGCCAGGGTTCCAACTTCACCCCTGCTTCCACTAGCTGCACCATCTCAGGCATGTTACTTAGATTTCCTAAGACTTGGTTTCCAAAATCACCCCCCTCACAAATAACACCGGGAGGACTAAATGAGATGACCCCTGTCAGAAGCTTAGCAAAATGTGGACACTTCATCACCATTAGTTTCTTCCCTTCCTCGGGAATACAAAGAGGTACTTATTTGTTTGTCAGGTAAATTGATTTAACTATAGTTTCTTGCATTATTATTTTAGTGTATCTATTATGCAAGAAGGAAAAAAATTACAGTGCTCTCTTCCTCAGGGGAAGATTCATGCAATTTCATATTTAAGGGTAAGTTTAACCATGGATGGGTTGGAAATATTCTCTATAGCCAGTTTTCTAATCCTCATTTTGTACCAGAGGATTTGAACATAATATCCAGCTATTTTAATGGGTTTTCTAAGAGTGTGAATTGACATAATACAGGCAGCCCCTTCTTTTCATGCTAGGGTTGAAAAAGCCAGCATTTTTTTTCCTGAGGATTATAGGATTACCTTTAATACTGTATTTCAACACCAGTTATAAGACCTAAGGAACTCAATAAATGTTAAATAATGATATCTAATGTGAATTTTTTTCAAAACAGGATATTAAACTGGGAATTCCTAAGTTTTTCTGTCTTAGCCATTTATTCTTATAGCTTAGTCCGGTAGAAAAAATATGAAGAATTCATAAAATCTTACATTTGCAAGTCGTCAAACAGAACCCAAATGAACCATGATATCCCTGTTAACCGAACCTGTGACATTATCTCTTCATGCCGTCCAGCCTAAACAGGGCTCTTGTTTCTATTGACCTCAGCTTTCTTTTATTACCTTTTGATAGCAGCCTCCACACTGGTTTCCAAGTCTGTTGCCTAAATCTTTCCCTGCTATTGACAGGCAATACATAGATTCCGTGTGTCATAACACTTAGCTGGGAAAGTTGGAGCACACCCAGACCACAACCAAACAGTGAGATTTCCCTACTGACACCTAACAAAGGCAAAAATGAAGTTTGCTGCTATATGTTATACATTTTAAGTCACATTTTTGAACATGCTACATTTCTGATGTTGAGGTGTGGTTGTCTTACAATCTAGAGCATTTTACAGTAACTGTCAACCAGCATAGCAGACATGACCTCATTCCCATTGCTGGGACATGAGTCCTAGGTTGTCACTCCTTGGTGGCATGACTGCAAAACGTAGCTCCTCAAAGTTTCTGTCAGCGCACCGTTTCAGGAACATTTGAGAAAGACTGTAAGTCTACTTGTGGTTTGAAACTGTACACTGTTATGCTATAGTAAGGCCAGAAAAGCCACATACATCACGGCAGAGTATTCTTTTGTTCTGATGTCATAACACACAAAATTGGTGGAAAAACATAGACATCGATGAGACTGAGTTGAGAAGTGATTCAGACGAGCCAGCCTCTGAATGTGAAGTATTGGGAATACCTTGACCAATTTATTTCACTTCTATCTTCCTTTTTATATAAGCACAAGAATGATATATGATAGAAATTTATGTCTAAATAAATCTGAAAAGGCTCTTTCAGTAGTCATAAAATGAAAATTCTGAGTGATAGAAAAGCATTTTGCCATATTTTAATGGGTGATATTTTTTCTTTCATTTTTTTCCTAATGGTGGATAATATAAATAGTGAGCTATAATATTGATGTTACCTTAGATTTAATGTAGTACAGTAACATTGTTCTTGGGAGTATGTGGATTCTTCTATGGATTATCTTCTTGAGGAGATTTAAAAAATTCCCCAAATTTCACATCCAGTTAGTTTAATATGCATATGTATTACATCACCAAAAGTCATTAGAATATAAAGATTATAATATTATCATTGAGTTTTTTAATGCATGACATAAAATTCCATCACTTCGATGGGCAA
This sequence comes from Panthera leo, assembly GCF_018350215.1. NCBI lineage: Eukaryota > Metazoa > Chordata > Mammalia > Carnivora > Felidae > Panthera > Panthera leo. The sequence continues at coordinate 55,969,270 of NC_056687.1, forward strand.
TAATGAGAATGTATTAATGAAAAGTTATCTCTAGGTTATTCCTTTTGTGGTAAATACATTACAATTTGTCTTTATAGTTGAAAATGTGGTGTGGAAAAAAGGTAAATAAACTCTTTAGTGTTAGATTAGGGAATGTTTATCATTCAAATTTGGAAAATAACAAGAGCTGTTTTTTGAAAAAAATGTTGTTATAAATAATAATGGTGAAGATGTTAAAAAGCCGAAAAATATGTAATTGTATTTTCAAAATGGAATTTGTTGGAAAGCATGTGCAATTACAATGATTCTTAATCAAGATGTGTTCTACAAATCATCAGAAATAGGAATTTTTTTGTGTGTGTGTGCAAAAAGGTGATTTTATTAATGCATGGGAACAGGACCTGTGGGCAGGAAGAGCTGCACTGAAATAGGAAAATATTTTTAACATACTAAGTAGAAAAAAACAGACTACAAGATAAAATGCAAAGTATGTCTCCTCTTCCTCTTCCCTCCCCACCCCCCCATACCAAAACTCCTCGGTTTCAAGTGGCTTATACTCTACACAAAACAATTTCTTCCTGAGTACAGATTCTCTTGAATGTTATGAAGCCTATAATTAATATTTGATAGCATGGATAGAATGGATAACATTCACAAAATATTTGTTGGTTACTGTTCAAGTTCCTTGGGGACAAAGTAGTAAAGTCTTGCCATTGCAGAGCTTAGATTCTAATGGGGTAGATAATAAATAAGAGAAATAAATTAAAAAAAAAATTTTTTTTAATGTTTATTTTTGAGACAGAAAGAGACAGAGCATGAACAGGGGAGGGGCAGAGAGAGAGGGAGACACAGAATCTGAAACAGGCTCCAGGTTCTGAGCCGTCAGCACAGAGCCCGACGAGGGGCTCAAACTCATGGACCGTGAGATCATGACCTGAGCCGAAGTCGGCTGCTTAACCGACCGAGCCACCCAGGCGCCCCAAGAGAAGTAAATTTTATTGTACGATAACTAATAAATGCCAGTGGGAAAACTAAAGAGGGGTGGAGGATTGGAAGTTTTGGGAAGAGTTCCGAATTTTAGATTGGGTGGCCAGCGTGGTCTTCTCTAAGACATAGGAGCAGAGCCCTGCAGAAAGTGAGGAATCTCCCCATGTGGCTATCTGAGAGAAGCATGTTCTAAGCAGAGAGAACAGACAAGAACAGAGCAGTGCCTGGTGTGTTCTGCGAATGGGAAAAGGTAGAAGAGTTGGGTGAACAAGTTCAAGTGTGTTAGACGAGGTTAGAGGAGTAAACTTGGCAGAGCAGATCGTATGGGTGTTGTAGGCCAGAGAACGGACTTTGGCCCTTTCCTGTGAGTGAGATTTACCCTGGTCTGACTGGTATTTTATGTAGATGTTCTACCTGTTTTGTTGAGAATAGAAGAGAAACAGAATAGAAGAGAAACAGGCCGATGGGCAAGTTTGTAAAAATCCACGTGAGACGACAGTGATTTAAACTCCACAGTACAAAGAGGTGTTAAAAATAAATCCAGATTCTAGAGATATTTTGAAGAGTGTGCTATCATGACTTACTGAACTGGATGTAAGGTGAGAAGAAGATGAGTTTGATGCTTACTCTCAAGATTTCTGGCCTGAGCAACTGAATTAGAGCCCACCATTTTTCAAGGATAACAATGGGAACATTGTAAAAGGAGTAGAATTGGGGGAAGTGGGTGTGGAATATTAGGAATGAAAATTTTAGATTTGTTAAATTTGAGATACCTTTGAACATCTACAGAGAGGTATCTTCAGATAGGCAGGCAGTTTGTACAGAAGTGTGGAATTAAGGCTGAGATATTAATGTGGAAGTCATTAGCATATAGATGATATTTAAAGCCATGAAACTGAGTGATATCAAGAAGGAGTAGAACTTGGTGTCCTGAGAGCCAGGTCAGAAAGCATTTCATGGAGAGAGGCATCAAGTGAAGTCAGATAAACTCAGAGGACTGAGAATTGACCACTGGATTTAGCCATGCAAAGGTCACCACTGGCCTGGTTGGAACAGTTTGGTGTGGGGTTCGCCTGAACAGAGTGGGATCTAGAGAGAATGTGAGGAGAGGAATAGGAGACATGGGTATAGATGATGATTTCTAGCAATTTTCCCATAAAAAAAGAAAAAGGAAAAAGGAGAGAAATGGAGCCATAGAGCAGAAGTCATTTCACTTTCGTGTTTTAGATAATAGAAAAACAGTGTTGATGGAATTATCCAGTGGAAAGAGGGGAGAAAAAATTGGAGAATGGAGATTTGCTGAACCTGACACAGATTCTAGTGAGGAAGTAAAGAAATTGATTTTAGCAAGGAGTTGCTAAAAATGCATTTTCCAGGCATTCCAATCATATTTTATGCCATTCTCTACTGCTCTTGTCTTTCCTGGAGTCTATCTTTCATTTATAGGATTTCACTAATTTGTCTCTTCAGTGAAGTGTTTCTTCTCTATCTCAGCTCATGAATTCATAGAGATCTCTCCCTTCTTTGAATTCATTACTCTTCTAATCTGTTCCGTTAAGTTGATTATTAGTCATTCTTTTATGCACAGCTGTCCTTCTCATTAAAGTGTAAGCCCCTGGACAGTAGTGATCATATCCTGCCTATGGTAACCGCCCAGTAAAAGCTGCTTGACTTGGCCTCTACCACTTTCACTGGAAATGATGTCCTCCCTTATAACTCCCTAAGGGGAAGAACCTAGTGTTATTCTCCATGTAAAAGTCCTTCGTGTACAAACAAGTATGATTAAATTGCTTCTTAGTTTCATCTTTTCCACTTTTTATTTACTTATTTTTTAAAAAAGTTATTTATTTAAGGTAATCTGTATGCTCAACATGGGGCTGGAACTCACAACCCCGAGATCAAGAGTTACACACTCTTCTGACTGAGCCAGTCAGGTGCCCCATCTTTTCCACTCTTTTTTTTTTTTTTTTTTTTTTAATTTATTTTGAGAGAGAGAGAGAGGAAGGGAGGGAGGGAGAAAATCTAAGGTAGGCTCCATACAGCGGAGAGGCTGATGGAGGGCTCGAACTCCTGAACCCTGAGACCATAACCTGAGCCAAAACCAAGAGTCGGACGCTTAACTGAGTCACCCAGGTGCCCCTCTTTTCCACTCTAATATATTTTTCCCCCAAACGTATTTTTTCTTTTGTTTGTTTTTCTTCCTCCTTTTTTTTTTTCACTGTTGTTCTTTTATTCTTCTGCTCCTCTCTAATTGCAGAATCTGAGATGGTGCAGAAGGTGAGAATCCAGAACTGACTGAGCAGTAGCTGCCTTTTACCAGAGTGAGGGAAGAAGTGAGGATTGTGGTGTGTATGTGTGTGTGTGTACATGTGTATGTACACATTCTAAGCAAAAGGAACAGCATGTGGAAAGGTACAGAGATAAAACCATAAAACTTTGTCTCATCTGCAGCTACATATTCATCCCTTAGAACAGTGCCTAGCCCTAACGTTTATTAAGTGAATATATCAATGAGTTAACTGCTCCCGTGATGATCAGTAGCTTTTACTAGTTTTCTTTCTACATCATGCCCATCTTCAGCTTATCATTTCAGTTATCATGTGACCACGACCCTGAATTGCCAATCAGTAATAATCAGAGCTAGTATTAACTGAGTAAGTAGATGAGGCAGTAGAGAGAGAAAAAGTATAAACTGCCATATAACTGTTCAAATCTCAGCTCTGCCATTTGTAGCCGTGTGTCTTTGGGCAGGTCATTTATTCTCTTGGTGCCTCTGTTCCCTCATCTGTAAAATGGGACTAGTAATACCTGCTTCACAAGGTTGTTGTGAGGATTAAATGAATTAATATAAAATCTTTAAGGAACTAAATCTAAGTTTTAATGCAAATCTTAATCTTAACCTCATCATCTTAGATGAGTTAACTGAGGCTTACAGAAGTTAAAGAGCTTTCCCATAGCTAACCAGCTGGTCAACAACTGGCATTCATCTTCCCTGCACAGTCTGTCTACTGTGGTGGCAGGCAAATCCCAGATAATGAGGGAAGTTTTGTGCTTAGGCCTCCTTTTAACATAAAAAAAGGTGGGTGGTGCCCTCGGAACCGAGAGGCAGTGGAAATAAAGCAGCGTGGATGTTGAGGAAATGGTTGGAGGGAACAGATGTGAGAAGGAGGGAAGGAATGGAGAAGTGACTGGGGGTGAGGGGGTGATCACTGAGAAAGAAGAGGGTAGTAAGTACCCTACACTTGGAGCACAGCCTGCTCCTCGTTCTTGAACTTGTTCTTACGTGCTCTGTTTTTGAATATCTCCAAGACCAAGTTAAGATTATGATGTCAAAATTATTTCTAGTCTCTCCTTGTAAAGTTATGACTCAGTTGGACATTACATTAGTAAACAAAGCAGTATGATTGGGTTTGTTTGTAACCCCCATTTCTAGGGATTTACTGCTATCTTTTCTCTTGCAAATGATTGCATTTTTTTATTATGTTCTCTGAGAAGAGCAGAGCCATAAACTTCAAATTAATGGGTCACAGTTTACTCCTTTAAAGTTGTTACTTGCACAATATTTTGGTCATCTTCTGGAGCTATTCATTTATTCTACAGTCTAATATTCATTTTATATTATTTTCATATTCCTTTCCCTTTCCTCATGACAGTCCTAAAGGAGGAATTCTAGAAAGAACAAAAAGAAGGTGAGCAAGCTGTGGAGCAGAGAAAAAAAGTTATGTCCTTTAAAAACTAGAAAAGCCTGGGAGAAACAGGAACAGACTGGGGATATTGTGCCATGTGTAGACCATCTTGTTTCTCTCATAAGGGGGTTTGAACCTCAGGAGATGGAATGTGGGGATCATAAAAAAAGAAGCATGCAAAGGGTGCATCTTCCTTTTTTCTTGCCTGCACACCCCACTTTGGGGTTGAATGCTCCCCAAGAGGGGCATTATAAGGCCTGGAGTAGAGAAAGTCAAGAAGTGGCTGAGATTACTCTATTGAACAACATAATATAAATAGTGACTCTATAGCATCCTTAAGCCTTTTTTTCTGGGTAAGAATTTGTACCTGAGTCAGTGCTGGAAGTAGTTATTGCTTTCTGTGCTGGGCTGCTACCAAGATGATCTCTCTTTCTCTCTCTCTCTCTCCTTTTTTTTTTTTAAAGTTTATTTTGAGAGAAAGAGACAGGGAGAGTACATTAGCTACCCAGGAACCCAAGTCTTTCAGACCTTTTCCTTCTGGACTTATCTTTAAAGGAGGTACAGCTATTTATTGGTGATAAACTTTTCGAATTGACAGATCATTTTCTCTTTTTATATCTGTGGCTTTTCATAAATATATGGTTTCATTTAAACAAGAGAACAGCTCTCAGAATCCTAAACTATATTATAAATTTTATTTTATTTATATTTTTTAAATTTTTTAATGTTTATTTGTTTTTGAGAGAGAGAGAGAGAGCACAAGAGTGCAAGCATGAGTGGGGGAGGGGCAGAGAGAGAGGGAGACACAGATCCGAAGCAGGCTCCAGGCCCTGAGCTGTTAGCACAGAGCCCGACGTGGGGCTTGAACCCACGAGCTGTGAGATCACAACCTGACTCAAAGTCAGCTGCTTAGTTGACTGAGCCACCCATGCGCCCCCAAACCATATATTTTTAAAAAATTTATAATATAGATGGGGTGCCTGGGTGGCTCAGTTGGTTAAGCATCTGACTTCAGCTCAGGTCATGATTTCACAGCTCGTGGGTTCAAAGCCCTGCATCACATTCTGTCTGTGCTGACAACTTGGAGCCTGGAGCCTGCTTCAGATTCTGTCTCCCTCTCTCTCTCTCTCTGCCCCTCCCCCACTCATGCTCTGGGCCTCTCTCTCTCTCTCTCTCTCAAAAATAAATACATAAAAAAAAAAAAAGTATATGGTTTTAAGTTCCTGGCACTTAACTCACTCTGGGTCATTTCTAGAGAGTTTTGGGTGCTCTCAGAGGTTAGGCATTTCTGGGATTCAAAAAGCATAGTATTTCTGTTGTTTGTCATATTTAGAGTTTTAACAGCAATGTGTTCATTACTACTGTATTCTACATGTTAGATTCTAGGTTCTAATTTCTAGGTTATAAGCAACCAAGAAAATGATGACATTGGAGCTCCTGTATGAATAAGTTTTTATGTATCTTGTATATCAGGGAATAGATAGTGAGTCAGCCATGACTTGGGTCTAGGTATAGTAGTTTTATAATAATTTTATTTTTATTGATTGATTGGAGAGAATGTGATAGATTGATTGATAGATTGATAGAGAATGTGAGTTGAGGAGAGGGGCAGAGGAGGAGAGAGAGAGAGTCTTAACCAGGCTCCATGCCCATATGAGGCTCAATCCCAGTACCCTGGGAGTATGAAGTGAGCCAAAATCAAGAGTCAGATACCCAACCGACTGAGCCACCCAGGCACCCTAGTCATTTTCTGATCCTGATCAGTTCTCTTACTTTTGCTACACTAGTGTCACTTCACTTTCTTAATTCAGTAGAACAGCTCCACATGGCCATATGCCCAGCAAAACAGACAATAAATACATAACTTAGAGATATGATACCAAATGCCTAATTTTCCTACTCAGATCATGATCAACATCCATAATTAATCTGAATGTATCCTCTATTTAAAGGATAGAGGAGGAAAACAGTAGCTTGTGTCTGTGTGTGCGTGTGTGCACCAGCCACAAGGAAATAGACTGCTGTGCGGCATTGGGAAAACAGGTTGGGACTGATGACAGGTAAAGCCCTGGCACAGACTGTTGAGAGAAGGAGCATGTTGGCTCTCCCTCCTAAGGATCTTTAAGACTGGGACATATGCCCAGTTTTCAGAAATGAATTAGGTAAGATCTGTCAAAAAAGGCAGAGGGATGGGTCAGATTAAAAGAAGTGGTTCTTTTCTCCAAAAGAGAATCTGAAAGCCATTCCCAGGCTCATACATTCTCTCCCCAGATTACCTGACCTCACTCTTCTCTGATGTGTGCGTGAAAATTAATGATCTTTACACGTCATCTTTATTTTTTACTGGGGTTAGAGTAAAGCATGTTTGTCAGAACGGAGTGAAAGTTTTACTTCCTTCATAAAAGAATTTTTCAAGTTTTCCTTCTTTTTCTGTGCCCCAGAACATTTTAATAGTATAAGAATTCTTTGAAAGTTTGATAGAATTCAGCAGTAAAAACACCCTGAGCTGTTGCGGGGGGTGGGGATGGAGATGAGGGTAGTTTTCAGATACCTTTCTGATTTCTTTATGGTAATTAGTCTCTTTGAGTGTTTAATTTTATTTTGGGTCAATTTTAGTAACATGCTTTAACATATTTTCTTAGCTTTTATTATAAAAAATTTGGCATATAATTGAATAGAGAACTCATTTATTTTTCTAAATCTCCTCTTTTACTGGCGTGATATACCCTTTCTCACAAACTTTTGAACTAACCACTTAATTTACACAGACCTGTCTTTGCTGGAGAACCCTAGCCATCTTCATTAGTGAAAAGAAGTATCTAGAATGAACTCAGTTTATTTGTTTTCTATTTGCTGGACAGGGAGGTGATGGCTGTTCTGCACATGTATTAGGGTCCAGTCAGGGTACAGAAACAACACCAGTTCCTGTAATAGAATTTAACACAAAGAGTTGTTAGCTGGTAATCAAGTTGGTAACTAGGTAAGTAAAAAGGTTAAAAAAAAAAAAAAATAAAACCCTCTAAGATAACAGATATCTAGCAACTGGAGAATCAGCTATACTACTCTGTATCAATTTGGTCAGGGTACCATGACAAAATCTCACTGACTAGGAAGCTTAAACAACAGAAATTTATTTCTTCACAATTCTGGAGTCTAGAATTCTGAAATGAAAGGTGTCTTCAGGCCTCTGTCATTGACTTGTAGGTGATCATCTTTTCTCTGTCTTCATATGGTTTTCCCTGTATAGCTGTGTATATCCAAATTCTTCCTTTTTATAAAGCCACCAGTGATATTGGATGGCAGGGGAGGCGGGTAGGACTTCAACATACAAATTTAAGAGGGACACAATTCATCTCATAACATATCCTGAGGATGAGGAAATTGAAAGAAGAGTTTGGAATTATTAACCATTAAAGGCTTAGAGAAAGGTCCCTGTAGAGCTAAACTCAGACCTTTCAGGAAATGGGGGAGTTGGTCTGGGGCCTGTGTCTCTGAGGTCACAAATCTAAATCACCACACAAATTAAAATGTCAATGTAGAGTTCTACTTCTGCTAAAATAGAGTAAGGACTGGTTTTGAGGAAATTTTTGGTGGGAGAGTGATGAATTTGTTTACTATCTTAATTGTGATGATGGTTTCACAGACGTATACATTTGTCAAAACTTACAAAATTGCCATGCTGGGGTGGCTCATTTGGTCAAGTGTCTGACTCTTCATTTTGGCTCAGGTCATGATCTCACAGTTTGTGAGATTGAGCCCTGTGTCGGGCTTTGCACTGATAGCACAGAGCCTGCTTGGGATTCTCTCTCCCTCTCTTGCTCATGTGGGTGCTCTTTGTCTCTCAAAATAAATAATAAATAAATAAATATTGAAAAAAAACTTATAAAATTATGGGCTTTAAATATGTGATGTATAGTTTACAGCATGCCCATTATCCTTCAGATAAACAGGTAAAAAGGCTATAACTATTAAAAAAATTTTTTTTAAATGTTTATTTAGTTTTGAGAGAGAGAAAGAGACAGAGCATGAGCAGGGGAAGGGCAGAGAGATGGGGAGACACAGAATCTGAAGCAGGCTCCAGATTCCAAGCTGTCAGCACAGAGCCCGACATGGGGCTGGAACTCACGGACTGTGAGAGATCATGACCTGAGCCAAAGTCGGATGCTTAACTGACTGAGCCACCCAGGTGCCTCAAGGCTATTACTATTAATAGGAGTACTTAAGAGTCTCAAAACTGATCTCTATCTGCAAATTGTTACACACCAACCTGACTTATACTTCATTTACTCTCTAAAACACTAACGTGCAGTTGGCATGTCAGTGACTTGTTTCGTTGTGAAGGTTTTCTACGCACATACCTGAAACAGGAATGCTAGCTGGCATTGGCCTTCAACTTTGTTTCGTGTGAATCTTCTCTTCCTGACAGGATTTTTGCAGCCCTTGTAGCCTTATATGATGTTTACAGGGTGAGACATTTCATTAACTCATGGCATTCTCAGGTCAGTGCAAAGAAGGATGGAGAAGGGAATAGTCTTGCTGAAATTAGGCTATAACTAAGTAGACACACGTACAGGAAAAGTATTCCCTACAAGGTGATATTCTGCTCTCACCTTTCTAGCCTTGGGTTCTCTGTAATTGTGCAGTGCCTCGTGCCTGAAAACCTTCCAGATCTCCTGTGAAATATTTGATTAAAAAAAATTTTTTTAATGGTTACTTATTTTTGAGAGAGAGAGAGAGACAGAATGCGAGTGGTGGAGGGACAGAGAGAGGGAGACACAAAACGATACAGGCTTCAGGCTCTCAGCTGTCAGCACAGAGCCCGACATGGGGCTCACACCCAGAAACCGAGAGATCATGACCTGAGCTTAACCGACTGAGCCACCCAGGCTCCCTGAAGTATTTGATTTTATAACATCCTTGTAGCAAAAGTTACGATAATCAAGACTTGCTGAGTAAGAATGAGGTCAGCAACAGATTTTTAAAAATCTTGTTCCTCTTCTCTTTATCTCTTCTCTCTGTTAAATAATTCAAGAAATATCTAGAGAGCACTTGTGTGCTGGGCACATTTAGCTGTTATGTACTTCTAGAGGCTTGTTATTCAAATCGTGTTTGGTGGAACACAGCATCAGCATCACCTGGGAGCTTATTAGAAATTCAGAATCTTAGTCCTTCTCCAGACATGCAGAATCAGTATCTGCATTTTAACAAGATACCTCGGTGACTTGTATGTACATTTAAGAGGCACTGTTCTAGAGAGTTCTCCGTTGCTCTGCCATTATATGTTGTATTGACTTTGAGAAAGTAACTTTTCTAAGTCATCAGCAAATGAAGGAGAGAGAAATAATAGTACAACCCACTTCCTGTGTTATTGGGAGGATTTAGTTAGATAAGCTTTCTAAATCTTTTCACACACTTGCTGGTACCTAGTCAGTGCTTTTTAAAAAAAGTTTGTCATTATTGTTGTTGTTATTACCAGTATTATTTTGTAGTCAAAAGAAAAAACTCTGGTAAAACATTCCTTGTAGCAACTTGGCTTCTAGTTCATTTATTTGCTTGTAATGCTGATAGAGACATTATTCCAAGAGACAAGACAGATAAATACAACCCTTGATCCTGGATTGGATCCTGAACCAGAAAGGGAAGGAGCGAAAAGGAACGTTGTAGTCAGCTCAGGTTGTCATAACAGAATACCCTAGGCTGGGTGGCTTAAACGATAAACATTTATTTTCTCACAGTTCTGGGTGCTGGCAGTTCAAGATCAGAGTGCCAGCACGGTGGCTTCTGGTGAGGATGCTCTTCCTGGCTTGCTGTCATCTTGCTGTATGCTCACATGGCCGATTTCTTGCTCTCTTCCTCATCTTCTAAGGCCCCTAATCTCATCACGAGGGCCCCACCCTCAGATACCACCACATGTGGGTTAGAGTTTCAACATACGAATTTGGTTGTGGGGAGAGGAAGGAGGACACAAGCATTTAGTCCACACGGGATCGGTTTTGTTGATGTTGCTGTCTCTCTAAGTGACACTATTAGAGGCTGGAATTTAAGTGATGTGGATTTAGATGGTGACGAATCTCTTTCTAATGAAATGCTGCACAAGCAAGTAATTTTCAGAAGAGGACTGCATGTATTTAAGGGCTTTGAACAATGACAGTGCTGTGATCCATTGGTTGAAGTGGGATGATGGCTGCTTCGGAATCTTAACTTTTCTTCGGTTTCACCAAGGAACTTGTCAAGCTCGTGGCTGGCCGCTTGTACTCCTTCGCTGTAACAGGCTCTAGATCACATCCATCACATTCCAGCCTAGATCCCCAGAAACCAGTACAACGTTTGGCACAGGGCGGGCATTTGACACAAGTGTGTTGAATATATGAACAAATGAATGAGGCCAGAGAAGCAGGTCCCCATCTCCCCAATGTTTCCATTCCCTACATTTGTCAGGGGGTGGGGAGGCGGATATAATGTCAACCCTACAGAAAAAGCTGCAAGAGCAATAAAAAGGAACTCCTATATCCTTTACCCAAAGCCACATGTGTTTTTAAAATTTTTACATTTTATTGAAAAATAATTTCAAATTTATGAGATTTTCAAGAAAAATAGAAATAATAATTCAAAGAACTACCCTATTCCCTTCATCCAGGTTTCCAAATTATTAACAGTTTACTTTTGTCTTTTCCTCATATATCATTATGTTCTTTCTGAAACATTTGCGATTAAGTTGCAGACGTGTTGCCAAATTACCCCTAAATACTTCAGTGTGTATTTCCTAAAGTCAAGGACATTCCTATATAGCCCTGATGCCTTCATCAAGGTCAGGATATTAACATTGCTACAATACTTTTATCTGATCCGCTCAATTCTCTCCAACTGTCCAATCATGTCATTTATAGAAACGAATAATGATGACATCATTAACAAACACTGCCTTACCCTCCTTTCCTTTCTAGGTCAAGATTCAATCCATAGTCATACATTGTATTTCCCTGTGAAGTCTGTTTTGTTTCTTTCAATCTGCATTTCCTTAGTTTTTCTTTGTTCTTTATCATCTTGACATTTTTGAAGAATATATAGGTCAGTTATTTTATAGCATTTTCTTCAATTGGGCTTGTCTGGTGTTTCTTTTATGACTAGATTCAGGATATGTCTTTTGGTATGAACACCACAGAAATAATACTGTTTTCCTCTCAGTGCCTCATATCAGAAGGTGGACAGTATTTCATTTGCTCATCACCCATGATGTTAACTTTTGTCACTTGGTCAAGATGGTGTCTGTGATATGTCTCCACTGTAAAGTTCACTAATAAGTAATCAATAGATATTTTGTCAGGATTTACTTTGAGCCTGAATACTTCATATTCTTTTTCTCATCAAAATTTTACTCAGTGAGTTTAACATCCATTGCTGTCTCTTTGCCTGATCATTTATTCCAGTGATGGTTGCTGAATATTATTTTATAATTACATCATTCTTTCTACATTTATTATCTGGCATTCTACTGTAAGAGCTTTCTTTCTTTCTTTCTTTCTTTCTTTCTTTCTTTCTTTCTTCCTATCATTATGGACTCATGGATTTCTGTTTTATTGAATTGGTTATGATCTGTTACTAACATTAATTGTTATTTTATTAATAGCCTTATTGAAGTATACTTGACCGTATAATAGGTTGTATGTATTTAAAGTATACAGTTTGAAGAGTTCTGGTGTATGTAGTATTCTGTTGTATTGATTTATCATAGTTTGTTTATTCCTTCACATACTGATATATGCTTTTTATTTTTTTTTTTTTTTTTTTTTTTATTTTTTTTATTTTATTTTTTTTTTTTTTTTTTTAATGTTTTTTATTTATTTTTGAGACAGAGAGAGACACAGCATGAACGGGGGAGGGGCAGAGAGAGAGGGAGACACAGAATCGGAAGCAGGCTCCAGGCTCTGAGCCATCGGCCCAGAGCCCGACGCGGGGCTCGAACTCACGGACCGCGAGATCGTGACCTGAGCCGAAGTCGGACGCTCAACCGACTGAGCCACCCAGGCGCCCCTGATATATGCTTTTTAAAAAGTGTTTGTTTTTTTCTAGTTTGGGACTCTTGCAAATAATGTTGCTATGAAGAAGTACAAGTCTTGTACAGATCTCTGAATTTGTCCTTGTAGGGGCATATTCTTTAATTCTCTTGGTTAAATGTCTAAGATTGGAATGGTTGGATCACACAGTAGGTATATATTGAACTTTTAAGAAACTGATAAATTATCAAAGTGTCTATATTATTTGAGATTATTCTTACCAATATATGTACACTTCCACTGTTTGATGTCATCACCAACACTTGTTATGGTCAGTCTTTTTTATGGTAGCCACTTTAGAGTATACATAAAGTACTATTTTATGATTTTATTTTGCATTTTCCTAATCACTGATTTTATTTTTATTTATTTATTTAAAAAAATTTTTAATGTTTATTCATTTTTGAGAGAGAGAGAGAGAGAGAGAGAGAGAGAAATGAGCAGGGGAAGGGCAGAGAGGGAGAGAGGGAGACACAGAATCCGAAGCAGGCTTCAGGCTCTGAGCTGTGAGCACAGAGCCCAACATGGGGCTCGAACTCACAAGCCGTGAGATCTTGACCTGAATTGAAGTCAGATGCTTAACACCCAAGCGCCCCCATATATTTTGATGAAGTGTTTATTCAAATCTGCTCTTTTTTATTGGGTCATCTGTCTTCTTACTGTTGAGTTCTAAGAATTCTTTTTTTTTTGTTTTGGTTTTTTTTTTTTTGAGAGAGGGCACTGGTGAGTGAGGGGCGAAGAGAGAATCCCAGGAGGGGCAGAGAGAGAGAGAGAGAGAGCGAGAGAGAGAGAGAGCGAGAGAGAGAGGGAGAGAGAGGGAGGGAGGGAGGAAGGGAGGGAGGTGGGGCTCATGTGAAGCAGGGTTCATGCTCAAAGGATATGGGACTTGAACTCATGAACCATGAGATCATGACCTGAGCCAAAGTCAGATGCTTAACTGACTGAGCCGCCCAGGTGCCCAAGTTCTAAAAATTCTTATGCATTCTAAAAACAAGTTGCTTATCAGACTGTATGCTTTGCAAATCTTTTCTACAATCTGCAGCTTGCCTTTTTATTTTATTAGTGTTATTGATAGTACAAAGGCTTTTAATTTTAGTGAAGTCCAATGTATACATTTTTTCTTTTGTAGTTTGTGCTTACTGTGTCTTACTTGAGAAAATTTTGTATAATCTAAGGTCATTGAGAAAGTGTTCTGTGTTTTCTTGTGTGTCTTTAATGGCTTTAGCTCTTTTTGTATATGGTTTGGGGAAATGATTGGGAATTTTTGTATATAGTTTCAAAAATAAGGAAATAATAGGATCTTCCTTCTTCCTTCCCTTCCCTTCCTCCATCCTTCCTTCCTCCCTTCTGTTTTCTTTCTCCTTCTCCTGTTCCTCTTCCTCCACCTCCTCCTCTCTTTTCTTTCCATATGACTTTCCATTTGTTCTGGCTCCATTTGTTGAAGATTATCCTTTTCTCATTGGATTGCTTTGGTGTCCTCATAGAAAAGCAATTGGCTATGTATGTATGTCTTTTAATTTATTTTTATTTTTTTTAAGTTTATTTTGAGAGAGAGAGAGAGGGAGAGAGAAGGCACAGGGGAGGGGCAGAGAGAGAGAAGCCCAAGCTGTGTCTGCACAATCAGCATGGAGCCCGATGCGGGACTCAGAACTCATACTGTGAAATCATGACCTGAGCTGAAGTCTGAGGCTTAACCAAGTGAGCCACTGAGGCACCCCTGTGTATATGTCTTTTTAGCCTTTTTATTCTATCTCAATGATCTCTGTGTCTCTGTGTCGATATCATTTTGTCTTAATAGCTGTAGCTTTATATTGAGTCTTAAAATTGGGCAATTAATTCTGCAACTTTATTGTTCTTTTGACAAAATTATTTTCAATATTCCAGCTCCTTTGCATTTCCTTATAAAAATTAGCTTGTCAATTTCCATACAAATCCAAACTTTGGAGTTAGGGTTTGACTATGTTATAAATCCCATCTCTGCTGGTTCCTAATGATTTGATCTTACCATATGTTTTAAACTCTCAGACTCTCAGTATTTCATCTGAACATTGGAATAATAATCCCTCTCTAATATAGCTCTTAATTATACTTACGATATACTTAATCTGGTACCTGGCATAACTGCTCAATGAATGGTAGTTATTGTTATTTTTGGGGTGTTTTAGTGGTTTAATATTTTAATTACATGCAAGTAATATTTATTTAAGTTAACCTCAAACACTGGATGGAGGGAACTCTGGTTATATCTTTCCCCCTGCCATCTAGGTAGGTCCATTGCTGTGGAAATATCATGTTCTTTATTTTAATAATAAATCTTTGGGGAAAAGTTCCTGCTTCGGCCTCTTGATGGAAACTCAAAGTCAAATTTTTATTTATTTATTTTTAATTTTTTTTAATGTTTATTTATTTTTGAGAGAGACAGAGACAGAATGCGAGTGGCTTAGGGGCAGAGAGAGAGGAAGACACAGAATCCAAAGCAGGCTCCAGGCTCCGAGCTGTCAGCACAGAGCCCGATGCGGGGCTCGAACCCACGAACTGTGAGATCATGACCTCAGCTGAAGTCGGACGCTCAACCGACTGAGCCACTCAGGCGCCCCTCAAAGTCAAATTTTTAGAAAATAAATTACTAAGATTGCTTTTTGACTACAATAATGATATGTTGGAGCTCTCTTTAAGCATTTAAAGCATTTTGGGGAGGCCTTGGTAAAATAGTTAATTTGTACTCTGAGGAGAAAACCTTAAACATGGGTGAGATTCTAAATAAATCTAAGTAACAATTTGGCAGCAGGAGAGGACATTTTCTCTCTCCTTAAGCTGCTCTTGACAATGGACACTTGACCAGGCTAATCAAATGTGACTTCTGTCATCAAAGTTAGTAAGGCATGAAAGACCTTCAGTGAGTCATTCATTACATTACCCATTTGAAAATATCTCTTGTGTCTAGTTAAGAGTGGCCACTTGGTGCCTTCTCTGCAAAGTGAGGGTGTTAGGTTTTGGGGACACTGTTTAACAGTTCACAATTTGCTAATCCCTGTGGAGGTTTTTTTTTTTAAAATATTTATTTAGCTTTTGAGAGCGAGAAAGAGGCAGAGTATGAGTGGGGGAGGGACAGAGAGAGAGGGAGACACAGAATTCGAAGCAGCCTCCAGGCTTTAAGCTGTCGGCTCTGTGTTGACACAGAGGCTGAAGGGCTCGAACTCACGGACTGTGAGATCATGACCTGAGCTGAAGTCTGACACTTAACTGACTGAGCCACCCAGGCACCCCTCTTCTACTCTTTTTAACTTGGGCAGTTTGTAAATAATTTCATGCTACTTTCTCTAGAGATCCTAGCCTTTCCCAAGTTTATCTCCTTCATCCCAGATAATCCTTATCAAGAAGGGGGAAAGCACCCATAGCCACAGTAGGAATGCGTTAACTAAGGCAAAGAGGATATGCAAGCATTTCCAAATTTTCTTAGTCTAACCCTCTTTTCCTTTTGTAGTTAATAGATACAGCTATCAAATCTTAGATGTTATAGCACCTAAGGACATTTTTACAAGTTGGTGTATTATATTCCTTTTATTTTGAGCTTTATTTGGTTTCTCATCTTCAGGTGAGTTTTTTAATCAACCTCTAATTTTGTCATAAAGTCATTCATTTTTGCAGTTAGTCATCACGCAATGGTGTTTGCTCTGTTTACATCTCACTTTTTATAATTTAACAAGGGATTTTCAGTTAAATAAACCTCAGTCAGCTTGTTTTTTGATTTGGGAAAATGCAGATTTCATCGAATTGGTGAATCAATCTCTATTAGACAACCTCATGAAGTACAGAGTCCAGGGAATAATTTTATAACAGATAGTTGCCAGTTTCAGTAAAAATGCTTCTTTGGGCATTGCGAAATAAAATGCAAATTTGGGTTAGTAACTGGTTTGATAGATGTGTTACTGAATTCCAGCACACAGCCAATTCTAAAGGTAAATTGTCATCTGGTGGCAAGGTTTTCAACCAGTACCCATAAGGGGAATATGCAAGTCCACAAATGTCAGGATTTGCAGATACTGTGTGATAAGATTGCACTGGGCTTTGGAAGACTGATAAAAATAAGTGGCTGATAGTATCGACTGGTGCTGGGGGTTCCCAATGGCTGCTGGACCTATGCCTATTAATTTGTCTGTGCTAACTGAATAAATGAAACTATTTTGGAGGAAGGGAGATTTATAAGAATCTGCACCGATTTGGCTTCTCTAGATGTTATGATGTGGAGCCATTTATTTAACTCTGTGTGTGTGTTAGCTGTGTCTTATTTCTCTCATAAAATTCTGGCTACTTTTATGTTTTAATGCAGGATGGTGTGGAGCTGAGCTGTGCAATAGGATTCTCTACGATGATGGAAAAATCCTGAATTTTCACTGCCTAATATTGAGGCCATTAGACTCATGCAGGTACTGAGCACTTGAAATGTGGCTAACGAAAACGAGTAACAGAATTTTAAATTTAATTTAATCTTAATAAAGTTAAACTTGAATAGCCATATGTGGCAAATGGCTACCATACTGGACAGTGTAGTTCTAGACACTGACATATTGGCAATCCTCCCTTTCTAGGTATGAGTGGGAACAACTGCTACATTAACATGCATTGTAGAGGAGTGGCTACTAAACATTTCCGTTTCAGATGTAGAACAGAATTCTCTCTTCTCTTACCCCGAGGTAAGCATTATCTATAACATTTATTTGATTAGTATCAGGTCTTTTGTCAACTTTTTTCTTTTTTCTTTTTTTTTTTTTTTGTTTTTTCTCTGTGATAAGAGTTGATTGTTCTTGACTCCTGTGTGTCTCTTCTTCATTTAGCATGTTTATTGAGCATCTGTTATGTTTCAGGTACTGTCTCAGTGCTAGATACGCAATAGTAAATAAGACTGATCAGGTCCTGGCTCCCACTGAGGTCACATTAACATGCAATAACACTATTTATTTATTTATTTGTTTATTTATTTATTTATATAAAGTTTGTTAATTTATTTTGGGAGAGAGAGAGTGCTTGCGTGTAAGTGGGAAGGGGCAGAGAGAGAGGGAAAGAGAGAATTCTAAGCATGCTCCAAACTGTCAGCACAGAGCCTGACGTTGGGTTTGAACTCATGAACTGTGAGATCATGACCTGAGCTGAAATTAAGAGTCAGACCCTTAGTCAGCTGAGCCACCCAGGTGCCCCCATAATAATTTATTTAAATTCACAAGTTCTTGGTAGGTTTACCTAGGAAGAACTAAAAAAGTAATTTGTTGATTCATTGAGAACTGCCACTGTCCACAAACTGTTTCTGTCAGGCATTGACCATGACTACTTTAATAGTGCTATTTTCAGTTTAAATTAGGTGTGTGTGAGTGAGGAAAAGAGGAGAGGATAGGGTAAGGGGAGAGAAAAAGAAATGAATGGCATTATCTTTTTTTAGTTATCCATGTTCCACTTGAATGTAAGCTCCTTTCAGAGAAGGGTTAGCCTGTTCACTTCCTGATCCCAACCTTCCACCATCTGTGTTTGCAGAATCCAGGCTAGCATCAAGTGAGCATTACTACACAAATAAATAAAATAATATTTCTAGATTTTTCCTTTCAGATGCTTTGTTTTTAGCCTGTATGAGAAATTTAATTGATTTTTACCCTGCTACTTTTTTAAAAAAAATGTTTATTTATTTATTTCTTTATTTGGAGAGAGCGAGCATGAGCAGGGGGAGGGACAGAGAGAAAGGGAGAGAGAGAATCCCCAGCAGACATCACACTTAGCTCAGAGCCCAACATGGGGCTTGATCCCACCACCATGAGATCATGACCTGAGTTGAAATCAAGAGTTTGATGCTTAACTGACTGAGCCACCCAGGCACCCCATTACACTGCTACTTTAATATATATATTATATATATATAATACATAAAATATGTATATAATATATATATAAAATATATATATATATATAGATATATATAATCTATTTATTTATTTATTTATTTAAAGTAGACTCCATGCCCAATGTAGGATTTAAACTCATGACCCTGAGATCAAGGGTCAGACACTCAACAGACTGAACCACCCAGCACCCAATATCCATTCCATTTTTAAATCAAATTAGAAACTTGATTCATGTGTTTAATAACTTCACTCTGCAAGATCTGTATTGTTTAGTAAGTGTGGGGATCCATCCAGGAGGTTGATCTTAACTGTGTAACTGGTATTGAATTGTCCATCAGATTAGGAAGCATTTAGTCATGTGTCAGAAAGCGAACTGCTTTCTTTCTTACTGCTTCTCTAACAAATTATCACAAAATTAACAGCTTAATTTTGTGCACACATTTTAAAGCAACACACATTTATTCTCCTATAGTTCTGGAGGTCAGAAGTCTGAACCTTAATCTTGAGCTAAAATCAAGGCATCAGGAGGGTTGTGTTTCTTTTGGCTGCTCCAGGGAAAAATTGATTTCATTGCCTTTTCTAGTTTTTAGAGGCTGCCTGCCCTCCTTGTCTCATGGCTCTGAATGACTGCTGCCTCTGCTTCTCCTCTCTCTGCCCCTGACCCTCCTGCCTCTCTCTTATAAGGAACCTTATGGTTACAGTTGGCCCAGCTGCATAATCAGGATAAATTCTCACTGTCAAGAAGTTTAACTTAATCATATCTGAAAAGTCACTTTTACCATGTAAGGTAACATATTCACCAATTTTGGTGCTAGGATGTGGGCATATTTGGGGGCTGATATTCTGCTAACCACAGCAACTGTTCAGTTAAATAAGACAAGAAAGGGCACATCTGGTTTAGAGTCTTACATGATGCTCTCAGGACTCTTTCTCTAGCTTTATGTCCCTTTGTATTAGTCTCTTGACAGGCGAGATCTTCCTCCAAAGAGAAAAACATTGTCACCAGGAAACATGAATTCCATAAAATTCCATCAGTGCCCCATTTCCAAGAGTCTCTTTGATAGGGGTTAGATTTCATGTTCTTTCCACACTTAATCTATACTCATTCTCTGACTCTAATTGTCAGACTTGGGCCACCTGAGCTGGGGAGGGTTCAAGTTTATTCTCACTCAATCTCACAGATTGAATTATGAACAAGGGGTCATTTGCCAAGTGAAGAGTGAGCTACTTTTACTAGAAGAAGGGTGGTGGTTACTGGGTTGAAAAAATGAATTCATTTATCATAGGGCCCTTAGGATATAGGAGTCTGTGTGTTTCTTTAAAAAGCTTACTATAATCCACGGGACACTTCCAAAGCCCAGGGAAACTATCTGTTTATTATCAAGTTCACCAAGTTGTCTAATCACCATGGGAGGTCTCAGCCTGGCTTGGGCTACCATAGCTTATCATGAAGTTAATGATGCCTCTGGGGTGAAAGGCACTAATTTATTTTCAGTCCACATTGTCAGAATACACACGTGATTCAGCCACTCTGGCATTTCCCTGATAGGTAGTGGTGAGAGGGGCTAACCATGAGGCTATCTCTAAAGTGGGATTCTGGGCCTTGTCTGTAAAACATTGTTCAAAAAGAGAAGGGTTACTTAAAAATTTTTGTGTTTCTTTTTAAATTTTTTTAAAATATTTATTTTTGAGAGAGAGAGAGACAGAGCACAAGCAGGGGAGGGACAGAGAGAGAGGGAGACACAGAATCTGAAGCAGGCTCCAGGCTCTGAGCTGTCAGCACAGAGCCCGAAGCAGGACTCGAACTTATGAGCTGTGAAATCATGACCTGAGCTGAAGTCAAATGCTCAACCAACTGAACCACCCAAGTGCCCCCCAAATTTTTGTTTTTTTCAATTCAAGTAACAAAAATACATTCCCCAAACAATGTTCTACATAAATATGTGAACAAATAAATTATAAAAATAAGACATAAGGTTAAATTTCAATATAACCCTTTTCCACTTTATCCTGTCTCCTTTTCCCCAGTTATCAACTGGGTTTTATGTCAAATATGGCCTGAACATTTGCATTAGGTCATATGTAGGTTGCTTTGAAAGTCATGAGACTTAAGTTTCTATTGTTTTCTTGTAGCAATTTCAACAAAGAAGAGAAGTTTCCTTTTCTTCCATCATGTAGGGAATAATAAGAAAGAAGATAAGAGCGTCTGGATTGCTCAGTTAGTTAAGCTTCTGACTCTCGGTTTCAGCTAAGGTCCTGATCTCACGATTTCATGGTTTTGAGCCCTACGTTGGGCTCTGTGCTGGCAATATGGAGCTTGCTTGGGATTCCCTCTCTCTCTCTCTCTCCCTCCCACCCTCTCCCTCTCTCTGCCTCTCTTCTGCTTGCACTGTCTCTGTCTCTCTCAAATAAATGTATAACCTTTTTTTTTAAAAAGAAAAAAGACAAAATTCATTTATTATACAAACATTCCAGATACTTGACCAAATGACTTTCACTTTTACCTGGGCAAAGCGGATACTAATTCCTTTAGTGTCTTCCTCTAGGTCAAACTAGCTAATCCTTTCTTTCACTTTATTTTATTTTATTTAAAAAAAATTTTTTTATGTTTTTTTATTTTTGAGAGAGAGAGAGACAGAGACAGAGAGAGACAGAGCATGAGTTGGGGAGGGGCAGAGAGAGAGGAGAGGGGGAGACACAGAATCCGAAGCAGGCTCCAGGCTCTGAGCCATCGGCACGGAGCCCTACGTGGGGCTTGAACTCAACAATGGTGAGATCATCACCTGAGCCGAAGTCGGACGCTTAACCGACCCTACCACCCAGGTGCCCCTCCTTTCTTTCACTTTAGTTGGGGATGTGTGTGCAAAAATACTTTTAGACAAGTAGATAATTTAAAAAACATTTTAGTCTATAAAATTTCACACTTATACAAATGCACACACAGAGGATGACTCCTATATAACCATCCTCCAACTTCAACTTTTACCAAATCATCCTGTTTCATTCCAGGTAATTTTAAAACAAATCCTAGATACAAATTTCTTTCATAAACATAAGCATTCATTAAAAAACATTATCAATAAAGAATTGTCAATAATACCTTAATCATTTATTTAGTAAATATTTAAAATTTCCCTGTTACTTCTCATTTTTAAAAATAATTTTTTTTAACATATGTTCATTTTTGAGAGTGAGAGAGACAGAGCATGAGCAGGGGAGAGTCAGAGAGAGAGGGAGACACAGATTCTGAAGTAGGCTTCAGGCTGCGAGCTGTCAGCACAGGGCCCGACGTGGAGCTCAAACTCACGGGCTGCGAGATCACGACCTGAGCTGAAGTTGGACACTTAACTGACTGAGCCAGCCAAGCACCCCTAAAAATAATTTTTTGAACAAATAAAGTTGATATGTCTTAGTTGATCTGCTTCTTTTAATCAATAGATTTAATCTTCTTTTAATCAATAGATTTCTCCTCTTTATCTTTCTTTTCTTTTTTCTTCATTCTTTTCTCCATTTCCTTGCAAATTATTTGTGGCAGCAGATGGTTGTCCTATAGGGATTCCTACAGATAGGATTTTGCTGGTTGTATCATGCATTTGACATGTTCTTTCATACTATGTATTTTCTCTCGATTGATTATTAGAACTATATTCAATTTATTATTATTATTTTATGCAAGATAAGATTATAAGAAGTGTTACTTATCAGAGATCTGAGGACCTATAAATGTGGTCGAAAAATTTTTGGTTAATTTATCTTGCCACCAGCAGGAAATATTTTTAAGGAAAATATATATTGTACAGAAGTATGTAAAAAAATCATTCTGCTTGCAAGATAAATATATTTATCTCAAAATGGGTATAGCCTGGGGATGTCTGGCTGACTTAGTTGGTAGAGCATGCGACTCTTGATCTTGGGGTTGTGAGTTCTAGCTCCATTTTAGGTGTAGAGATTACTTGAAAATAAAATCTTAAAAAAAATTAGACATAGCCTGTTCAGGAAGAACTTGTAATTTTTTGGGGCGCCTGGGTGGCTCAGTCGGTTGAGCGTCCGACTTTGGCTCAGGTCACGATCTCACAGCTTGTGAGTTCAAGCCCCGTGTTAGGCTCTGTGCTGACAGCTCAGAGCCTGGAGCCTGCTTCGGATTCTGTGTCTCCCTCTCTCTCTGCCCCTAACCCACTCGCATTCTGTCTGTTTCTCTCAAAAATAAATAAACATTAAAAAATTTTTAAGAACTTGTAATTTTTCTTTGCCTTTAATTATTTTTATTCTAGAGCTCTGCTCTTGATATCCTTTTCTAAAAAAAGTATGTAGTAATCAAACATACAAAATACATATAGTATATAATAAATTCTAGAGAAGAACAATAAAGCATGCACCCATATGCTTACCTTCCATCTGAAGAACTAGAGTGTTACCTGATCTTTGATATTCCTGTGGATCCCTTCCTAAATTCACCCCTTTTATTTTCCTTCAGGTGTCCATTATTCCCTTTTTTTTCTTCATAATTTTACCATATTGATATGGGTTCCTAAGTAGTATCTTTTAATTTCTGCCTATTTAGTGAAGTTTTATATAAATGGTATGGTAAATATGATGTAAAAGTTACATATACTTCTGTGATTTGCTGGGTTTTTTTGCTCAAAACGTTGTTGTCACTCATCTGTGTCAGAGTTTCTCAAACTCAGTGCTATTGACATTTGTGGTTGGTAATTATTTGTTATGAGGTGCTGCCCTGTGTATCCTAAGGTGTTAACAGCATCCCTGGTTTCTACCCATGCCTCCCAGTCACTATACTCACAAATGTCTCCAGACATTGCCAAATGTCCCCTGGTGGACAAAATTGCCCCTAATTGAGAACCATTTGTCTGTGTTACTATGCATAGCAGAAGGGCATTCAATTTCACTGATGTAGATGATTTCACTGCCTGAATACGCTACTATTGATTTATCCATTCTTCTCTTGATGAAATTTGCATTTTCCCAGGTTTTTGGTATTACAAACCATGCTACTATGAATATATTTGTGCATGGCCCCTGGTATATATGTGCTATAATTCTTCTAGGAGTAGATATGTAAGAGTAGAAATGCTGGCTCATGAAGTTTGCACATCTTCAACTTCAAAATCAAGGTCAAAATATTTTCCAGCTTTCTCCTTTCTTTTTACAGACATACATACACAGACATCCATAATCTATTATTTCTTAAGTATTATAATGCAAGTAGGTAGCATGGTTGCAGCTAGTGGAAAGAAACAATGATTAAAGTCAATGTTTCTTAGGAGCAAGAAAGTAGTTTTTTGTAGTGTTTTTAGAACTGAAAGTCGATCCTCCATTTTCCCCACAAACCTGGTGTCTTTGAGAAAGAATGTTAAGGATGAAGAAAAACATAATTGTAAACCTCTGAAAATTTCCCATTTATTTAATACCTATTTTCTGAGCCTATATTCCTGTTTATTTAGTCATCAAGATGAATAAAATACCATCCCTTTCACAAGAACCTGATGTTAGTCAGGTAGAAATATAACAATAAGCTTCAAAATGTTGTAATATGATAGATGACAAGGTAGAGATAAATATAAAAAGTGTGAGAGGAGCAAAAAAGAAGAAATATCTAACTCAAGGTGTAAGGAAAAACTTCACAAAAGAATGGCATTTTTAAAAAAAAGTTTATTTATTTTGAAAGAGAGAGTGTGTGCATGTGTGAGCTGGGGGAAGAACAGGAAAGGGGGAGAGAGAGAGAATCCCAAGCAGGCTCTGGGATACAGCCAGACACGGGGCTGGAACTCCCGAACGGTGAGATCATGACCTGAACCAAAATCAAGAGTTGGATGCTTAACTGACCTAGCCACCAACGTGCCCCAAGAATGAGATTTTTAAAAAGTTTTTTTATTTATTCAAGTAATCTCTACACCCAATGTGGGACTTCAGCTAACTACCCTAAAATCAAAAGTCGCATGCTCTTCTAAGCCAGGTGCTCCAAGAATGCCTTTTTTTTTTTTTTTAATTTAAACTCAAGTAACATACAGTGTAATAATGGTTTCAGTGGTAGAACCTACTGGTTCATCACTTACATATAACACCCAGTGCTCATCCCAAGTGCCCTCCTTAATGACCATTACCCATTTAGCCCATCACTCCCCTCAACTCCCTCCAGCAACCTTTAGTTTGTTCTCTGTATTTAGGAGTCTGTTATGGTTTGCCTCCCTCTGTGTTTTTATTTACTTTTGTTTTTCTTGAAGATTTTTTAAAGCTTATTTATTTATTTTCAGAGAGAGAGAGAGAGAGAGAGAGCACAAGTAGGAGAGCAGAGAGGGAGAGGGAGAGAGAGAATCCCAAGCAGGCTCCACACTGTCAGGGCAGAGCCCAATGTGGGGCTCGAACTCACAAACTGTGAGATCATGACTCGAGCCAAAGTTGTATGCGTAATTGACTGAGCCACCCAGGCACCCCTCCCTCTCTGTTTTTAATCTTTTTTTCCTTCCCTTCCCCTATGTTCATCTGTTTTGTTTTTTAAATTCCATATATGAGTGAAATCATATGATATTTGTCTTTCTCTAAGTGACTTATTCTGCTTAGTGTCATACATTCTTTTTCCATCCACATTGTTGCAAATGGCAAGATTTCATTCTTTTTGATTGGTTAATAATATTCCATTGTATATATATGACATCTTCTTTATCCTTTCATCAGCTGCTAAACATTTGGGCTTATTCCATAACTTGACTATTGTTGATAGTGCTGCTATAAACATCAGGGTGCATGTGCCCCTCTGAATCAGCATTTTTGTATCCTTTAGGTAAGTACCAGGTTCTATAATTGCTGGGTCATAGGGTAGCTCTTTTTGAGGAACCTCCATACAGTTTTCCATAGTGGCTACACCAGTTTGCATTCCCACAAACAGTGCAAGAGAGTTCCCCTTTCTCCACATCCTCACCAACACCTGTTGTTTCCTGAGTTGGTTATTTTAGCCATTCTGACATGTGTGAGGTGGTATCTCATCATGGTTTTGATTCGTATTTCCCTGATGATGAGTGATGTTGAGCATCTTTTCATGTGTGTGTTAGACATCTGGATGTCTTCTTTGGAAAAGTGTCTGTTCATGTTTTCTGCCCATTTCTTCACTAGATTATTTGTTCTTTGGGGTGAGTTTGATAAGTTCTTTATAGATATTGGATACTAACATTCTATCTGATATGAAGAATGCCACTTTAAACAAATTCATTAATTAAACACTTACTATATTCTTAATATGCTCCTGGCACTGTTTGGGGACTGAAAATATACCACCATTCAACAAAGGAATCACACTCTGATACAGCTGACATTCTAATGGAGGGTGACAGACACAAACAAATAAATATAGACTATGTTGGTTGGTTATAATAAAGCAGGATAGGAGGATATAGAGGTTCATGGAGGGACAGCTAGTAGGGGCAGGGGAAAGATTTTTTGATGAGATGATATTTGAACAGATCCATGAATGAAGTGAGGGTAATATGGATGTCTAGAGGAAAAGTATACTAGGCATAAAAACAGGGTGTGCAAAAGCCTGAGGTGGGAGCCACTTGCATGTTTGGGGAACAGCAAGGGTAATGGACCAGTTGGGCTTTGAAAGGGTCTGAAGGAATTTTTGAGGTTGTTGGGAACATTGGCAGCATGAATATCATGTGGAAGCACATGGTATTAAAGAGCAAAAAATTGAATTGTCTTATGTCTGGCATCTCAGGTATATAGAAAAGGGCAAACAGCAAGAAGAGTTTTTTTTTTATTTTTTTTTTTTTAATTTTTTTTTTTAATTAAAAAAAAATTTTTTTTAATGTTTATTTATTTTTGAGACAGAGCATGAACAGGGGAGGGGCAGAGAGAGAGGGAGACACAGAATCCTAAACAGGCTCCAGGCTCTGAACTGTCAGCACAGAGCCTGACGTGGGGCTCGAACTCACAGACCGTGAGATCATGACCTGAGCTGAAGTCGGACGCTTGACCGACCAAGCCACCCAGGCGCCCCCAGCAAGAAGAGTTTTATGGGAGAAATGATGGGGTTGGAAAAGTAGATTGAGTACAGAATGATTTTTATTATAATAACTTTCAAACATACAACAAAAGTAGAGGGAATACTATAATGAACCCCTATAGTTTCATCACCTAGGTTTTATAATTGTCTAGAATTGTCCTTTTTCTATTCCTCTTTCTTCTCCTTCTCCTTTTATGCTAAAGTATTTTAAAGCCTATCCCAGATGTCATATCATTTCTTCAACATAATTCAGAATATGTTTTCAAATATATAAACTTTTAAAAATACAAAACTACAATGTCATTATCACATTCAACAAACTTAACATTTTCTTGGCACCATCCAATAGCCAACCCATATTTAAATTTCACAGATTGTCTAAAATTTTTAACTAATTTATTTATTCAAATGAATATGCAAATGAGCCCTACCCATTACATTTGGCTGTTGTGTCTTTAATCTTTTTAAAATTTATCTTGTCATTGAACTTGAAGAAACTGGATCTGCTGTCCTGTGAATGTCCTACATTCTGAGTTTATCTTATTTGACATTCAAATTATTACTCTAACCCTGGCGTTTATTGTGAACTGGAAGTTAGCACTAAATGCTTGATGAGATTTAGGTTTTTGAAAGGAAAAGTTCACAAGTGGTACTGGATGCTGTGTATGTTTCATGTTAGGAAGCATACATTTTCTGGTTGTCCAGCTTTAGTGATTCATCGTTGAGTGGTATGGATTCAGGGATGATTACCTACAAGTTAGAACTGCATACATAAATGCTAAGGTGGCATTGAGGAAATCGGTCATCTCCCTTCATCACAAATGGAACTGCAATGAGAACCTTGGTATAATCAAGGATGTCTAAACTTCAACTAATGCATCTTGCTTTCACAGGTGATGTAATGCAATATAGATGAAACAGCAGAAACATAACATTGACTGTTCTTTGGGGTTGATCCCAAGAAACAAATAGGGAATAAAATAAAAATAGTAAAGAGAAAGATGAAGTGATACATACCAAACAATGGGGAAAAAATTCTCTTCTCATACTGTCCCATCCCCCTTGGTCCAAGAGAAACTCCATTTCCAGATTAAATGATCCAAATATAGGCCACTTGGACAATGGAGAGTATTTCTTGAATTATAGAATATAAAGCACTTTATCTTAGACATTATCTCCTGATGTCTGATTTCACCAATGTGGAACCTGAGGCTATAAGATATTGTTATTAAAAACTCACATGGGGGGTGCCTGGGTGGCTCAGTTAGTTAAGCTTCCAACTTTGGCTCAGGTCATGATCTCGTGGTTTGTGAGTTTGAGCCCCGTGTTGGGCTCTGTGCTGGCAGCTTGGAGCCTGGAGCCTGCTTCAGATTCTGTGTCTCCCTCTCTCTCTGCCCCTCCTTCACTTGTGCTCTGTCTCTCTCTGTCTCTCAGAAATGAATAAATGTAAAAAAAATAAAAATAAAAAAAACCTCACACAGTGAAAGTCTTGATTTTTATGGAAAACTTTCCTCTCTGTTACATCATTAAAATCAGCATT
This sequence comes from Panthera leo, assembly GCF_018350215.1. Lineage (NCBI taxonomy): Eukaryota > Metazoa > Chordata > Mammalia > Carnivora > Felidae > Panthera > Panthera leo. Next base: position 55,997,418 of record NC_056687.1, read on the forward strand.
AAAAATGCTGTAATTTCTCTTGTCTTAATACACACACACACACACACACACACACACACACACAAACTTGTTTTGACCCCAGTCCCCGATTCAAGTTTATAAATCAACTCCTGTAAAGAGTTCCTGTGTTCTGAATTCCATACTCCTGAATCAAACATTCCATTTGATTTCACTGCTTGGACATCTAATAGACATCTAAAACTTAACATGACTGTAACAGAACTCTTGACCTTCTTTCCGTACTCTACCTCCAGCTCTTCACACCTTAGTGACAACTTCGTTCTTCCAATTAATCAGGCCAAATACATGGAGTCATCCTTGACTTTTCTTCTTTTCTCATTCCTCATACTCTTTCCATTGGAAAATCCTGAGCTACCTAACTTTCCAGTATCTTGGAAACTGGCCACCTTTGCTATCTCCATCCTAGTCCAAGTCACTATCATCTCTTACATATCCTTTGCCCCCTACAGTCTATTTCCAGCATGTAGCCAGAGTGACCTTTACAAAAGTTAGATCATGTTACAGCTTTACTCAAGCCTCTAATGGCTTCTTACATCACACTGAACAAAAGATGAAGTCTTAATTATAATGACCTGCAAGGACTTGTTTTACCTGAGTCTTGTCACTGTCCTAACCTCACCTACCGCTCTCCCCACCTGATCACTACCCTTCAGCCACAATTACCTCCTTGTGTCAGACCACTTGCTGCTGCTTCCTTAGAACCTTTGCACATATTCTGCCCTCTCTCTGATTCTTTTCCTTCAAGTATCTGGTTGGATGTCTCCCTTACTTTGTTTGTTGTCCGTTACACCTTTTCAATAAAACTATACCTGACTGCTCTGTTTGAAATCCTCACCATTTTCTATCTCTAATTATCTCCCTCATCTGCTTGCTTTCTTTATATTACACTTAATCTCTTCTATATGAACTTGAAGCATGAAATTAACACTATTTAACCACTTTTAATCTACTGATATGATAGTAGTATATGGTTCAATGAATAATTTATTTACTTGCTATATTTTCCAGTTGAAATTAAACTGTGCTACTGATTAGTGGGTGACATTTAATAAATATTGGCTGGCTGGCTGGCTGGTTGGCTGAATGAACAAATGGTCAGCCTAGATAGTTATATGATGTAGAAATGAAAGAATAAATTCAGTAGTGAGGCTGCAGCTAATTTATATTGGGAATTTGGATAAATGATTTGAATATTATGGAAAGAGGAGACTTGATCCTAAAATAGCCTCTTTTATTTCTTTCAAGGCCTATGCTATCAGTCACATTTTCTGACTTTTAAAGAGTTAATTCTTCAAAGTTTATGGGTTTAGAGAGCAATGAGCTAGACTGCCTACCCACTGCCCTGTACTGGGGCAGACTGCTGGTTCGTTAATTAAATCCACTCACTTCTTCCTTAGTAACAGAATCCCAGTTCTGTTCAGTGAGGCAGTTTCCAGCTAAGAGAACATTTTCCACAGCCTTTCTTACAACCAGGTATGGCCAATAAGACATAAGTGGAAAATCATTGGGAAAGCTGTTTATATGAACCCAGCTTAGTTGGGAGCATTCTGTCTCTTTGTTTTTCTCCTTTCCTCCCCACCCCCCTGCTGTCTGAAATGATTCCAGGAGTTCTAGTAAACCTACTGAGATATGAAGTAACTTGAGGATGGAGCCTTTTCTGAGGGTGGCAAAATACAAAAAAGGAAGAATTACAGTCTAATGATGACATCACAAAACTGCCATCCATATTCTGAATTGTCCACTTCTGAACCTCTTTTATATTTAAAGAAATAAACCCATATATTTTTTAAAGCTACTGTTTTAATTTGTATGCTGCTTCTTTTTATTGTGCAGGGCAGTTCTGTTATTCATAGTTTATTGCAATTCCTGAAAGAAAGTGATGTTACGTATTTAACATAGGGTGTGTAAGTCACACGCAATACTAAAATGGCTCAAAAAAGTTATTGGAGAAACTCCTGATTACAGATAAGTTTCTAACTTACATATAAAAAGATTAATTTATGAAAGAGGTGATTCTTTTTATTTTAACAGATTTATTGATATATGTTTCACCTACCATTAAATTTATCCATGTAAGGGGCACCTGGGTAGCTTAGTCGGTTAAGTGTCCAACTTCGGTTCACGTCATGCGTCGGGCTCTGTGCTGACAGCTCGGAGCCTGGAGCTGCTTCAGATTCTGTGGTTCCCTCTCTCTCTGCCCCTCTCCCGCTTGTACTCTGTCTCTCTCTCAAAAATAAACAAACACTTAAAAAATATAAATTTATAAATTTATCCGTTTAGAGTATACAGTTCAGGGTTTTTTGATATATTGAGAGTTGTGGAACTGTCCCTAATCTAATTTCATAACGTTTTCAACACCCCAAAGAAAAGCCTCATACCCATTAGTAGTCATTTCCCCTTTCCTACTTCCCCTCTTCCCCACTGACTTCTGCTGTTGGCCTATCCTCAGAGCCTAGCAATCAGTAGTCTACTTTCTGTCTTTCTGGATTTGCCTATTCTTGACATTTCACATGAATGGAATCCTACAATATGCAATCTTTTGTGATTGACTTCTTTTACTCAGCATAATGTCTTTTTTTTTAAGTTTATTTATTTTGATATATATGGAGAGTGAGCAAAAGGGGCAGAGAGGGTGGGAGAGAATCCCAAGCAGGCTTCACATTGTCAGCACAGAGTGCCACGTGGGGCTCAAACTCATGAACCATGAGATCATGTCCTGGGCTGAAATCAAGAGTCAGATGCTCAACCGAGTCACCCACGTGCCCCTTAGCATTATGTTTTCAAGGTTCAGCCATGTAGCCTGTATTGGTACTTCATGATTTTTTATGACCAAGTTGTATTTCATTGTATGGATATACCACATTTTGTTTGTCTCTTCATCAGCTGATGGATATTTAGGTTGTTTCCATATTTGGCTCTTATGAATAATGGTTCTATGATTGTTCATGTATGTTTCTGTGTACACAAGTATTTTCATTTCTCTTAGGTAAATACCTAGGTTGGAATTGCTGGTCATATGATAACTCTGTGTTTATTTTATTTTATTTTATTTTATTTTATTTTATTTTATTTTATTTATTTTATTTTTTAATGTTTATTTTTGAGAGAGAGAGAGAGAGAGAGAGAGAAAACAAGCAGGGAAGGGGCAGAGAGAGAGGGAGACACAGACACTGAAGTAGGCTCCAGGCTCTGAGCTGTCAGCACAGAGCCTAACGTGGGGCTCAGACTCACGAACTGTGACATCATGACCTGAGCTGAAGTTGGACGCTTAACCGACTGAGCCACCCAGGTGCCCCAATAACTCCATGTTTAACATGTTGAGGAGTGGCCAAACTATTTCCAAAATGTCTACACCATTTTTCAGTCCCACCAGAAATTTATGAGGATTCTGATTTCTGTACATTCTCTACCACACTTATTATTATCTGTGTTTTTCATTATAGTCTTCCTAGTAAAGATGAAATAGTATGTCACTGTGGTTCTGATTTACATTTACCTAATGACTAATGATTTTGAGCATCTTTTTATTTGTTTACTAGCCATTATGTATCTTCTTTGGAGAAATGTCTATTCAAATCCCTTGCCTATTTTTAAATTGGATTATTAGTCTTGTTATTGTCAAGTCACGGTTTTTAATATGTTCTGAATATAAGTCCCTTCTCAGATACAGGATTTAAAAATATTTTCGTCCATTCTGTGAATTGCCTTTTCACTCTTTTTGTTGCACAGAAGGTTTAGTTCTGATGAAGCTCAGTTCATCTGTTTTCCTTTTGTGTCATGTGCTTGTGGTGTTATATCCAAGAAATCATTCACTGAGTAACCCAGTGTTTAGAAGACTTGTATTTTTTCCTCTAAGTGTTTTATAGTTTTAGCTCTTACATTAAATTCTATTATCCTTTTTAGTGAATATTTGTGTATATTGTGAGGTAGGACTGTCTGAATTCATCCTTTTGGATGTATATATCTAGTTGTCCCAGAGCCATTTGTTGAAAATGCTATTCTCTTCTCAATGAATTGTTTTCACATGAGGGTTGATATCTGGACTTGCAATTTTATTCCATTATCTATATGTCTATCTATCAGTATCTCACTGTCTTAATTACTTGTAGCTTTGCAGTAGGTCAGTATGAGTTTTTCAAATTTTTTTTTTGCAGGTATTTTTTTTAATTTTAATTTTCTTAAATTTACATCCAAATTAGTTAGCATATAGTGCAACAATGATTTCAGGAGTAGATTCCTTAGTGTCCCTTACCCATTTATATCGTCCCCCCTCCCACAACCTTTCTTGTAACCCTCAGTTTGTTCTCCATATTTATGAGTCTTTTCTGTTTTGTCCCCCTCCCTGTTTTTATATTATTTTTGTTTCCTTTCCCTTATGTTCATCTGTTTTGTCTCTTAAAGTCCTCATATGAGTGAAGTCATATGATTTTTGTCTTTCTCTGACTAATTTCACTTAGCATAATACCCTCCAGTTCCATCCACGTAGTTGCAAATGGCAAGATTTCATTCTTTTTGATTGCCGAGTAATACTCCATTGTATATATGTAGCAGATCTTCTTTATCCATTCATCCATTGATGGACATGTGGGCTCTTTCCACACTTTGGCTGTTGTTGATAGTGCTGTTATAACGTTGGAGTGCATGTGTCCCTTTGAAATAGCACACCTGTATCCCTTGGATAAATGCCTAGTAGTGCATTTGCTGGGTCGTAGGGTAGTTCTATTTTTAGTTTTTTTGAGGAACCTCCATACTGTTTTCCAGAGTGGCTGCACCGGCTTGCATTCCCATCAACTTTGGTTTTTTTTTGTTTTTTTTTCAAGATTGTTTTGGCTCTTCAAAGTCTCTTGAATTCCCATATGAATTTTAGTACCAGCTTGCCAATTTCTGGGAAAAAATTAGCTGGACTTTGGTAGTGATTTTGTTGAATTTGTGGATTAGTTTGGGTAGTATTGTCATCGTAACAATGTGTTTTTTTTTTTTTTTCTGATTCATGAACATGAAATGTATTTTCATTTATTCAGATCTTTAATTTTATTTAACACTATGTTGAGGGTTCATTGTCAGGACTTGAGGTTCTTTTGTTAAGTTTTCCCTAGACATTTTATTTTATTTTATTTGTTATGATTATAAATGAGATTGCTTAGTTTTATTTTCAGATTGTTCATTGCTTGTGGATAGAAATACAGTTGATTTTTGTATATTGCTTTTGTAGCCTACATACTTGTTGAATTCATTTGTTAGTTCTAGTAGTTTTTTTAGTGGATCCTGAAGAGATTTCATATACAAATCATAATCTGCAAATAGAGATAGTTTTACATCTTGCTTTCCAGTAGTTTTTGATCTAATTGCCTTGACCAGAACTTCCATAACAATGTTGATAAACGTGAGTACTGCCATCCTTGTCTTATTTCTGATCTTAGGGGAAGAAGCATGGTGTTAGCTGTGGTTTACCATAAATATCCTTATCAAATTGAGGAAGTTATTTTCTATTTCCTCATCTTTTAAGTGTTTTAAGTAAATTTTGTCAAATGCACTTTCTGTATTGATAAGTTCATGGATTTTTTTTGGGGGGGAGGCCTTTTTTGTCTATAATATGGTGTATTACATTGATTTTTTGTGTGTGTGTGTTAAACGAAGCTTATACTGTGGGATAAATCCACCTTGATCATGATGTATGACCCCTTTATCTTTTGTTGAATATGGTTTGCAGGTATTTTGATGAAGCTTTTTGTGTCTGTATTTATAGGAGGGATTAGCCTATTGTTTTCATGATTCTTTTTCAAAAACTTTCAAAATTTTCTGTGTGGTGGGGACAAAGAAACTAGGAAAAAATCTTTTTAAAATTTTGAAATAATTCCAGACTTAATAATCTGACAAAGAATACCTATATACCTTTCACTCAAATTCCCCAAATGTCAATATCTAAACACACTTGCTTTAGCATATTCTCTTTGTATGTGTATACATGATTTTTTTTCTCAAATGCTTGACAGTAAATTGTATCTCTTATATCTCTATACTGTTAAATAATTCAGTGGGTATTACCTAAAAACAAGGACATTCTCTTATAAAACTACATTACAGTACTTCTGCCCCTTATCCACAGAGGATACAATCCAAGACCTCCAGTGGATGCCTAAAATTGTGGATAGTACTAAATGCTTTATATATGTTTTTTTCTTCTACATACCTGTAATAAAGTTTAATTTATAAATTAAACACATTAAGAGATTAACAACATTAATAAAATGGAACAATTATAATAACATACTATACCGAAAGTTATGTGCACATAGTTTCTCTCTCAAAATATCTTATTGTACTGTACTCACCCTTATTTTTTTAAACTACATTTATTTTTTATTGAAGTATAATTGATACACGGTGTTACATTAGCTTCAGGTGTACCATATAATGATTTGACAAGTTTATTTCACCCTTCTTCTTATGATGATGTGTGATGATAAAATGCTCATGTGATGAGATGAAGTGAGGCGACTGACATAGGCATCATGCTGTAGTTTTTAGCTACTATTGACCTTCTGACAGTACATCAGAAGTAAGATCATCTGCTTCCAGATCTTGGATTATGGGGGATAACTGAAACTGCAGAAAGGGAAGTCATGGATAAAAGGGGGCTACAGTATAATAACCAAAATAGGGATATTAATGCTGTTAAAATGGTATCCTTCTGTGTCCTTTAACTTGGAATAGTTCTATAGTCATTTTTTATCTTCTATGATCTTACATTTTAAAGGAACACAAGCTAGCTATTTTGTAAAATGTCTCTCAATTTGGGTTTGCTTTGATGTTTTCTTATATTAGATTCAGGCCGTGCACTTTTGATAGGAATATGGCAGAAGTAGTGCCATTTTCTCAGTGCATAATATCAGGAGACACATGTTGTTGACTTGTTCCATTATTGGTGCTGTTAGGGTTAGAGTTAGGGTTAAGTTAGAGTTAAGGATAGGGTTAGTAGGGTTAGGGTTAGTAAGGTGGAGTCTGACAGTTTTCTTTAAGTTACTATTATTGCTTTGAGATTAATAGATACCTTGTTGAGGGATATTTTGAGATTAAGTTAATATCCTATTTCTTACTATACTTTCACTCATGAGTTTTAGCATCCCTCAATGATTCTTGCATGAAAATTATTTCTGCAGTGGTTGCCAAATGGAGTTTTTTTCCTATTGTTCTCATTCCTTTACATTTATTAGTTGGAATTCTACTGTAAGGAGGAGCTTTTCCTTTCTTATTTATTTACACCAGTGTGGATTCATAGATTTTTATTTCATTCTGTGGGTTATAATCTGAGCCTTTCATTTATTTCATGGCTTATATTATCTAAGATTCAGCCACAGGGAGCCCCTTTTAAACTGGCTCATCTGTTTTTTTGACATGTCCCCATCTTTTTTAAAGTACCTCTTACCTTTTGGGTAGCCATGACTCTTGATATCAGAGTTGGGTAAATGTTCTTTAAATCATTAATGGTGGTTGAAGGAATTGGGAACTTGTGCAGATTGAAACAAGGGTTCTTGTTAACTGATTTTCACCTTGTATTAAATGCAGACATTGGGAGAAAATTTCTTTTGCCCAAGGACAGTTGCTTTTCCTTCTGCAACTCCAAACTCAAATACTTCCTTTTAATTTTTAAGTCTCAACCTCAAAGTCTCTTAATCTCTTATTATCTGAAAGGATGGAAGATGCAGTATCTGTTTCTTCTCCCTCATCCTCCACATCTAATCCCTCAGAAGTTCCTGTAATTTTTGCCTCCAAAATATCTGTTGAATTTGTCTGTTTCTCCCATCTCCTCTGCCACCATCTTCATCCAAGTGACCATGATCTCTCAGCAGAGTTTCTAGAATAATCTCCCAACAGGACTCTCTGTTCCATTATGGTCCATCTCCAATCCATTTTCAAAGAATAATCATAGTGATCAAAATTTTAATACATGTATGTTTGTGTTTAGGTATTTATATATCTATACATATGGCTCTGGTTATGTCATTTCCCAACATATAGCTTTTTCCAAAGGTTTACTTTGTATTTGGAAAAAAATTCTAAATCTTTTATAGTAAACTACAAACTCCCTCCTTAGCTCTCCAAGTTTATCACCTCTTTCCTTGACTACTATGTCCCCACCAGTTTGGACACTTTTAATGTTTCAGAGATGCCCAGCTATATTCCACATTAGGGACGTCCATTTGTACAGGCTGTTCTCTTTTCCTGAAGCTTTTTTACCTCCATTTTTAATGGCTAACTCCTTCTCATCCTTCCAGTGTCAGATGAGGTGATACCTCATCAGCACGGTCTTCCAGTACTCTCATCTATGGAATTCTCATTTTGCTGTCACTGCAGCCTGGGACTTTTCCCATAGATATTTTTACAACTTGAAATTTTACATTTGTATATTAGTTTCCATGACTATTCTTTGTTTTTCTCACCAGTAAACTTTCAGAAGAGGGTACCATGTTTATTTTATTCACAGAATAACCAATATTTGGCACAGTGCTTTGCATACAATAATTATTCAAGAAATATTTATTGAGGGGTGCCTGGGTGGCTCAGTCAGTTGAGTGTCCTACTCTTGATTTTGGCTCAGGTCATAATCTCACAGTTCATGGGATTGAGCCCGGCAACAGGCTCTGTACTGACAGCATGGAGCTTGCTTGGGATTCTCTCTTTCACTCTGTCTCTCCCCTGCTCATGCTCACAAGTGCATTCTGTCTCTCTCTTTCAAAATAAATAAACTTAAAAAAAAGAGACATTTGTTGAAAAAATAAATGAAATATAGAATAAATATTTGGATACCTGGTAAAACATCTTTTTAAGACTTGATTTTTGTGTGAGTTGAGAATTACAGTGTTTAAGAAGGATGTGTTGCTATCTGGAAGAGTGAGAAACCAATTTAAGGGCATACAATGTAGTTCAAGGTGCTTTTTAATTAAATAGATGCCACAACTTGTTTCACTTTGGTAAAAATCAAAATAAGGAGTAAGAATTTGTTTACAATGAAAATATCACAAGTAACATTTTGATTGAAATTTGAGGAAGTTAGGATTTAATATAAACCAAAACTGATGATATTTGAGATGCTTATAATAAAATCAAAACAAAGCAAATAGGTAACATAAATAAACAAAAGCAAAACGAAAAGCTCTCTATTAACAAAAGAAGATGGTGGTGGGGTACAATAACAATTGAATTTCTGTTAAAAAGAAAGCTATTTCAGAAGTGCAATATAGGGAAAGTTGAAATTATCCTTTAATGTGAAGTGTAAAGAAATGAAATATAAAGCATATTAAAACTGTTAAATGTAATGCTAAATTCTAAAGTTCAAAGACTATATTTTTGTGTGTTTCTTCATGTAGTGGTACAATTAATGACTAAACATACTGAAATTCTTATAGGAGTATTTCTTACTAATTAATAATGCATTAGTCCATTCATTTTATCATATGGCTTCTCACAATTTTAATTAAACTTTTTGATATATTTGAATTAACAATAGCACAGTGAGTGTCAAGGAAATGAATAACTCTCAATCACTAGATAGAGAAAGAGGCAACAAATGCAATATTCTAATCCTTCAACAAGATGATTTTTTCCCATATTTTCTAAAGATAGGAGTGTTAAGGGCTGCATGCTAATTGTTGGGAAATACTATTCAGCCAAAGGCTGCTCAGCCACAAAGAGCAGAGACCTGAGTTTAAGTAGGCATGGGGGTCATTATGCTGCCAGGGGACTAGGGTTATGATTAGGCACTAACAGAGGACACTAATGACTTCAAGGAAATGTTCAGACCCGCACAGAGGCCCATGTCTAAGGTCAGGCCAAGAGGCTGAATTAATTTTATACAAGGTCCTAATCATGGGGAGATCAGATATTTGAATAAAGAAGAGGAAATATATACAGGAGGAATTTAAACAAGGGCTTAAGGGAATATTCTTTAAATGGGTGCTCTGATTGGCAAAGATGTTTTAAAATCTGACAGAGACTGATTTTATTTTCCATATATATTTGTGCCAGCATAAACTTTCTATAATCTTGGATAAGTGAAATTAACTAGGCACTGAACCTTGTAGGGTTTATTTTATTTTATTTTTTTAATTATTTTTGAGACAGAGTGAGGGAGCATGCAGGCAGTCAAGAGTGAGTAGAGGAGGGACAGAAAGGAAGGTAGAGAATCCAAGGCAGGCTCTGTGCTGTCAGTGCAAATTCTAATGTGGGGCCTGAAGTCATCAACTGGGAGATCATGACCTGAGCCAAAATCAGACCCTCAACTGACTGAGCCATCCAGGCACCCCTGAACCTTGTATTTTTGACATGGAATGAAGAATTCTCATTGCATTTGACTGAGTTCCATCTGTTTTACTCTTCCATGTAAAACTTGTAATGATCTTAAGTTCCAGTTCTTTTCACTAGGTAAGGAATCTTCGAGAAATCACTTCACCTGTCTTGTCTGCTGTTTCCTTACATTCAGGATGGAGTACTGGAGAAGAGAGAGCAAATAAGCTAATCGTATTAGACCTCTAAAAAAAACATTGTTACTGTATGAACAGAAAACAGATTTGCTCCTGCATCCATTCTTACTTAGTTTGAGTGGCTATTGGGCAAACCAACATTTCCCATTTGTCAAATTGGGACGATCTCTATTTGCACTGTAGATGTCAGCATCTATGTAATGTACATCAAAGTCTTAATTCAGCACCTAGCATATAGTATGTGCTAAAAATTACAGCTATGATTATTATTCACATTTTATTATCATTACCAATGTGGGGAATTTTATGTCTTCAGAGGACTATAAAAATATTTGCATTTGGCAAATTATGTAGCAGCAATGGAAGTACTCGTCCTTTGAGAAAAACATCTTCATTATGTATAAAATACTCAGACATGTGTCTCCAAGATTCATTTGGGTGAATATTCACAAGGCTTTTTCATACAAACATATATATACTTAACAAGCCCATAAAAATATACTAAATCATACTTTAGAAAAATCATATCTAAGCTCTATTTATGCACACACATACATACACAGTATATTTGGCATCTACAGTACATATTGTCTGTGCTGGGGTTTGCAAAGTACCATTCAAATCAGATCTCCACCTGCTTTTGTAAATAAAGTTTTGCTGGAACACAACCAGGCTTTTTTTGTGTATATTCTGTTGATGGTTGCTTTTGCACTACAGTAGCAGAGTTGAGTAGATGCAGTAGAGACTGGGTTGTCCTCAAATCCTAAACTATTTACTACTTGGCTTTTTACAGAAGAGTTTACTGATCACTGATATACTATAATTTACATGTATGTATATGTCTTTGTATATCATATCTATAGATGTACAAAGGTATATAGATACGTATTTTAACAACAGTATATATATATGTATACGTGCGCACTCACACACACACACACGCGCAGAAAGAAAAAGGAACAGTCACCATTTATTTGTCATTCACCCAGTGCCAACAATTTTGCCTGTATATAAGCTTATGTAATTCTCATAACACACTTATGATATAGGTAAAATTACATCCTTTTGTAGAAAGTGGAAAACAAAGCTTGGGGAGATGAAGTGACAGATTCAAGACTGCCCAGCCATTAAACATCATAGGAGTGTCTGAACTCATGCAGTGGCACCTAGAGATCTGGCAAGCTTAAACCAAATGATGGTGCTGCTTCACACAGACCCTAATGCATGAAGTTCCATGTAGAAATGGGGCCAATAGGATTTGCAGCTTCTAAGCCATTAGTAGGTCTCATGGTGGAGATCTCATGGTGGAGGGCGGGGGCATTTTGCTGTGCAAGTGATTCAGAAAGGTGTCTGTGTGTGTGCCCACTTTGGGGAATTTGCTGTGATCACTTAGAATCCCCAGAAGGCCATTGTTTGTTTGCTCTAAAAGGAAAGTACATTTCAAGCTTCCTTTTGGTGGCATGAATCTGCTCCAGCATATGAATATGCAAGCATCTGTGATCACATGGAAACTGTTAGTTTATTAATGCAACATGGAAAGTGCCAGGAAGCTAATGACTTTTTATAAGAATTATAGGCACTTCTGGGAAGTTTGGTGTTTATAGTTTGAAAAAAAAATTGAGAATTTCTGCCAGCATATAACATTAACTACATGTTACCTGTTTAGTAATTTATACTAAACTTGCAGAAGTTTACAAATTGAACATCTTAGTGAGTTTGTCCCAAAGACAATTTTTGGATAAAATCTCCTTTTATATTCACAAATTTGTGGTTAGCCACGGGTAACTGTGTGTACTCTTTGAACGTTCTGTCACGAGATTCATAAGCATTGCATCTGAGAAGAAAAAAATAATCATTTGTGTCTCCAATGAAATATGTAAGTAGGTGTTTAATACAAGCTAATATTTTGTTAACAGTGCTAAGAGAACCAGATTGTTCATACTTCTCTGGGTAGGGCTAATTAATTTTTATAAATCCCTGACAGTGGTCCTATTTTTAGTGCACATATCTGTACACTTGGTGTCTTCTTTTGTGTAGTGCATTGCATAAACAATGCAATAAAAAAAACAAATTTTTTTAAAACTCTGGATGAAGTCCTCTGTAATGTCTTATACATGGTTTATTGCTCCTTAATTTTCAAGACCAATCAATAAATATATGCCTTATAGCAATAATTGCAACTTAAAGGGATGGTAGCAGTTTTGTTACAAATATGATTAGAGAATTGAGGAGATTGGGGCTTAAAGACGTCTCTTGCCTGGATCTTTAGATTTCAGCTAATATCTAGTATAAAGTTATACTGAGTGGAGATGCTTGAACATTCATATTCTTGCAGTTGATAAAAATTTCCCAATAAAGTAGTATATTTAAAAATGTGTGAGCCTTTAATTGAGTGTGAAAAAACAAACATAAATTGTTTCTTGAATCACTCTTTCTTAGGATGTTGAGTGGGGGTTTGTATGTGTGGAGACTGCACCCAGCCAAAGCAAAATTGCCTTTGAGTGCCATGTTTATTGCTTTTCCAAAGCCTAAAATGCATATGTAGATATACTATCTGTCACAAAACCTTATTTGATATTCAGATGTTCACTTTATATCCTCCATTCACCCCCAGGACTATTTCTAATATCAAGACAAGCCTTTCTATGTGGTTTATGTTTTTGTTTTTAATGCCACTCGTGACTAATACACTTTAACAATGGTAAATAGTCATTGCTGGGGAGAGTTCTTGATGGTGTTAGAAATATAATAATTTAAAAAATATGTTTAAAGGGTTATATCCTGATTTTAGTATGTCTCAAGCTTCAATTTCAGAAAGGATAAAGGAAAATCAAGTAGAGAAGAAAGAAAAGGCAGCTAAATAATGGTGAGCTGTTGAACATTTGGATGATATAAATTTATGTGAATCTTAAAAGGATGAGAAAAACACCCAGCTCTCCATGGTTGAATAAACAAGATCAGAACTGCCTCTTCCCAAACTGTATTTTAATCTTTTTCAATTTTTCTGCTGTCTCTTCATATAATTAGCGGTCGATAGTTATTAATTTATTTGGCATTTATCATGCCAATGTTAATTCATGCATATCTAATAAACTTTAATTAGAATTGGGAGAAAATTTCCTGATATGATGGGTTAATTCTAATGTAATATTTATTGAGAGAAAATAAATATTATCATGTGAATCCCACTGCAGTTTACTAATTAATATACTCTTACTCTGGGATATACAGAGGTACATTGGAATTTATACTAAATGAAATAGCAGCAGTTTGAAAATTGATCAATATTTATGTTGATACTTAATGCATCTGTCTTAGAAGCCATATACAAGAACAAATTACCCAGCATCCAAGCTGGACCTACATTTCCATTTTGTACTTTGTAGATTGGTAACCTTACAAGTCACGCTGGACTTCTGTTAGTAGGGAAATGATGACTGAAATTAACACAAATCCTCATGGTCATTGTTACCAGAACTCTCTGCTCTTTGTGAGTCCATCTTCCCTCACCTCCTCCTTGCCTCTTCTATTTGATGTTTGAATCTCAGTGTTTGGCCTCTTCTTCATTTATAATTTACTGCAGGGTCTAGGGTTGAGTTCTGGAGAGTCAGGTTGTGAGAATTGAGTTGCAATGAAACTAGAGCCCCACATTTTTCTGTGCTTATCTTATAAAACTTGCTAAAACTAATGTCTTTTACGCTTTTGGTATAAACAATTACTTTGTGATTTCTTTTTTTAAATTAATTTTATTATTTTTTAAAATTTACATCCAAATTAGTTAGCATAGAGTGCAACAATGATTTCAGGAGTAGATTCCTTAATGCCCTTTACCCATTTAGCCCATCCCCCCTCCCACAACCCCTCCAGTAACCCTCTGTTTGTTCTCCATATTTATGAGTCTCTTCTGTTTTGTCCCCCTCCCTGTTTTTATATTATTTTTATGTCCCTTCCCCTATTTTCATCTGTTTTGTCTCTTAAAGTCCTCATATAAGTGAAGTCACATGATATTTGCCTTTCTCTGACTAATTTCACTTAGCATAATACCCTCCAGTTCCATCCACGTAGTTGCAAATGGCAAGATTTCATTCTTTTTGATTGCCGAGTAATACTCCATTGTATATATGTAGCAGATCTTCTTTATCCATTCATCCATCGATGGACATTTGTGCTCTTTCCATACTTTGGCTATTGTCGATAGTGCTGCTATAACTTTGGGGTGCATGTGTCCCTTTGAAACAGGGATATTCCTGTATCCCTTGGATAAATAGCAGTGCAATTGCTGAGTCATAGGGTAGTTCTATTTTTAATTATTTGAGGAACCTCCATACTGTTTTCCAGAGTGGCTACACCAGCTTGCACTCCCACCAACAATGCAAAAGAAATCCTCTTTCTCTGCATCCTCGCCAACATCTGTTGTTGCCTGAGTTGTTAATGTTAGCCATTCTGACAGGTGTAAGGTGGTATCTAATTGTGGTTGTGATTTGTATTTTCCTGATGATGAGTGATGTTGAGCATTTTTTCATGTGCTGGTTGGCCATCTGGATGTCTTCTTTGGAGAAATGTCTATTCATATCTTTTGCCCATTTCTTCCCTGGATTATTTGTTTTTTGGTTGTTGAGTTTGGTAAGTTCTTTATAGATTTTGGATACTAACCCTTTATCTGATATGTCCTTTGCAAATATCTTCTCCCATTCTGTCGGTTGCCTTTTAGTTTTCTGATTGTTTCCTTTGCTGTGCAGAAGCTTTTTATCTTGATGAGGTCCTAGTAGTTCATTTTTGCTTTTGTTTCTCTTGCCTCCAGGGACGTGTTGAGTACGAAGTTGCTGCGTCCAGGGTCAAAGAGGTTTTTGCCTGCTTTCTCCTTGAGGATTTTGATGGCTTCCTGTCTTACATTTAGGTCTTTCATCCATTTTGAGTTTATTTTTGTGTATGGTGTAAGGAAGTGGTCCAGGGTCATTCTTTTGCATGTCGCTATCCAGTTTTCCCAGCACCACTTGCCGAAGAGACTGTCTTTATTCCATTGGATATTCTTTCCTGCTTTGTCAAAGATTAGTTGGCCATACGTTTGTGGGTCCATTTCTGGGTTCTCTATTCTGTTCCATTGATCTGAGTGTCTGTTCTTGTGCCAGTACCATACTGTCGTGATGATTACAGCTTTGTAGTATAGCTTGAAGTCTGGGATTGTGATGCCTCCTGCTTTGGTTTTCTTTTTCAAGATTGCTTTGGCTATTCAGGGTCTTTTCTGGTTCCATACAAATTTTAGGATTATTTGTTCTATCTCTGTGAAGAATCCTGGTGTTATTTTGATAGGGATTGCATTGAATATGTAGATTGCTTTGGGTAGCATTGACATTTTAACAATATTTGTTCTTCCTAGCCAGGAGCATGGGATCTTTTCCTGTGTTTTTGTGTCTTCTTCAATTTCTTTCATAAGCTGTCTATAGTTTTCAGCGTATAGATTTTTCACCTCTTTGGTTAGATTTATTCCTAGATATCTTATGGTTTTTGGTGCAGCTGTAAATGGGATCGATTTCTTGATTTCTCTTTCTGTTGCTTCATTGTTGGTGTGTAGGAATGCAACCAATTTCCTTGTGTTGATCTTATACCTTGCAACTTTGCTGAATTCATGAATCAGTCCTAGCAGTTTTTTGGTGGAATCTTTTGGGTTTCCATATAGAGTATCATGTCATCTGTGAAGAGTGAAAGTGTGACCTCCTCCTGGCCTATTTGGATGCCTGTTATTTCTTTGTATTGTCTGATTGCAGAGGCTAAGACTTCCAATACTATGTTGAATAACAGTGGTGAGAGTGGACATCCCTGTCTTGTTCCTGACCTTAGGGGGAAAACTCTCAGTTTTTCCCCATTGAGGATGATGTTAGCGTTGGGTCATTCATATATGGCTTTTAGGAGCTCAAGGTGTGCTCCTTCTATCCCTACTTTCTTGAGGGTTTTTATCAAGAAAGGATGCTGTATTTTGTCAAATGTTTTTTCTGCATCTATTGAGAGGATCATATGGTTCTTGTCCTTTCTTTTATTGATGTGGCGAATCATGTTAATTGTTTTGCGGATATTGAACCAGCCCTGCATCCCAGGTATAAATCCCACTTAGTTGTGGTGAGTAATTTTTTTAATGTATTGTTGGATCTGGTTGGCTAATGTCTTGTTGAGGATTTTGCATCCATGTTTATCAGGGAAATTGGTCTATAGTTCTCCTTTTTAGTGGAGTCTCTGTCTGGTTTTGGAATCAAGGTAATGCTAGCTTCATAGAATGAGTTTGGAAATTTTCCTTCCATTTTTATTTTTTGGAACAGCTTCAAGAGAATAGGTGTTAACTCTTCCTTAAATGTTTGGTAGAATTCCCCTGGAAAGCCATCTGGCCCTGGATTCTTGTTTTTTGGCAGATTTTTATTACTAATTCGATTTCCTTACTGGTTATGGGTCTGTTTAAATTTTCTATTTCTTCCTGTTGCAGTTTTGGTAGTGTATATGTTTCTAGGAATTTGTCCATTTCTTCCAGATGGCCCATTTTATTGGCATATAATTGCTCGTAATATTCTCTTATTATTGTTTTTATTGCTGCTGTGTTGGTTGTAATCTCTCCTCTTTCATTCTTGATTTTATTTATTTGGGTCCTTTCCTTTTTTCTCTTGATCAAACTGGCTTTGTCAATTTTGTTAATTCTTTCAAAGAACCAGCTTCTGGTTTCATTGATCTGTTTGAGTGTTTTTTTGGTTTTGATAGCATTAATTTCAGCTCTAATCTTTATTATTTCCTGTCTTCTGCTGGTATTGAGTTTTATTTGCAGTTCTTTTTCCAGCTCTTTAAGGTGTAAGGTTAGGTTGTGTATCTGAGATCTTTCTTCCTTCTTTAGGAAGGCCTGGGTTGCTATATACTTTCCTCTTATGACCACCTTTGCTGCGTCCCAGAGGTTTTGGGTTGTGGTGTTATCATTTTCATTGGCTTCCATATACTTTTTAATTTCCTCTTTAACTTCTTGGTTGGCCCATTCATTCTTTAGTAGGATGTTCCTCAGTCTCCAAGTATTTGTTACCTTTCCAAATTTTTTCTTGTGGTTGATTTCGAGTTTCATAGCGTTGTGGTCTGAAAATATGCACGGTATGATCTCGATCTTTTTGTACTTGCTGAGGGATGGTTTGTGTCCCAGTATGTGGTGTATTCTGGAGAACATTCCATGTGCACTGGAGAAGAATGTATATTCTGCTGCTATGGGATGAAATGTTCTGAATATATCTGTTAAGTCCATCTGGTCCAGTGTGTCATTCAAAGCCATTGTTTCCTTGTTGATTTTTGATTAGATGATCTGTCCATTGCTGTGAGTGGGAACTTTGTGATTTTTTAATGGACTCCATCATTAGTGCTTAAGAGGAGTTTTTAAACTCATGTTTCCATGGCCATGTTTCTAGGCTGTAGTATGTATTTTTACCTGTAGTATTACTAATGAAACTTTTTATGCTATTCTTTTACAAGGAGCATTCTAACCACTTGAATATGCTTAGGTATGAGATGGCTCAGTCGGTTAAGCGTCTGACTTCAGCTCAGGTCATGATTTCAGGGTTCGTTAGTGCAAGCCCCACGTTTAGCTCTGTGCTGACACCTCAGAACCTGGATCCTACTTTGGATTCTGTGTCTCCCTCTCTCTCTGTCCCTCCCCCACTCATGCTGTATCTCTCTTTCTCTCTCTCAAAATAAATAGATAAACATTGGGGAAAAAAATTAAAATCAAAAGGTCATACTCAGAACATTGTAGCTAAGTGTCAGACAATAAGATGGACTTATATTTTATAACCCAGCACTTTAATATTCAGAAACAACAGAAATATTTACAAACTGACTATCCAAATTTAAAAAACAAATTTGTAAAACATCATGTAATTATGTGAAAATGTAAAGTTCTTGGTAAGTATGCTATAAGATCATAAACATTTTGAGAGTTGGGACTATGTCTTTCTCATATTTGCATTGGCCGAACTTTCACATAGCATGCATTTAGTAAAATTTTTAAGGGAAATAATTTTAAATTTTTTTTTAGAGTAAAACATACATCAATTTGTTATCAGGTTTCAACATATGCCCTAATATTTTCATTTGAAGACTTTGGGTTTTCTCTGACTTCAAAATGTTTAAAAATTGTAACAAACCTACCTCCAAAATTTTAGATAATACTATTTGTAAATAGCAGGTTTAGTTCAAGAGTGGAACAGCAAGCACACCTTTTATTTTAACACTTAAGTAGACTTATCCAAAGTCTCAAATCAGAAACTATTTTTTCTAGGCATTAGTAAAAAGTCAATCACATATTGCATATGAGGTTGAGTAGCTATTATGTTTCCCTTTAAAGTCAATTAAGAAATGACTCAATAGTGCTCAGTGCTTCCCAAGGTTGTAGTAAGTAGTAAATATATAATTACTATTTAGATATTTTAGATTTCTAAATTTTTTTAATGTTTATTTATATTTGAGAGAGAGAGATAGAGAATGTGCTGGGGAGGGGCAGAGAGAGAGAGGGAGACACAGAATCTGAAGCAGGCTCCAGGTTCTGAGCTGTCAGCACAGAGCCCAACATGGGGCTGGAACTCAAGGACTGTGAGATTATGACCTCAGGTAAAGTCAGGTGCTTCACTGACTGAGCCACCCAGATGCCTCTAGATTTTTTAGATTTTAGTCACTACTGTTATCATGAAGACCACATTTATACTTACAAAACAAGATCCTTTTTATTACCCAGAAAATGTTACTCTCAGTTTTTGCTATTCAGTTAGAAGTTAAGTCCAAAGACAGAGACTGAATCAGATTACCCTTTCTAAAGAACTTGAGGAGTGCCTGGGTGGCTTAGTCGGTTAAGTGTTAAGTGTCTGATTCTTGCTTTCAGGCTAGGTCATGATCTCACAGTTTGTGAGTTTGAGCCCGGCGTTGGGCTCTGTGCTGACAGTGTGGAGCCTGCTTGGGATTCTCTCTCCCCCTTTCTCTGCCTCTCAAGATGAATAAATAAACTTCAAAAAAAAAAAAAAAAAGAACTTGAGTGAACTATTGCTGGCAAAATTGTCCCTTTCTCTCCAGCCCCAACATGCAGACTTAATCAGGCACATTGCTGGCCTCCCCGAATAAAATGTTTATTTCCCTAAAGTAATGAAGTCGATGGTTATAGTAGCTACCATTTACTGAGCAGTTATTAGTGCTGGAAACTTTATTAAGTATTTTCAAATATTCTCTCTCCTTCAGTGCCTCCTGCCACCCTCCTACTGTCGCAGTAAATCTAAAGATCTACTAAATCTAATCGAATTTGAAGGGTGTTCTCTTTTGGAGCATTATGACAGCCACAAAGTTTAATGATATTAGAAGTTGGGGGGATGGGTAAGCAACCAATTGAGCTATCAGTTTGAAGCTGCCTGTTAGACTTATAATCAAAATGCAAATGTCAATATTTAAATACTTTTTGCTACAGCACAGCAGAAGAGAGAGAAACAGTTCAATGATGTACACTGCAGGGAACGAGTGACAATGCCTTTTCCATTTTCTGGAAGTTGCATAAGAAAGAGTAAAACCTACTCCCGTAAATTAGGCCTTTACCGTAACATGTTTGGTTTTCCATTTAGGAAGAGAAAAAGAAAATCAAATTCCAAATCTCTTCCCATTTCATCCCCTCTGACAGCTTTAAATGAAGCCAAGTAGTTTTCTGATTATTACCTTCCATCACGATACTACTTGTCTCCTATTTTTTTTGGCATAGATGACATATCCTTTGCTGTTAATGTGTCTCAGCATTTTCCCTCCATATTTTACTTGCTTTGTTCTAAACCAACTGTATCAAGTAGATATAATTTTGTGATGATACTTTTCTAGCACCACCACCTGCCATTTGAGTGGAAATGGCAGGTAAACAGAATTTAATTTTCTGAAGTGTTTTTTCTTAGGCTTTGTGGAAATTCAGATTTGCATTTTCTTTCATTTTCCACTGAGTTCTGTGCTCACAAGATAAGTGATCCTTTCTGGGAACGGAAGTTTATCTAGACCACAGGAGTGCCCTGGTTTATGAAAACTGATATAAGAAAAATCTACATGCAAAAGAGAAGTCAAAGGATTTTTTTTCAGAAGTGATCTTTGGTTTAGGATTTGCTAAGGGGTTGTTTCCAACAGCCTGCTTTAAAAGTACATCTGCTTCTTTTGCACGTCATTCACTATTTGTCAAAGAAAACAGGGCAGAGAAAATTAAAAGAATTGGGAATCTACTGCCAATTATAGAACAATTCAAAGTTAAAACATGTTTATCTGAAATTATAGTGCAAATCAAAGAAAAAATTATAGTGCAAATCAACCTGAAAACATGATTGCCATGCCAAATAGGAGAGAAGTCAGGTTGAAACATGATGTTCTTGATATCCATTGACTCACCGGCTATCCTGGGCTGGGCTCTGTTCAAAAGCCACAGAAGTTGTTATAGTTTAAGTAAGATCTTTGTTCTCAAGGGATTTATGTAATCCAGTGAGAAGGATCAAATTCACGAATGCTGACTCCTTCACATAATGGGGAGTATACTGGCCTGGAAATGAGTTTCGGTAGTATAGTTAATCAGAAAAATCTTTTGAGAAGACAGCTGTTGATTTGTGGCCTATTGAAGGAAAACATACCCAATCTGTGGATCAAACCGACAACCTAGTGGGGTAGGGAAAGTGTGCAGTTTGGCCTCTGGAAATTTGATTTGTCTCTTAAATAGGCATATGGCCTGGGAGAAGATACTTAGTGTCTGTGAGCTTTTTTTCTCATCCTAAAACATGACTGATGACCTTCATCTACTTCATAGCACTGCTGGGGAAACCAAATGAGATATAGTTAGAAAGGGCATACATAGCACAATCTGCTTTACAGTTTCTCTGAGAATTTGGCTATATTCTCAATTTGTACCCGTAAAGGTGAGGTGCAAATCTAGATCCACATCTTCCTCTGAGTAGGAGCACCTGGTCCAGGTTAGTGGAAAATCAGCCTACAGTGGGAAGGCAGACACTGGAGAGGCTTTGAGAACACGATAGACACTAATAATGAGCAGCCTGTGGGTTGGAGTTGTTCAGCTTAGGGGGAAGTAAATCTATAAGATTGGAAATGTGAAAACCTTTAGCAACAAATGGGGGGAAAGGAAAAAAAAAAAACCAACAAAGGTTAACATGAGAAAGGACCTAAACAGAGAAAGTGGCAGAGAACTCTTTTGATGAATGGTAATTTTCTTGAGAACAGAGAGCAGTGTTCTGCAATTTAAAAATTGGTTTGTAATTATTTAATGAAGGTAGAATGAGAAATCCCCATTTCCTGGGTACTGGCAGTGGGGTTTTCTGCACAGATGTGTCCAGACACTGACATGCTGACAAGATGGGTTATGAACAGCGATTGCGTGTGACTTTCCCATGCCACTGTGCTCGTCAGTGTCTGTTCTGACTTTAAGGAAGAGATGATAATTTTTTGAAATCCAGGCTGCCAATGCTTGGAACTTAATATTTCCCTTGATTCAGTCAGAGAAGACTAGAAACCACTGCCAATGACTAAGGCAGTTTTAGAGGGGACAGGAGAAAGACCTTGCTTGGAATGTGTTGCGTCTACCTCTGGCTGGACGGTGTCTTTGGGACAGCTCAGGATAGAGAAAACTCAGCAGCTTGCAGATGGTACCCATTCCTCCTCACTGGTAATAAAAAACTAATAGGAAGGTCCAAAAGCAAAATAATTTATGGAATGACTTTTATATTTCTGGATTTCTATGAAAACCAGGATTATGTGAGGAGTTCGCTTCAAAAGTTTGCCCTGCTGTCTGGTTAGACTCTGGCTAAAGTATCCAATTAACAAGGTAGATCTGATTACCCAGGTGCTCTCCCCTTGGTTATGATAAGCCGCCTTCTTAAAAATTTCCATTTATTTATTTATTTATTTATTTATTTATTTATTTATTTATTTATTTAATGAATTGCCCAACAGCTTGTCAGATAGTGACAGCATTTATATCTTCAAATTCATTTCATGTAAGTCACCTGTTGTACAGAATCAGAAAATGGTAGGGCTGAAGGGCAAAGCAAAAGGTCACCTATTTTATTCCTCTACCTTTGTGCAGTCCATGGAGTGACCCAAATGCGATACTCATGTTAATTACACGTATTCTGCTGAGTTTGGTTGTATGCCATTTCCTGCCTCTGTCCCTCAGCTGCAAATTCTATAGGGCGACATTTGTTTCATTGATAATGCTAACTACTGCCGTAATGTTATCTAATAAAACATGATCTGATTTTGTGATTGAAATGGCAGATGCTACTGTTATCTGATTTCTTTCTAAAGATAAATTTGGCTTCTTTCTAATCCTCTCTGCTTTGATTTTGCTAACATCCTGAGGTCAACTTGCTACTCATGAGTGAGTGTATCCTGTCAGTATATAAAGAATGTTCAGGGACTGGGGACGAGTGGGGACCCAGGACTTCTGGACTTCTTTACTTCCTTTTTGGTTCCTTTCCATTAAATGTGCTTTTGATAATACTTTTTCCATTGGAGAAAAGCAAAGGTGGAGCTAAGAGCCAACTGTAGCATTTCTTTTCTAAGGAGAAGCTCACCCAGACCTAAGTTTCCTACATTATAGTGAAGTTAAGCTGATGACCCAGGCCCCTCTGGCATCTCTGCAACCTCCATGGAGGTCGGAAAAGGCCAGCTGAGGGGCGCCTGGGTGGCTCAGGTGGTTAAGCGACCAACTCTTGATTTCATCTTAGGTAATATCTCACAGTACGTGGGTGGGTTCGAGCCCCACATCATGTTCTGTGCTGACAGTACAGAGCCTGACTGGAATTCTCTCTTTCCCTCTCTCTGCCCCTCTCATGCTCTCTCTCAAAAAATAGGTAAAATAAAACTAAAAGAAAAAAACAAGAAAAAAAAAAAGGCCAGCTGAGCTCTTTTTGCCTCTAACGTTTAGACAACTCACCCAGTTTTCAACATGCTACAGTCTAGCTGCAAATAAGGTGCAGATGGCAGTGCTTTTGTTGGTCAGGTGCGAGACTGTCCCATAGCTCCAGGAGCTTCTAATCGTAATATGTGTAAAAATATAAATGATATATAATAAATTTAATTATGCAAATTAAATTTAATATGTTTTGCAAATATATAAAATAGATATAAAATAGAAGTATATATAAAATCCTTATATATAAACTTACACATTTTAGTAACATTTTAGAAATATATATATATATATATATATATATATATTTTTTTTTTTTTTTTTGAGAGAGGGCACAGATGAGCGAGGGGCAGAGAGAGAGAGAGAGAGAGGGAGAGAGAGAGAGTCCTATGGGGAGCAGAGAAAGAGAGAGAGAAGTGGGGGGAGCTCGTGCTCATTGAATCGGGGCTCGTGTTCACCCAAATTGGTACTTGAGCTCACAAACCGTGAGATCATGACCTGAGCCAAAGTCAGATGCTATTGGTTGAGCCATCCAGGAGCCCTAAGAAATATATATTTTTATAAAATTGTTGTTGTTTTTTAATCAGTGGTATAACCACAAATAGCATAACAGAACTGCATTCAAGAAGCAGACAGGCTGTTATTAAGATGAAAGAGCCTCTCTCATCTAATCTTTCCAGAAGCTTAGAATTAGCCTGTTATGTACCCATATTTGTGTGTGTGTGTGTGTGTGTGTGTGTGTGTGTGTGTGTGAGAGAGAGAGAGAGAGAGAGAGAGAGAGAGAGAGAGAGAGATTCTTCATACACTACCTTATAATTTAATAGTTAGTATCTTCCCCAGTGATGGAATAGAGAGATTGCTCATTAGGTCTGCAGATGGGACTATGCTGGGAAAGCTAACACCATACAACATTAGTTAATTTCAGAGCTGCACAAAGCAATGGAGAAGTAGATGAGACTGTCACTAAGTGTGGAAATCAGGTTGGATCATGAATGTGGAATAAAAGCTTTGCAGGGAGAGAGCTAGGAAATTTTAAATGATGAAGTGGAATCAGTTTTCAGAAATAGAGATTTTAGGAAAATACTCTTTAGCGAAAATTGAGAAGAGGAACAAAGAAAACCTTTATCCTTCTAAGATAATAAGGCTCGAGTAAAATTGCTCAAAAATATTAAGAGTGTCTGAATAATAAAAGATCAACTGAAAACAGATGACTGGATCACATCTTATAATGGGAAGGTAGAAGTCACCTAAATCAGGAAATAATGTACTTGATTTGTGTGAAAAATTAGATTATTATTTAGACGTATACTTTGCTTGCCTACTATATGGCCCCCTTTAAGACATTTCTCATATTGTAAACAAAGTGATCTTTTGTTTTTTTAAGGTTTTTATTTTTAATTAAATTTAGATTTACAAAAAATATTCAAAAATAAAAATTTTCCATATAAACTTTACCTAGATTTCCCAAATCTTAACATTTTACTGTATTTATTTATTATTTTCTCTTTTCCTTCCTTCCTTCCTTCCTTCCTTTCTTCCTTCCTTCCCTGCCTTTGCCTCTTTCCTTCCTTTCTTCCCTCTCTGCCCCCCTTCCTTTTCTCTCTTCCTCCCTCCCTCCTTCCTTCCTCCCTCCCTCTTTTTCTCTCTTTCTTTTTATTTTTATACATTTAGAGGGAACTTTTTGAGAGTAAATTGCAAACGTTGTACATCTTTATCCTCTAAACACCTCAGTGTGTATTTCTTAAAAATGAGAAATTTTACATAACCATGGTATGATGATTAAAATCAGAAACAAAAATATAATACTATTATCTATAGATTCTGATCAAAATTTTCAGTTTTCCATTAATATCTTTGTAGTAAAATATGTCCTCCTCCCCCCCCCGGTTCAGGATCCAATCCATGATTACAAATGACATTTAACTGTCATCTGAGTAATCTTCTTAAAAAGTTAAATGTTAGTATCACTACCTAGCTAAACATCCTATGATTATTTTATACCCTTCTTAAGATAAAAATAAAACATTCATGGCTAAGGCTCATATTCAGCGGTTATGCAACCCTAAGATCATATCGATTTGTTAATGGCTCTTATGATTCTCTTGAGTTTATTCAGATTGGCTGCTGTCTGTGCCAGAAGGTTGTTAAATGTTTGCAGTATTACTCCTGACTGTGTATCATAAGACCGTACTTTTCTTTCCAGATTCATATTTTGCCATTCACTCTCAAGTTGTCTTTGCTTCATTCAGACTTGCCATGAAATGTGAAGGGGCTTAAGTTTTATGCTACTTGAAAGCTAATGATGCAATCTGCTACAGTTTCATGGATGCTAGCAGAAGACACAAGATTCTTGGATCAGAGACAAAGGATATTATTGTGCACAGCACAGCAGGAAGAGTCTTGTTCGCTTTGGTTTCTCATGATTCCAAGTCCCATGAGGGTGATGTGGATGGAGGCCCAGGTAGATGCCTTGTACATAATGGGTCTATGTCACTGATGAACAATGAGCTTAGGAAACCCTGGATCTTATAAATAGGCTACTAGAAACTTGTCCATCTTTGACCTAGAGGAAGGTATTTGTATTAGTCCAGTCAGAAAACAAATATGCTTTTTCCCCCAGGGAGAGACACTATCTCTGTCTTCCATGGTTGTTGCTATACAAACATTCTTGGAAAGATAGTCCAGCACAACAGTTGATACAGGATGTCCATAAGTACCATGGGGAATTGTCTTGCAACCATACTGGGCATCTTTCGGTTTCTCTAATGGACTGTGCTCCTTCCAAGTGCCATTACAGGTGTCATTTTTCTTTTGGAAACATTTTCCCCTCCTTCCTCTGACTCATCTAATTAATGTCTCATCCTTCTTTAAGTCTCTTGCATTCATGATTTTTCTTCAGTCTCCCAGACGAAACTCAGTTCTCCTATAGATCACTGTACGTTTCATTAAGGAGACTTATCGTACTCTGTGATTTATGTTAGTGTAAATATTTTATTAGTGTCCATCTCTAATAGTAGATGTCATTCTGTAAATGTCAGGGACTGTCCTTGTTGCTTGACTTGAATCTCCAAGATCTAGCACAGTAACTGACACGTGGGAGAACACTCAATAAATATTTGTGGAGTGAGAAAAAAAGTATGTGTCAGGCATGTAGTATTTATTTTTAAAAGTTTTTAATTTTTTTTTTAGTTTATTTTTTGAAAGACAGAGAGAGAGCACATGCAGGGGAGGGACAAAGAGAGGAAGAGAGAGAATCCCAAGAAGGTTCTGCACTGGCAGTGCAGAGCCCACACAGGACTTGAACCCATGAACCAGGAGATCATGACATGAACAGACAAGAGTCTGACACTCAACCGACTGAGCCACCCCAGGTGCCCCAGGCATGTAATATTTAAGTTAGTAAGGCCTGTGGTTACATAGTCTTTTAGCAGTTATTCCAGAGTTTTTTAAGTGTTTGATTTTGTGAAATCACTCGCAATTAATGAGAGTTTGGTCTATTTCTAATATTTATACCTCTGTGTGCGTGTGTATGTGTGTGCGTGTGTGTGTGTGTGTGTGTGTGTGTGTGTAAATGCAGAGGCTATGATCTCCAGTATAATGATGCAAGTATTAGTGAGAAAGAAGATATGCTCTTTCATTTTGACTAAAAATAAATAGTTCTGATCTTTCATTAGGAATGGTCTTCTAGAGGATAACCTTAAATAAATTTCTTTTGATTCAGAGTTGGCTAAGAATTTTCTTTAAGAATGTGTATTGAATTTTAGCAACCACTACTTTTCAGTATTTTCTCTTTTAACCTATTGGTGAGTAGAACAATTGTTACATTCCAAAAAACTGTATATACATCTATTTATCCTTTAGGAAGGATTTGACTGCATATAACAGAATACCCAATTAAACGTGAATTAAATAATGAAGACAGACATTACTTCACATTACAAAAAGTCTGGAGTTAAGTTGTTCCAAAATGGCTCAGGCTCAACAATGTTAGGAATCAGACACACTTTCCTTCATGATTTCTAGGTAACTCTAACAATGCTTAGAATGTTTAGCATTCTCCTACCGAAGTCAAAGTCATCATATATGCAACTTTTAAGTGGAAGCATATATTCAAAAACATCAAATTTGAAATTTATTTCCCTTCAATATGTAATATTAATTTACATGCCCATATATTAACTAAATACTATAGAAAAGCCTGTATATCTAAAAAAAGGTATCAATCTAATAATAATTGGTGGTGGTATGTTAAAATGTCCATATTATTGAAGATTAAGTTTATATACAATAAAACCCAGTTACATTTTTTTTAAGTTTATTTATTTATTTTGAGAGAGAGAAGGCAAGCAACAGGGAGAGAACGGGAGAGAGAGAATCCCAAGCAGGCTCCAAATGGTTAGCGCAGAGCCTAATGCGGGGCTTGATCCCACAAACCTGAGATCATGACCTGAGCTGAAATCAAGAGTTGGATACTTAACTGACTGAGCCACCCAGGCATCCCAGACCCTGTTATTTTTAACACTACCAGAGAATCTGTATATATCTTTGGAGCATTATTGTATAAATTTTTTTTATAAAGATATATATAGCATTATAATCCTGTAATCTAGACATTTTAAGGATGGTATGATACATTGCATGATTATTTTGAATTTCTAGATAAATTTATTTTTCTGCATCTTTTAAGCATGCATTAACATGTAGTTTATTATTCATAATTTGAAATTATATATATTGAAACTTGATGTATATGAATTTATAAGTTAAATTTTTAAACCACTTGTTATAATGGGTTTGGATACACACATCACAATGCTAATGCTGCATTTTGAACTTGTAACTAATTAAGTAATTTTTTAGTTTAATTTTTTTAAATTTACATCCAAATTAGTTAGCATATAGTGCAACAATAATTTCAGGAGTAGATTCCTTAATGCCCTTTACCCATTTAGCACATCCCCCCTCCCACAACCCCTCCAGTAACCTTCTGTTTGTTCTCCATATTTATGAGTCTCTTATGTTTTGTCCCCCTGCCTGTTTTTATATTATTTTTGTTTCCCTTCCCTTATGTTCATCTGTTTTGATCAAACTGGCTAGTGGTTTATCAATTTTGTTAATTCTTTCAAATAACCATCTTCTGGTTTCATTGAGAACATTTAATTTATAATTGATAAACATTTATAAATATTGTACTTGAAAGTGAAAATCGTTTTTTCCCCACACATTGAATAGATGTTATTTTTTTAAATATTAAATTTATTGTCAAATTGGTTTCCATACAACACGCAGTGTTCATTGCAACAGGTGCCCTCCTCAGTGCCCATCACCCACCCTTCCCTCCCTCCCATCCCCCATCAACCCTCAGTTTTTTTTTTTTTAATTTTAACGTTTATTTATTTTTGAGACAGAGAGAGACAGAGCATGAACAGGGGAGGGGCAGAGAGAGAGGGAGACACAGAATCTGAAACAGGCTCCAGGCTCTGAGCGGTCAGCACAGAGCCCGATGCGGGGCTCGAACTCACGGACTGTGAGATCATGACCTGAGCCGAAGTCGGATGATTAACCAACTGAGCCACCCAGGCGCCCCTATTCTCAGTTTTTAAGAGTCTCTTATGGTTTGGTTCCCTCCCTCTCTTTTTTTTTTCCCCTTTCCCTCCCCCATGGTCTTCTGTTAAGTTTCTCAGGATCCACATAAGAATGAAAATATATGGTATCTGTCTTTCTCTGTATGACCTATTTCACTTAGCATGGCACCAGTTCCATCCACATTGCTACAAAAGGCAATATTTCATTCTTTCTCATTGCCAAGTAGTATTCCATTGTGCATATAAACCGCAGTTTCTTTATCCATTCATCAGTTGATGGACATTTAGGCTCTTTCCATAATTTGGCTATTGTTGAAAATGCTGCCATAAACACTGGGGTACAAGTGCCCCTATATATCAGCACTCCCGTATCCCTTGGGTAAATTCCTCTTACACCATTCACAAAAATAAACTCAAATTGGATAAAGGACCTGAATGTGAGACAGGAAACCATCAAAACCCTAGAAGAGAAAGCAAGAAAAAACCTCTCTGACCTCAGCCGCAGCAATTTCTTACTTGACACATCTCCAAAGGCAAGGGAATTAAAAGCAGAAATGAACTATTGGGATCTCATGAAGATAAAAAGCTTCTGCACTGCAAAGGAAACAATCAACAAAACTAAAAGGCAACCAACAGAATGGGGAAAGATATTTGCAAATGACATACCAGAATAGATGTTATTTTGAATCACAAATTCAACCTGTCTCTTAGGATACTACCCCAGAAGTACGTTGAAAATCTTGTCCTTCTTAGAAATACACTTGAAGCAGTTTCAGCTGAATATATTAGATAGATACAGCTTATTAAAAAAAAATTTAATGTTTATTTATTATTTTGAGAAACAGAGTGTGAGAAGGGGAGGGGTAGAGAGAGAGGGAGACACAAATCTGAAACTGGCCTCAGGCTCTGAGCTGTCAGCACAAAGCCCGATGTGGGGCTTGAACTCACACACCTTGAGATCATGACCTGAGATGAAGTCAGACACTTATCCAACTGAGCCACCCAGATGCCCGATTCAGCTTAGTTTAAAAACACACAGCACTTAGATAATACAGGTAGTACATTGTGAATTTATGTCAAAAGTATGACATATTTTGCAAATAAAACTGAAGAATTACAATGAGAAGAAGAAGGGAAATAATAAAGATCAGAACATAAATAAATGAGATGGAGACCAAAAAAAAATTCATAGAAAAAAATCAGTAAAACCAAAAGCTGCTTCTTTGAAAAAAAAAGGTGAAAAAATTGACCCTTATCCAGACTCATCAAGAATAAAAGAGAAAAAAACCCAAGTAAATGAAATCAAAAAGGAGAGAGAAGAAGTAACAGCTGAAACTATGGAAATACAAAGGATTGTAAGAGAATATTATGAAAGTTATATGCTAACAAACTGGATAACCTGGGAGAAATAGATAAATTCCTAGAGATATACAAAACTGATCCAGGAAGAAATAGAAAATCTGAACGGAAATTACAAGTAGTGAAATTGAATCAGTCATCAATAAACTGCCAAAAAATAAAAGTCCAGGACCAGATGGATTCACAGGTGAATTCTACCAGACATTTAAAGGAAAGTTAGTATCTATTCTCTGAAACTATTCCAAAAAAACAGAAGAGGAAGGAAAGCTTTCAAATACATTCTATGAGGTCAGCATTACCCTGATACCAAAACCAGACAAAGATACTACACACACACACACACACACACACACACACACACACCCAAAAAAACCTTAGAGAAAATGTTTGTCAACTTACTTGTTTGGCCTTACAAGGTTTAACCTTTAAGAATGAGGCTGGGGGGCGCCTGGGTGGCTCAGTCAGTTAAGCGTCTGACTTCAGCTCAGGTCACGATCTCGCGGTCTGCGAGTTCGAGCCCCGCGTCGGGCTCTGGGCTGATGGCTCAGAGCCTGGAGCCTGCTTCCGATTCTGTGTTTCCCTCTCTCTCTGCCCCTCCCCCGTTCATGCTGTGTCTCTCTCTGTCTCAAAAATAAATAAACGTTAAAAAAAAAAAATTAAAAAAAAAAAAAAAAGAATGAGGCTGAAAAGCATTTTTTAAGAAACAAAAACTGAGAGAGGTGCCTGACTGTCTCAGTCTGCAGAGCATGTGACTCTTGATCTCAGGATTGTAAATTTAAGCCCCATTTTGGTTGAAGAGATTACTTAAAAATAAAATATTAAAGGGGTGCCTGGGTGGCTCAGGTGGTTAAACATCTGACTCTTGATTTCAGCTCAGGTTATGATCTCACAGTTCG
Source organism: Panthera leo (assembly GCF_018350215.1). Taxonomy (NCBI): domain Eukaryota; kingdom Metazoa; phylum Chordata; class Mammalia; order Carnivora; family Felidae; genus Panthera; species Panthera leo. The sequence continues at coordinate 56,028,697 of NC_056687.1, forward strand.
TAGGATCGAGCCCCATATAAGGCTCTGCTCTGACAGTTTGGAGCCTGCTTAAGATTCTCTCTGTCTTCATCTCTCTCTGCCTCTTCTTTCCTTGTGCTCTCTCTCTCTCTTAAAATAAATAAGCATTAAAAAATAAATAAAATCTAAAAAAAAAACCCACAGAATTTAGCAACACAGAGATTTACTATGGGAACATTTATAAAATGAACTTCAAGAAGAAAAGTGAACCCAGAAAAAAGTCTGATATGGAAGAAGAAATGATGGGCAAAGACATTGACAAATATGTAGATGAATGTAAAGTAACATTGCCCCTAGTAGTAATGATGATGTACCAGCCATGAAAATTCACCTTGCAGATCTCCTATAACAGAGAACATGACTAACCAATAGCTCTAGTTTCTGCACTGTGAAATCCAACTTTATATTTACTCTGAGGTCACTGTTTCCATGTGCTCTTCCCAACCAATGAGTGAGTGCATAGAAATACCAAGGCAGGTCTACTCGTGAGAAATACAGAATAACTTTGTAGGAGGTATTTGGCTTACAGGCTCCCATGGCACTTTAGAATGCTATAACTCAACTGTCTTTCCTTTACATCTTCACTCACGATGAAATTTGCTTCATGGTCTGGTAGCTTTCCTAAACTCTCACTTTCTCTCAAAGAGATTTCCCCTAATAAAATCCATGCTCATTCAATCTATCCTGGTGCCTGCATCTGGAGGACTTAGACTAACATAATACTATTGTCTAATTTGTGGGGTTAACAACAATGTCAGTTAAGCAGAAGCCAAAGAAAAAAGCAGACATGAGTCGTACAGAAAACAAATAGCAAAATGGTAGACCTAAAATTAACCTTATTAGTAATTGAACCAAACTCTCTATCAAAAAGTAAAGTGTACAGGGGCATCTGGGTGGCTCAGTTGGTTGAGGGTCTGACTCTTGATTTTGGCTGGAAGCCCTGAGTTGGGCTCCTCCCTGAAGTGTGGAGCCTTCTTGAGATTCTCTCCCTCCCCCATCTCTCTGTCTCTCTCCCTCTCTGCCTCTCTCCCTCTCTGCCTGTCTGCCCAACTCATGCTCTCTCTCTCTCTCTTTCTTAAAAATAAAGCGAGAATTATCAATCTGGATAAAAAAGAAAAACCTAATTATATGCTTTCTGTATGAGACAGGTTAAAAGATACACAAAGGTAGAAAATAAAATGATAAAAAAATTTAAATGACATAAACAGTAACCATGAGAGAACTGGAATGGTTGCATTAGTATTATAAATAGAATTTAATGTAAGAAATAATTACTAGAGACAAAGAAGGACATTTCATTATGCTAAAAGACTATATCAGCAAGATAGAACATTATAAATGTATTTGCATCTTACTACAGAACCCCTAATATATGAAGCTAAAATTGAGAGTTGAAAAAATATACTATTCAATAGTTATATGTATACCTGTCTTGATAATTATGAAATGTAATTTTTTAATTTTATTTGGATTTATAAATATAAAAGAACTATACTATTATTGATAAATTTAAATTCCCCCTCTTCAATTCCATTGCCTTTTTCCCTCAGAGACATCTATGAAAAATTTAGTCTATATCTTTTCAGCTCATGGTTTTCCTACATGTATATATAACCTAAAACCTTAGATTCCTTGTTTTTTAATAATGCATGTAAATGTCATACTACACATATCTTTTTGCAGCCATTTATTTCACTTAAATCTGTCACCATTCTGGTACATATAGATTGATTTCATTCATATAAATACATTGAATAAACGTACATTTTATTTGCCTACTGATGAAAAATAATCCTCATTAAATCAGTATTATCTAATAGTAGTTAGAGAAGTCTTAAGAAAATAATAGATACTTATGTTTTACTGGAAATAAACTCTAATCCTGTTTCAAACATATTTTGTAAGGATCCTTTTCATAACCTTTTAAAGATTGCTGATGTTTGATGTTGAGTTCTGCTCTTGGTCTGCTGCTACCATGAGGTCTATCTGAATGTCAGAAATCTCGTCCTCCCCTGAAAAGCCAAGAAAATTCTTTTGGAGGGTTTTTTTAGTAAGTCCATATATGCTAAACAAAGCCTATGATTTTGATATTAATGAAGTATTAAGGTATGGTGTTTGCTGAATTTTGGATGGTAAATATTTACTCTTTCCCTTCAGTGAAATTCTAAGTGAATCAGCAAGTTTTTTTGTTTTTTGTTTTTTTATTCTAAATCTGTAGTCCTTTTGGTCATAAAACTGTTACTGGTCAATTGCCATTACATTTTCAGTGTAAAACACCAAGATTTTACAAAGATGAGGCATCACTTATATGTGTTTCTTTGGGCAGAGTTTCTGTAAGAAAAATACTTAGACATCAAATTGTTGGGTCATGTAGGGTTTAAGTATTTTGGATTTTTCTGGATGCTGCCAAATCGCTGTCCTAGAGCTATTCTTTAAAAAAAAATTTTTTTAAATGTTTATTTATTTTTGAGAGGGAGAGAGAGAGAGAGAGCATGAGCAGGGGAGGGGCAGAGGGTGAAGGAGACAGAATCCAAAGCAGGCCCAAGTTCTTAGCTGTCAGCACACAACCCGACGCAGGACTAAAACTCACAAACCTAACTGTGAGATCGTGGCCTGAGCCAAAGTCGGACACTCAACCGACTGAGCCACACAGGCACCCCATGTCTTAGAGCTATTCTGATGTCCTATTTAATGGATGAGTTCCCTTTACCTACCACTCTTGCCAGCAGTTGGTAATGTCAGGTATTTAATCTGTTTGGTGAAAGTAGTATCTCCTTGTTGTTTTCATTTACATTTACAGGATTATTTGTGACATTTTTCTCTGTTTTGTCTCATTGATCTATTCTTACACAACTAATACAACTTTAATTCCTATAACTTTATAATAAATTTTGATATTGGTAGAAGCTTACGTTCTATCATGTAATGCTGCCTCAATATCCTACTTTTTACTTTTACTTAGCTCTTTCCAGTATCTTATCTTTGTAAAATCTTATAAGTTCTGGAGGTTAAGGAATGTTTATTAGGCACCATTTGCATCCTATATATGGGTTAATTTCTGTTTCATCTTTATTAGCACTTACTAAATGGTAATACATATAACAGGTAAATGGAATGAGTCAATCAGTGCGGTATCAGATGTCTTCCTCAGTCAGTGGGTGAGTGAAAGGTTTCATTAGACAGTGGCCTTGCCCTATGCATTAGTTCACTCTTTCTTATTGCACCCGCACCTGGCACCTGCTTTATGGGTCCTCTCCTAGCTGTATCAACGTTCCTAGAAAGAGTGCTATGAAAGTTCTTCCCTGAGTTCTTCCTTTAGTTTCTGGAAGAGCATTCCACTGGGTCTTCTTTGCCCCAGAGTTGAGATAGTATTATGGATGGATTAGGACAGGGAGGAATAATTTCTAGGATGGTGCATAGCACTGGGTATGTGCTCCCTGCACATTAGACAAGGTGCAAGGAAAATGATGAATAATAATAGTAGTAATGGGAGCTTAGAGAAAGCTGGACACAAAAACAATAGGAATAAATGACAATAATTATAATAGCATTATCATTTTATATTTCCTTTAATTGTTTTTGCTAGTGGATTTAATCCTTTATTTTTAAATTTATTTTTAACTTAATTTTTTATTTTTTTTAAATTTACATCCTAATTAGTTAGCATATAGTGCAACAATGATTTCAGGAAGTAGATTCCTTAGTGCCCCTTACCCATTTGGCCCACCCCCCCTCCCACAACCCCTCCAGTAACCCTCAGTTTGTTCTCCATATTTATGAGTCTCTTCTGTTTTGTCCCCCTGCCTGTTTTTATATTATTTTTATTTCTCTTCCAATATATTCATCTGTTTTGTCTCTTAAAGTCCTCTTATGAGTGAAGTCATATGATTTTTGTCTTTTTCGACTAATTTCACTTAGCATGATACCCTCCAGTTCCATCTACATAGTTGCAAATGGCAAGATTTCATTCTTTTTGATTACTGAGTAATACTCCATTATATATATATACCACATATTTTTTCTTTTTACATTCATTAATTGAATTTATTATTTTGAAAAAAATTACAAACCTACAGAAAAGTTTATATGACAATAAATCCCCTATACTTTCTTTCTTTTTTTTTTATTATGAAATTTATTGTCAGATTGGTTTCCATACAACACCCAGTGCTCATCCCAACAGGTGCCCTCCTCAATACCCATCACCAACCCACCCTTCCCGCCCACCCCCCATAAACCCTCAGTTTGTTCTCAGTTTTTGGGAGTCTCTTATGTTTTGGCTCCCTCCCTCTCTAACTTTTATTTTTTCGTTCCCCTCCCCCATGGTCTTTGGTAAGTTTCTCAGGATCCACATAGGAGTGAAAACATATGGAATATGTCCTTCTCTGTATGACTTATTTCACTTAGCATAACACTCTCTAGTTCTATCCATGTTGCTACAAAAGGCCATATTTCATTCTTTCTCATTGCCATGTAGTATTCCACTGTGTATATAAACCACAATTTCTTTATCCATTTGTCAGTTGATGGACATTTAGGCTCTTTCCATAGTTTGGCTGTTGTTGAGAGTGCTGCTATAAACATTGGAGTACAAGTGCCCCTGTGCATCAGTACTCCTGTAGCAATGCTACTGCTGGGTCATAGGGTAGGTCTATTTTTAATTTTTTGAGGAACCTTCACCCTGTTTTCCAGAGTGGCTGTACCAGTTTGCATTCCCACCAACAGTGCAAGAGGGTTCCCGTTTCTCCACATCCTCTCCAGCATCTATAGTCTCCTGATTTGTTCATTTTAGCCACTCTGGCATGAGTTGATATCTGAGTGTGGTTTTAATTTGTATTTCCCTGATGAGGAGTGATGTTGATCATCTTTTCATGTGCCTGTTGGCCATCTGGATGTCTTCTTTAGAGAAGTGTCTATTCATGTTTTCTGCCCATTTCTTCACTGGGTTATTTGTTTTTCGGGTGTGGAGTTTGGTGAGCTCTTTATAGATTTTGGATACTAGCCCTTTGTCTGATACGTCATTTGGAAATATCTTTTCCCATTCCGTTGGTTGCCTTTAGTTTTGTTGATTGTTTCCTTTGCAGTGCAGAAGTTTTTTATCTTCATGAGATCCCAATAGTTCATTTTTGCTTTTAATTCCCTTGCCTTTGGGGATGTGTCAAGTAAGAAATTGCTATGGCTGAGGTCAGAGAGGTTTTTCCCTGCTTTCTCCTCTAGGGTTTGATGGTTTCCTGTCTCACCTTCAGGTCCTTTATCCATCTTGAGTTTATTTTTGTGAATGATGTAAGAAAGTGGTCTAGTTTCATTCTTCTGCATGTTGCTGTTCAGTTCTCCCAGCACCATTTGTTAAAGAGACTGTATTTTTTCCATTGGATATTCTTTCCCGCTTTGTCAAAGCCATACTTTTGTGGGTCTAGTTCTGGGGTTTCTATGCTATTCCATTGGTCTATGTGTCTGTTTTTGTGCCAATACTATGCTGTCTTGATGATTACAGCTTTGTAGTAGAGGCTAAAGTCTGGGATTGTGATGCCTCCTGCTTTGGTCTTCTTCAAAATTACTTTGGCTATTCGGGGCCTTTTGTGGTTCCATACAAATTTTAGGGTTGCTCGTTCTAGCTTTGAGAAGAATGCTGGTGCAATTTTGATTGGGATTGCATCGAATGTGTAGATAGCTTTAGGTAGTATTGACATTTTGACAATATTTATTCTTCCAATCCATGAGCACAGAATGTTTTTCCATTTCTTTATATCTTCTTCAATTTCCTTCATAAGCATTCTGTAGTTTTCAGTGTACAGATCTTTTACATCTTTGGTCAGGTTTATTCCTAGGTATTTTATGATTCTTGGTGCAATTGTGAATGGGATCAGTTTCTTTGTCTTTCTGTTGCTTCATTATTAGTGTATAAGAATGCAACTGATTTGTGTACATTGATTTTGTATCCTACAACTTTGCTGAATTCATGTATCAGTTCTCGCAGACTTTTGGTGGAGTCTATCGGATTTTCCATGTATAATATCATGTCATCTGCAAAAAGCGAAAGCTTGACTTCATCTTTGCCAATTTGGATGCCTTTGATTTCCTTTTGTTGTCTGATTGCTGATGCTAGAACTTCCAACACTATGTTAAACAACAGCGGTGAGAGTGGACATCCCTGTCGTGTTCCTGATCTCAGGGAAAAAGCTCTCAGTTTTTCCCGATTGAGAATGATATTAGCTGTGGGCTTTTCATAAATGGCTTTTATGATGTTTAAGTATGTTCCTTCTATCCCGACTTTCTCGAGGGTTTTTATTAAGAAAGGATGCTGAATTTTGTCAAATGCCTTTTTCAGCATCGATTGACAGGATCATATGGTTCTTATCTTTTCTTTTATTAATGTGATTTATCACATTGATTGATTTGCGAATGTTGAACCAGCCCTGCAGCCCAGGAATGAATCCCACTTGATCATGGTGAATAATTATTTTTATATGCTGTTGAATTCGATTTGCTCGTATCTTACTGAGAATTTTTGCATCCATATTCATCAGGGATATTGGCCTGTAGTTCTCTTTTTTTACTGGGTCTCTGTCTGGTTTAGACATCAAAGTAATGCTGGCTTCGTAAAATGAGTCTGGAAGTTTTCCTTCCCTTCCTTCCCTTTCTATTTTTTGGAATAGCTTGAGAAGGATAGGTATTATCTCTGCTTTAAATGTCTGGTAGAATTCCCCTGGAAAGCCATCTGGTCCTGGACTCTTGTTTGTTGGGAGATTTTTGATAACTGATTCAGTTGCTTCGCTGGTTATGGGTCTGTTCAAGCTTTTTATTTCCTCCTTTTGAGTTTTGGAAGGGTGTGGGTGTTTAGGAATTTGTCCATTTCTTCCAGGTTGTCCAGTTTGTTGGCATATAGTTTTTCATAGTATTCCGTGATAATTGCTTGTATTTCTGAGGGCTTGGTTGTAATAATTCTATTTTCATTCATGAGTTTATCCATTTGGGTCATCTCCCTTTTCTTTTTGAGAAGCCTGGCTAGAGGTTTATCAATTTTGTTTATTTTTTCAAAAAAACCAACTCTTGGTTTCATTGATCTGCTATACAGTTTTTTTTAGATTCTATATTGTTTATTTCTGCTCTGATCTTTACTATTTCTCCTGCTGGGTTTAGGGTGTCTTTGCTGTTCTGCTTCTGTTTCCTTTAGGTGTGCTGTTAGATTTTGTATTTGGGATTTTTCTTATTTCTTGAGATAGGCCTGGATTGCAATGTATTTTCCTCTCAGGACTGCCTTTGCTGCATCCCAAAGCATTTGGATTGTTCTATTTTCATTTTCATTTGTTTCCATATATTTTTTAATTTCTTCTCTAATTGCCTGGTTGACCCATTCATTCTTTAGTAGGGTGGTCTTTAACCTCCATGCTTTTGGAGGTTTTCCAGACTTTTTCTTGTGGTTGATATCAAGCTTCAGAGCATTGTGGTCTGAAAGCATGCATGGTATGACCTCAATTCTTTTACACTTATGAAGGGCTGTTTTGTGACCCATTATGTGATCTATCTTGGAGAATGTTCCATGTGCACTCGAGAAGAAAGTATATTCTGTTGCTTTGGGATGCAGAGTTCTAAATATATCTGTCAAGTCCGTCTGATCCAGTGTATCATTCAGGGCCCTTGTTTCTTTATTGATTGTGTGTCTAGATGATCTATCCAATGTTGTAAGTGGAGTATTAAAGTCCCCTGAAATTACCACATTCGTATCAATAAGGTTGCTTATATTTGTGATTAATTGTTTTATATATTTGGGGGCTCCCGTATTCGGCGCATAGACATGTATAATTGTTAGCTCTTCCTGATGGGTAGACCCTGTAATTATTATATAATGCCCTTCTTCATCTCTTGTTACAGACTTTAAAGTCTAATTTGTCTGATGTAAGTATGGCTACTTCAGCTTTCTTTTGACTTCCAGTAGCATGATAGATAGTTCTCCATCCCCTCACTCTGAATCTGAAGGTGTCCTCAGGTTTAAAATGAGTCTCTTGTGGACAGCAAATAGATGGGTCTTGTTTTTTTTTTTATCCATTCTGATACCGTATGTTTTTAGTTGGCGCATTTAGTCCATTTACATTCAATGTTATTATAGAAAGATATGACTTTAGAGTCATTGAGATGTCTGTAGGTTTCATGCTTGCAGTGATGTCTCTGGTACTTTGTCTCACAGGATCTCCCTTAGGATCTCTTGTAGGGCTGGTTTAGTGGTGATGAATTCCTTCAGTTTTTGTTTGTTTGGGAAGACCTTTATCTCTCCTTCTATTCTAAATGACAGACTTGCTGGATAAAGGATTCTTGGCTGCATTTTTTTCCTGTTCATCACATTGAAGATCTCGTGCCAATCCTTTCTGGCCTGCCAAGTTTCAGTAGACAGATCCATCATGAGTCTTATCGGTCTCCCTTTATATGTTAGAGCACGTTTATCCCTAGCTGCTTTTAGAATTCTCTCTTTATCCTTGTATTTTGCCAGTTTCACTATGATATGTCGTGCAGAAGATCGATTCAAGTTACGTCTGAAGGGAGTTCTCTGTGCCTCTTGGATTTCAATGCCTTTTTCCTTCCCCAGTTCAGGGAAGTTCTCAGCTATGATTTCTTCAAGTACACCTTCAGCACCTTTCCCTCTCTCTTCCTCCTCTGGAATACCAATTATGCCTATATTATTTCATGTAATTATGTCACTCAGTTCTCTAAGTCTCCCCTCATACTCCTGGATTTTTTTTATCTCTTTCTCAGCTTTTTCTTTTTCCGTAATTTTATCTTCTAATTCACCTATTCTCTCCTCTGCCTCTTCAATCCGAGCTGTGGTCATCTCCATTTTATTTTCCAGCTCATTTATAGCATTTTTTAGCTCCTCCTGGCTGTTCCTTAGTCCCTTGATCTCTGTAGCAATAGATTTTCTGCTGTCCTCTATACTTTTTTCAAGCCCAGTGTTTAATTTTATGACTATTATTTTAAATTCATTTTCTGCTATATTGGTTAAATCGTTTTTGATCAGTTCGTTAGCTGTTGCTATTTCCTGGAGTTTCTTTTGAGGAGAATTCTTCTGTTTTATCATTTTGGATAGTCCCTGGAGTGGTGGGGAACTGCAGGGGTCTTCCTCTGTGCTGTCTAGAATAACTTGCATTGGTGGGCGGGGCTGCAGTCAGACCTGATGTCTGCCCCAGTCCACAGCTGGGGCTACAGTCAGACTGGTGTGTACCTTATCTTCCCCTCTCCCAGGGGCAGGACTCACTGTGGAGTGGTGTGGCCTCTGTCTGGGCTACTTGCACACTGCCAGTCTTGTGGTACTGCTTCCATGGGATCTGGCATCTTAGCCGGGGTGGATCCACAGGGTGCACAGGGGCCGGCTGGGCAGGCTCTGCTTGCTTTGCCTCCATTGGTCTGCTTCGGGAGGGGCCATGCGGCACCAGGAGGGAGGCAGACACCCGTTGGAGGGATATATCTGCAGAAGCACAACGTTGGGTGTTTGCGTGGTGGAAGCAAGTTCTGTGACAGGAACTGGTTCCCTTTGGGATTTTGGCTGGGGGATGGGTGAGGGAGATGGCGCTTCCCAGAGCCTTTGTTCCCCACCAAGCTGAGCTCTGTCTTACAGGGCTCAACAACTCTCCCTCCAGCTCTCCTAGCAGAGCTGTTGACTTACAACATTCCAGATGTTAATTCCCGCTGGCTGTCAGAACACACTCCATCTGGTCCCTCCACTTTTGCAAGCCAGACTTGGGGGCTCTGCCTTGCCGGGTGGGCTGGCTGCCTCTCCACTGCCCTAGCTCCCTCCCGCCAGTCCATGTATCGCGCACCGCCTCTCCGCCCTTCCCACCCTCTTCCTCTTCCGTGGGCCTCTCATCTATGCTTGGCTCCAGAGAGTCCGTTCTGTTAGTCTTCTGGTGGTTTTCTGGGTAAATTAGGCAGATGCGGGTGGAATCTAAGCGATCTGCAGGAGGCGGTGAGCCCAGTGTCCTCCTACGCCGCCATCTTCTCCTGTAACCCCCCTATACCACATCTTCTTTATCCATTTATCCATTGATGGACTTTTGGGCTCTTTCCATACTTTGGCTATTGTTGATAGTGCTGCTATAAACATTGGGGTGCATGTGTCCCTTTGAAACAGCACACCTGTATCCATGGATAAATGCCTAGTAGTGCAATTGCTGGGTCATAGGGTAGTTCTATTTTTAGTTTTTTGAGGAACCTCCCTACTGTTTTCCAGAGTGGCTGCACCAGCTTGCATTCCCATGGGGATTTAATCTTTTGGTGTTAAGTATTATTTTCGTTGTTTTCTTTTAACTGCTACAATGATTTGCCCAAGAATGCACAAATGAACCAGTAACTCAATTTTGATGAAATGCAGAAGATCTGCATTTGAGTCCTGACCCCCACAGTTTCTCCAGTGCAAATCCCCCTTGGAAAGGTGTAACATGCTTTAAATAGCTAATTTAAATAGTGTTAAATAACCCTGAATTTGACACATTGATTCTGCATCATCTTATTAATCAGGACAGCCCATCAGGCATCATCACAACTTTCAAAATAGTACAGAGACTCGCTCAATAGATTAAACCTAGGCAGTTCTAGAAGTTTATAGTTCTTTGTTGTACATTTCCCTCTAGTTCCCAAGTCTGTTTTGTGGGAAAAGGCAAAACTGGCCAGATTTACTTCTTAATTTAGTATATATGTTTGTTGAGCTGGAGGCGGTGATTTGTTCTGATCTAATCAAATACTTCTAGGTTAAAGGGTTTTCTAGCTGTAAGGACTTTTGTTTAAAAACAGACCAAGGCAGATATTACAATAACATCTTTCTTTTTGCCCTAAGTAGTTATCTCTTAGAAATAGAGAATGCTGTATCATTGAGCAAGTGTCACAACTCTCCTAGGCTAAGTGGAGTGCTTGGTAGTGGAGGAATGACTTTCATCCAGAACAATGGGAAAACAAATGTAGGGTCCAGGGAGAGTCCAGGGGAAACCTGAATCTGGATTTCTGAACTGCAGCATGAAGTTGTCAGGCAATGCAATTTCCAGAGGTACCCCTGAAGTTTCTGTGTGAGATGTATTTATAGAGAAGCTTCCTTACTTTCTGTGAATAGCAGGATATTGTGTATGATGGGATACAGGGATCATTTTAAATAAATGTTACAAAAAAGACTTTCTAGAAAGAAGCAAAGATAATGAAGGGGTGTAGGATGAAATTCCCCAAAATGTGCCACTTTGGCATAAAGATTATCTCAAGTTAAAAGCAATTAAAACCTAGCAGATACAGGAAAAGCTCTGTTGCCTCCTCCATAAGTGCCTAAATTTACATTGGAAAGGAGAGCCTGCAAAAGGAAGAGAGTTACTCACAGACTCCCTTTACTGAAGGAACTTCTCTGCATAATAGAGCAACTCTGTTTTCCCCCCCAGTACTCCTTTTCACCTTCTTGGTGATGAGTTTTCTCCCCTTTGGATCCCCAGATCCCTACCTCTCTCCTTAGCTTATATGAGCTTCCTGTTGCCTCATTGTCTTTGGAATCCATGTCTGTGTGGATTCCTCCTACATATACGTATTAAATTGGATTTTTCTCCTATCAAATCTGTCTCATGTCAATTTGATTCTAAGTCCGGCTAGAAGGACCATGGAGCGGAAGAAGGTCTTCCTCCCTGACAATAGCAGTAAGTCACCCTCATGAATATTACCCAGAGAATGGAGAAACCTTCTCACTGCACTGTCATAACAACCAAAGAGCAGTGAGACGTTTGAGCCATCACTTTGCCTGACTGAAATTATCTCTAACTCACTGGCACCCTACCTGTTGGGATATAAATGATTTTGGATTCTTATTAAACTCTGGTTAAAGAAAGTCAAAAAATAAAAAGGAAAAAAAAAAGATACCCTCCTGTATCCAGATTCATTCTTATACAAATAGCCTTAATTACACTAATAACTCAAGACTCTTAGGCCAGTAACAATTAATTAATAATTTCTTTAATTTACCATACATTTAAATGTGTCCCTATACATAAATTTTACAAAGTATACAATACTATAATTTATGAGGTAAGTTTTATTTAACAGGCTGTTTAGTGTAATTTGTTTTCTGGTATCAACATTCCAATAGAATATATTCTACAATGCAGTCCAAGGATCATTTATGCCCTATGCTTCATCATTCCTAAAAGGTTTACATTCTAAATATGCTAGTGTCTAGAATATACAGTTTTGGGGAGGAAAAAAAAAACCCTCAATTTAATAAATATGTTATCCTGTGTTTTAATTTTAGTTAGCACTTTGGAATTCATAAAGCCCTACATTTTCATGGAATCCTTTCACTGATTCTTTTTGTTGGGGTTTATTCAATCTTTTATGCAGAAGAGGTTTTCCGAAGGTCACAGGCTTGGAAAATAGATTTAGGGAGGACACAACACGTTTTCTGGCTCCTGGTTCTTCCAAAATGTCTTATTTTTGGTAAAGATTCTACAATTCCTTTCCATTAGTTCAATAGGAAAGGACATCTTTTGGAAACATTTTCTGCATTTCCTCCATCTCTTTGGAATGTTAAAGCTTCAGGGGGCATCTACTGTTTTAGAGATAAGGCATAACTTTAAAAGAATTTAACAGATTTCAAGAAATGCACATTGCTCTTTGTGACAGAGAAGAGTATTAACCATGTAAACAATCAACATTTTTCTCTCTTTAGCTCAGCAAGTGAAATTAAGACTCAGATTATTTTGCCAAAAAATATGCCTGAAACTCAGCTGCAGGGCGTATTGCAGGCAAGAGCACATTTCACATCTCAAAATTATCTTATTTGCCACTGTTGGGAACTAAAAATACTCAAAGAAAACTACCACTGCAATTGTCATTATTAACATACGTGGTGTGCACTTTTGTATATTGTGCTGTTTGTCATGGAAATGGAAACACAAAGGAATTTAAGCAGTGACCTTCTGTTCATTTCCTATTGCTATGTAACAAATTAGCATATTCTTAAAAACCACCAAGTTGCCTTACACTTCCTGTAGATTAGAATTCCCTACATGATATAACTGGTGTTGGCCAGTGCTGTGGTCTCTCATTTGTAGCTGGAGAGAGTTCTTCCCAGCTCATTTAGGCAATTGACAGGCAGGATTCAGTTCTTTGGGTTATAAAATGATCTAGACCTTAGTTTTCATATTAACAATTGGCTAGGGTTGCTCTCAACCCCTAGAGGCCACCCTCAGGCTTTAGGCAAGACATAAGGCCCCATTGAAAAAACAATTCATGACATGTCTATACAGCACAAGAGTTCTCTGATGCTTCCAGTCTCTTTTAAAATCCTCATTTGATTACGTCAGCCCCACCAAGGATAAGCCCCTGTTGATTCACTTAAAGTCAACTGATTAGGGACTTTTAATTATATCTGAAAAATCCTTTCTGCCCTATGAGTAACGTAATCATGGGAGTCATATATTCTATCATATTCACAGGCTATGATGATGTTTTTTTCAAGAGGAGGGGTTTTACAAGGTGGGTATTCTGGGGAGCACCTCATGGGCCATTTTAGAAACCTATTTATTATAGACCTCTAGGTCAAGTATACCCACTAGAAAGATTATTATCCTCTATTTTTAATTTTTATTCTTGAAAAATGGTGCTGTTCTCTGACAATAGCAGTTTTCTTTGGGAATTTTTTCTTTCCTACTTCTTGCCCCTACATCAACCCTGCAATGTTATTCCCTTCCTTTCTACATTCCAAGTTGTAAGAAGTGACGTATTGCTGACCAATCAGCATATTCTATCCTCTCAATAGTGATTTATTTAGATATAGTCACATTATAAGAGGAAATCATTAGAGTAGTCTGGAAATTTGTTGCAATTATTGAGAATTAGAGTCTATTTCCACTGGGAGTTGTTAGATGTAGGATGAGACAATGCTGGAATTACCTAGGAGCTACCATATGGGAGAATGTCTAAGAGTAAGTTCTTCACTGAAAAAGTTGAAGTCGAGGACGGCTCAGGAGTCTTGATGACATTGTTGGAAGATTTTTAGGTCTAAAGTCAGGTCTACTTTGTATTTTTTAGTCATGTGAACCATTATTGTAATTACTACTGCTACTACCGCTATCATTATTGTCACTGCTATTATCTGAATTAAGTCTGTTTCTTCGATTGCAACTCAAAGATTCTATGATTTCATATCCCTCAAATTTTCTTGGTAGCAGAAAGCAAGTCTAAGACTGCAATGTGTTTAGAGATCAAGAAACCGTATGCTTCAAGCAACATCATGAATTTCAATTGAGAATGACTGAGCAGAGAGTTTCTTTGATGCATCTTCTAGAACTTTCTCCCCAACTATTCTAAATGAAGAATCATACTTTCTAAACAACAATAAATAAAGCATTTATGTTAGTGTTAAGATAATTGCATTAGTCAGGGTTCTTTAGAGAAGCAGAATTCATGTATATGTGAATGAGAGAGAAGGAGATTTATTTTAAGTTACTGGTTTAAGCTATTGAGGCTGGCAAATCTGAAATTTGTATTGTAGGGCAGGCCAGCAAGGTGGAAATTCAGGCAGGGTTTCCATGTTGCAGTTGTGAAAATTGTTTCTACCTTGAGAATCTTTGCTCTTCAGACTGAGTGAGGCTTACCTGTATTGTGGAGAGTAATCTCTTTTACTTAAAGTCTATTGAATGAAATAATCACATCTAAAAAATACATTTACAGAAACATCTAGATAAGTGTTTGACCAAACAGTTATGCACTATAGCTTAATTGGCACATAAAATTAACCATCAAAAGAATAAATGACAGACTGTTATGATTTTCTCTTTGCTCATCCATACTTTTTTTTTTTTTTTTTTTTTAAAGTAAGCTCCACGCCCAGTGTGTAGCCCATTACAGGATCTGAACTCATAACCCTGAGATCAAGACCTGAGTTGAGGTCAAGAGTCATACACTTAATCAGCTGAGCCACCCAGGTTCCCCCCATCCTTTTTTTAAAATTTATTTATTTTTAAAATTTTATTTAAATCCAAGTTAGTTAACATGTAGTGTAATAATGGTTTCAGGAGTAGAACCCAGTGATTCATGACTTACATATAATACCCAGTGCTCATCCCAACAAGTGCCCTCCTTAATTAAGCCCATAACCCATTTAGCCCACCCCTCCCGCCATCCAACACTCCTCCAGCAACCTTCAGTTTGGTATCTGTATTTAATTAAGAGTCTCTTATGGTTTGCCTCCCTCTCTGTTTTTATCTTATTTTTCTTTCCCTTCTCCTATATTTATCTATTTTTTTTGTTCATCTATTTTGTTTCTTAAATTCCACATATGAGTGAAATCATATGATATTTATCTTTCTCTGACCGACTGACTTTGCTTAGCATAATATATTCTAGTTCCATCCACATTGTTGCAAATGGCAAAATTTCACTATTTTTGATTGCCAAGTAATATTCCATTATATGTATATATCTATTCATCAGTGATGGACATTTGCATGCCCCTGTACTTTAAACAAAAGAAAAATGGTTACATAACTGAAAGATTTTAATTTTCTCATTAATCTTAGATTGTCAATGTCATATTTGCTGAGGATATTTAGGTTAGTAATCTTATTCCTACTGTTATTCATGGGAAACTTTTTTTTTTGTCTTTTCTAAATACAATTTGGTCATGTTTCCCAAGAAAACCTGATAGCTACAGATGCAATGATAATCCTAGATGTTATAAACTCTGTGATACTTCACCTGATTCTATAGCACCATGAGCCATAGTGATGTATGTGGAATTCAGGAAAAATAGACCTGAAAGAACCTTGAGAGTTATCCCTTCAGTGTTCTCATTTTATAGACAAAGAAACTGGGGCCCAGAAAATTACATAATTGATCCCATGATTACTCAGTTTTAAGTGGTTGAATTGGGACTAGCATTCAGTGTATCTGATCTCAACTATATTTTTCTTAACACATTGCCTTTTAAACATTTTCCATTCTAATATACATTTTTTTCTCAATTTAATTTTTAAGTAGGTTTTATTTTTCCAGAGATGATAGAAATTTTATTTGTTTGCTTATTTATTTATTCATCCCTTCATTCTAGGTCTTTTAGTTTTAAATAGAGATTTATCATAGTCTAATAAACATATAGTTTAAACACATAACAGTTCAACAAACTGCTAGAGTTCCCACGAAGAAATTATGAACAACAGGGATCTCAACCCTCAGCTGTCATTCAATTTACCAATCACTTTTGGGACAAAGATGTATTCTGCTCTATTTTGGACCCTAAATAGGATACCATCTTTTGCGATGACATTAGTCCTCAGTCCCCGTATAGGCTCCAAGGACCCTCAGCCTCTTTCTTCCTTCTCCATCATGTTTATTCAGCCATCAGGTCTTGAACTTTTATTCAGTGCTAGACACCAGGATGGCCAATAGGGGTACAGTGGTGAACGAGATATAGCAATGTGTTCAACTGGTAGTCTAATGTTGGAGAAAGATTGTAAACAGCTGTTATGCATAGTACAAATTTCCATGGGACGGTCGACGGGCATGATAGAAGTTTTTTAGAAGCAAGCCTTGAATTAGGTGTGATATATTTCCTATGAGGTAGGTGTTGAAAATATTTGTTTTGTTGAAAAATATATTTTGATATAAATGCTCCATGCCAGCTCTACTGCTAATATCCCAGAACTTTACTAGGGGCAGAGGAAGAGCAGAGTTGACTGCTCTCCCAACATTCTGTCTTTATAATCATTAGAGTGTTTAATCAAATTGTGGTGACATTTTCTCTTCAGTATCTCTTTTCTCATTCTAAATTATGGCTCTGTGTGCTCTTTATAGGACATTTTTCTGCCTCAGAAATCTTTGTGTTCTAAATATTTAGGATGTGACTCAAAGTGTTCAATATATGGTTTTTGAAGGAAGGAAAGAAGGGGGGGAGGGGTGGATTCTTAGATGCTCATTATAGAGCCTAGCTATGTTTTCACAAAATTGTATGGTAGTTCACCATATTTGGTTGTTTTCAAATGACTTTTTGTTGTGTACTATGCATAACATAAAATTGACTCAGTTAGCCATTTTTAAGTATACATTTCAGTGGTATTAAGTACATTCCCAGTGTTGTGTAACCACCACCACTATCCATCTCCAGAATTTCTTCATCATTCCACGATGAAATTTTGTACCCATTAAACAATAAATCCCCATTCCTCCCTCCCTGTAACTCCTTGTCACCATTGTTCTACTTTCTGTCTCTCCTAAGTTGATTATTCAAGGTACCTCATGTAAATATGAGAATCATGCAATATTTATCCTTTTGTGTATGGCTCACTTCACTTAACTGTAATGTCTTTAAGGTTTCTCTGTGTTGTACAGTATATCCAAATTTTAATCCTTTTTATGGCTGAGTAATATTCCAGTGTATGTACATATATACCACATTATATTTAGTCACCTGTTGATGGACGTTTGTGATGTTTCCACCTTTTGGCTATTGTGAATAATCCTGTTTTCAATTCCTTTTTTTTTAAATTTTTAATGTTTATTTATTTTTGAGAGACAGACAGAGAGACTGTGAGCAGGGGAGGGGCAGAGAGAGAGGGAGACACAGAATCTGAAGCAGGCTCTAGGTTTGGAGCTGGCAGCACAGAGCCTGATGCTGGGCTTGAACCCACAAACGGTGAGATCATGACCTGAGCCAAGTTGTATGCTTAACCAACTGAGCCACCCAGGTGCCCCCTGTTTTCAATTCTTTTGTGTATGTATCCAGAAGTGGAATTGCTGGATCATATTGTAATTCCGTGTTTAGTTTTTTTTTTTAAACATCATGCTGTTTTCTCTAGCAGCTGCATCATTTTACCTTCCCATCAACCATGCACAAGGGTTCCAGTTTTTCTACATCTGTGTAAACCTTTGTTGTTTTCTGTTTTATTTGTTTGTTTTTTGATAATAGCCATTCTAATGGGTGTGAAGTGGTATCATATTTATTTTATAATATATTTTATTCTCTTTGTAATATATCAAACTTTGTAATAACATGTCATTAAATATCCTTAAACGAGACCATTTTCATTTCTGGTATAATATTCCATCATATAGTTAAACATCACATATTTAATTAATCATTTATTGCCAGGTGTGTATGTTGTACACATTCTAGATTGTATTCTGATTTTTCCCCAATCTCAAATCTGATTTTGTAAGAAAGCCCACTGTTCTGTTCGTTTTTGTTCCAAGGAATGGGTGGTATATGTGTGTGGGTATGTCTGTGAGTTGTAAGTCTTTGTTTGTATGGTTGGCAGGTGTAGGGTGGGTGGTGGTGATAACAATTTTAGCCACTTGTTTGAGTCGTCTTTAAAATATTCAGGGATTTAAAATACACGTTTTATGATGAAAGTATTATCTTTCATAAAAAATTTCCATTGTCTTTCCTTATTTTTTAAATTATTTTGTATTATTTTTTATTTTAGAGAGAGAGCAGGCAAGCACAAATGGGGGAGATGGGTGAGGGGGTGGGGGGGGAGAGAGAGAGAGAAAGAAAGAAAGAAAGAAAGAAAGAAAGAAAGAAAGGAAAATGATTTTAAGCAAGCTGCACACTCAGTGCAGAGCCTGACACAGGGCCTGATCCCACAACCCTGGTATCATGACCTGGCCCGAAATCAAGAATCAGACGTTTTACGACTGAGTCACCTAGGTGCTCTGGTCTTTCCTTTTAAATTATGAATGTTTAATTTGGCCTTTTCTTGGATTGGGTTCCTTGGGAGACTCAGGGATATGTACACAAGGCAGAAGATTTCCAGGGAAGTGCTCTTCAACACTATCTGTGAATGAATGTGAGAGCGAGGCTCTCCTTCAGACTGGATAGGGCAGTGCCAATGGATGCTCCAGCGGATCTTCCGGGTGCCAGATGACACAGTGGTTCCCAAGTGCATAATATACAATATGCAGGTATCACACACTGGGTCCGTTTCTCTATGTTTAGTTACATGCCTCTTTCTCAGACTTCTCTGTCCCAAGTCTCCTAGTCTTTTTCCTCCCAGGCTTGGTCCAACCAGCCAAGCCCTTTGCTATTTCTCATGGCACCGTATATATCGTCACCACTTTTCACGCAAAGCAGGTGGCTGGGTACACGACCAGCTGTCAGTTTTCAGCTTGCACCTCTACATCAAGCTAGTCTATCTAGGAGTGAAGAATTTCTGATATTTCTTGTCTTTTTTAAAAGTTTGTCTATCTATCTATCTATCTATCTATCTATCTATCTATCTATCTATCTAAGTAATCTCTACTACATCCAACGTGGGACTCAAACTCTGACCCTGAGATCAAGAGTTGTATGCTCTTCTGACTGAGCCAGCCAGGCATGCCTAATATTTATCATTCACCTAACACAGGCCTTAACTTTCTTTGTGCTTCTAACATCACCTGAGCATCCTGTTAGCACTTTCCTGAAGCCCTTGCAGAATGTTAAATCCTGTCTTGGGGCACCTGAGTGGCTCAGTTGGTTAAGTGTCTGACTTCGGCTCAGGTCATAATCTCACAGTTCGTGCGTTCGAGCCCCATGTCGGGCTCTGTGCTGACAGCTCAGAGCCTGGAGCCTGCTTCGGATTCTGCACCTCCCTTTCTCTCTTCCCCTCCCCTGCTCACACTCTGTCTCTCTTTCTCTCTCAAAAATAAATAAACATTAAAAAAACATTAAAAAAAGAAAAGAATGTTAAATCCGGTCTCACAGGAGAATGCTCCCATAGTGATAGATTCTTCCTCATCCAACTTAATGTTCCATGCCCCTTGTTTCAGAGCCCTTAGATCCAGTTCTACATGTGATCTCACAGCTTCTGCTAGTGCATGTGGTATGTGATCCACACACCAGGTAGCCCAGTTCATGAATGCCTGGGTCCTGAAGATCTGAGTTGTATACCATAGCACCTTCTCCAGATACCTTTTTATGGAAAGGTCACCTTTTCTTTTCTGTACAGTGGAACACATTTATAAAATAATAATGATGATGATGATAGTAATAGCTGTCACTTATCGAACACATACTATATGTCACATAGATTTATGAATTATTAAGTTTTATACCTTTGCCTCAAGGTATGTTATGATTTTATAAATATGGCAACTAAAGCTTAGTGAATTTGTCATTTAATCATGGTCATATGTATAGCTAGTATTTAAATTGCAGTCAGATAATCTTCAAAACTCATGCCTTATTTGAGTTAAAGAACTTCACCTTTTTATTTTTTTAATTTTTAATTTTTTAAAAAGTTTATTTTTAGAGAGAGAGAGAGAACATGTGCACATGAATTGGGAAGGGGCAGAGAGAAAGGGACAGAAAAAATCCCAAATGGGAGCCTGACACGGTGCTTGAACTTATGAACCATGACATCCTGACCTGAGCTGACGTCAAGAGTTGGAAGCTTAACCAACTTGACACCCAGGTGCCCCAGAACTTCACCTTTTAGAAAACAATTATTATGAGTCTAGTCTTTAATTCCCAGGGCAGTAAGGAACCTAATATTAGTCTTGATTTGGAGCTTCTCCTTCTTATGGTTCTAGAAAACTTGAGTTGGGGCAAGTAGAGGTGATAAGTGGCCTAGTCTATAGCCCATAGTGTCTTTATTATTACATTGTTTATTCTGCTGTATGGTGCTTTTACACAGACTGGTCTTTTGTCATTATTCTTATAGAACTGTACTGGACCAGCTCAGAGCTCTCAATTTGAGAGGTCCTCCCCATTGGTGCACAGAGGCCCTTAATAGTGCTCTCAAGGCCAAGGCCCTTAGAGAGCAACCTCAGATATTCCCCTCTGAATCCCATTTGGGACGCTATGTGTGGCTGGGACGCAGGGCTCCTCCATTTGCCAAAAATTCAACCCCATCTAGCTCAAGGTCTAGGGGATGCTTACCCTCTCATTTTTTCCAGCCTACATTCTCCTTTATCTCACTGAAGGACTGAAGTGGAGATTATGTATCTATATCTACCTGTATTTATATGTATCTATCCTGCTATCATTATGAATTATTTCAATGAAATTGTTTTAGCTATTGGCAACCTAGTTTTTTCTCTGTTACTAAAGTTACCGTAAATGAAGTAAAAGTGCTTGATAAAAAATCACAAACTCTTATTGTCAGAAGTTTTTTCAAAATCAGTGAAAGCTACCACATTAAAAAGAAAAATGTCAAGAACAGGAGTAACATGTATTGCCCTCTTATTCTGCCTTTTTTTTTTTTTTCCAATGGCTCTTTGGATAATTTCTGCTTCTAGGAGGAAAGGATGGGTTATGAAGAAGACAAGTACTAAAAAGTTTATTGAGAACACTTGTTCCTATATATATTGTATATAAGTTGCCTGGTGTAGTGTAGGAACTCAATAAACATTAGTTTAACTTCTGTGCTTCCCAGAGAATGTGGAGGAGGAAACATGAATAGATGGTAAAAGCAAGACTCTAGTTCTATGATTTCAAACTTTTCCAGAAATGCCTTTTTAATGTTTTAAAAAAGAACTGTAAGAACCCCCACAGGATAGAAACTTTGGAGGAGTAGCAATTATGAAAAAAAAAATTCTTGGGATTCAGAGGACTAAGATTTTGTCTTTTCATTGTGTCTTGTCATTTATATTCTTCCTTGCTTCTCTATTTCTTTGCCTGGCACATCACCTTCATAGGACTGTGTAAAGACAAGGTAATGTCTCTAAAGCAGTCTCTGGTGCCTATTGGGTTTTCTCTCATAATTTACTGCTTCCACAGGTGATTAAAGTCCATGGCTGGTCACAGGAATTCTTCAAGGTTACTGGGATGTCATTCACTCAGCTGGGGAGGTCTTTGTGTCCCTCTGACTTAGGCTGTTTATGTCACCCTATTGCTGGGAGCATGTCTTATTGTATCCATTAGCATAAAGGTGTTCAGAGTTAATGATGAGTAAACAATGTACATTTTATGTGTTTTACAGGTAATTACCTTTCTTTTGCATCTTGGGTGGAACAACCTGACGGTGCTCACAACTGTTATTTGAACACATTTTAAAAATTGCTTTGGTCATTATTTCAGGCACTTGTAAAATTGCCCCCTAAGAATCCTGCTAAAAGGCCTATGCATTTAGATTCATGGCACTGCGTCCGGGCATTCTCCTGTTTGAAGAAAACATAAGTACCTGCCAAGGTGCAATGGGCAGTTTTGGAAAAGCAATGATCACTCTGTTCCTATCTTATAGAAGTCCACTGTTTAATTCTCTGGTGCAAAGCAATCACATACAGAAGACGCAGATAGTCCCTTAGCATGAAAGGCTACTTGCTATCTAAGCTGCCCCATTCAGTAGATACCATTTGCATGAAAAGACTGAGGTCCCTGGCTTTCTCTGCATTGTTTGTACTCTTCTATTAGGGAGGTAGTACAGTAGTGTGGTTAACAGAGGTGATTTTGACCTTACATAAAACTGGGTCAGATCCTGACTTTGCTGTCTTTAAACTAGGTGATATCTGTCCAACCCCCTAAGCTCTTCGAGCTTCAGCACCTTTTCTATGCAGTTCTTAACTTAGTGTCCTCTTGCAAGTTAAATGGCCAACAATTTGACACACATGGCTACACAGTAAACTCTTATATGGCCTGATTATTGAAACTAATTTTTAGTTTTCTTCTGCAAAATTGTTTTACCATGGTTTCACAAGTGTTTTAATCACCATACTAGAATGCAAATCCCTGTAGGTTCGAGTAGATGTTCGATACGTCTCTGTCCCTCAGATGGGACAGTTTGTGCAAAGCATGCATGAGGTAAACTGGAGATCCTGTGTTATAATTGCTCCTTCTCTTAGTTGTGACAGGTTATGCTGAGACACCCATATTTCTCTTACTAGCTTGCTGCTGCAATTAAGGGCATGTATTTGGAAGAGTGCTGGCTTGAGACAGGAGTGCTGATCATAGTTATAGAACTGGATTTTTCATTCCATGAAGCCAATTTGCCCATGAAACCAATTGGTTGAACCTAGGGTCCTGTTCTCATAAGCTCCACATTCTGGTTACTGATTGAAGCATTGCTTTCTGAAAGCTGTCGCTTTTGTTACAAGTTGAACTGCACAAAAAAGATCAGAGCCAGAAAAGTGTTTAGAGCTCATGAGGTCAGGGAGGCCACAAAGGGATTTTTACACAGCTCTCTTTATTATTTGTGATGAGCTGCTGAATTCCGGAGGCTTGGGATATTATGTAGTTCTCAGACTGGGTAAAATCAGATGAACTGTAACTTTAAATTAGCCAGATGGGAGGATTAGATATATCCTTTTTTGATATTTTATTGTCATTTCCAATTTTTCAATTTCTAGGTGAAATTCTTTAATCCTATTGGAAAAACGTGAAAATTTTTTAATACAAGGAAAATAGAGGGATCCAAAATGAAAAGTCGTAAACAAAGATACTCTTATATCTTGTTCTGACCAAAAAGCTCCCCAAAATACCCCAAAACAAACAAACCCAAATAACCAATAAACCCAAGTAGTTATTGAATTATGATTCTCCAACATTAAAAGGCAATGGGCTCTTTACAAGACAGGCTCCTTAGTGCATTGCCAAGATGTCTCAATTTCTCAAGCATATTAGTAGGTCTCATCCATGAGCTCTTGCTTGTTCTACATATGACTTAAAGCAGCAGTTTGTACATAATGGGTGGTCAGTAACTGTTGCTGTTGCTTTTATTAAGTCCTTGCAGTATGAGGTATGTTACTATTAACTCCATTTAACACTTGTGAGTACTGAGACTTAGAGATATATTACATAACTTACCTCCCCAAGAACTGTTCTCTGGGTAGATGGGCCTCCTGAAATGTAATGCCAAGTCTTTATTCTGGCAAATTGCATGCTCTTCTCTCTGACACTGTACGGATTCACAAACCTGCCTTTGAATTTGTGAATTTATCCTGCCCCAGGATCTGGTACTCATTTTAGTACACTCAAAAATACTGTCTGTCAGCACACTGAGAGTGGGCTTACTAACCGGGTTCACAGACCAATGCATAAGCCAGAGTAAGTAGGTTTTTTTAAAAAATTTTTTTAAATGTTTATTCATTTTTGATTTTTTTTTTTTTTCAACATTTTTTATTTATTTTTGGGACAGAGAGAGACAGAGCATGAACGGGGGAGGGGCAGAGAGAGAGGGAGACACAGAATCGGAAACAGGCTCCAGGCTCCGAGCCATCAGCCCAGAGCCTGACGTGGGGCTCGAACTCACGGACCGCGAGATCGTGACCTGGCTGAAGTCGGACGCTTAACCGACTGCGCCACCCAGGCGCCCCAATGTTTATTCATTTTTGAAAGACAGAGAGAGACAGAGCACAAGCAGGGGTGGGGCGGAGAGAGAAGGGGACACAGAATCTGAAGCAGGCTCCAGGCTCTGAGCTGTCAGCACGGATCCCGACGTGGGGCTTGAACTCACGAACTGCGAGATCATGACCTGAGCCAAAGTCAGATGCTCCACCGACTGAGCCACCCAGGCACCCCCAGAGTAAGTAGGTTTTAATTTGATATTTGTATTAGATCTTTTTCCATGAAAAGTCCAATGCAAGCTAGCTTATACAAAATAAAATAAAGACAAAAATTGCTGGCTTCCATAATTGAAAATAACAGTGCTAACTTTTTTTTTAGAAATTTATTGTCCAATTGGTTTCCATACAACACCCAGTGCTCATCCCAACGGGTGCCCTCTTCAATGCCCATCACCCACTTTCCCCTCCCTCCCATCCCACATCGACCCTCAGTTTATTCTCAGTTTTTAAGTCTCTTATGGTTTGGCTCCCTCCCTCTCTAACTTTTTTTTTTCCTTCCCCTCCCTCATGGTCTTCTGTTAAGTTTTTCAGGATCCACATAAAAGTGAAAACATATGGTATCTGTCTTTCTCTGTATGACTTATTTCACTTAGCATAACACTCTCCAGTTCCATCCACATTGCTACAAAAGGCCATATTTCATTCTTTCTCATTGCCAAGTAGTAATTCATTGTGTATATAAACCATAGTTTCTTTATCCATTCGTCAGTTGATGGACATTTAGGCTCTTTCCATAGTTTGGCTATTGTTGAAGGTGCTGCTATAAACATTGGGGTACAAGTGCCCCTATGCATCAGTACTCCTGTATCCCTTGGGTAAATTCCTAGCAATGCTACTGCTAGGTCATAGGGTAGATCTGTTTTTAATTTTTTGACGAACCTCCACACTGTTTTCCAGAGTGGCTGCACCAGTTTGCATTCCCACCAACAGTGCAAGAGGGTTCCCGTTTCTCCACATCCTCGCCAGCATCTATAGTCTCCTGATTTGTTCATGTTGGCCACTCTGACTGGTGTGAGGTGATATCTGAGTGTGGTTTTAATTTGTATTTCCCTGATGAGGAATGATGTTGAGCATCTTTTCATGTGCCTGTTGGCCATCTGGATGTCTTCTTTAGAGAAGTGTCTATTCACGTCTTCTGCCCATTTCTTCACTGGATTATTTGTTTTCTGGCTGTGAAGTTTGGTGAGTTCTTCATGGATTTTGGATACTAGCCCTTTGTCTGATAATGCCATTTGGAAATATCTTTTCCCATTCCGTTGGTTGCCTTTTAGTTTTGTTGGTTGTTTCCTTTGCAGTGCAGAAGCTTTTTATCTTCATGAGATCCCAGTAGTTCATTTTTGCTTTTAATTCCCTTGCCTTTGGGGATGTGTCAAGTAAGAAATCGCTGCCGCTGAGGTCAGAGAGGTTTTTTTCCTGCTTTCCCTTCTAGGGTTTTGATGTTTTCCTGTCTCACATTCAGGTCCTTCCTCCATTTTGAGTTCATTTTTGTGAATGGTGTAAGAAAGTGGTCTAGTTTCATTCTTCTACATGTTGGTGTCCAGTTCTCCCAGCACCATTTGAATGTGGTAATTGCAGGGGACTTTAATACCCCACTAACAGCAATGTATAGATCATCTAGACACACAATCAATAAAGAAACAAGGGCCCTGAATGATACATTGGATCAGATGGACTTGAAAGATATATTTAGAACTTTGCATCCCAAAGCAACAGAATATACTTTCTTCTCGAGTGCACATGGAACATTCTCCAAGATAGATCACATACTGGGCCACAAAACAGCCCTTCATAAGTGTAAAAGAATTGAGGTCATACCATGCATGCTTTCAGATCACAATGCTTTGAATCTTGAAATCAACCACAGGAAAAAGTCTGGAAAACCTCCAAAAGCATGGAGGTTAAAGACCACCCTACTAAAGAATGAATGGGTCAACCAGGCAATTAGAGAAGAAATTAAAAAATATATGGAAACAAATGAAAATGAAAATACAACAATCCAAATGCTTTGGGATGCAGCAAAGGCAGTCCTGAGAGGAAAATACATGCAACCCAGGCCTATCTCAAGAAATAAGAAAAATCCCACATACAAAATCTAACAACACAGCTAAAGGAACTAGAAACAGAACAGCAAAGACACACCAAACCCAGCAGAAGAAGAGAGATCATAAATATCAGAGCAGAAATAAACAATATAGAATCTAAAAAAAAAAAAAAAAAAAAAAAAAACTAGAGCAGATCAATGAAACCAAGAGTTGGTTTTTTGAAAAAATAAACAAAATTGATAAACCTTTAGCCAGGCTTCTCAAAAAGAAAAGGGAGATGGCCCAAATAGATAAAATCATGAATGAAAATGGAATTATTACAACCAATTCCTCAGAAATACAAGCAATTATCAGAGAATACTATGAAAAATTATATGCCAACAAACTGGACATTCTGGAAGAAATGGACAAATTCCTAAACACCCACATACTTCTAAAACTCAAACAGGAAGAAATAGAAAATTTGAACAGACCCATAACCAGTGAAGAAATTGAACAGTGCTAACTTCTGGTTACTAAACCAGTCACAGTAACTTTGATTTATCTAAGCCTCAGTCATGTTCCTAGTCCTATACCGGGAAGGCTGAATCCTTCCACAAACATGGATTGAAGGAAATAAAAATGTTTTCATTAAAAGAAGGCTGAATGAATTCCAATTAGACAAAAAGAACAGGTGCCCATACAGTCTTTCACACAGTCTCAAGGACTTAGGATTGAGAGGGGATATTTCCCCAGGGGAGAAGTTGTACATGAAAAGCTAAATCAAAACCAGAAGTTGTTTATTGAGTATATAATCAGAACGCAGATCCATAGATGGTTTGAAGTTAAATTGTGCTGAACTGTGTTAGCTGAAGAATCTCTATAATGAAGTCATTCCTAGGAGAGATTTTAGGAAGATGGTGTCTGCAAGTTGGGGAAGAACTATCCCCCACTCCCATTAGTGTTGGACTACTTGCCAACCTATGCTGCTTTGTTGTACTAATTTCTATGCTCGATGCTAACTGTATTAGTCAGGGTTCTCCAGTGAAACAAAACCAATAGGAAATGCATAAATATAAATATAAAGATGTTTATACATAAAGAGATTTATTTTAGGGAATTGGCTCATGCAATTATGGAGGTTGACAAGTCCCAAGATCTTCAGGGTGAGATGGCAAGCTTGGGACCCAGGAGAGCCTGAGTCCATTCTGAGTCTGAAGGCCTGGGAACCAGAGAACCTATGGTATAGTTCTGGTATGAAGGTTGGCAGACTCAGGACCCAAGGTTCAAGTCCGCAGGCAGGAAAAAGCTGATGTCTCAGTTTGAAAGCAGTTAGGTGGGAGGATGTCACCCTTACTTGGGGAAGGGTCAACCTTTTTCTCCTATTCAAGCCCTCAGCTGAATGGATGAAGCTCACTCACGTTAGTTAGGGAGGACAATCTGCTCTACTCATTCTACCAATTTCAGTGTTAATCTCATCTAAAAACCTCCTCAGAGAAACACCAAGAATTATGTTTGAGCAAATGTCTAGGGATCTCATGGCTCAATCAAGGTGACACATGAAATTAACCATCACAAGAATCATTCCCTTTTTCTGCATAGATACAGTAAATTGAGCAGGCTTTCACTTACTTAAATGATAATAGCATCCAACGTCCTACTTTCTAAGATTAAAAACAAGGCAACTTGTTTGAAATTTTGAACCTGTCTGCTCTGTAATAAAAATTTTGCAAATAAGCTTTTGGTTTACTTCCACATAAGCTGTCTGCAGTTTATAAGACTTAATTCATAGGGTGCATTGCTTATTTCCAAGATTTGGGGAGCTTTCATAGTAAAACCCATAATTTGTGCTAAATTGGATGGTAAGTGCTTGGTGGTGAGGCAGGGAAAATGGACATTGAAGAATTCTGAGAAGGACTTCAAATCCAGTTGGTAGATAAGATGACTCTGAATGAAATTATTGGTAAATATGATAAAATAGTATCTAATAATATAGTTAAAATTCTCATAAAAATAGTAAGTAACTTAATGATGTTAATATCTAAGTTCTTTCAAATACCATTTGTGAAAAGTGTTACATTGAAAAAAAATTTTTTTAAGTGTGTGTGTGTGTGTGTGTGTGTGTGTGTGTGTGTGTGTGTTTTAAGTTTATTTATTTATTCTGAGAGAGAGTGTACAAGCAAGGGAGGGGCAGACAGAGAGGGAGAGAGAGAATCCCAGTCACTGACAGTGCACTGACAGTTCAGAGCCCAGTGTAGGGCTTAACCTCACAAGCTGTGAGATCATGACCTTAGCCAAAATCAAGAGTCAGTGGTTTAACCAATTGAGCCACCCAGGTGCCCTTGAAAAAATTTTTTTTAAATGTTTATTTTTGCAAGAAAGAGTGAACAGAGGGAGGGGCATAGAGAGAGGGAGACAGAGGATCTCTAGCAGTTTCTGTGCTGCCAGTGCAGAGCCCGATGTGGGGCTTGAACTCATGAACCATGAGATCATTACCTGGGCTGAAATCAAGAGTTGGATGCTTAATCGACTGAGCCATCCACGCGCCCCTGAAAAATGTGTTTTAAGATGTAACTATTTTTCATTAATTTAGACCTGAAGTGTTCCCATATTGTTTCCTAAGGCATACAGTACTGTTTTTATTTGTTTATTTTATGCAGAAAAATAATAGTGGTTACCTCTTGGGGGAGGGAGGGGTTATAGGTTTGAGGAGGGGAACTTGGATCGGGCTCGGAGATGTTGTCTTATTATTATACCTCACAGTTTTTATGCCATACATATTTTTATACTAAATTTAGAGACTTTAAAACAGCTTTGTTGAGTTATAGTTGAGTTATAATATACTGCATACATTTAGCATTTTGATAAGTGTTGACATATACATGCACACACACACATACCCAGTCTAGGAAAACCACAGTCACAATAAAAGTAATGAACATATCATACCCCAGTAGTTTCCATCTACCCCTTTTTAGTCTCTACCTTTTGATTCTCTGTCCCCATATCCTCAGGCAGCCACTGACTTGCTGTCACTATAGATAGATTGCATTTTCTAGAATTCTCCATAGATGGAATCATACATACATAGTATCATTCCTCTCTATTGTTGAGCAGTATTCCATCGTATGGATATAAAACAACTGGTTTACCCATTTACCTGTTAATGGGTATTTGGGTTGTTTCTAGTTTTGGCTATTACAAATATAGCTGATATGAACATTTACATGGAAATATTCTATTTCTCTTGAATAAATACCATGGAATGGAATGGCTGACTCCTATGAAGGAATATGTTTCACTTTAAAAAAAACCTCCCATGCTGTTTCCATAGTGGCTGTATCATTTTACATTCCCACCAGCAGTGTATGAGACTTTCAGTTGCCCTACACATTCAGAAAAACTTGGTCATATGTGTCTTCTTTTTGATTTTAATTTTCTAAGTTTTATTTATTCTGAGAGAGAGAGAGAGAGCATGTGTGTGAGCATGGGGGAGGGGCAGACAGAGAGGGGGACAGAAGATCTGAAGCAGGCTACACGCTGACAGCAGAGAACCCAATGCTGGACTTGAACTTACAAACAGTGAGATCGTGACCTGAGCCAAAGTTGGACGCTTAACCAACTAGCCACCCAGGTTCCCTGGTAATATGCGTCTTTTTAATTTTAGACATTCTGATAAGAACATAGTGGAATTTCATTGTGATTTAAAGTACTTTTCTCTAGTTGTTGAACATCTTTTCATATGCTTATATGACATCCATATACACATTTCTTTGTTCTATTAGAACCTTTTGTACATTTTAAACATTGATTTTTTTTGAGAGTTCTTTACATATTCTCAGATACAAGTCTAAGGCTAGCCTTTTTATTTCTTAACAGTGTTAAGGTAGCAGTAATTCTTAATTTTTATGAAGTCCACTTCATCAAATTTTTCTTTATGGATCATAGTGCTGCTATGTACCTAACAGATTTTTTGCCTAATCCAAGGCTACAAAGATTTTCTTTTATGTTTTCTTTTTTTTTTTTAAGGATTTTGTTTATTTATTTATTTAATTGAAAGTGAGCTCCATGCTCAATCTGAGGCTTGAACTCACAACCCCAAGATCCAAAGTCACATGCTTTACTAACTGAGCCAGCCAGGTACCCTTCTTTTATGTTTTCTTTTTTTTTGTTTGTATTTTCTTTCTTTCCTTTTCCTCCTTAAATTTTTATTTAAATTCTATTTAGTTAACATATAGTGTAATATTGTTTTTAGGAATAGAATTTAGTGATTTATTATTTACATATAACACTCAGTTCTCAGCATGACAAGTGGTCTCCTTAACACCCATCACCCATTTAGCCCACCCCCACTTACCTCCTCCATCACCCCTCATTTTGTTCTCTGTCATTAAGCCTCTCTTATGGTTTATTTCCCTCACTCTCTCTTTTTTCCCCTTCCCATATGTTCATCTGTTCTGTTTCTTAAATTCCACATACGAGTGAAATCATGTTTTTTTCTTTCTCTGACTGATTTATTTTGCTTAGCACAATACACTCTAGCTCACATTATTGCAGATGGTAAGATTTCTTTCCTTTTGATGGCTGAGTAATAATGTTAATAATGAGTAATATTCCATTGTATCTATATGCTACATCTTCTTTATCCATTCATCAGCCAATGGACATTTGGGCTCTTTCCATAGTTTGGCTATTGTTGACAATGCTGCATAAACATCAGGATGCATGTATCCCTTCCAATCTGTATTTTGTATCTTTTGTGTAAATACCTAATAGTGCAGTTGTAGGATCGTAGGGTGGTTCTATTTTTAACATTTTGAGGAACCTACATACTGTTCTCCAGAGTGGCTGCGCCAGTTTGCCTTCCCACCAGCAGTGCAAGAGGGTTCCCCTTTCCTGCATCCTTGCCAGCACCTGTTGTTTCTTGTGATGTTAATTTTAGCCATTCTGACAGGTGTGAGGTGGTATCTCATCATGGTTTTGATTTGAATTTCCCTGATGATGAGTGGTGTTGAGCATTTTTTCATGTGTCTGTTAGCCATCTGGATGTTTTTTTTTTGAAAAATGTCTATTCATGTTTTCTGCTCATTTCTTCACTGGATTATTTGGTTTTTGGGTGCTGAGTTTGATAAGTTCTTTATAGATTTTGGATACTAACCCTTTATCATATATGTCATTTGCAAATATCTTCTCCCATTCCATAGGCTGCCTTTTAGTTTTGTTGATTGATCGTTTCCTTTACTGTGCAGAAGTTTCGTATCTTGATGAGGTCCCAATAGTTCATTTTTGCTTTTAATTCCCTTGCCTCTGATGATGTGTCTTGTAAGAAGTTGCTCTGGCTTAGGCCAAAAGGTTGTTGCCTGTGTTCTTCTCTAGGATTTTGATGGTATTCTGTCTCACATTTAAGTCTTTCATCCATTTTGAGTTCATTTTTTTATATGGTGTAAGAAAGTGATCCAGTTACATTCTTTTGCATGTTGCTCTCCAGGTTTCCCAAAACCATTTGTTGAAGAGACTGTCTTTATCCCTTTGGATATTCTTTCCTGCTTTGTCAAAGATTAGTTGACCATATAGTTATGGGTCTATTTCTGGGTTTTCTGTTCTGTTCCCTTGATCTATGTGTCTGTTTTTGCTCCAGTCTCATACTGTGTTGATGACTACAGCCCTGTAATGTAGCTTCAAGTCTGGAATTGCGATGCCTCCAGTTTTGCTTTTCTCTTTCAGGATTGCTTTGGCTATTCAGGGTCTTTTGTGGTTCCATACAGATTTGAGGATTGTTTGTTCTAACTGTGAAAAATGCTGCTGGTATTTTGATAGGGATTGCATTAGATGTGTAGATTGCTTTGGGTAGTATAGATATTTTAACCATGTTTGTTCTTTCAATCCACAAGGATGGAATGTGTTTCCACTTCTTTGTATCCTCTTCAGTTTCTTTCATAGGTGTTCTATAGTTTTCAGAGTACAGGTATTTCTCTTCTTTGGTTAGGTTTACTCCTAGGCACCTTATTGTTTTTGGTGCAATTGTAAATAGGATAGATTCCTTGATTTCTTTTTCTGCTGCTTCATTATTGGTGTATAGAAATGTAACAGATTTTGGGATGTTGATTTTATATCCTGTGACTTTGCTGAATTCATGTATCAGTTCTAGCAATTTTTTGGTGGAGTTTTTTGGGTTCTCTACACAGAGTATCATGTCATCTGCAAATAGTGAAAGTTTGATTTCTTCCCTGCTGATTTGGATGCCTTTTATTTATTTTTGTTGTCTGATTGCTGAGGCTATTCTCATGTTTTCTTTTTTCTTTTTCTTTTCTTCTGTGGTGGGCTTTTTTATTAAACTTTATTTATGATTTAAAAAAAAAATTACATCCAAATTAGTTAGCAGATAGTGAAACAATGATTTCAGGAGTAGATTCCTTAATGCCCCTTACCCATTTAGCCCATTGCCCCTCCCACAACCCCTACAGTAACCCTCAGTTTGTTTTCCATATTTATGAGTCTCTTCTGTTTTGTACCCCTCCCTGTTTTTATATTATTTTTGTTTCCCTTCCCTTATGTTCATCTGTTTTGTCTCTTAAAGTCCTCATATGAGTGAAGTCATATGATTTTTGTCTTTCTCTGACTAATTTCACTTAGCATAATACCCTCCAGTGCATCCACGTAGTTGCAAATGGCAAGATTTCATTCTTTTTCATTGCGAAGTAATACTCCATTGTGTGTGTGTGTGTGTGTGTGTGTGTGTGTGTGTGTGTATATATATATATATATATATATATATATATATATATATACCACATCTTCTTTATCCATTCATCCATTGATGGACATTTGGGCTCTTTCCACACTTTGGCTATTGTTGATAGTGCTGCTATAAACATGGGGGTGCATGTGTCCCTTCGAAACAGCACACCTGTATCCCTTAGATAAATGCCTAGTAGTGCAATTGCTGGGTCATAGGGTAGTTCTCTTTTTAGTTTTTTGAGGAACCTCCATACTGTTTTCCAGAGTGGCTGCACCAGCTTGCATTCCCAAATTCTCATGTTTTCTAATACAAGTTTTATAATTTCATTTTTCAATGTTTATTTATTCTTGAGAGAGAGACAGAGTGCAAGAGGTGGAGGGGCAGAGAGAGGGAGACACAGAATCCGAAGCAGGCTTCAGGCTTTGAGCTGTCAGCACAGAGCCTGTTGTGGGGTTCAAATTCATGAACCGTGAGATGATGACCTGAGCCAAAGTCGGATGCTCAACTGACTGAGCCACCCAGTCGCCCCAGTATAATTCCTTTTTTTAATTTTTATTTATTCATTTTTTTAAAGTAGGCCCCATGCCCAGAATGTGGCTTGAATTCATGAACCTGAGATCAGGAGTTGCATGCTCTACCAACTGAGCCAGTGAGGTGCCACTGAATTTTTATAATTCTAGTTTTTACATTAATTTTGAGTTAACTGTTGCATATGGTATAATTTTTGCATATATTATGTACATACACACATACATATGTATACATGTAATTGGTCAAGTATTGGTTTTTGTAAAGACTCCTTTTTTTATTCCATTTAGTGTAATGTCTCCGGGCCCATATATGTTGTCACAAATAGCAAGATTTCCTTCTTTGTAAAGGCAGAATGTTCCATTGTGTATATATATATATATATATATATATATATATATATATATATATACACACACACACATACACACACACACACATACACACACACACACACACACACACATATATATATATATATATATATATATATATACACATAACAAATTTTCTTTATTTATCCATCAATGGATATTTAGGTTGTTTTCTTATCTTAGCTATTGTGAATAATGCTTCAATAAACATGGGAAGGAGATATCTCTTTGAGATCCAATTTCCTTTGGATAAATACCCCGAAGTGGGATTACTGGATCATATGGAAGTTCTATTTTTAATTTTTTGAAGAAACTACATACTGTTTTCTTTTAAAACCATTTTTGTTTTTTTGCTTTTGATTTATTTTGAGAGAGATACAGAGAGCTTGCAGGCATGCACAGGCATGCATGAGTGGGAGAGGGGCAGAGGGAGAAGAAGAGAGAATCTTAAGCAGGTTCCATGCCCAGTGTGAAGTCTGACGTAGGCCTCTATCTAACCACTGAGAGATCGTGATCTGAGCTGAAATCAAGATGTGGACACTTAACTGAGTGAGGCACCTGGGTGCCCCCATACTGCGTTCTATAGTGATTATACAAATTTACATTGTCTCCAATACAAGTGTTCTCTTCTTTTTTTTTTTTTTCTTTCTGATAATAGCCATCATAACAGGTGTAAGGTGATAATCTCATTGTGGTTTTGATTTGCATCACCCTGATAATTAGTGATGTTGAGCATCATATACCTATCGGGTATTGTATATATTCTTTGAAGAAATATATATTCAAGTCCTTTGCCATTTTTTAATTGGGTTATCATTTTTTTTCCCCTGTGGAGTTATATGAGATCATTATGTATTGGGTTATTAACTCCTTATCAGATATATGATTCACAAACATTTTCTCCCATCCTGTAGGTTACCTTTTCATTTTGTCAATTCTGTTTTTTTTTCTTGTTTTTTGTTTTTGTTTGTGTTTTTGCTGTGCAGAAGCTTTTTAGTTTGATGTAGTCCCTTTTGTCTATTTATGCTTTTGTTGCCTGTGCTTTTGGTGTCATATCCAACAAATCATTGCCCAGTCCAATGTCTTTTATTTATCTATTTATTTATTTATTTCCTTCCTTCCTTATTATTATTTTTTAATTTACATCCAGGTTAGTTAGCATATAGTGCAATAATGATTTCAGCAGTAGAATCCAGTGATTCATCCCCTACATATAACACCCACTGCTCATGCCAACAAGTGTCCTTCTTAATGTCCCTTGCCCATTTAGCCCATCCCCCATTCAAACCCCTCCAGCAATCCTTAATTGGTTCTCTGTATTTAAGAGTCTCTAATGTTTGGTCCCCCTCACTGTTTTTGTATTATTTTGCTTCCCTTCTCTTATGTTCATCTGTTTTGTGTCTTAAATCCCACATATGAGTGGAGTCATATATGATACTTGTCTTTCTCTGGCTAATTTCGCTTTGCATAATACCCTCTAGTTCTATCCACATTGTTGCAAATGGCAAGATTTCATTCTTTTTGATTGCCAAGTAATACTCCATGGTATATATATACCACATCTTCTTTATCCATTCATCCATCGATGGACATTTGGGCTCTTTCCACACTTTGGCTATTGTTGATAGTGCTGCTATAAACATGGGGGTGCATGTGCCCCTTTGAAACAGCACTTCTGTATCCTTTGGATAAATACCTAGTGGTGCAATTGCTGGGTCGTAGGGTAGTTCTATTTTTAATTATTTGAGGAACCTCCATACTGTTTTCCAGAGTGGCTGTACCAGTTCGCATTCCCACCAGCAGTGCAAAAGAGATCCTCTCCCTCCGCATCCTGGCCAACATCTGTTGTTGCCTGAGTTGTTAATGTTAGCCATTCTGACCGGTGTGAGATGGTATCACATTGTGGTTTTGATTTGTATTTCCCTGATGATGAGTGATGTTGAGCATTTTTTTTCATGTGTCGGTTGGCCATCTGGATGTGTTCTTTGGAAAAATGTTTATTCATGTCTTTTGCCCATTTCTTCACTGGATTATTTGGTTTTTGGGTATGGAGTTGGTAAGTTCTTTTTAGATTTTGGATACTAACCCTTTATCTGATATGCCATTTGCAAATATCTTCTTCCATTCCATTGATTGCCTTTCAGTTTTGCTGATTGTTTCCTTTGCCATGCAGAAGCTATTTATCTTGATGAGGTCCCAATGGTTCATTGTTGTTTTTGCTTTCCTTGCCTCTGGAGATGTGTTGAGTAAGAAGTTGCTGTGGCCAAGGTCAAAGAAGTTTTTGCCTGCTTTCTCCTCTAGGATTTTGAAGGCTTCCTGTCTTACATTTAGGTCTTTCAACCATTTTGAGTTTATTTTTGTGTATGGTGTAAGAAAGTGATGTATGTTCGTTCTTCTGCATATTGCTGTCCAGTTTTCCTAACATCATTTGCTGAAGAGACTGTCTTTATTCCATTGGATATTCTTTCCTGCTTTGTCAAAGATTAGTTGGCCATATGTTTGTGGGTCCATTTCTGGGTTCTCTGTTATGTTCCATTGATCTGTGTGTTGTTTTTGTTCCAGTACCATAGTGTCTTGAGGATTACAGCTTTGTAATACAGCTTGAAGTCTGGAATTATGATGCCTCCAGCTATGGTTTTCTTTTTCAAGGTTGCTTTGGCTATTTGGGGTCTTTTCTGGTTCCATGCAAATTTTAGGATTGTTTGTTCTAGCTCTGTGAAGAATTGTGGTGTTATTTTGATAGGGATTGCATTGAATATGTAGATTGCTTTGGGTAGCATTGATAGTTAACAATATTTGTTCTTCCTATTGAGCAAGGAATATTTTTCCATTTTTTTTGTGTCTTCTTCAATTTCTTTCATAAGATTTCTCTAGTTTTCAGTGTATGCATTTTAACTTCTTTGGTTAGGTCATATCTTATTGTTTGTGGTGCAATTGTAAATGGGATAGGTTTTTTTGATTTCTCTTTCTGCTGTTTCATTATTGGTGTATAGAAATGAACCAATTTCTGTGCATTGATTTCATATCCTGCGATTTTGCTGAATTCATGGATCAGTTCTAGCAGTTTTTGGTGGAATCTTTTGGGTTTTTCACATAAAGTATAATGTCATCTGTGAAGAGTGAAAGTTTTACTTCCTCCTTGCCGATTTGGATGCCATTTATTTCTTTGTGTTGTCTGATTGCTAAGGCTATGACTTCCAACAATATATTTAGTAACAGTGGTGAGAGTGGACATCCTTGTTGTGTTCCTGACCTTTACGGGAAAGCTCTCAGTTTTTCCCCATTGAGGATGATATTAGCAATGGGTCTTTTGTATATGGCTTTTATGATCTTGCGGTATGATCCTTCTATACCTACTTTCTGGAGGGTTTTTATCAAGAAGGATGCTGTATTTTGTCAAGGCTTTCTGTGCATCTATTGAAAGGATCATGTGGTTCTTATTCTTTCTTTTATTAACATGATGTATCACATTGATTTGTGGATATTGGACCAGCCCTGTATCCCAGGTATAAATCCCACTTGGTCATGGTGAATAATTTTTTTTTTTTTTATTTTTAAAAAAATTTATTTATTTATTTATTTATTTATTTATTTATTTATTTATTTATTTATTTTTGAGACAGAGAGAGACAGAGCATGAACGGGGAAGGGCAGAGAGAGAGGGAGACACAGAATCGGAAGCAGGCTCCAGGCTCTGGGCCATCAGCCCAGAGCCCGACGCGGGGCTCGAACTCACAGACCACGAGATCGTGACCTGAGCTGAAGTTGGACGCTTAACCGACTGAGCCACCCAGGTGCCCCGGTGAATAATTGTTTTAATGTATCATTGGATCTGGTTGGCTAGTATCTTGTTGAGAATTTTTGCATCCATGTTCATCAGGGAAATTGTTCTGTAGTTATCCTTTTTAGTGGGGTCTTTGCCTGGTTTGGAACCAAGGTAATGCTGGCTTCATAGAATGAATTTTGGAAATTGTCCTTCTGTTTCTATCTTTTGAAACAGTTTCAAAAGAATAGGTATTAATTCTTCTTTAAATGTTTGGTAGAATTCCCCTGGAAAGCCATCTGGCCCTGGACTGTTTTTTGGGGGGGAGATTTTTGACTACTAATTCAATTTTCTTTACTGGTTATGAGTCTTTTCACATTTTCTATTTCTTCCTCTTTCAGTTTCTGTGTTTCTAGGAATTTATCCGTTTCTTCCAGATTGCCAAATTTATTGACATATCATTGCTCATAATATTCTCTTATTATTGGTTCTATTTCTGCATTGTTGGTTGTGATCTCTCCTCTTTCGTTCATTTTTTAAAAATATGTATTTATTTTTGAGGGAGGGAGAGCGAAAGTGAGAGAGATAGAGAGAGACTGAGTGTGAGTGGGGGAGGGGGAGGAGACACAGAATTCGAAGGAGGCTCCAGGCTCTGAGCTGTCAGCACAGAGCCCAACATGGGGCTTGAACCCGCAGATTGCCAGATTATGACCTGGGGCAAAGTCAGACGCTTGACTAACTAAGCCACCCAGGTGCCCCTCTCTGGTTTCAGTCTTGATTTTATTTATTTGGGTCCTTTCCTTTTTCTTTTTAATCAATCTGGCTAGGGATTTATCAACTTTGTTAATTCTTTCAAAGATCCAGCTCCTAGTTTCATTGATCTATTCCACTGTTTTTTGTGTTTTTTTTTTTTTTTTTAATTTCAATATCATTGATTTCTGCTTTAATCTTTATTATTTCCCATCTTCTGCTAGTGTTGAACTTTATTTGCTGTTCTTTTTTCAACTCTTTAAGGTGTAAGGTTAGTTTGTATATCTGAGACTGTTCTTCCTTCTTTAGGAAGGCCTGGATTGCTATATACTTCCCTCTTTTGACTGCCTTTGCTGCATCCCAGAGATTTTGGGCAGTTGTGTTATTTTTATTGGCTTCCATGTATTTTTTAATTTCCTTTTTAATTTCTTGTTTAATGCATACATTATTTGGTAGGATGTTCTGTAATCTCCAAGTATCTTTCCAAAGACCAAGTGGTCTTTCCAAATTTTTTCTTGTGGTTGATTTTGAGTTTCATAGTGTGTGGTCTGAAAATATACACAGTATGATCTCAGTTTTTTGTACTTGTTGAGGGCTGATTTGTGTCCCTATATGTGATCTATTCTGGAGAATGTTCCATGTGCACTCGAGAAGAATGTGTATTCTGCTGCTTTAGGGTGAAATGTTCTAAATATATCAGGTAAGTCTATCCAGTCCAGTGTATCATTCAAAGCCATTTTTTCCTTATTGATTTTCTGCTTAGATGATCTGTCCATTGTTGTAAGTGGGGTGTTGAAGTCCCCTACTATTATGGTATTATTATCAATGCGTTTCTTTATGTTTTTGATTAATTGATTTATATATTCATCTATTCCACATTGGGGGCATAAATATCTACAGTTGTTAGATATTCTCGGTGGAAAGACCCCTTAATTATGGTATAATGCCCTTCTTCAACTCTTGTTATGGTCTTTATTGTAAAATCTAATTTGTCTGATACCTGTATCAGACAAATCAAGCTACTCCAGCTTTCTTTTGGTGACCATTAGCATGTTAGAATGTTCTCCACCTCCTTATGGTCAATCTGAAGGTGTCTTTAGGTCTAAAATGGGTCTCTTGTTAACAGCATATAGATGGATCTTGTTTTCTTATCCATTCTGATACCCTGTGTCTTTTGATTGAGCATTTAGTCTATTTACATTTACAGTGAGTAGTGAAAATATGAATTTATTGCCACTGTGTTGCCTGTAGAGTTACAATTTCTGGTGGTGTTCTGTGGTCCTTACTAGTCTATGCTGCTTTTGGTCTTTTTGTTTTGTTTCATCTTTTCTCCCCCCAGAGAGTCCCCCTTAAAATTTCTTGCAGGGCTGGTTTAGTGGTCATGAACTCCGATAGTTTTTGTTTGTCTGGGAAACTCTTTATCTCTCCTATTTTGAATGATAGCCTTGCTGGATATGGAATTCCTGGCTGCATATTATTTCCAATACAGCACATTTAAAAATCCTGGCACTGCTTTCTGGCCTGCCAGTTTTCTATGGAAAGGTCTGCTGCGAACCTGATCTGTCTTCCCTTATAGTTTAAGGACTTTTTTTCCGCTTGCTGCTTTGATAATTCTTTTCTTGTCTGTGTATTTTGTGAATTGGTCTATGATATGCTTTGTTGATGGTCGGTTGTTGTATCTAATGGGAGTTCTCAGTGCTTCTTGGAATTTGATGTCTGTGTGTTTCCCTAGATTAGGAACGTTTTCTGCTATAATTTTCTTACATAACCCTTCTACCCCTTTTTCTCTCTCTTCATCTTTTGGGACTCCTATGATTCAGATGTTATTCCTTTTTAATACGTCGCTGAGTTTTCTAATTCTTGTATCATCCTCTTTTGCCTTAGTTTCCCTCCTTTTTTCTGCTTCATTATTCTCCATAATTTCATCTTCTGTGTCACTTATTTTCTGCTCTGCTTTGTCCATCTTTGCTGCCAAGGCATCCATTTGATTGCATCTTAGTTATTGCATTTTAAATTCATCCTGACTAGATGTTCCTTCTTTTATCTTTGCAGAAAGGGAGTCTATGCTTTTTTCAACCCCAGGTAGTATTCTAATTATTGTGACTCTAAATTCTTGTTCAGACATCTTGCTTATATCTGTGTTGATTAAGCCCCTGGCTGTCATTTCTTCCTGTTCTTTCTTTTGGGGTGAATTCCTTTGTTTTGTCATTTGGAGGAAGAAAAAGAATTAATGAAATTAAATTAAAAATTAAAATTAAAAACAACACAAAAAATCAAATAAAGGAAGCTAGATCCTAGGTGTGTTTTGGTCTGGTTATTGAAAGAAGCTTGGTGGAATAGAGAAAAAAGGGAAAGAAAAGAAAAAAAGAAAAAGTAAGAAAAAATTTAACTTGAAAATACATATACAATAAAATAGAATAAAATGAAATGAAGAACGTGAAATAGAATTTAAAAAATTACAGAAAAGTAAAAAAAAGTAACAAGAATAAATTTTATTTTTTAATTTTTTTTACTTTTTATTTATTTTATTTATTTTTTTTAATATGAAATTTATTGTCAAATTGGTTTCCATACAACACCCAGTGCTCATCCCAACAGGTGCCCTCTTCAATGCCCATCACTCACTTTCCCCTCCCTCCCACCCCCCATCAACCCTCAGTTTATTATGAGTTTTTAAGAGTCTCTTATGGTTTGGCTCCCTCCCTCTCTAACTTTTTTTTCACCCTTCCCCTCCTCCACGGTCTTCTGTTAAGTTTCTCAGGATCCACATAAGAGTGAAAACATATGGAATCTGTCTTTCTCTGTATGACTTATTTCACTTAGCATAACACTCTCCGGTTCCATCCACATTGCTACAAAAGGCCATATTTCATTCTTTCTCATTGCCACGTAGTATTCCATTGTGTATATAAACCACAATTTCTTTATCCATTCATCAGTTGATGGACATTTAGGCTCTTTCCATAGTTTGGCTATTGTTGAAAGTGCTGCTATAAACATTGGGGTACAAGTGCCCCTATGCATCAGTACTCCTGTATCCCTTGGGTAAATTCTTAGCAGTGCTACTGCTAGGTCATAGGGTAGATCTGTTTTTAATTTTTTGAGGAACCTCCACACTGTTTTCCAGAGTGGCTGCACCAGTTTGCATTCCCACCAACAGTGCAAGAGGGTTCCCGTTTCTCCACATCCTCGCCAGCATCTATGGTCTCCTGATTTGTTCATGTTAGCCACTCTGACTGGTGTGAGGTGATATCTGAGTGTGGTTTTAATTTGTATTTCCCTGATGAGGAGTGATGTTGAGCATCTTTTCATGTGCCTGTTGGCCATCTGGATGTCTTCTTTAGAGAAGTGTCTATTCACGTCTTCTGCTCATTTCTTCACTGGATTGTTTTCCGGGTGTGGAGTTTGGTGAGTTCTTTATAGATTTTGGATACTAGCCCTTTGTCTGATAATGTCATTTGCAAATATCTTTTCCCATTCCGTTGGTTGCCTTTTAGTTTTGTTGGTTGTTTCCTTTGCAGTGCAGAAGCTTTTTATCTTCATGAGATCCCAATAGTTCATTTTTGGTTTTAATTCTCTTGCCTTTGGGGATGTGTCAAGTAAGAAATCACTGTGGCTGATGTCAGAGAGGTTTTTTTCCTGCTTTCCCTTCTAGGGTTATGATGGTTTCCTGTCTCACATTCAGGTCCTTCCTCCATTTTGAGTTCATTTTTGTGAATGGTTTATTTTCTAGTTTCATTCTTCTGCATGTTGCTGTCCAGGTCTCCCAGCACCATTTGTTAAAGAGACTGTCTTTTCCATTGGATATTCTTTGCTGCTCTGCCAAAGATTAGTTGACCATACTTTTGTGGGTCCAATTCTGGATTCTCTATCGTATTGCAATGGTCTGTGTGTCTGGTTTTGTGACAGTACCATGCTGTCTTGATGATTCCTCCTGCTTTGGTCTTCTTCAATATTACTTTGGCTATTCGGGGTCTTTTGTGGTTCCATACAAATTTTAGGATTGCTTGTTCTAGCTTTGAGAAGAATGCTGGTGCAATTTTGATTGGGATTGCATTGAATGTGTAGAGTGCTTTGGGTAGTAATAAAATTTTCTCTTTTCTATCCAAGAAAAAGAAGAGAAAGGAGAAGAAAAGAAATGAATAGAGGAACCATCAAGCAGAATGAAACCCAAATGTAGTTACATCCAGTTTCCCTGGAACTCAAAATATGAAGTACTCTATAGTCCATACACTAAACAGGCAGAGAGACTTGTGGTCCTCTAGGGCATGTGTTTGGAGGGTGCAGTTGGGAGGCACTTGCTGTAATGGCTCCATTCTCCACTATGTGGTGCACCTTAGCTTACTGGGGTGGACTGGTATGGTGCAGGAGCATGTGCACGTGTATGTGCTGAGAGGTGAAAATGACGTCATCCAGCTCCCTATTTCTGGCACAGGAACTCTGCACTTTCACTGACCCATGGTCATGCACCCCTCCATTGTCTCAGGCTTCCCTCCACTCCCCCTTCTATACTTTCCATGTCCAAGCCATCAGCCTGCCAGGTGACACCTCCCTCCCGAATTTTATATCAGATGGGTCTGTTTTTCCAATCCCCTCACTTTTAAGAACCCTGTGGCTTGGACCCGCTCTGACCCTCTTGGGGAGGGTCTTCCTGAGCAATGGCTGGGTGCTGGCTTGCTCCAGAGAACACTCATGTGTTCACACTGCTGCAGAGAGGTTCAGAGATTATGGCAAATCACAACACACAGCTGGTGCCAGGTTTCATCGCACTCTGGTATCTTTGTTCCAATACCAGCAACCATGGCTGTTCTCTGGCGTCTGCTGGGACCTTTCTCTGTGGAGAGGCTGTATGGCCTCTACCAAATGCCCTCCAAGGAGGGGAACCACTTCTCCCTGTGTGGCCCACAGACCACTTGGACCTCACTGCCTGCTCTTGGGGATTCACCCTTTTTCCTCACCAGAGCAGTGCAAGGTATTGAGCTACATAATTTCCAACTCTGCTCTCCCCTGTTTGTAGTCCATTATAGTCCTAATGGTATTGAATCC
Source organism: Panthera leo (assembly GCF_018350215.1). NCBI lineage: Eukaryota > Metazoa > Chordata > Mammalia > Carnivora > Felidae > Panthera > Panthera leo. The sequence goes on from NC_056687.1 coordinate 56,072,206, forward strand.
TTTCCTTTCTTCCTATCAGTGATGTTGGGAACAGATTTCTTGTCCAGTTCCTTGCAAATGTTTCCACTCTTTCTCTTTCTGTCTAGCTACTTTTGGGAGGAGTGCTTTTCCTGTGCTTTACCAAAATACTGCACTCTACCCGCTTTCTATGTCCTCTCTCTGCAAAAACAGCTCCCTACTCTCTACAGCTTGTCTCTCCCCCAATTCACCTCTCCACACCTCATATCTGCTGAGTTCTGTACCTCAAGTCATGCAGATTTCTGTGCTAATCCTCAGATCAGTTTCCTAGGTGTGCAAAATGGTTTGGTGCTGATCTAACTGCATTCTAGGGATGAGAGAAGCTGAAAACTTCCATGTTGCTCTGTCATCTTGGCCCCTTCCTTGTCCAATGCCTTGAAGCTTTTTCTCTATGTTTTATTCTGAGTTTTATTATTTCAGAATTTATGTTCTTTAATCCATTTTTAGTTGATTGTGGCAAATGGTGTGAAATAACCATCCCATTTCATTCTTCTGAGTATAGGTATCCATTTTTCCATATAACATGTATTGAGGAGACTATCATTGTATATCCTTGGCATTATTTTGAAGGATCAGTTGACACTATCTGTGTGTGTTTATTTCTGGGATCTCTAGTCTGTTGCATTGGTCTTTATGTTTGTTTTTATGCCAGTACCATACCACTTTTATTACTGTGGCTTTGTAATATATTTTGAAATCAGGGTGTGATACCTCCAACTTTGTTTATCTTTTCAGAAATGTTTCAGCTATTTGGGGTCTTTTGTGATTCTTAATAAATTTTAATATATATTTGTTTCTATTTCTGTAAAAAATAGAATTTTTTTTATATTTATAAAATATATTATATATTTATAAAATATATTTATAAAATAGAAATTTTTCTGTAAAAAAATACTTTGGGATGAGGCAGGGTAGACCTGAGTCTATAAGGGTAGAAGCTTTTGTTTCTGTACCCAGGTTTGTGGTTGATGGGCCTATTATTGGGGTATGGGCCCATTTCTCAAAGCGATTTCTCTCAGTCTTGAGCTCCACAAGGGTGTTTCAATCTCATGTATGAATCCCAAGCCCCTGTTGAAGGCACTTTTTGCCATGAATGGTTGCCAAAGTTAGTGTTTCTGTGGGAGGAGTGAGGTCTCGGGGCCTTCTATTCTGCCACTTTGCTTACATCACTCTCCATTACAGTGTTGAGTAGAGGTGGTGACAACAGGTATCTTTATATTTTTCTTGAACTTCTAAGAATAGTATTAACTCTTCCACTTATCAGTAGGCTTTTGGTAGATTCCCTTTGTCAGGTTGACAGTGCTCTTTTCTATTTCTAATTTGTTGAAAATTTTCATGAGGCATGGATGTTAGATTTCATCAGGGGTTTCTGTTTTGAGATGACCATATGGTTTTTTGTTTGTTTTAGTCTGTTAAATATGTTAAGTTACACTAATTGATTTTTGAATTTTAAAAGAATTTTGCATTCCTAAAATAAACTCTTATTTGTCATGATATATTATCTTTTTTATATTGTTGGAATCAATTTGCTAATTCTTAATTTTTAAGTATAATTTAAATACATTATTTTATCAATTTCAGATATACAGTATAGTGATACAACAATTCTGTACATTACCAGTGCTCATCACGATATGTGTACTCTTAATCCCCTTTGTCTTTCACCTAATACCCCACTGACTTCCCCTCTGGCAACCACCAATTTGTTCTCTGTACTTAAGAATCTATTTTTTTGTCTCTTTTTTCTCTGTTTATTTGTTTTGTTTCTTAAATTCCATATATAAGTGAAATCATATGATATTTGTCTTTGACTTATTTTAGTCTCTAAGTCAATCCATGTTTTTGCATATGGCAAGATCTCATTATATTTTTATGGCTGAGTAATATTCCATTGTGTATATCTATTACACCTTTATCCATTTATCTATGAATGGACACTTGAGTTGCTTCCATATCTTGATTATTGTAAATAATGCTGCAGTAAACATAGGGCTGCATATATGTTTTCTAATTAATGTCTTCACTTTCTTTTTTTCTCAGTAGTGAAATTACTGGGTCATGTAGTAATTCTGTTTTAAAATTTTTGAGGAACCTCCATACTGTTCTCCACAATGGCTGCACCAACTTGCATTCCCACCAACAGTGCTCCATATCTTCCAAACACTTGTTTCTTGTGTTTTTGATAAGCTGTTCTGACAGGTGTGAGGGGATATCTCATTGTGGTTTTGACTTGCATTTTATTGATGATTAATGATGTTGAGCATCTTTTCGTGTGTGTTGTTCATTTGTATGTCAATGGAAAAAAGTCTTTGGAAAAATGTCTATTCACGTCTGCTACCTATTTTTATTTATTTATTTATTTATCTATTTATGTATTTTCTTATTTATTTATTTATTCAATTTAAAAAATTTACATCCAAGTTAATGAGCATGTAGTGCAACAATGATTTCAGGAGTAGATTCCATAATGCCCCTTACCCATTTAACCCATCCCCCTTCCCCTTCCACAACCCCTCCAGTAACCCTCTGTTTGTTCTCCATATTTAAGAGTCTCTTCTGTTTTGTCCCCTTCCCTGTTTTTATATTACTTGCTTCCCTTCCCTATGTTCATCTCTTTTGTATCTTAAAGTCCTCATATGAGTGAAGTCATATGATATTTGTCTTTCTCTGACTGACTTTTTGCACTTAGCATAATACCCTCTAGTTCCATCCACGTAGTTGCAAATGATAAGATTTCATTCTTTTTGATTGCTGAGTAATACTCCATTGTATATGTATACCACATCTTCTTTATCCATTCATCCATCGATGGACATTTGGGCTCTTTCCACACTTTGGCTATTATTGATAGAGCTGCTATAAACACTGGGGTGCATGTGCCCTTTCGAAACAGCATACCTGCATCCCATGGGTAAATACCTAGTAGTGCAATTGCTGGGTTGTAGGGTAGTTCTATTTTTATGTTTTTGAGGAACCTCCATACTGTTTTCCAGAGTGGCTGTACCAGGCTTCCCACCAGCAGTGCAAAAAGATCCTCTTTCTCTGCTTCCTCACCAACATCTGTTGTTGCCTGAGTTGTTAATGTTAGGCATTCTGACAGGTGTGAGATGGTATCACATTGTGGTTTTTATTTGTATTTCCCTGATGATGAGTGATGTTGAGCATTTTTTCATGTGTCTGTTGGCTATCTGGATGTTTTCTTTGGAGAAGTGTCTATTCATGTCTTTTGCCCATTTCTTGTTTTTTTTTTTTTTTTAAGATTTATTTTTGAGAGACAGAAAGAGATAGAGTGGGGGAGGGGCAGAGGGAGTGGGGTACACAGAATCCAAAGCAAGCTCCAGGGTCTGAGCTGTCAGCACAGAGCCCAATGCAGGGCTTGAACTCATGGACTGTGAGATCATGACCTGAGCCAAGTTTGGCCGCTTAACTGACTGAGCTACCCAGGTGCCCCTGGGCTATTTCTTCCCTGGATTATTTGCTTTTTGGGTGTTGAGTTTGGTAAGTTCTTTTTAGATTTTGGATACTAACCCTTTATCTAATATGTCATTTGCAGATATCTTCTCCGATTCCATTGGTTGCCTTTTAGTTTTGCTGATTGTTTCCTTTGCCATGCAGAAGCTTTTTATTTTGACGAGGTCCCAGTAGTTCATTTTTGCTTTTGTTTCCCTTGCCTCTGGAGACGTGTTGAGCAATAAGTTGTTGTGGCCAAGGTCAAAGACGTTTTTGCCTGCTTTCTTCTCAAGGATTTTGATGGCTTTCTGTCTTACATTTAGGTCTTTTATGCATTTCGAGTTTACTTTTGTGTATGGTGTAAGAAAGTGGTCCAGGGTCATTTTTCTGCATGTCGCTGTCCAGTTTTCCCAGGACCATTTGCTGAAGAGACTGTCTTCATTCCATCGGATATTCTTTCCTGCTTTGTCAAAGATTAGTTGGCCATATGTTTGTGTGGGTCCATTTCTGGGTTCTCTGTTGTGTTCCATTGATCTGAGTGTCTGTTTTTTGTGCCAGTACCATACTGTCTTGATGATTATAGCTTTGTAATACAGCTTGGAGTCTGGTGCTACCCATTTTTAAATTGAATTATTTGGGTTTTTGGTGTTGAGTTGTATAACTTATTTATCTATTTGGATATTAGCCCCTTATCAGATCTGTCATTTGCAAATATCTTCTCCCATTGATTGGGTTGCTTCGTCAGTTTGTTGATGGTTTTTTTGCTATGTGAAAGCATATTATTTTGGTGTAGTCCCATAAATTCTTGTTTTCAATATTTATCTCCATGTTCACAAGGAATATACATCTATAGGTCTATAATTTATTTTTTGTTTTGTTTTGTTTTTGAAATGTCTCTGGTCTTGGTATCAGGGTAATGCTGACCTTAGTGAGTAAAGTTAAAAGTATTCCTTGCTTAAATATTTGGTAGAATTCGCTAATAAAACTATCTGGGAGTGGAGGTTTTTTTGCAGGGAGATTTTTAACTACAAATTCAATATTTAAAATGATAGATGATATGAAAACTATCATTCTGCTTGAGTGCATTTTGTTAATTATTGTATTTTAAAAATAATTTGACCATTTCATCTATGTTGTCAATTTATTAGCATACACTTTGCATAATATTTCTTTGTTATTATTTTAATATCTGTAGAATCTTCAATGATGTCACCTTGTTTCTTGCAGATATTGTTAATTTGTGTTTACTTTTTTCCCCCCAGATCATTCTGGTTAGAACTTTATCAGCGTTATTCATCTCATTAAAAAACCAGTGTTTGGTTTCATTGATTTACTACATAGTTTTTATGATTTATATTTTACTGATATTTACTTGTACTTTCTTTTGCCTATTTGTATTTCATTTGCTCTTCTTTTTCTAGTTTTCTAAGGTGGAATTTGTGGTTGTTGATTTGAGACATTTCTTCTTTTCTGTTGACGTAAAGTAGTGCTATTAGCTTTCTTGTGAGTACTAATTCAACTGTATCCCCCAAACTTTTATATGTTGTGTTTTCCTTTTTATTCAGTTCAAAATGCTTCTCATTTTCCCTTTTGATTTCTTTTTTGATTCATGCGCTATTTATAAATTTGCTACTTAGTTTCTGTATATTTGGGGATTTTTTGGATATCTTAATGTAGTTGGCTTCAAATTTAATCCCATTGTGGTATTAATGTTTGCTTTTACATGGATTGAGAGTTATTTCATGGCCCAGAATATGGTCTCTGTTGTTTACTATTCTGAGTAAACATGAAAAGAATGTGTATTCTGCAATTGTTGAGTGAAATATTCTATAGATGTCAATTTAGTCTAGTAGATTGATAATGTTGTTGGAGTCTTCTCTATTTTTATGTCTTTCTTTATGGAGTGAAGGATTTTGAAATTACTAGTTACAATCCTGGATTTGTCTTTTTTACTTTTTGCTTACCTGTCATGTTTATTTTGTATATTTTGAAGCTCTCTTATTAGCTATATAAAGGTTTACTATTTTTATGTCTGCTTGATGAATAGTCCCCAATATCACTATGAAATACCCCTTTTTTGTCCCTATTAATTTTTTTTCTGAAGTTGAGTTTTATAAAAATATAGCTACTTCAGCTTTCTTTTTATCAATGTTCGCATAGTATATTCTTTCCTATCCTTTTACTTTTAACTTACTTAGTGTTTTTATTTCAACTTGGTTTCTTGGTTTTTACTTTGTCTTACACTTAATTCCAGTAATATAATCTCTTTCAAGGTTTTTAGGCAGTTTACATTCAGTGAGAATATTGAAATAATTGGGTTTAGATAATCCACCTTTCTGTTTTTCTATTTGTCCCATCTGTTCTTTGTTCTCATTTTTTTCTTCTTTCATTTATATTAGATTTAAAAAAAAATGTTCATTTATTTATTTATTTTGAGAGAGAGAGAGAGAGAGAGAGAGAGAGAGAGAGAGAGGAAGTGACAGAGAGGGGGAGAGAGAATCCCAAGCAAGCTCTGCATTGTTAGCATAGGCTCCATCCCATAAATCCTGAGATCATGACCTGAGCCGAAATCAAGTCAGATGCTTAACTGACTGAGCCACTCAGGCACCCTGGATTAAATTCTTTTGTGATACCATTTTGTCTCCTTTTATGGCTTATTAGCTATAAGACTTCACTGTTTTACTTTAAAGATTGACTTTGGGTTTACTGTGTTATTTGCAACTTTTCATAGTTACACTACTTCACATATAATATAAGGAACTGGAAACAGTCTATTTCCATATCTCCTTTTTTGACTTTTGAGATATTGTCATACATTGTACTTTTAATAGGTTATAAGCCTTATAATATATTGCTTTTGTTTTGCTTGAAATAGTTAATTATCTATTAAAGAGATTTGAATAATAAAAGAACCTTATGTTTACCCATGTAGTTATTTCCTGTGTGCTTTATTCATTTGTGTAGACACAGATTTCTATCAGATATCTTTCTTGTTCTTTCTGCTTAAACAACTTTCTTTAACATTTCTTGTAATGTATGTCTGAATTCTTTTTGGTTTTATGTGTCTGCTTAAAGAACTTCTTTTAATATTTCTGGTAATGCATGTCTGAATTTTTTTGGTTTTGTGAATGATTTTATTTCGCTTTTGTTTTCTAAAAATATTTTCACTGGATAAAGAATCATAGATTGCCAGGTTTTGTTTTTTCTTTTAGTGCTGTTAAGATGTTGATCCACCCTCTTGTTAATACTGTTCCCATTGTGATATATCTGTCACTTAAAAATGTTGTCAACAGAGGTTATGTGCTCATGTACATAACATGTCTTTTTGCTCTGGCTGTTCTAAATACTTTTATCAGTATTTTGGCAAAAATTGATTATGATGCATTTTCATTTTTCTTGTGTTTTGGGTTGGTTGAGTTGTTTGGATCTGTGGGTTTATAGTTTCTCCTCTCCTTTCTCCATCCTCCTCTTCTTTTGAGACTCTAATTACATATATTTTAGGTTGCTTGAAAATGTCCCACAGGTCATCAGTTCCACTTTATTATTTTCTTCAATAAGTTTTGTCTTACAGTTTTATGAGATATTTTTATTTGCCATGTATTTTAGTTTATTTTCTTCTGCAATGTTTCATATGCCATAATCACATCCAGTGCAGTTTTCCTCTTTGACATTGTTTTTTTCATCTCTAGAAGTTTGAGTTTTGCCTTTTTTTTTTGTCTTTGTATTCATCTACTTAGCATATTCAGTCTTTCCTTTAGGTGCTTGAATATATGAAGTACAACTAAAATGACTGTAAATTCTTTGTCCACTCATTCTCTCATCTGTGTCATTTCTGGGGCATTTTCAATTGATTGATTCTTGTCTTCACCATGGGTCCTGTTTTACTTCTTTATTTGCCTGGCAATTTTTTATTGGAATTCTGGACATTCATATATTTACCTTGCTGTGTGCTTGATAGGTTTATATTCTTTTGAATACTCTTGAGCTTTTTTTTTTTTTTTGGCAATGTTAATTTATTTTTGAGAGATGGAGAGAGACAGAGTGTGAGTGGGGGAGGGACAGAGAAAGAGGGAGACACAGAATCTGAAGCAGGTTCCAAGCTGTCAGCACAGAGCCCGATGCAGGGCTGAAACTCACGAACTGAGAGATCATGACCTGAGCTGAAGTCAGAAGCTTAACCAACTGAGCCACCCAGTGACCCTCTTGAACTTTGTTTTGAAATTTGGTTAAGTCACTTAGAAATAATTTGATCTTTTTGGGTCTTGCCATTAAGTTCTGTTAGGTGGAACCAGAGAAGTTTTCAAGTGTATGACTAATGGGACTAAGGCCAAATTGCTCTGTTAGCCAGTGCTCTGTGGAATTATGAGCTTTTGCCCTGTAGCTGGTGTGAACTGGCTATTCATTCTTTCTTTCTTTCTTTCTTTCTTTCTTTCTTTCTTTCTTTCTTTCTTTCAAATTTTCTTTAATTTTTATTTATTTTAGAGAGAGAGAGAGAGAGAGAGAGAGAGAGCACAAGCAGGGGAGAAGCAGAGAGAGAGGGAGACACAGAATCTGAAGCAGGCTCCATGCTCTGAGCTGTCAGCACAGAGCCCGACGTGGGGCTCAAACTCAAGAGCCGTGAGATCATGACCTGAGCCAAAGTTGGATGCCTAACCGACTGAGCCACCCAGGGCCCCCAGCTATTCCTGTTTCTATACCAGCTCCCAGCAGTGCTGGAGCTCTAGGGTGTGGTGAGGAAGATGTCAAGGGTGCAAAATTTAATGTGTTACTAAGGTTCATGCAAGCTCAGGGTCTGCATCTGAGAATGCATCCCTCCTAAAATTTTGTGTCTTAGGCATCATGCTTGCGTTATAATAGTCCTAGTCCTGGTTTGTAGGATTGGTGATTTCTAATTCAGGGGTTAGTAAACTTTTACTTTACGGGCTAGATAGTAAAAATTTTAAGCTTGTGACACCAAGTTCCCATTAAATTTAATCAATGCTGCTAGTACAGCATGAACGTAGTCATAAATAACATGTGAATGATGTCTGAGTGTGTTCCAATACAATTTTATTTTCTAAAACAGCCCACTGGCTATGGTTTGTGGATTCCTTCTCTAATTCTTGGGTGTTGCTTTCCCTAGCCTTGGGTAGTTTCTTCACATCCATACGCTGTTCAGTACTTAACTGAGACTATGCAGATTTGTAGCGTTTTTTGTAATTCTCTTTTCTCCAGGACCCTCTTGTAAGCTCTAGTTACATGGTTCTCCTTTATGTCAGCCTCATCTCTTCAACTCAGAGAGAGTACTCAGCTCTGGATTTGCTCTCCTTGTGTCATGACTCCTTCGTTGACTGATGACATTCAGTGTCTTAGATGCTTTTTGGGTCCTATTTTGTATACAATTAGTGAAGTTATTTCAGGTGAGAGTATAAATCCAGTCTTTGTTATTTCATGTTGTCATAAAATGGAAATCTCTAATATTATGTTTTAACTTAAGTTGTACCACAAATAGAAATGAAATAAAATATTTGTACAGAATCAGTGTTCAGAATTCATACTTTAATTTTATGGAATTATAAAGTTATTATAGACTTCCAGAGTCTCAATTTCTTCATTTGTAGAAAGAGGATAATAAAATATCTTTCTCATAGGCTTGTTGGGAAGTTTAAATGAATAATAAGTGAGATAGCACCTAGCATTGTGTATTTCTTATAGTATGCATAAAGATGTTTAATTCACTTTCCCAGGTTTGATATATTGACGAATTAAAAACTGATTGCAATTTTTTAGGCAAGGTGCTGGGGTTGGATGGTACTGAGGGATATAGGTAAACATAAATTATATCGCTTCTATTTTAATTGTATTGCCATTGTTTTTGAGTTGGATAGTGGTGGTAAGCAACCTGTATTTCACTTTTCTCCTTATGTCCCATTAAGAGGAGTTTAATTAAAGTGTTATTATATTTTCCATTTATAGAATCTCTTTGGTGTAATGTCTCTTTGTGTCTTTTGCCCATTTTTTAATTGGATTTTTTTAACTGATTAATTTTCAGAGTTCTTTATATTCTAGATTTAAATCCATTGTCAGATATATGGTTTGCAAATATCTTCTCCTATTCTGTAGCTTGTCTTTTCATCCTCTTATCAGGGACTTTCAGAGAGAAAAAGTTTTTTTTTTTTTTTTTTTAAACTTTGATGAAATCCAATTCATCAAAGTTTACCTTTTGTGGGTCATATTTTTTGTGTCCTGAGGCCTCTTTACCAAGCCTTACATCCTGAAAATTTTCTCCTATGTTACCTTCTACATTTTTATAGCTTTATACTTTATACTATAATTTCTGACTGTTTAGGTTTTTGTATAAGGTATGAGGTTGAGATCAAGGTTCATTCTTTTGCCGATGGATCTCCGATTGATCCAGCACCATTTATTAACAATACTGTACAGTCTGCATTGAATTGCTTTTGCACCTTTCTAGCAAACCAATTGGCTGTACTTTTGGGGTCTATTTCTGGGTTCTCTATGGCGTTACATTGATCTATGTGTCTATTCGTCTGTCATTACTACATAGTCTTGCTTACTCTTGTGATACAATCAGCTTTGAGAACAGAATAATTCTTCCCATTTTATTGTTTTTAGAATCAGATATCCAGGTTCCATTGTCATTCCACATATTTTAGAATAGGCTTATCTATATATTAAAAAAATCTTCCCGGGATTTTGATAGTAATTCTGGTAAACTTTGTCAGTTTGTGCATCTTCAGTATGTTGTCTTCCATCCATGACATAGTAGGTCATTTATTTTGATCTTTTATCACCATTATATGATTTGCAGCGTACTGATTATGCGTGTGTTTTGTTAAATGCACATCTAAGCATTTCTTTTATTTTTTAAAAATAAATTGTATAAGTGTTATATTTTTAGTCTTGGTGTCCATGTGTTGTCCATTGCTAGTACGTAAAAATACAACTGATTTTTGTATGTTGACCTTATAGCCTGGGACCGTATTGAACTTACTTAGTAGTTTAATAAATTTCTTTGATTTTTTTCTGAATAGATGATCGTTCCAAATATAGGGCCAATTTTACTTCTTTATTTCTGATTTGTATGCCTTTTATTCCCTTTACTTGCCTTAATGTACTAGCTAAAACTTCAGAACTATACTGAATAGAAGGGATGGGAACAGATATCCTTGCCTTTTGTGATCTTAGGGGAAAGCTTTCAGTCTTTCACCATCAAGTAATGATATTGGTGGGAGGCCTTTCGTAGATGTTCTGTATCAAATGGGTAAAGTTCTCTCTACCTAGTTTTCTGAGTTTTTAGTTCGATGACTAAGAAATATTGTCAACTGTTTTTTCTGTATCAATTAATGTGATCATGAAATTTTCCTTTTTAGCCTGTTAATATGGTAGATTACACTGATTGATTTTCTAATATTAAGCCAGCCTTTTAGAATAAACATATTGTCATGGTATATGTTTCTTTTTATGTATTACTGAAAGTTTATTTGCTAATATTTTGTTAAAGTGTTTTTGCAGTGATACTATGTAATGAATACTGGTTTGTAGTTTTCACTTTCTGTACTGTCTTTGCAATCAGGATAATACTGGTTTCCTAAATGATTGCAGCCACTTATTTTCTAGAAGAAATTGTATACAGTTGGTGTTAACTCTTCCTTCAGCATTTAGTAGAGTTCTCCAATGAAACTATGAGGGCCTGGATGTATTTTTTTTTGGAGTTTTAAAATTAGTAATTCAGTTTCTTTTTGTTTGTTTGTTTTTAATTTTTACATAAACTCTTTATTTTATAAGTTTTAGATGTATAATAAAATTGATAAGACAATACAGAGTTCCATATTCCCCACACCCAACATCCCTGTAAGTAAGAATATTACATCAGTTTATAATGTTTGTTAAAAGTAGCAAACTAACTTGATACATTATTATTAAAGGGCATATTTTTTTTTCTGATTTCTTTTGTTTTTACCTAATGTCATTTTTCTTTTCCAAGATACCGCATTATATTTTGTCATATCATCTTAGGTTCCTCTTGACTGACAGTTTCTCAGACTGGCCTTGTTTTTATTTTTTAATTAATTAATTAATTAATTTTTAAAATTTTATTTTTAAAAATTTACATCCAAATTAGTTAGCATATAGTGCAACAATGATTTCAGGAGTAGATTCCTTAGTGCCCCTTACCCATTTAGCCCATCCTCCCTCCCACAACCCCTATAGTAACCCTCAGTTTGTTCTCCATATTTATGAGTCTCTTCTGTTTTGTCCCCCTCCCTGTTTTTATATTATTTTTGTTTCCCTTCCCTTATGTTCATCTGTTTTGTCTCTTAAAGTCCTGATATGAGTGAAGTCATCTGATTTTTGTCTTTCTCTGACTAATTTCACTTAGCATAATACCCTCCAGTTCCATCTACATAGTTGCAAATGGCAAGATTTCATTCTTTTTGATTGCCGAGTAATACTCCATTGTATATATATATACCACATCTTCTTTATCCATTCATCCATCGATGGACATGTGGGCTCTTTCCATCCTTTGGCTATTGTTGATAGTGCTGCTATAAACATTGGGGTGCATGTATCCCTTTGAAACAGCACACCTGTATCCCATGGATAAATGCCTAGTAGTGCAATTGCTGGGTCATAGGACAGTTCTATTTTTAGTTTTTGAGGAACCTTCATACTGTTTTCCAGAGTGGCTGCACCAGCTGGCATTCCCATAAAATTACCAAATCAGTTTCTTTAACTCTTAGGGGGTTATTCAAATTATTGATTTAACTTTCTTTAAATTTTGTTAGATTGTGTTTTTCAAGGATTTGGTCCATTTCATCTAAATTGTCCAAGTTACATTGGATAGTTGTTCATAGTATTTCCAATTATTCTTTTGATCTCTGCCTTGTCTGTAGTAGTATCTTTTGGTTCCTTCCTGTTATTACTAATTTGCCTTCTTTCTTTATTTTTTTGGATATTCTTACTGGTTATTATCATTTAAAAATTTTTTCAAGAACCAGCTTTTAGTTTTACTGATTTTCTCAGTCATTTTTCTGTTTCATTTATTTCTGTTGTTATTTTTATTATTTCCTTCCTTCTGCTTCCTTTGAGTTTTTTTTTTTGGTCTTCTTTTTTAGTTTCTTGAGGTAGCAAGTTATATTATTGGCTTGGGAACTCTCTTTTCTTTCTTTTTAAATATTATTTTAGAGAGACAGAGAACGCACAAGTACAGGAGAAGGGCAGAGGGAGAGAGAGAATCCTAAGCAGGCTCCATATTCAGCATGTAGCCTGACGTGGGGCTCAATCCCATGACCCTGGGATCATGACCTGAGCCAAAATCAAGTCAGATACTCACCTGACTGAGCCAGTCAGGCATCCCTGAGAACTTTCCTCTTTTCTAATGTAAACATTTAGTGTGACAGATTTCTCTCTCAGCATTATTTTAGTTGTGTCTTACAAATTTTAATATGTTGTATTTTCATTTTCATTTAATTCAATGTATTTTAAAATTTTCATTTGAGATTTCCTCATTGTGTTACTTAAAAACATGCTTTTTTTTTAGTGTTTTCTGTCAGTTTCTATTTTTATTCCACTGTTGTAAGTGAACACATCCTGAATGATTTTAATTCTTTAAAACTTGTTGAGATCTGTTTGTGACCCTACATATGGTTTATTTTTGTATATGTTCTGTAGACAGTTGAAACAAATATGCATTCTGCTGTTTTGGGTGGACTGTTCTATTCATGTTGATGAGATCCTGTTTGTTGATGTTCTTCTATATCCTTTGCCAAGTTTCTGTCTAGTAATTCTATCATTTGCTGAGACGTGAGTGTTGACAATCCCCAAGTGTAAGTGTCGATTTGTCTATTTCTCCTCTCAGATCCATCAGTTTGTACTTTATGTATTTTGAGCTTTGTTGTCTGATGCATACACAATTAGAATTGAGTCTTCTTGATGGATTTGCTCTTTTATGATTATGTAATATTTTTCTCTATCCTTGGTAATTTTCTTTTTTCTGAGGTCCAGTTTATCTGATGTTTATATAGTCATTCCTGATTTCTTTTAATTCATCTTTGCATGGCATGTCTTTGTATTGTTTTAATTTCCACCTGCTTACATTGTTATGCTTGAAGTGTTTTTGTAGTCAGTGTATAGTTTGGTCTGCCAATCCCTATTTTTTGATTTGTGGATTTAGACCATTTATATAATGTAATGATTTTTAAGTTAAGGCTTATGTCTGCCATTTTGTTTTTGTTTTATGTTTGTTCTCTGTTTCTCCTTTCTCCATTTTTCCCCTTTTCTTTAAATTACTTGGACATATTTTAAAAATCCACTTTGGTGTATCTATAGTATTTTTCACTAATGTAGCTTTTTGTATAGCTTTTTCAGTGGTTGCTCTAGATACTGCATTGTATACACGTAACTTCCTATGATCTGCTTGTGTCTATTGGTGTTAAGTGAACTATAGAAATCTTACCTCTCTTTTTGTCCCTTTACCCTCATCCTTGCATGGTATAATTGCCTTACATATTTCCTAAAACAATTAGGCAACTTTGTAATACATTAGACAGTGTCATATTTTTTCTTTCAACTTCAAACATAATTTAGAAAATTCAAGAGGAATGGAAAAGTCTATCATATTTACCCAGAATCTTTCTTTTTCTATTGTTCATTTGTTTGTTCTTTTCTGTTTTTCTTTCTAAATTTCCAGATTTCTTATTTATCAATTCCTTTCTGTTCAGAGAACTTTATTTAGCCAGTCTTTTAGGGTAGTTCTGCTGGTGGCAAATTCTCTCAGTTTTTCATTATCTGAGAATGTTTTCCCTGTTCATTTCTGAAGGATATTTTTGCTGGATAAAGAACTCTGATTTGAAGTCCTTGAATTTCAGCACTTGGTAAATGTTGTACCACTTCCTTCTGGCCTTCATAGCTTCTGATGAGAAATCTGGTGTTATGTGAATTATTTTCCCCCTAGAGTTAAGGTGTCATTTCTTTTCCATTGCTTCTAAGATTACTTCTTTGTTTTCAGTTTTCAGAGTTTGAGTATAATGTGCTTAGGTATGGATATATTTGAGTTTAAGTTGAGTGTCTGTTCAACTTCTTGAATTTGTAATCTATTTTCTTGACAAATTTGAGAATTTTTCAGACGTTATATCTTTGAATATTTTTTTAGGCATACCATCTTTCTCCTTTCTTTCGAAGATTCCTATGACAAGAGTATTAGATCTTCTGTTAAAATTCAAGTCCTTAATTTCTTCTGGTCTATTTTCTCTCTGTTGTTCAGATTGGTAATTTCTGCTATGCTGTCTTCCAGTTCACTGATTCTTTACTTTGTCCTCTCCATTTTGCTGTTAAGCCTATTCATTGAGTTTTAGAATTTTATTTTGTTTTGTTTTATATTTTATTTTATTTTATTTTATTTTATGTATTTTATTTATTTTATTTTATTTTATTTTATTATTTTATTTTATTTATTTTATTTTATTTTATTTTATTTTATTTTATTTTATTTTATTTTATTTTATTTTAGAGAGAGAGAGTGTGTGTGTCCAAGCAGTAGAAGGAGAGAGAGAGTATCCCAAGCAGAATCCCAAGAGAGAATCTCATGCTTAGCCTGGAGCCCAGTGTGGGACTCAATCCCATGACTGTGAGATCATAACGTGAGCTGAAATCAAGAGTTGGATGCTCAGCTGACTAAGCCACCCAGGTGCCCCAAGGTTTAGAATTTTAATTATTTTTTAAAAATGCATTTGAACCTTCTTTATATCTCCTTTTTCTTAACTGAGAATTTGTAGTTTTTTATTTGTTTCAAGCATGTTCATAATTGTTGAGGTATTTTTGTTATTGATCCTTAAAAATTCTTACCAGATAATTCTAACATCTATGTCTCATTGTCAGCATTTGTCCATTGTTTTATCTCATTTTAGGTAAGAATTTCATAGCATTGTACAGTGAATGATTTTTTTATTGAATTCTGAACATTTTGTTTATTATGTTATAAGCCTTCTGTTCGTATGTAAATTTGTGGCATAGCAGGCACACTCTCATACCATTCCAGTGGGGAAAGAGGGGTGTCATATCTTTACTCATGGAAGTAAATGTCCAGGTTACCTACTTGATGTCCATTGACAATGGAGGGAGGGAATGTGGTCTTTGTTAGTGACAGGTGAGGATGGGAGAGCAGGCTTTTTTCTTTCTTTCTTTCTTTCTTTCTTTCTTTCTTTCTTTCTTTCTTTCTTTCTTTCTTTCTTTCTTTCTTTCTTTTTTTAAATAGGTTCACACTCAGCATGGAGCCCAACATGGGGCTTGAACTCACTACCCTGAGATCAAGATCTGAGCTGAGATCAAGAGTCAGATGATTTACTGAGTGAGCCACCAAGGTGCCTTGGGAGACCTGGTTCTTTAGTGTGTATCCACTAATACCACTCTGGTTGAAAGTGGGAGAGGTGCCTTATTATGACTCCCCATATACTGTCAGGGGATTGGTGCCTTGTTACTACTAAGTGTTGGCAAATGGCTTGACTCTTCACTAGGCCTTATCTGATACAACTCAGCAGGAAAGGTTAGGGGCATCTCAGTACATTTGGGTCTCGGTAGAAGTCCAGGGTTCCCATGTGGTCTCCACCAATCCCACGGGAGGAAATCTTGTTATCATTCAGTAGGGATAAAAGTCTCATATTCTTTCTTAGTCTTCACTGACCCCTCCCTGGCAGAGAAATTGGGGTGACTTGTTACAGCCAGGTGAGAGTAAAATTCTAGTTTTCTCATTTTACTTTTGATGGCAGAGGTGTGGATGGGGTCACAGTTTTTCTGTAGTGTTTGGGTGGAGAAGAATTGTTACTGTCTGATTTCAGAAAAAAAAATTTTTTTAGTAGGTTGCTCCTTTTCTGCATCTTTGGCTGGATTGGGAAAGCTTTTCTTAGGAAGATATTTGTCTGTGCCTTTTGGTATTTCCGGGTTGCTGCTGCTTCAGCACTCAATTTAGAATATATCAGGCAAAAAAGAAAAACCAGAGAGGGGTGCCTGGGTGGCTCAGTCAGTTAAATGTCCAACTCTTGGTTTCGGCTTAGGTCATGATCTCATAGTTTGTGAGTTCGAGCCACATTGGGCTCTGTGCTAATAGCATGAAGCCTTGGGATTCTCTCTCTCTCCTTCTCTCCCTGCCCTTCCCCACTCATGTTCTCCCTGTTTCTCTCTTTCTCAAAATAAATAAACCAATTAAAAAATGTATCTATATATAAAGAAAACCCAGGGAAATCATTGCTCAAAAGTACCCTGCTTTCCGTTGCTGAAATGTTTCTTTGGTTCTAATGTGCAGATTGGCTTGCTTTTGTGCTTTTCCTTCCCTAGGGGCTTAGGTTTTAGCATTCTCAGGTTTTCTAGGTCACTTGCCATTTTTCCATTTGCTTTTCAGTTTTTTAGGATTTTCTGGTTACCACCTCTTCTCCTAATTCCTTCATTCTTATAGATTTATTTCTAGAAATTATTTTATTTTATCAGTTTTTTGAAGGATATGCATTTTAGTTTTAAGGATCTGTTTTAAAGTGTAATTCTTCAAAAGTATTTCCTTTGTTTGAGGTTTTTATTTAAAATATTTTAGATCCACTCTCTCTATGCCAGTGGCTCCATGACATTGTATCAGTCAAGGATCATTAGGAAGTTACTTTAATGGAGGGAATTCATTATAAAGATTTCTTGACCAGATGTTTAGAACTGCAAAAAAGGATATTTTCAGCATGGTATCACGGAAATAGCAATTGCAACTATATCATTTCTAGGTTTAGGAGAAGAAAGAAGATGGAATTAGAACTTAAATGAATTCAGAAAGAACTCTATAAAGCTGAAATCCTGGCCTTAGATTGGAGGTGCTTGTCAAATGGTACTGATGTCTCTAACCTCAGAGGAGAGGTCTGTGAGGTTGGTACTTAGCCCACTGAGGAGGGAAGTGATAGCTGGCTCTTCTTGGCATCTCTGAGGGCACATAATAAGGTAGATTCTGCAAGTGTTGGAAACCCTGCAAAATGGATTCAGTTAAGGTTAGAAGAACAAACCACTATTGCTTGGCTGAATAAGCAAGGCTGGGGTGATGCCGACAGAAACAAGATGCACACAGGAAGCCAAAAATTAGTAAATGTGAAAGGGGAGGGCCCTTCTTTCACCATCGTCATTGGGGTCCTCCTCTAACATCACTTACTTGTAGAACTCGCTAGAAGTGTGATTTGCAAAGATCTGACCCCACATTAAGGAAGCAGATATAGAAGTTGGATTTGAACCCAAGAGACAATAACTTAAAAGTGATATAATTGTTTTTAGTTTGATCTTAAAATATTTGCATTCCTCAATTATTCAGATATTTACTTGCATTTTCAAGTTTGCTTTACCATATGATGCTATCTAATTTGCTTTTCACAATTCATTTATGATACAGAAGATGCAGTATTTTTCTTATTTTACCAATGTGAAACTGGAGCCTATTGAAATTAAATGACTTATTCAATCCCACATAGTTGAGGCAAAAATCTTGTCCTCTGGATCCTACCCCAATACATTCAGTACTTTTTTGGATGAATTTATCTAATCTTATGGCCTAAATAGTGGTGTTAGCAGGTTGGGTCTGAGGACCCAGAGGGGTCTCACAGGACCAGTCAAATAGGATGGAAATAAAACGTGACTAGAAGTAAGTAAGAGCAGAGTTATTTGAAGATACATGGAGAGTAGATATAGAATGGAGGTTTGGGAGATTCATAAAGGAAAGGAGAAAGTCTCATCTTTGTTCAGGGTCTGGGGTTTTTACCGCGGATTGTGGTCTGGTGTACGTGTCCTCTCAGGCATCCAGGAACAAGTTAGAACAAAGACAAGGGCCCAGGTATTATTCCTTGGAGCCAGGGGGTCTTGGTGTCGAGATGTCTAGTGCTGGCCGTCTGGAATATGCATATGATAGCTTCATCTGGTCATTCTCACCTGGTCCTTCCCTAGATGTTATCTATACTAGAGAAATCATTAACTCCTTGTCCCTTATAAGGAGGACATACACTATTTGTATTCTCAGTCATGTGTAAAGTGGGGGTGCAGCTCCTAGCAAGAGTAGAAACAGGAAAAGGAGCAAAAGCTAGGTTTTTATGGACTCCTTCGGTTTTCTTATTTCTTTCTTTCTTTTTTAAGATTTTATTATTAAATAGTCTCTATACCTGATGTGGAGCCTGAGCCCACAACCTTGAGATCAAATAGTCGTGTGCTCCACCAACTGAGCCAGTCCAGCGTCCTCAGTTTCCCTATTTCAATACTTTCATAAATCTTTCCCTAATTCCAGACCATTATCCATTTGTCTATGTCACATCTTCATTTAGATGCTAATAGGCATCTCATCTTAACATACCCAAAAAGAACTCAGAAGTTTCCCCCTTGAAACTCATTCTTCTTACAATCTTTCCCACTTTAGTTAATGGCAACCTTATTCTTATTCTAAGGCAAAGACCTTGGAGCAGTTCTTGACTCTTGTATTTCTCTCTCATCTTCAAGTTAATTAACAAATCTTTAAAAGTATAATTAGGTTCCAATGTCTTCTCACTACCTCTACTTCTATTTCTCTCATCTACGTCATCACCTCCTCTTGGATGGATTATTTCAATTACTTATTATTAGGATCCCTAGTTTCCTCTCTAGTCCCTCTTCTGTCTGTTCCTAAGGAAATAAAAAATTAGGCAGCCAGTATAATCCCACTGCATTTTAAGTCAGAAAATTTTACTGTACTGCTCAAAATATTCCAGTGTTTTTACATTTTACTCAGAGTAAAAGCCAAAGTCAGTAAGGGACCCCACCAAGCCCTATCTCATGAAGCCCATTTGGAGGTGTCCTGAACAACTCCAGAGGGTGTCACCCATATAGAATACAAGGTGTCACATCATAAGCTCACCACCTCCTACTTTTATCTCTTTGACTTTTCTTCCTACTATTTTTCTTTTCATTTATCCTATTCTGACCCCCTTGGCCTATTTGCTATTATTCAAACATGCCAAATATATCTCAGGGCCATTGCCCTGTTGTTCTCTGTGTTCCCCCCTCAGAGACAGGCTTCCCCTGTGTATTCGACAGGTTTTTACTTAAAAGTATCACCTCAGTAATTCTTACTCTGGCCTATTTAAAAGTGCAGCTTATTCTTGTAGGCCCTATCTCTTTTACCTGCTTTATTTTTCTTATAGCACTTAACCCTATACAATATACTATATATTAGATGTTACTTACTTTATTTATTCTCTGATCCCCTCACCAACTGTAATGTTTCAAAGGATTTTTGATTAGTTTCTAATTGGTATGCTCCAGGACCTATGACTGAGCATTACACATAGTAGATACTTGATACATATTTGAATATTTGACATATGATATAGTAATCTCATATGACCACCATATTCTGTGAAGATTTGACCTCCTTAATATCAATGAAAAAGAATTTATCACTTTAAATTTTGAAAAAAGAATGAGAATCTGTACTAAGTTGATTCAATGTGGTGGGGCACAGAATTTACAAGACGGGGGTTAAATTGAATTGAAAATGATATATGTGTGTGATAGTAAGTCTGTATCATAATGCCAAATTTGAATAATATTTGAAACTCTTATGGAAGATTGCTATATCTACTATCCATCACAACTTAGAGCTATCGTGGTTATTTAGTCAATGTGAATCTATTAAAACTATTTCATTAAGGAAGCTAAAGCACATTGAACTATTGGAACCTCATCAAAATAAAAGGCTTTTGCACAGTGAAGGAAACAATCAGCAAAACTAAAAGGCATCCGACAGAGTGGGGGAAGATATTTGCAAATGACATATCAGATAAAGGGTTAGTATCCAAAATCTATAAAGAACTTATCAAACTCAACACCCAAAAAACAAATAATCCATTGAAGAAATGGTCAAAAGACATGAATGGACACTTTTCCAAAGAACACATCCAAATGGCTAACAGACACATGAAAAAATGCTCAACATCACTCATCATCAGGGAAATACAAATGAAAACCACAATGAGATACCACCTCACACCTGTCAGAATGCCTAACATTGACAACTCAGGCAAAAAACAGATGTTGGTGAGACTGAGGAGAAAGAGGATCTCTTCTGCAATGCTGGTGGGAATGCAAACTGGGGGTGCAGCCACTCTGGAAAACAGTATGGAGGTTCCTCAAAAAATTAAAAATGGAACTACCCTATAACCCAGCAATTGCACTACTACCTAGGTATCTATGCAAGGGTACAGTTGTGCTGTTTCAAAGGGGCACATTCAAATGCACCTCATTGTTTGTAGCAGCACTATTGACAATAGCCAAAATATGGAAAGAGTCCAAATGTCCATCGATGGATGAATGGATAAAGAAGATATAGTGTTTGTGTGTGTGTGTGTGTGTGTGTGTGTGTGTGTGTGTGTGTGTATTACTCAGCAACCAAAAAGAATGAAGTCTTGCCTTTGCAGGTACATGTATGGAACTAGAGAGTATTATGCTAAGTGAAATTAGAGAAAGACAAATACCATAGGACTTCACTCATATGAGGAATTTAAGATATAAAATAGATGGACATAAGGAAAGGGAAACAAAAATAATATAAAAACAAGGAAGGGGACAACTGTAAGAGACTCTTAAATACAGGGAACAAACAGAGGGTTACTGGAGGGGTTGTGGGTGGGGAGATGAGCTAAATGGGTAATGGGCATTAAGGAAGACACATGTGGAGATGAGCACTGGGTGTTATACATAGAGGATGAATACTGAAATCTACTCTTGCAATCATTATTGCACTATATGCCACTAACTTGGATATAAATTAAAAAAAAATAAAAATAAAGAAAGCTAAAGTATTGCCCTATTGAAATGCTTTCTACGAGACTAGTTTTTGTATCTTAAAAAAAGTGTACCTACATGCAACTTTGTAATGCATTAGTAAAGAAAAGAAATTAAGAAAGAAAAATATTTGGGGCCAAAAACATATATACCGCTAGGAAATTGAACGTATTGACAAAGCTGTGGTTTGGCATTGACTTTAATTTTTGGTCTTTAAGGATTACTAACAGAATGAAGTAAAAAGTTTCATTACTCTTCTTTTACAAAGGCACATTTAAATAGAATGACAAAATGCAGTGCAAACTTCAAGGTGAACTTTAGAATTACAGGATGTTACCATGAATTGATGTACCAAGCTTGTTAGCATTCCCAGCCCCATCTCTACATAAACAATATTACTTCTTGTCTTGTGATTCTGGAATTATTTAATTGAAAATGTGTGGGCCCTCTGTCTTGAATGGGTTACAAAAAATAAAGGAAACAATGAACTACAGAATGCATTATCATTTTCCTGTTGATAGAATCAAGCATATAAAACAGCCCCAAGTAGAAAATATATGAAAACCCATATTTTGGGTTCAGAAATAGGGAAAATAGATAGAATAAGCTGGACAAATGTGTTCAGGATATCACAAATAAGACATCATGAAGCATCCAGCATGCTTAGGTGTGGCACTATTACAGGAGTTAACGCTAGCAATTCGTATCAAGCAAAAAGTTAACACTGGAAAATAAATTCCTCTGACACTATCTTTGTAACTACACTCATCGTGTAACTTGTATTTCTTAAACTGTTACTCATTTGATAAGGCTAATTTAATAAGAGAGAAATCCACCAGAAAGAAATGCATAGTAACTGAAAAATGAGATTATTCATGTTTGGGGGAAGGTAGGAAATGAGTAAAATTACTGCTGAGAGGGTTCACCGGCCTCAGGGAATGTTCTTTTTTACAGTGTTGTTGGCAGATGTGCGTTGTAATGAGTGTGCTAACCATGTCAGTTTTCACTGACCTGGCTTAAATATCATAATGTGAGAGCTTTACCTCGCTAAGAGAGAGATGCTGCAGCACCTAGGAAAAGCAGGGGTTTTATCTGCTAGTAGAAAAGGCACAGTCTTGCTTATCTTTCTCATGTTTGTAAGAGGCTTTAGAAAAGGGTTTGGCAGGGCCAAATGAGAGGGAAAAAATCCTTTGACTGCAGACACCTTTTCTTTGTTCAGTTTGTGATGAATGGTACACCTGTTACACATGGTTGCTTCTCAGAAACGTGTTAGCATTAGGTGCTGATAATCAGTAGAAGTTCTGTATCCTAGCATCTTTTAAAACTTCATATTCGATTTAATAGCAGATACAGTTGGTCTATCCTTTTCTTCAAATTTTTAGTTCAGCTTAATTTAATTTTTCTAAGTACTAGTAGCTTAAGTCCCACAATATAAAACAAAAGTGAGAGTCTCTATTTTTCTAATTGATTTTTATATTTTACTTTCTGCATATGGCAATACAAAGGGTTCTTCCTCTCTAGGTCACAGTCCTGCTTATAACTATTCATGAGGAACTAGAAACAGGAGTAGATGAAGATTACAACTGGACAGAGAAACCAGCTGGGAGATGGTGTTGGAGGTTAAGGGTGGGGGGGTGTAGTTAATTACCCAGGTAAGGTGGGGATGGACAGAGAGAATCTGAAACCTATGATTCAGGCTATCATGGAAATAGGGGTGAATCCAGAATAGGAGTCAAGAAATCAAAGTATCAAATCCAGGGGCCCATTCAGAGCCACCACATAGCAAGGATATGTACAAGGAGATTGAGGAGTGATGTGTACTATAAATGTACTTGGTAGTTCTTAGCTTCTCCATGGATAGATCTGGAGATCCTTAAAGATATCCCATATCTTCTTGACATCAGCTAGCTAAGTAACTGGGACTCTAGTCCCACCCTGCAAGTCCTCCATCCACTCTGTTCCTTGTTGGGGGGATGGGGGGGTGGTCAGGTACCTTTTGTGTTTTTCTACATCGCAGATGTGATCCGAATGGCCACTTGGTGGTTTCTTTTAGCAAAAGCTGCTTCGTATTCATTCTCTCAATACCTGCTGCTTCTGTCCAGTTCCCTTAACTACAGTCTGCAGCTACTGAGCTCGTCTCTGTTCTTGCTGTGGTTGAGGAGACATATACCTTGATCTGTGAAGATGACTAATTAGTAGGTTTTTCAAGGATTGTTTGGCTCTTACATTTCAGTACCTTTTAACTATTCTTAGACCTACCTTCTAAAGTTCACATGTAAGTATCAGTTTGGGGTGCCTGGGTGGCTTAGTTGGTTGAGTGTCCAACTCGTGTTCTTGTTCAGGTCATGATCCCAGGGTGGTGGAATCAAGCCCTGTGTCAGACTCCATGCTGAGCATGGAGATTCTTTTTCCCCCTCTGTCCCTTTCCCACTCATGCTCTCCCTCTCTTTCTAAAATAAAATTTTAAAAAAGAATCAGTTTGATAAATGACTTAAAAATCTTATGTAGTTTCTGTAGAAATTGCTTGGCTAAAACTAGGAGGAGTCAAATGATGAAAATGAAACATTTATCTCAAGAGCAAAGTCTAAGGGGGTGTCCCCCCAAACTCAGTAATCAAGATGAATAATATTTCAGAAATAAAAAGTTAATACAAAAAGTACCTGAATAACAAAATACCAACATTTTTAATGAACATCAAATCAGTAATAGTGCCCATGTCAAGTCATATTGGAAGTGGAGGTGAAATGGAAAATCAGGACTGATCTTATCTTTTATTCTTTATTGAAAATTTGTATACTTTGTTATAATGATCATTGACTTTTTTGCATTAATTTGCAAAAATATTGCATTAAGATATTATTTATCTTGATTACTGAAGTTTTTTTTTTTTTTTTAATCCTTTTAAAGTTTGTACCCTCATCAGGGTTCTCTCTAGTCCCACTGCCCTCACTGTAGTTCTGTCCCTGGGAGGTACAATACATTTATATATATTTTTTTTAAGGAAAATTAATAACTTCTGTGGTTTTGAGTTTCTTAGTCATGAATATGGTGTTTATTCAGGGCTTCTTGTATGTCCAACATGAAGTATTTTGTAGTTCTTCCATGAAGGTCTTGCATAATTTAAAAAATTATTCCTAGTACTTTATGATATTACTTACTCTTTCAAGTGGTTTTACTTTTTGTTATATTTATTTTATTATTCTTATTTAAATATTTATTTTGAGAGAAAGAGAGATAGCAAGTGGAGGAGGAGCAAATAGAGAGGGAGAGAGAGAATCTCAAGCAGGCTCTGTGCTGTCAGTATAGAGCCCTACCTGGAGCTTGATCTCATGAACCATGAGATCATGACCTAAGCCAAAATCTAGAGTTGAACACTTAACCAACTGAGCCACCCAGGTGCCCCTATTTTTTTTTTTATTTAAAAATGGTTATTTTTACAGCTCATTCCTGTATCTATACATTTTTTCCTTCTTTTTTCCAATAAATGCATACTGATGACTTCTGTGTGTCAGACTTTGTTGTAAGTTCTTTATATAGCAGTAAATAAAACTAGTGAGGGAAGACCAAAAATAATCAAATAAGTCAATAAAAAGGAAAGGTCAAGCAGTATAGAAGGTTATGAAAAAATTATAGTAGGGTGGATAGAAAGTCATTGATATAAAATGACTCTGGGTGGGGCTAAGAATGGGCTGTTGCAGTAAGTTATATATACTTTGAGACTGAATGTCAAGGAGACACATACCTGAATATCTAAGAAACATGAGTTAAACCCCAAAGGACAACTGAGTAACATCAGGATGGAAATTAGACATCCTGGCCCTCTACATCCTTAGGTTTATCACCTTCTCTGTAAGTTGAAGCTGCTTTTGTATTCTGTATTTTCATCATTTTACTTATTCATTAATTTATTCACTAAATCAAAAATATTTGTTGAAATTTCACTGTGCACCCTTCTCATTTTTAGCAGTAAAGCATCTTTGAAAACTAAAGTGATATATTAGTAATAAAGATTTGAACATTAAAATTTAAAAAGTATCCTTATTATAGCACCTTGAAATGAGATATTTAGGTATAAGTCTTACAACATATGTTTAAGATCTGCATTTTGAGAACAAGAAAATATTGATGTAAGAAATCAAAGAGACATATGCCATATTCGTGAACTGGAAGACCCAATTTGGTTCAGATCTTAATTCTTCCTAATTTGATGTACAGAGTCAATACAATGATATTCAAAATCTCTGCAGTACGTTTTATATAAAATTAACAAGCTGATTCTAGAATTTATATGGAAAGACAGAGCCACTAGCATAGACAAAAATTTTGAGAAAGAAGAGCAAAGTTTGAAGACACAAAAAATGCTCAGCATTGTTATTAATTGGGGAAATACAAATTATAGCTACAATGAGATCTCACTATACATTTGTTAGAATAGCGAAGATTAAAAACAAAGCAACTGACAATAGTGAGTCTTGGTGAAGATGTGAAACAACTCTCAAACATTGCTGGTAAGAATATAAAATGATACAGCTAAATTTGAAAAACCAGTTGAGGAGTATCTTATATAGTTTAAGCTACTCTTACTATATGATTCAGTAATCCCATTCCTGAGCACACATACAAATCATATTTGTGAATGTTTATAACTGTTATTTTCATAATTGCTCCAAACTGGAAACAATCCAAATGCTCTTTAACAGTATATGTCTGTCAAACTTGCAGAATCGATTTTCCCATATGTAAATCATGCCTTAATTTAAAAAAAAGAAAGAAAACAAAAATTATAGAAATACTAACACAGGTTTTGTGTGTGTGTGTGTGTGTGCATGCGTGTGTGTGTGTGTGTGTGTGTGATTTTTGTACCAACTTAGCATAGTAAGATTTGATGATCTGTCAAATTTCATTAAAGTTTTAATTGTTATTTATTTATTTATTTATTTATTTATTTATTTATTTATTTATTTATTTTTGAATCCTAAGTCTGGAAGCCAGTGGTTTAGCACAGTGCATCTGAAAATGTAGTTTCTTTCTTTTTTGTGTGTTTATTTATTTTGAGAGAGAACATGAGCATGAGTGTGCCCATGAGCAGGGGAGAAGCAGAGAGAGAGAGAGAAAGAGAGAGAGAGAGAGAGAGAGAGAGAGAGAGAGAGAGAGAGAGAGACACCCAAGCAGTCTCCATGCTCAGCACAGAGCCCAGCGGGGCTCAGTTTCATGACTGTGAGATCATGACCTGAGCCAGAATGGAGAGTTGGATGCTCAACTGACTGAGCCACCCAGGTGCCCCTCAAAATGTAGTTTCTAGACTAGCATCAGCATCCCCTGGGAATTGGATAGCAATGCAAATTCTCCAGCTGCACCTGTGGATCACAAACTTTGGGGGTGGTGGTTAGCAATCTGAGTAAGTCTGCCAGGTGATTCTGACACACTAATGTTTGAGAACCAGTATCACGATGTCTTTGCTTTATTTGGAATCGCTATAGTGTGGCTCTAGTAAAACAAAGGTATTTTTGAACTACAGATCTTTCAGTGTGTGAGGCATTTAATCTTTTAAGTTGTGATTTTTCTCACCTCTAAAATGGGGATTTTAATATCTACTTCCTAACACTCTTGTAACGTTTAACTAGAAAATATCAGTAAAGTGGTTAGCATAGAGTCTGATACATAGCAAAAGCTCGGTGATGGTTACTTAGATTTAATTATTACCTGATTCATATTCTTGAATTTTTCCTTTGTTTTTTGATGTATGCACAATAAAATTCATCTTAAGCAAGCTTTTCAAAGTGCTGTGTAGCTACTGCCATTGCATTTATTTAGGCAAGGGACTCCAAATTCCTATTTGGGCATTTTCATTTTCCTTGGTGTTTTTCCATGTACTCTATATGTTTTTTTCTTGCTGTTTCTTAAACAAAACATTACTTGAAGAGAGAGACTGTATCTGGTACTTTGGAAGCAGAATATGTTTCCATTTTGCAGAAAGAGTGTCTTTGTATATTTATATTTTAACAGTCATTTCTTGGACATGTGTAAAAACGGAATTAAAAATTAATTTAAATGAAAAATTAACATTAACCTAAGGCAGAATATCCAGTAGCAGGTATGAATATCAAGCCTTGGTCTCCTAATTCACAATCTATTTCCATAATCATGTTATAAGCTTAACTGTAGTGTGTATATGTGAACATGTGTAACGTGTGTGTGTGTGTGTGTGTGTGTGTGTGTGTGTGTTTGCGCGCGCATGCACGTTGATTGAAAAAGAAAAATGAGGGGCGCCTGGGTGGCTCAGTCGGTTAAGCATCCGACTTCGGCTCAGGTCATGATCTCACGGTCTGTGAGTTCGAGCCCCACATCGGGCTCTGTGCTGACAGCTCAGAGCCTGGAGCCTGTTTCAGGTTCTGTGTCTCCCTCTCTCTGACCCTCTCCCATTCATGCTCTGTCTCTCTCTGTCTCAAAAATAAATAAAAAAAAAAGTTAGAAAAAAAAGAAATTTGTTAATAGATACACAAATTTAAAAAAAAAAGAAAAAAAGAAAAAAAAAAAGAAAAATGAGAACACAGGGAAGAATGTATAACCATCAAAGATGAACAGGTAATCTTTTAAAAAGTGCTATGTCTCAATTTGTAAACTATAGGAAATTAATAATTTTGTGCCAGTTTATAAAGTTGGAACCACTGATTCCCAGGAAAAATCATTTTCTTTTTTCAGAGTTAGAGCTGAGAGGTACTTGATGTTATCCTTCATTTTCTGTTTCCTGCAGGTGGCAAGTGCTTGCTTAATTATTCAGGTGGTTCAGTAATGCAACCACTGTTTCAAATAAGAGGGATATTTCACCATGTCCCTTTCACTCCGTATTCTGGAAATGTAATCTCTTTCCCTTCATTGGGAAAGTATTGAGAATAGCAAATTTATTTCCTTTTTGAGCATGTTTACTTATGCATCTGATTCACTTGAATTTGAAAATAAAAGTGGAATCTTTTGCATTGATGACTTTAGATTCCATTTGGGCTTGTTCCACCTTGCATGGGAACTGCTATTATTCTGTCGTAGTAGTAGTAATATTGGGGTCTTACCTGACATAGTATTATCAAATGAAGTGTAAGGTCTTCTTGAGAAGAGAATTTATTTAGGGAGTGGTTGAATTTTCCTCCACACTGGACAGATATAAAGAAGCAATTTCTTTTGCAGAAGGCTTAATACCACTTGGACATTTGCTTTTGTTTTTTCTTCTCCACTGTGGAGAAGGAACATACTAAAAAAGAATGTTTCTCCCAACCTCCTGATCAATAATAGTTAGGCTAATTTGTCTGACAGATAAGTTTCTCGTTTCTAACTCACTAAGATTTGCAATGCTTTACCATCATTGAGGATCTTCCAGCTGTCTCAGGACCAGTTTTGGAAAACTTACTGTACACTCTAGAGTTTTTAAGAAAATGTATTTTTTCCTTTGGTGGTGTGGCAGCCAAGGAGGAGAGCTGGTCAGGTTGCTTAGAGGGAAGTTGTTTGGTACAGAGTGCTGGGAATTGACGGCTTTCCTCTTCAGTGCCTTTGGGATCGTCCTGGGCTTCTGTTCTCAGGGAGGGCATCCCTTTTCCAAGAGGTCCACAGCCACTGACTGAGCATGGCAGGACTACCACAGTCTGGCCATTTCTACACAGTAGGAGATGAGACTCTTCTAACGAACAGGTTTTGCTCAGAGCTCTCCACTGGGTTGGCTAAGTCAGAGGCCCATCTGTTAGCTAGTCTGAGGCTCTCCATGCCCAGCCTTGCTTTGTTTAATCTTTCCAAGGTTTCCTCATGCCCCTTGGTAATCCTTTGCTCCCACTCTTCCCCATCCCCCCCTTCCAGGCAATGACTGATCTGCTTTCAGTCATTATAGTTTATTTGCATTTCCTAGATTTTATACAAATTGAATCATAAAGTATGTACTCTATTTTGCCTATGTATGATACAGTGTATGGACCAAAGTTCTTATTTTTGCCTATGGCTATCTATCAGTCCACCACTACTTGTTGAATAGATACTTTTTCTCTACTAAGTTGCCTTTGTCCTTGTGTTTATCTTTACGCCAGTATTACCTCTTGATTACTGTTGCTTGTACTCAGTCTTGAAATCAGAATGTGTTCACTTTCTAATTTTGTTTTTTCCTTTACAAAGTTGTCTTGCCTGAGATGACTTTTTTTATTTTTAATTTTTATGTTTGTTTATTTTTGAGAGAGAGAGAGAGGGAGAGAGAGAGAATGAGCAGGGGAGGGGCAGAGAGAGAGGGAGACACAGAATCAGAAGCAGTCTCCAGGCTCTGAGCTGTGGGCATAGAGTGTGATGTGGCCCTTGAACACACAAGCTGTGAGATCATGACCTGAGCTGAAGTCGAAAGCTTAACTGAGCCACCATTGCCTGAGGTGACTGTAAGGATAGGTGCAAGGGAAGAATTTTTCTTCTTCATTGTTTCTTGAAGAGAATTATTTTAATTAAAATGTCACTTTTATAACAGACACCTAACCAGAAAAGGTATATGGATGGCAGATAAGCATACTAAAAGATGCTCTATATCAAATGTCATTAGGGAAATGCAAACGAAAATGAGATACTACTACATAGCAGTTAGAATGGCCCAAAGCCAGAACACTGCGATGTGGAGCAACAGGGGTGCACATTTGTTGCTGTCAGGAGTGAACAATAGTACAGCCACTTTGGAAGGCAGTTCGGTGGTTTTTGTTTTTATAAAACTAAACCTTCTTTTTTTACATTTATAAATATATATGCTTAGCGACTGAGCCACCCAGGCGCCCCTATAAATATATATGATAAATATATCTATATTTATGATTAACTTGGTATGGCTTAGCATATATAACATCAGCTCTAATAAAATATTATGCAACCTAAATATAATCTTGTCACAAGATGCAGCAGTTGTGTTCCTTGGTTATTTATACAAAGAAGTTATAAACTAACGTTCACACAAAAACTTGCACATGGATGTTAATAGTGGCTTTGTTCATGATTGTCCAAACTTGCAATCAACCAGGTTGTCTTTTAGTAGGTGAATGGATAAATAAACTGTGGTATATCCAAACAGTGGAATATTATTCAGTGCTAAAAGAAAAACAGCTGTCAAGCCATGGAAAGATATGAAAGCACCTTAAGTGTATATTACTAAATGAAAGAAGCCAATCTGAAAAGGCTACGTACTGTATGACTCCCAACTATATAACATTCTGGAAAAGGCAAAAAGTATGGAGACAGTAAAAACACTAGTGGTTGGCAGAGGTTAGGGAATGGGGAAGAAGGATGAATAGGCAGAGCACAGAGGATTTTTTTTAGGGTAGTAAAAATACTCCGTATGATACTATAGTAACAGATCTATGCCATTATACATTTGTCCAAAACCATAGAATGTGCAACACATGGAGTGAATTGTGAGGTCAACTATGGACTTTGGGTAATTGTGATATGTCAGTGTAGATTTGCATTTAAAACAAATGTTACATTCTGGTGGGGTATGTTGTTAATGGGAGAGGCTATGCATGTGTGGGAACACAGGGTATATGGGAAATCTCTGTACCTTCCCCTCACTTCTGCTGTGAACCTAAAACTTCCCCCAAAAATAAAGTAAAAAAAAAAATCACTTTTGCAGAGGAGCTTTATTTGAATCTTGGCCATGGCATCCTTGAGCAGAATTGCTTCATCACAGTGGCATTTGCAATGGTAGCAGGTGCCTCTCTGGCCACCAGCCTACAGAAGGCTTGTTGAGAGAATTTGTTGCCACATACAGTGTATTCCGTAGTCATTGACTCAGATCCTCCTCGCATAATGTCTGAAACCTCAGGCTTCTGAACCACGTCCTGTCTCATGGAAGTGTAGTGGGGGGTTCACAGGCACTGATTGCTGCCATCTTCAGCACTTTTGACAAAGAATATTCCACTAAGTCTTCAACAGCTGGACTTGCAGTGCTGCTGCTCAGACCGTCCCCTGTTGGGACCGTTTTCCCTTAATTACCACTGCCACTGTCCCAAAGCCAACTGCTTCAAATAGAGAAACTAAACCCCAAGTGGATTCCCAGGCAGAGTGTGGAGGACACAAAGTTTTTCCAGAGCTTTGGTAATGGATGGGTGGAAGTCCAGCAGGTAAGTCTGAAAGAAGGCTGCTGGCAAGAATGTTAGAGTTCCTACTGGTGGTTCAGTCCTTTAAAAAGCCAGCTGGAGGTGGCAGGGGCTAGCAAGGGGGAGCAGACTCAGCCTTCAACTGGCAGAATATTCTTAGAGTCATTTTCCCATACCATTTAGGAAGAGGGGATCAAGGATACTCTTAAAGCTGGCTGCTGGAATGTTTTATTTTTTAAAGTTTGTTTATTTTGAGAGAGAGAGAGAGAGAGAGAGAGAGAGAGAGCGTGCGTACCAGCGGGGGAGGGGCAGAGAGAGAGGGAGACAGAATACCAAGCAAGCTCTGCACTGTCAGTGTGGGCCTCGAACTCATGAAACCGTGAGACCGTGACCTGAGCCGAAACCAAGAGTTGAGCACTGAACCACCTGAGCCACCCAGGCATCCCTGGAATGTTTTAGAATAAGTTAGAAAGTAGTCAGAGCATCTGAATCAGCAAGGAAATCTGAGAGTGGATGATCAGTTACTTACATATGGGGATAAGGAGGTGAGAAACAAGAATAGATTACAGCAAATGCATATGTATCTGGTGAAGGAGATACATGGATCAGCATGGATTAATACAGTCACTGGAACTGATATAGTTTGGTCAGGGAAAAATATGTTTTCTGAATAAGGCATTTAAAGGATCTTTTTATTTAACACCCTCAGAAACACATAATCATATTCAAATTGATTCTGCAAACACCTAATCCCAGCTGGGCGCTGGGGATACAGCGATGAATAATATGTCTTGGACCTTGCCTTTAAGGAGCCGTGTAAAAGCTGGGGTGCCTCCTCGTCTCTCTCTACCTTATGCAGTTGTGTGGAGCAACACATGTGGGTTAGGAATGTTGAGTTCACTGGGGGCCCATTACTGGAGCTGGCCTTTATTGGAGACTTAGACAGGAAGCTCATTATGGAAAACCGCCAAGTGCTTTGAGGCCTCTTTTGCCTTCTTTCTCCTCTGTCTTCCTTTAATGGCTTGCCTGGAAGTTGACAGAGCATAAAAGCTATCAAAAATATGCTGCTTCATGTAGCTCTCAGAGAAAACTCTTTTTTGTTTACTGTGGGTAATTGTTCCTTTTTTGTTTTTATATCACTTAGTGCCTCTGATTTCCCAGCTTCTAGGAGCTGCCAGTTTTCACTCTTAGGGAAGAAGAAAAGAATGCCATAAATATGTAAACGAAGAGATAAATAGTAAACAGAAGTAAAACAGTAAACTGCTGCACACTTCAATTAGAGATGCTAGTTGATCGATGTGTTTGTGGATCAGAATTAGACATGCTTATGCTTCTCAAATTTTGGAATAAAATTTGTTTTATTTACCACAGGGAATTAAACCTTTCAAGGGACTGTTTTATAAGTGTTGGGTAACATTGGCAGATGGCTGCCACATCCTACTGGCAGCCGGGGCTTATATAGCTGTGGGTATGTACTGAAAGTGACTTCACAGGGACAGTTCCTCCTTCCTGTCCCCCAGTTTCACTTCAAAACTGCAAATCCCGTGGAACTCTAACCAGACTCCTCAGGAACAAACTGAAATTCTCTTTGAAAAGTATAAATAATAATAAAGGTAAATATCATGCTGTGCAGTAGAAATCTCCTCCTATCAATCAATTATCTCAAAAAGGTTCTCCCCTCAGATTTACAGAGGTGACGTGTCAGATGGAGAAACCGAGCAATGACTTGACAAAGGACCTACATTAAGCCTGTGTCATGTGAAGAATTGAGCTGCACTGTACAGATTCCCATCACGAAGGCTTAGTTGTGCAATGAATGCGATCAGCCGGTGTGTTAAGGTGACTTTTTCCCACCATAATTCTTCAAGTTTGGTGGTGTTAGTCTCATTTTGCCAATAAGGAAATCAAGGTGTAGGTCAGTGAAATAGCCTGCCTGTTCACTAAGGTGTGGAGAGAACTTCAGACCCCTGATTGACATCCCTGAACACCCTGTCTTGCTCCCTTTATACCTGGCTGTCTGCTAAATTTCAGAAACTCTGCACAGGGCAGATGCTATGTAAAGCCATTGTTGCTTTCCATGAAGAACTCGGCTGTGTGTTCCCTGGAACGTTTTAAAATATCCATCATTCAGATAAACGTGGCCATGACAGTTACTGAATCTTGCAAGCAAGTAAGGTCATAGATTTCTAAGAGAATGTCTATATCTTCTTCATTCTCATTTCTGAGGGCTAATGTATTCATAATATTTAATTTATTAAGGTCAATCCAAACTCCACAAATAATGTAGAGAGAATATAAATAGATTCCATTGACTCATATTCTTTCTACCTCAATTATTAGTAAATAAAATTCAAATACAGATATTCTAATGTGATATTATGATTTGTGATTTGATTTGTTTCTGTTTAGATTTAATATGGATATTGAAAACTAAAACTCCTATAGAAATAAAATGTACATGATTTGCTTTACATTTGAACTATCTATTCTTATGTGTCATTATATGTAATTGTCTGTTCACAGTTATGATAGTGCATTAAAAATAAAAAAAAAATTATTAACATTTCTTTTTCTAGTTTTTAGAATTACACCTGGGTATTAAAGCAAGTTGTTTTGTTTTGTTTTTAATTTTTTTATTTAGTGTTTATTTATTTGTTTTGAGAGAGAGAGAGTGCACGCACGCATCTGCGAGCAGGGGTGGGGCAGAGAGAGAGAGGGAGGGAGAGAATCCAAAGCAGGCTCCACACCATCAGTGCAGAGCCCAACTTGGGGCTCGATCCCACAAACCATGAGAATCTGACCTAAGCCGAAATCAAGAGCCAGACACCTAACTGACTGAGCCACCCAAGACACCCCTGTTTCTGTTTTCTTATGTTTATGTTTTCCTCATTTGATTTAGGAGCTTGGTCAATCACAAATTTTCCTTATTGTAATTTCTCTGTCTTCAATATGAAAATAGTGATAATAATTTTCTACCTATTAGAATGATTCTTAGAATTGATGAGGATTTGATTTTTGGTACTATATATATAACAGCAGTAGCAAAAAGAAAGGAGAAAGTATGTCAAGTTTGTTTAAAACACTGAGTGTAATTGTTTTATTGGCAATTTATATTATAAAATATTAGAGATAGAAAAGACTACAGAGGCCCTCTCAAACATAAATAAACATTAAAAAAAAAAAGGGGGAGGGGTCTCCTGGGTGGCTTAGTCAGTTAAGTTTCCAACTTTGGCTCAGGTCATGATCTCATTGTCCGTGGGTTTGAGCCCCACATCAGGCTCTGGGCTGACAGCTCAGAGCCTGGAGCCTGCTTCAGATTCTGTGTCTCCCTCTCTCTCTCTGCCCTTCCCCTGCTCATGCTCTGTCTCTCTCTGTCAAAAATAAATAAACATTAAAAAAACTTTTTTTTTTTAAAGAAAAGACTACAGAGGTCAAATGCCAAGTGTTCAAATCCACTTTTTCCCTTTCTCTTAGAGTCTCCTTTTAGCAAGTGTTTCTTCTTTCTCTTTCTCTGTATCTCTATGTATGTATCTTCTGTAGTTAAAGAATAATTCAAATAGAAGTCCAAGGATACATTATTTACTGTTGCGTTTGCTATGATATTAGCAACTTGAAATAATATTTTTGATGTCTTGCTCTGTCTCATTCAAAGGAGCTCAAAATTGTGTGTATGCAAATCCACAACAATGGAAGGTCAAGTAGTTGCATTTTTAACCGCTCGGTTATGCATGCAGAATGATGTATTTGTATTTTCTATATGCTTGCAATTTAGAAGAGTCGATGCTCAGTTTAAGGACATTCAAATTGCAAAATACAAAGTCAATGTTTTATAAATTATATTCAATGCAGAATCATCAGATTCCTTTTGCCAGGTGAGGGGCAGTTCAGTGTAGAGAAAAGTGCTTAGACACCATTTATTAGCTATTTGACCTGATTTTCTCACATGGAGAATGGATCTAATAAAATCTACATTAAGCTTTTTTGTGAAGATTAAAAATAAGATGTTAAATTAACCAATACTTATTAAGAGCTTGTAATAATGCTAAACACAGTGCAAGGCAATGAACACAGTGTCTGGCATAGAATAGCCACATACTGAATGGGAACCTTTATCAATAACTTAATAAATGTTTCCCTTATGATTAAATTGTTTATGACTTTTGGTTTGTTTGTTTTCAGCAGTGCACTGGGGGTCCTGTAAAGGCCTGGTAATCGTGTTTCTTTAAGGGTTTGACCTTGTAGCCTTGTGAATATTTACATGGTAGTTTCAGTTCTTGGCTAACTTTACTATATTCTAGAGAGAGTCATGAAATCATATCCTCATTCAAATAAATACCCATAAGCCTAAGATAAATCACAGTGCCCCTAATGAAAGCTGAACAGCCAAAACTAGCTCTTGCCCTTCAGGGTAACTTAAATTTTGGTAGTTCATATTTTTGTTTATAAGAGAGGCTGTAGGAGTGTTTCCAGTGTATGAATATCCTTTTTAAAAAAATGTTTACTTATTTAGTTTTGAGAGTGAGTGAACAGGGGAGGGGCAGACACACACACACACACACACACACAGAATCCAAAGCAGGTTCGGAGCTGTCCACTCAGAGCCCAACACAGAACTCGAACTCATGAACCATGAGATTGTGATCTGAGCCGAAGCCGGCCGCTTAACCGACTGAGCCATCCAAATGTCCCGGAATATCCTTTTTCTTAATCAAATGTTGCATTTATAATTTAAAGAGTAGAAAAAGAAGGTGAGCTGTCACAGAAATTGTAAAGTATGGAGCTGATAAAGATGAATTAAGAGGGTACATTAGTGCCCTAAATGATTTTAAAGGCACTTTAAAGAAAACAATGAAAGGAAGGAAAATTATACCCTAGGTTCTGGTACCACAGTTGTTTATTCCTGGGAAGCAAAGTTGCCTTCTCAGCTCACTGTGTGCAACAAACATGACTAAATGAGGGGAGGCAGGCGGCGGGGTGTATGCACTGACGGTGGTATTAGGCACTAGGGAATCAAATGGGTCAGATGCATTCATGAAACTTGCTGTGTTGTACTGCGAAGTTTGGTACCTTGTATCAAATTACGTGTCTCTAGCTGTAATCTCTTTGAGGACAGTGTATTTATTATATTGTTTCATTCTTCACAGCTTTCAGAGATCCTCACCAAGAACCAACTCTCCATAAATACTTGCTAACCAACCGTCTTCCCGCCTGACTGAAGACATTAAACAAAACGTAATTTTCAGACGTCTTACGGCTCTTATTTTTTGTTTTCTAGCTTTCCTTATACATGTCTCAGGAAGGAAGCATCTTGATTTAAAAGCTGCTTGTGCTGCTGCGTTGGTAAGAATCCTGGGAGCATCTTAGCTCTGTCCTCTCCACACAGCCCGTCTTAGCCCATCCTCACAGCAGGGTGTTCTGTGACTTGCAGCAGTTGAATCTGATATCTTTCCAATACCCTAACTGTCCTTCTGTCTTGTGTGCCTGCTCCTAATTAACCAATGGGGAAGGACTGTGGCAACACTGCCTCTCGTGTCGAATCCATTTATCTATTCTTACCCACACAACTTGCAAACTAGAGGATCCTGGGCAACTCCCAGCGGGTGCCTGGAGCATAAGGGAAAAATGTGTCTGGGAGGTTGTAGTAACTGCGTGGGCCCATGACATTAGCATGTGTTTGTGGATTGTTGGAAGAATGTGTGCTGGGGTCGGAAGAGCTGGGTTCGAATTCTCCTCTGCTATTTGCTATTTTTGCTAAATTATTTTCTGCCCATCCTCCCTCTAATCTTTTTTCTTGATTAAAAATCTTACACAAAATGCTGAAGCTCTTAGTCTAGCTGTGTTCTTATAACAACAAATTGAAAAGAGCAGCGTCTGTCATATAGATTTGTTTTAAATGAAATAATCCGTGTAAAGTGTTTATACCCTGTTTGGTGCACA
Organism: Panthera leo; assembly: GCF_018350215.1. Taxonomy (NCBI): domain Eukaryota; kingdom Metazoa; phylum Chordata; class Mammalia; order Carnivora; family Felidae; genus Panthera; species Panthera leo. Next base: position 56,109,537 of record NC_056687.1, read on the forward strand.
AAGTGCTCTCATTGAATAGGTGTTTCCTATTATTGCTGTTCCTCTTCTTTCTGTATCAACTTTGCATTATAATCCATTGTACAGTCTTTATATGACATCAGTATATAGACCATTTTATAGCTCAATATCAGCTTTGCTGTCTCATTCACTGCCATAAGATCTGAAATAAATCTCCTTCCCTTTCTCTTTCTCCCTCTCCCTCCCTCTCTTTCTCTCTGCCCCGCTCCCCCCCCCCCCCACCTTATTTCTTGTTACTCTAGCGTTTGTAGGTTCTACAAATTTTAGGTTTAAGGTAACCCGGGTCACCATTTCCTTATTGCTTTGCTTTGTGTTCACTACTCATAGTGTACTTTCCTTGTGACTTTCTGTATTGGAGACTGTACCCTTGAACTTGGTGAAAAGTAAATCTGCTATAATCTAGAAGCTGCCATTTGTGTGAAGCTCTAGCAGTAAATGCAGAAACTATACAACTTTATAAATCAATAGAATTCACTTTTCTGTTCTAATTTAAATTTATTTTAGATAGTTCTTGGATGGGACAGTTTCTGAGGTCTTCAACTATTAGCCTTCTGATGTTCTGAATTGTTGAAAGAGACCAGGCCCATTTCTCCATTAAAAAAATCTTCTGATGCTAACACTGTCCTGTTCACACAGCATCTTGCTCAGAGTCAAGTTGAGTCAGAGACATCTGTATCCATCAAGACTGTTCTTTTTTTTAAATTTTTTTTAATGTTTATTTATTTTTGAGAGAGAGAGAGAGAGACAGAGTGCAAACAGGGGAGGGGCAGAGAGAGAGAGAGGGAGACACAGAATCCGAAGCAGGCTCCAGGCTCCAAGTTGTCAGCACAGAGCCCAGCACAGAGCCCGGGGCGGGTCTTGAACTCACGAATTGCAAGATCGTGGCCTGAGCCAAAGTCAGACACTTAACCAACTGAGCCACCCAGGTGCCCCAAGACTGCTCTCTTTTTTTAGGGCCATTGTGAGAATATCCTGCAAGGAGACCAGTCTGAGTTTGGGTGCCACATCATCTGAGCTTGAGAAAGATTTATTTGAGAGATCCTGGGAATGTCTGCTGCTCAACTCCTGGAAACCTTGGGGGAGGAGATTATGAGCACCTCCTTCACGGTTGAGGCTGGGGGGTGGGCAGAAGCTGTGGGTCCCTGCTTGCTCATCGCCAGGTAACTCAGACAGAATCACCCACAGCCATTCACTGGACAATCCTGTGTGCCACCCACAAGTACTTAATTATGATATGTAAAATGAATTATTAGACCTAATCATTAGTAGGTCATTAATTATCAGATCTAACAATGACTATTAGATCTAATGACAATTTATGAGATCTTAATAAATCAATTAAGTTGAATAGGAGATAGAGAGCATGTGAATAATGTGGGGAAACAATGCAAGATACACTGAAAGCCAGGTACAAAGGCTTAGGGTCTTGTGACAGGATATCACGATCCATGGAAGGTTTTTAAGTCATAAAATTGCACCGTGAAGGTAGCATTTGGGATTATTGATCCAACATCAATAATTGGTTAGCATGAGATGGTAAGAGTGATGGGAGCCTGTTGTTCTAGAGTCTGGACTGAAAGTAGCAATGGCAGAAATAGAATAAATGTGAAAAGGAAATGGCATTATGATCGACTCGAATCCCAGGATGATGGAGGGACCACAACATGGTTCCTTTCTAGGCTGTAACAGGTTGGATTTAGCCAGCCTGTGAGCTTCTTTGGGAGGAGAGGAGACTGAGTTTCAGACATAGGGTGGGTCACTGCATGGGAGGGAAATCACTAAGGGAATATTTAGAAAAGAGATAAGGAAACCCAAAGATAAACTTCAACAATTTCTAAAAGGTTGTGTTGTTTTGTTTTTAGGTTTCTGGAGTTGGGCAGAACTGGGCTTTAGTTCCATTCCTGTTAAAATTTATACTAGTTCCTATATTTCCTTGAGCTTTATTTTTCTTATCCATAAACTGAGGAGGGGATAGTAGTCACAATCTAGGAGACAGTTTGTAAGTAAATGTGTTACAGTATATAGAGGTATGTGGTACAGGGATTAGGCATGGTAAGCCACCAAATAGAACCTGATAAAAATGTTACATGTTAAGTCCCTTGAAGTTGGAAGTGAGTACTGGGAGGTGCCAGGGTGGCTCATTTGGTTGAACGTCCAACTCTTGATTTCAGGATCAAGCCCCACATTGGGCTCTGCACTGAGCGAGGAGCCTGCTTGAGATTCTTTCTCCCTGCCCCCTCCCCTGCTCACAGTCTCTCTCTAAAAAAACAACACAACACAAAACAAAACAAAACAAAAGAAAACAAAACAAAACAAAAAAAGTGAGTATTGGGGAATGTTGAAATTGGGAGTCGAGAGCCAGGAACATTTCCTGTCCTCTTCTATAAGGTCTGGAACTTCAAAAATAATATTATCTACTTTTTGAGTATAACATTTGAATTATTGTTTAGCTGAAAAGGTTCTAGTTTTTCACCCTGGACATTGAGATTTTTAAAATCCCTTGGAGATTGCCAGTGGACCCTGCAAGGGAAAGTATTAGACCATAATGATGTGCTAGTCGTAAAATGCATCATTAATTTGTCCACTTTGATAGAGGTTATTTATTGAGATCAGTGTGAGTTTCACTGTCTCTGAGTCACCACAGCCCTGATATTTCTCTCTTCTTTAAGGGGGAAGCTGCAAGCTTAATCATGCAACAAAGGATTTAAAAATTACAACTCCTAAGACTTGACAAAATACTTTTCTGCCCCACTGACTGACATAAAATGCAAATAATAATTCTGTATTACTTCTCCGGGACATTGTATGGAATAAGTAATTAATGAATGTCAAGAATGTCAAGAGTATAAAAATAATGATTAAACATAAAATAAATACTAAAAATTATTGTTATTTATTTTTTGCTATTATGGCTTTATCTCATTTCAGTAGCCTGGACCTTCTTTTTCTACAGCTGCAAAAATGCATTTGGTAATTATAAGAATTAATCAAGCCCCAAACTGGATGATGGTGGTGGCAGACATCCTTAATTATAGGCAATGGAAAGCGAAGGTCATTGCTGGTTTAAATCCAGCGTAGGTCAGTGCAGAGAAAAAGCCATTAACAGCTGAATGTGATTTTATGCACTGAACAGAATGAATTGCTGCCTCAGCCCAATGTCTGAGTAAACAGGTGTCCCACATCTGAGCTAACAATCACAAAAAGGACCAACTGGCCCCTTTGATGGCTGGCAATCTCGATAAACAGAGGTTCTCAGTGCTGGCTTCACATTAAGCTCACCTGAAAAGCTCTGGAAATGCAGATGCCCAGGAGGCACCTGGGCCAATTAAATCAACATCTCTAGGAATAGAACCCAGGCACTAGGGTTTTTTGTTGTTGTTGTTTTGTTTTTTTGTTTTTTAATCGTTCTCCAAGCGATTCCATTGTGCAGCTACATTTAAACAGCATTGCTCCATAGGAAGGAAAAGACAAAAAGCAATGTTCATGTCTCCCCACCCATGTTTCTTTACGATAGCTTTGTAATGAACCACCACCTATGATGAAGTGTTTGTTTCAATAATGCCCATATAATGTAAGACCTGTAGGTTAAAAGAAAAAAATAGGCTAATAGGCTTTAGTTTATTTGGTTACCTAGTTGATAGCTCTGGGGACTATTTTGTTGCTTTAAAAAATGATTTGTAATCCCAGCCTCAGCCACCACTTGGATATTTGATGGTATAACCTGCCTGAAGACATGGACATTTGAGGCTTATAAGAGGTTTCTGAGGTTCTTTGCTCATATCTATTTATCACCCTGTTGATGCACAATTTAAATCTTTGCCTGGGGACAGGCAAGCTTCTGTGCTTATTAACCTTATATAAGAAATACAAATGCTTGATTTTTCACCTGCCATCTTAAATTCAGGTCACTGGGCAAGACAAGTCTTAGTCCCCTCCCCCTTCTGATTGGTGGGTGACAAAGAAGTGTGAAGCTACAAGCAATCATAGATATGGGAGTGCTTCAAAAGGAAGCTAGCTAAACCCATGGAGATTGTTTAGTATCACATGTGCTCTAGAGCGCCCAGAAAGTTTCATCAGGTCAACGGTGTCTTCTCTCTCCATTTTTTTCCACAATGCTGTTATCTTTTATTCAGGAGACAGTCAGACAGGCCATTGGCAAGGATCAGACAGACATAATGGCACTCTTTTAAGAGTGCCTACCTCCTAGAGGAGCTGTGTTTGATCACCATGACTACACCCAATGACAGAAGTGCAAGGGCCACTGAATTGCCACACCTAGTGAGGGATATTCTGTACAACTAACTTTAATTCACTGGCCAGGAATCAATTTTGGTATTATTACTCTTTTTTTTTTAAGTTTATTTATTTTTGAGAGAGAGAAAGAGCACGAGCAGGGGAGGAGTAGAGAGAGAGAGGGAGAGAGAATCCCAAGCAGGCTCTGTTCTGACAGTGGGGCTTGAACTGACGAATTGTGAGATCATGACCTGAGCCCAAATCAAGAGTCAGATGCTCAACTGACTGAACCACCCAGGTGCCCTGGTATTATTATTCTTAAGCAATATCTTCTCTTTAGACTGAAAAACTCATAAACTTTCAAAATAAGAAGGAATTTAACTTCCCTACTATTGGGATGAGAAAACTGAAGCCCATAATCATTCAGAGAGTTGGTCAAAGAGCCAGAATTCAAACAGATCTCCCTACCCCTACCAAGTGCTCCTTCTACTACTTAACTAACGGTGGCTTAGGAATGATGACCCATGAGGAGCCTTGCTCAGGGTTTGGGATGAGGCCATATCACTGTTCCTGTGCTTTTTGGGGTTTCCCTTGTTTACATTAAAGTTTTACAGTGAAAAGATTCTCTGTAACATATCTGCTCTCTTCAGAAAAATATGGGGGATGGTACAGTTACGCAAGAAGTGGATCTAATGACCAACGTGTGGAAGCTATCCTTGCTCAGGAGATACATTGGACAGAAACTTCTTTTCACTACAGTTATTGGGCCACTACTAATATCCTTTAATATGTAAAATAACCTAAAAAACCTTAAACACAAGATGCCAGCGGTGGTGTTTTTGCTTTAGTAATTCAGCCTAATGGTTCTTTGAATTATGTACATATATTAAAAATGACACCAGAATAATTGAGGGGAAAAGCAAGCATTTATGTTGTCCTGTTTTAAAAACATGAATTAAGTTTATATACATTCAGTATTTCAGCAGCGCATCATTGTTACATTTTGTGATTTTATGCTTATGTCAAATTGCTTCCATAATGCTTAATTTCCCATATAACATCTGATGTTGGTTTTTAAAGAAATTACAAATTACCACAGCTACTTCAGTGGCTGATACAAGTAGATGGTCATACAGGACATTAGAATGTAATTGCCTTTCCTACAAGCCCTAATTATCAAGTATTTTAATAAAAAAGGCTTCAAGGAAGGGACTGATAGAAAACTGGGTCTATTATCAACACCATGCCCTTTTGGATCTTATGTACCAGTGTGGGAATATGAAAATAAAGAAAATCATTTAAGGTCAGAGATAAATGATAACAAACAAAATCCATCAGGGCTTAAAGGGGTGGAATGGATAGGTGGATAGGGGTTGCTTTTCAGATAGGTTGTTCAGAAAAGAACTCTCTGATAAGGTAACATTTGGCAGAGATATTAATAAAGGGACCAAGACAGCTATGGTGCTGTCTGGTCCAAGACTATGTCCAGTTTAATAGATAATAAATACTATTTCACATTTTTAAACTATTAAGAAGAAGCTTCCAGACTCCCACGTTTATAGAGTTTTTTATTGCAAGTGACAGAAAAGGGAGTTAGTAAAAGTATATTGGATAGTTCAAAGAGGGTTGGAACACTTGGTGCAGACTTACACAGCTAAGAAAAAGCAGTCAGATGAAAAACACACAGCCGCTGTCACCAAGAATGAGAACCCCAATGAGAACCCCAGCAGCTGGCCCCCTGTCGGTGTTGAGCAGGGGACTTCAGCTTTGCAGCAACTCTTTTAGCCACCAGAGAACATTTCTGGTTTCCACTTGTACCATTTTCTCACTAGTGGAAATCCAGTACCACTGAGTCTAATCAGTGAAGCCTAGGTCGTATCCTCAGGCCCTCATTGCAAATAACACAGGATGGTGAATGGTTGGCATTTTCACCTTCTGTGCCAGGAGGGGCTTTATTGCTGGGTGGTCTTAAGGAATTACAAATTCTACTATAGCAGGCGTCTCATACAATTCAAACATTCTTTAACAGTAATCATGTTTTCTCATATTGTCCCTTGTTTAGGATATTAAGCATTCACAGCAGCCATTATATTTGCGTAAATTTTGCTACTTGTGTGATCTAAGCAGAGTCTTTTTTTTTTAAATTTTTTTTAACGTTTCATTTATTTTTGAGACAGGGAGAGACAGAGCATGAACAGGGGAGGGTCAGAGAGAGGGAGACACAGAACCTGAAACAGGCTCCAGACTCTGAGCTGTCAGCACAGAGCCCGACGCGGGGCTCGAACTCACGAACCGCGAGATCATGACCTGAGCCGAAGTTGGTCGCTTAACCGACTGAGCCACCCAGGCGCCCCAATCTAAGCAGAGTCTTAATGAGACAGAAACAGGATTTCACTTCAGCTGAAATCCTAGATTATATATAACCATGGATATGTATAATTTACCCTGGAAATGGATTATTGCATTGTTGCTGGACAAGTCTGAGAAGGTACATTGGAAGAGATGCAGTTTGCATATGTAAATAGGTTGGGTACACACAACTGGTCTCACTACCCTGTGGGAACATAAACAATACCATTAACATTAACATCTAAACCTCAATTGCTCCAGTGCCCAAACTATTGTGTAGGGCCACAGTCTGCTCCTAAATATGAAGTCAGCCTCAGTAATGCCAGATGTCTCCAGCATGGTGGCATCACATGTGCTCTTGCCCACTGCTGACATGTCCGGTTGTCCCACCACTGCCTCTGATATTGGAGTCTTGTAGGTACAAATACTTTCTTCTGTTTCCCTCCTTTGATTCTTAACTGGACCTCAAAGCAGGACTGAATAAACTCATAATCTCATAATATCTTTTATAAACATAACTATAAGCTTCTACCCCTGACCTTTCTTTTACAGAAGTATAAAGCTAATTAATCAGTTCAAGTAAGAGAAGAATATGTGTCTATAACTTTCATGGTTTAAAAAAAAAATTTGTGTTTATTTTTTATTTTAAGAGAGAGAGAGAGAGAGAAAGAGCGAGAGCCAGGGAAGAGCAGAGAGAGAGGGAGGTAGAATCCCAAGCAGGCTCTGCATGTAGGGCCTGATGCAGGGCTTGAACCCATGAACTGTGAGATTATGACCTGAGCTGAAAACAAGAGTCAGCTGCTTAACCAACTGAGCCACCCAGGCATCCCTAACTTTCATGGTTTTTACCAACACTCTTCCACCACAGGTCTTTGTCTTACTAGTGCTATCACCATAAACAACAATAAAATGTCCCTTTTCTCCTTCAGTAAAACAAAAACAAAACAAAAACAAAAAACAAAAAAACCCTTCCTCACATCCACAGACACATAAATTCATCTACAGGTGACGCTGTACAAAAAGCAATCCAACTTAGATTCAGTTTAGACACTCTGATACTCCCACACTGATAAATAATGGAAAATAAAATTTACAGTGATTAGCTGTGCAAATTGGGTGTGTTTGATTCATATAATTACTTAGTTGTCTTTTATTTCTAGGTAATGTGGAAGCTTAGGTGTCCAAATTACCTAAGATGCCTGTTCCGGCAATTATTTTCAAATCCAAATTGGGAAGTAATGGGCTCTTGATTTAGTTAGTTATATAAAATCTATTAAAATGTGCCATTAACAACAGGAATGTAACAGCCTGGCTCAGTTCAGATCAGAAACAGATCAATAAAGCAGAAAAGTCTGCTGTGAGTAGCTTTGCTTAGCTATTTTTGAGCAATTATGGCAGGTTGGGAGGAAATGGAGTAGCATTTTCACAACCATGTATTTGAACACCTTGTATTTGTATTACACTTAAAACACTTCTTAATTTTTCTTCATAACAATGTATTATGGGAAAGAAACACACCAGCATTTCATAGTAGAGGAAATGCTGAGTTGCTGAGAGAGGGTGACAAAGTAAAAGGTGACTAGGGTACTTCTAGACTGTCAGTCTCTGGTCTAGAACTCTGTGTAGTCTCTATGATAATGATTTAAAATGGGGATCTCTGGTTCTATACATTCCTATCCTTTATAGGTTTGCACCTTTTTTTTTTAAAGTAGGCTTCACACTCAGTGCAAAGCCCAACATGGGGCTTGAACCCACGACCCTGAGATACAGACTTCAACTGAAATCGAGTCAGACTGAGCCACCCAGATGCACCTGTACATTTCCATTTTGATGGCACTTTATATATGCACTTTCCATCTTGTGTTTCTCATTATTTAATCCTTTGAAAACTGCTATTCCTTTCTAAACTTCTTATTCATGTGAATCTGGAACTTAGTATTTTTTCAGCACGAAGGCATTTTGGGCTTTATAAGAATGTGGATTCATATACTATGGAATTTAGTGTAACAGCTCTATCTTAGAGTTTGAGTATCTCATTTTCAGCATATCTGTAAAAATATTGTAAATCTATCCCCTAATATTGTGCCTAGAGTGTCCCATGCCAGCTTACTTGACAATTTACTATTTTATTTAAACGAGAAGCACATACTATCCTTTTTGCCCAATGGAGGGTCATTAGTGTGTATTTCAAGCTCCATTTGTAAAACTGACCTGGTCTTGGTATCTCTCAGTTTTTTCAGCTAATGAATATGATTTTGTATTTCCCAAATAATTATGTAAATGATACAGATTTAACAGGTTGTAGAGACACAAAAAATTTGCCTCTGAGACAGGCAGGTTTGTATCCTTTTCCCAGAAATGAATACTGCTAAAAGAGTGAAAATCACAAAACCTGAACTTTTTTCCCCCTAGTATAAACTGCATGTTTCAGAGGAGCTTATGGTGCTTCAAAGATCTTGTATTTTCACAATATTCCTGTGATACAAGTGGGGAAAATAATTTAATATCTTTTTATTATCATCAACAAATATTGACTGTGATTTTATTATACTGGGGAAGTAGGAAACAGAGATGTCTAAGATTGTATAAGCTTTGGGGTGCTTGGGTCGCTCAGTCATTAGCCATCAGACTTCAACTCAGGCCATGATCTCATGGTTCATGAGTTTGAGCCCTACATCGGGCTGTCTGCTGTCAGAGTTGAGCCCGCTTGGGATCCTCTGTTCCCCCCCACCCTCACTTCCTGCCCCTCCCCTGCTCACTATCTCTGTCTCTCTGTCTCTGTCTCTCTGTCTCTGTCTCTTTGTCTCTTTCTCTCCTTCTCTCAAAATAAACATTAAAAGAAACAGAGTGTATAAGCCTCAAAGCCACTTGTATGCTAGATGGAGGAGACTTACTCACTAAAAGATAAAGAACAATGTAAAACAGATGCTAAGTATATTGAATGGAGCACACATTGCAGAAGCACCTTCACTTATAAACATTCAAAGTCAGTAAATCATTGATATGAACTAAGCTATTGACCAGAGCAAACCATGGCAACCCAGCATGCCAACAACTAATGGTGCTGATTGCCTCTTACACAAGTAGGTTTGGCCTCACAAATAGATGGGGTTTCAAACATCCTTTTAAATCCTAATATTGTAAGTATCTGTAAATGCCAAAATAATTCAGCAAAGAACACTAATGACTGAAGTAGTTGGAAAATACGGGATTCAAGATACACTTTAATGGAAGAGGTAGACATTTCAGTAGACAGAAGGAAAAGGAAATTAAGCAAGAAAGGAAACAGAAAGAAATGTGAATGACCATTTCAGGAATATTAAGTAGACTTGGCAGGATTAAGGGTAATGTTTCTTTTTTTTTAAGTTTATTTATTTTGAGAGAGAGAGAGAGAGAGAGCGCTGGGGGGGGGTGGTGGGGGAGAGGGAGGGAGGGGGGGAGAGGGAGGGAGAGGGAGAGAGAGAGAGAGAGGGAGAGAGAGAGGGAGAGAGAGGGAGAGAGGGAGAATCCTAAGCAGGCTCCACACCCTCGGTGCAGAGCCCAAATCAGGGCTCCAACTCATGAACTGTGAGATCATGACCTGAGCTGAAATCAAGAGTCAGATGCTTAACAGACTGAGCCACCCAGGTGCCCCAAGTGTAGTGTTTCTTTAGATGTTTAATGTTAAATTGGGAAACATAGAGCGCAGACTGAGGGTTTGAAAGTAGAGCAATGCATATATAAAAAATGTTACATGTATGAGATTTGTTACTGGCGGCAAATTGATATCAAGGAAACCAATTGCAGTGAGACAGGAAGACAACTACAGTTATTAAGCATCGATGTTGTGGCTATTGTGGTATGTGCTTAGCATTTGGTTCTTCATTTGACTTCAGAAACTACTGTCAGAGTACAAGGAGGTTGTAAACTCATGGAAAAGGGTAGCCCTAATGAGAATAGAAAGAAAGGAACAATTTAAAAAAAAAATTTAATGTTTATTTTTGAGAGACAGAGACACAACATGAACAGGGGAGGGGCAGAGAGAGAGAGAGAGAGACAGAGAGAGAGAGAGACACAGAATCCAAGTAGACTCTAGGCTCTGAGCTGTCAGCACAGAGCCCCATGCAGGGCTCAAACTCACAGACCATGAGATCATGACCTGAGCTGAAGTTGGACACTTAACTGGCTGAGCCACCCAGGCGCACCAAGAAGGCAACAGTTTTAAATTCAAAGACTTGAAGCCTGATTCTAAGGGGCAAAAAGGGAGGGGCCAAGAATCTATCAGACTTTGAACTGAGTTTTGAGGTGCAAACATTTAAGGGTTGGGGGAAGGAAGGAAAGTAGCAGAAATGACAGAGATGGAGAGCTTGAACTGAAGAAGGAGAATCAGTATATTTAGAGTTATAGAAACTTAGAGATAATAGAGCTTGAATATTAAAGAGGAAACTTTCAGCAAAGAACCCTGTATATAATTCAGGTGCCCCGGCATCCAGCACTGTCATTTATATAGGTTACTAATCTGGCTGCTGAGTTTTGAAATAAAGCTATATTTCTTTTACCTACAAACTTAACTCCTAGATCATGACTATTCTGTTTCTGACAGATTCTGATTTTCCTTTTTAACAGGGAAAAATTATTTAAATCATTACTGTATAACAACAAAACAGGAATACTCTCATCAAAGTCTTCATTAACATCACCTGTTGACTCTCTTGCCAAGAACCCTTTCATAATTCTTTTTTTCCATGTTCCTATCTCTTACATCCTGGGAACCAGAGCCAATGAAAAACCAAACAGGCAGACTTGGGGAAAACAAAAAACAAAAAACAAAACTAACTACCTTGTTATTTGTATAACGTTGAGATGATGGTATCTTGGTTACTGCCTGTTACATCTCCAACTCTGTCATTTAGTACTCTAAAATCACAAACTCCAATTAAGGCACACAGGTGAGAGAGTAGAGAGAAAAATCAATCAACAAAATTTGGGAAATCTGAGGGTAATCTCACCAGGGAGTCTTTGCTGAAAACTTCACTGTTCTAATGAAAATAGTTTCTTGTTTCAGTAGCAAGGAAGGTGCTTTTCATGCTGAGGCCTCACTTAAAAGATGGAAGATGATTGGCTGATTGCTTATATAATCTTATTACTTAAATTGATGGAAAAGCCATCTTTATTTTTGTTTTTAGATCCAATATAAATCAAAGTGGATGTAGTTGTCATTAATCAAATAGGTATGAGCTGAAAATTGTGCAAAATTTAATTAAAAGATGAGACAAGTGCATTCCTAGGTGGTTTTTTGCATCAGACTTATTGTCTTATGGTAGGAAATTAATTAAATGGCTTCTTCTAAACATATATGATATGATTTATTATAGAAAGGAGACCCTTCAAAAAGTGAGACAATGGGGAAATTAAAGCAAAATTTATATCATTACTAGAGCACTACATAACATATTGACAGATACCTACTTTATTTATTAGTCATTGTCTTTAATTGTGCACATAGCAGGTAGATGCCCAGATTCAGAATGTGCAGTTTGAAAATGCATATTTACTCTTGCAATTGTGTGCATATTTGAAGTGGGTTTTTCTGCACTACTGTCGGTGATAGCAAAGCAAAGCAACAGACTTGGTATAAACACTGACCTGCAGTCTAACTTCCACAAGAGCTAGAAGAGAATTTGTGGTTAGATAAACCAACTGTATAGATTGATAATATGTGGTAATACATGTTAAAATTACCATTTTGTGATTTTTTTTCTAAATCAAAGTACTTTTAATTTCCAGATAATAGTAAAGAGATATATTTTCATATTTGTCCAGAGAACATATGGGATACATAGGATGAGAGACATTTCTGGAATATTATCTTTTCTGGTATTTATGCATCAAACTGGTTTTGAAAACAATACCTGGCATATAAAGAGCAATCAATCAATATTTTTTCAATAATTGGCTGTGAAATGACTTAATCTTGCTGAATCCTGCTTTCCAGTGCTTAGCTTTAGTGTTCTACTACCGTATTTATTTTACTTATTGCAGAGCAGACTATGAAACCTGGAAAAAGGAGATATGGGAAAAGTAATGGGACTTTGGGGAAGCAAAGCTGTACTACATAATCCTATTTAAGACTATGCATGGAAGTTTGGGTAAGACCATTTATAAAAGAGTGGGCAACAGAAAAACTATAAGCTTGGGAGCTACAGAGCTCATGAAAGCAATAACATTTGTGGCTGAATTTATGCATCAGGTTTCTGGGCTTGTTTAGCCATTGTTCATCTGTAATACAGATGAAAGCTTTGCTGTTCTGGTTGACTTAGGTCTAAGGTGGCTTGGAGATAGGCTTTCTTAGCCCCCTAGCTTCCTCTGTGACAGGCACGGAGGGACTCTGAAAGGCAATGTTTGAAAAGGACTGCATTAACAATAAGTGGGCTACAAGGAACACAAATATTTGCTGACTGACAGATTGAAGTTATAAGTCCATGAGTAGACTCATCTATCTGATGAGATGTTGAAGAAGAAGAAGAAGAAGAAGAAGAAGAAGAAGAAGAAGAAAAAGCAGCAGCAAAGATGATGATGATGATGATTGTGATAAAACACTTCTTGAATGCTCTCTATGTGCGAGGTATTTTTCCACGTGCTTTTATTTATTTAATCCTCCCATTGAACGAATAAAGGAGACACTATTATCATTTCCATTTTACAAATGAAGAAACTGAATCACAGAGTGGTTAAGCAACTTGCCCAAGATCACAGAACTAATAAGTGATTATAATCGTGAGTAAATCTTATTGATTACTGTTAATATAATGAATAGATAATTGATTAATGTGATGAATTAATTACTTATCTTTATATCTAGATATCTATATCTACATCTGTATCTCTACCATGTGCCTCATAATGTGAAACATACAGTATAAATCCAAGAAAAATAAAACATAGTTCGCCCTTTGAAACACATACAGTTTTATTTGAAAGATGCACTTGCACATAATACTACTTGATTCTACATTTGTTTAAGTGCTTTGTTTAATAGAGCAATTAAGGGCAGTAAGAGATCAGAGATTACTTGTTGAGATCACTGTAGCCTGGAATGATTATTAAAGTCTTTGTTTAGAATATGTTCTAAAATCAAAAGGTGTAGGATGGGTAATAAGGATAAGACAATTTTCTAGGTTGATAAAAAAAACGAGGAAAGACATGGATACTGTATATGCAAGTACCCGTATAGAGATAGATGTGAAATTAGGATTTCGGTTGGATAATTGAAAAGTTGGATTGGAATGATGATACAGGTTTTGGAGGGTATCTTAGCTCAGGCTGCTGTTAACCAAATATCAAAGACTGGGTGGCTTAAACAACAAACATTTATTTCTCATAGTTGTGGAAGATGGAAAGTCCAATAATGTGCTGGTGCATATGGTATCTGGAGAGAGCCTGCTTCCTGGCTTACAGATGGCCATCTTCTCGCATGGCAGGCAGCAGAGAGAGAAGCAAGGCGTCTTGTATCTTTTCTTATAAGGGCACTAGTCCCATTAGAGCTCTACCCTTGTGACCCATTACTTCCCCAAAGGTCCCATCTTCAAGTACTGTTACACTGGAGACTTAGGTTTCAACATAAATTTTGGGGGGACACAAACATAAGTCCATAACGGAGAGCCTTGAATACAGGGAACAGAGTGTATGTTGTACTTTGAAACTCATTGTGCATGTTGTTGAGAAAACAAAGTAGGAGATGGAAGCGGTCTGATGGCAGCAGTGCTATAGCAGGATTAATATGCTGTTGGATACAAGACAAATTAGTACAGGGACTGAGTAGACCTTGAACTAAGAATATCTGTTTCCTCAGGAGGTATTGCAATAATTCAGGAATGGGTTAATGAGCATCCAAATTAGAGTCATGACAATGGGAATAAAAATGAGGGGGGAGAGAGGATCAGGAGAACATTTTGTGGCTGAATTCAGTCACTTACATTCGGCTGCAGGTTAGAATGCTCATGGTGAATGTTTGCTGAATATTTTCTGAAGCGCAAAAACAACTTTGTGATATGGGAGTAAAATGCAGTGGCTGCTGGCCGCAGATTGTTCAGCTTGTTGCAGCTCTAAATTACTGAACAAATACCTTACAACAGGAAACTTGGATGTTCGACATAAAATATGTAAAAGTGAGACAGAGGAGACTTGGTACTCTCAAAAAATAAATATGAGCAATTTAATAGTAAGAGAATTTGGCACAAAGAACTTAATTGGAAGTCAGACAATTCACCTGCATGGATCATCTACGATATGCATGTCTAATTATGCTGCTAGAGATGAACTCACTTTGAAAAACCGACCAAAGCATTTTTCATGTGTCAGAGATATATTTCTCTTCAACTTTATGGATTTTATACATGAAATCGTTTTAACGATTAGTGGCAAATTACTGTAATTAGAATACTATACTCCCATAAATTTCACTGGAAAAAATTTTGGGCGTGTTAATAACCATTCCATTTTATATGATACGAATATCATAGGATAGCAGAAGGTGGCAAACTTTTCCAAGGGAAATATCTTGCTAGCCTGATATTCAGCAAATGCTATAAATGCATAGGTGTCAAAGTGTGTGCTACATGTTTTCTACTATAATATTTAATTAATGCCTTAACTGCTGTCAGAAGCAGCACATATTTCATCTCTTTGACTACATTAGAACCCAAAGCAATTTAATTTCTGGGTAGTTTATGCTGAAAATTAAGGGATGACATTTGTCCTATGGGATAAACTAATAGGAAAGAGGGTAGTGATGTGCACTGTCTATGGACCTGTGAATGTGCTTGTCATTATATAATTGCCATGCACGGTTTCCCTTCATAGCTCTGGAGGGTCATCATAGCTGACTCAGGGGGCTGGTGAGGAATAAAAAGAGAAAGGAGAACCTTCCCCATATATCCTACAGAAGAGCTGAAAGGTGAAGAGATTAACGGCTAGTGTTTGTGTCTCAACATGAACTTCCCTCTCTGTTCCAACTCTGTTGAGAGTTATAATATAGCTGGCTCACACCCTCTTCTCCATTTACCTCCTTGTTTCATCATCCCCACACTCTTCAAGGTTGGAGGATGAGGCCAAGGATTTTTTTTTTTTTTTTTAAACTTTCAGGCGCTCTCTCAGCTCTGTGGTCAGAGAGTGGAGAGGAGGGAATCAAGCCATCTTAAATCTGGGTTGGGAAGGACACCTAACCTAGCTTTGGGGTCTTCTCATCTCTTCATTGCCTTTTCTTTTCTTTTCTTTTCTTTTCTTTTCTTTTCTTTTCTTTTCTTTTCTTTTCTTTTCTTTTCTTCTGTTTTCTTTTCTTACTCTTTTCTTTTCTTTTCTTTTTGGTTAATGTTTATTATTGAGAGTGAGACAGACAGACTGTGAGCAGGGGAGGGGCAGAGAGAGAGGGAGACACAGAATCTGAAGCAGGCTCCAGGCTCTGAGCTGTCAGCACAGAGCCTGACATGGGGTTGGAACTCACAAACCACGAGATCATGACCTGAGCCAAAGTCAGACACTTAACCAACTGAGCCACCCAGGCACCCCATTCATTGCCTTTCTGTCATCCCCTGGTTTGTCTTCTTTCCAAATTTTACATATTTAATTGTGAACCCCCCAGATTCATATGTTGAAGTCCTAAAATGTGACTGTATTTAGAGATAGGACCTTTTAAGATGTGATTAAGTTAAAATGAGGCCATTACAGGGGGGCTTAATAGAATTTGACTGGTGTCCATATATAAGAAGAGAAAATTTGGACACATGAAAAGAAACACCAGGGGCTTATGTACACAGGAGGACAGTTGTGAAGAGGCAGAAACAGGTGACCATCTGCAAGCCGAGAAGAGAGGCCTCTAAGGAAACCAGTCTGGTTGACACCTTGGTTTCATACTTCCAGACTCCCGAACTGTGAGAAAATAAATTTCTCTTGTTTAAGCAACCCAGTGTGTACTATTTTGTTATGGCAGCCCAACCAAAGTAATATACCAATGTTCTTGTAAATCTCAAGGTCCCCCTCTGACTGCCTCATGTCAGCCACCATGATTCTCCCACCTAGTCACCAGACTTATTTCTGCTGTATATAAAGAGTTATCTCTTTATGTTAATTCATAGTAAGATAATTAGATCATGGTTTTATCATGGCCACATTGTCCATTAATATTGGGAAGGGCAGAGAGAGAGGGAGACACAGAATCCGAAGCAGGCTCTAGGCTCTGAGCTGTCCGCACAGAGCCCGATGTAGGGCTCGAACTCACAAATGAGATCATGACCTGAGCTAAAGTTGGACGCTTCACCAACTGAGCCACCCAGGTGCCCTGAATTTTTTGAATCTTAGTACTTAGCAGTTTTTACCCCACACTCTTCCTTTTATGACAAATCATCAGAGAACTATGACTATAAACTAGATTGTTTGGGTTTTCATGATAGTACTAACCTGTTCTTTGATATTTGCCATTGGACTACATCAAACAATTCATTGAAACTCACTGTTTTATATGTTGTAAGATAGTCATTCTCAGTATCCCATAATGTCTCCTTGAGTAGGACCATCAAGTGATCTTGAACAATCTCATGGATTGCACTTTGGGGTCCTTAGTCTTTACTCTGGCTTCCCTTCTTTACCCAAGCATTCTCTCCTCTTAAACTTATAAGTCATTTATTTGTCTATACATATTTAAAATAATATATAGTTTATTAATTTAGAAGTATGTATTTGACTCATGTTTTAAGAAGATTAGTTGAAATTATTCACATGCATCTTTGCCATCGGTATCTATATGATCAACAGGCAGTGTTCCAAAGAACATTCAGAGTGTGAGTATGAATTATGACTCTAAATCCAGTTCTTACCATAGCACCCAATCTTTCTCAACCCATAGATCTGTCAACATTCAGTGAAGGATGCCACATATTCTCAGGATCAACATAACATGAATTTTTATCCACATGAAACATATGGACCAATTGGTGGGGGTAGCAGAGATGAATTATGCAGTAATTATATGTAAGATGAGCATATGAATGTTAGCTAAGTATAACACCCTGAACTTATATAGCTCATTAGTTGCTCTCACGGCAGGTGTATATGCTGTCCCTCCACTTTCCTAATGCTTGAAGGTTACAGACTATGATATACTCTTTGGAAAACACTTGTACCAGATTCAATCCACAGTCAAGGTCTAGCAACCACTTGGAAAAACAAAATCACCTATTCCCACAACTGAATGGATCATTGCAGACACTCTACTATATGTCCTTTTACCACACATGTGGGTGTGGTGAGTATATTATTACGAAAGCTTAAATGGATTGGGTAATTTTAATTGAATCTTTTTTGTTTTCTTAGATAATTCTATAATAAATATAAGTGATTTGAAGAAAGCTACCTCTCATTAGTTTCCACACTATTATGTCAATAGTGGAGTGTAACGGTGTTTACTTTAGGTCTTAGGCTGCTGGAGATTTGACAATGTCATCTTCACTTCTGTCTACATTTTTTGAAATATGGATTCACTAATTCCATGTATGATGTCTTTGAAAAATTTGTCCTGTGCTATCAATATTCACATCACATTAGGAAGTCGGTGCTCTTATATGTTCTACTATATATTTGTAATCTCCATAAGTAACCAATTGTTCTTTTAAAATACTTTTAACAAAGTTAAACATATACTGATTTCAAAGAGAAGATAGTTCTTATAAAATTTGTTGTAAAAACCATCAGTCTGCTATCCTTTACTCTCACTTTTAGTGGATTATTTTGGGATGTGTCTCTGTGTTTCTAAATAACATGCTTTCTTGCTACTTCTTGGTTTGTTGATTTTAGGCATGACCTATTGATTTTCAACTACAGAATTTTTATTTTTTTTTAGTTTATTTATTTATTTTGAGAGAGAAAGACAGAGAGAAAGTGCGTGCACATGAACGGGGAGTGGCAGAGAGAGAGAGGGAGGAAGAGAATCCCAAACAGACTCTGCACTACTAGCACAGAGCCTGATGCGGGGCTCAATCTCATGAACCATGAGATCATGACCTGAGCTGAAATCAGGAGTCTAATGCTTAACCAACTGAGCTACCAGGTGCCCCCAGAACTTTTAGATTTAGCCAAATTTCACCTTTCCCGCTGTCTACAGCATGAGTGCCACTTCCCAGACCACATCCTCTTGATAGAACTCAAAACAACTGACAGTGAGTCATGTAGTGAATCTTGACAATTTTGCTTTCCTTGTACAGTTTTCTATTTTCCCTAAAGGTCATACAATTATCCTTTCAAGATGTTGAAACACATTAGGTGTTCTATCAGTTTTATCTTGTGAAGAATTCTCTTCCTGAACAACTTTCTGCCCTACTGCATTCTGGATTGTTTTTCTTCTTTGCTGAGGCATAACTGTTATAGAAACTTCCTTCACCATCACCTGGGAATTCTTTTGGTCTCTCTAATGAGTGTGCATTTTTCCCTGAATTCATCTTCCTCTTTCTTGGTTTACATCTTCATTTTAGTGAAGGTCATCGTCTTACAGATTCCTGAGAAAGAGGAGGAGGGGAAGGTAAACTTTAAACATCCTGGATGTCCAAAACGGTCTTTACCTTCACACTTAATTTTAAGTCTGGCTGGATATACTGTACAGATCTTCCTCAATTTAATGATGATGATGATTTGATAAGTCCATTGGAAGTTGAAAATATTGTAAGTTGAAAAAGCAGTTAATACATCTAACCTATTGAACATCATAGCTTAGCCTAGTCTACCTTAAACATGCTCATAGCATATCAGTCCCCAGTTGTACAAAATCACCTAACACAGTGCCTATTTTACAATAAAATGTTGAATGTCTCATGTAATTTATTGAATACTGTACTGGAAGTGAAAAGCAGAATGGTTGCATGGGTGCAGAATGCTTGTAAGCCTATGATTGTTTAGCTTCCTGATGGCGTGGCTGACTCTGAGCTTTGGCTCACTGCTGCTGCTCAACATCATGAGAGAGTATTGTACCACTTATTGCTAGCCTAGGGGAAGATAAAAGTTCAAACTTTGAAGTACAGTTTCTACTTAATGTGTATTGCTTTCATAGTACCTTGTAGTTGAAGAATCATTAAGTCAAACCACCATAAATCAGGGACCATATATGTATATATACTTCCTTCCTTTGGTATTTTAAGGTTCCTTATGATAATATTTTTTGAATATGACCTACTTTTTACTGTTAATCGCCAAGTTCCTGAAGTTTCATAATACGACTTAGTGCAATATAGTTTAATCCATTGTTCTGAGATTTTCAACGTGAAAAAGCATGTCCTTCAATTCTGGGTACATTTTCTGGAAAAATCTCTTAATGATTTTCTGTGTTCATTTTCTATGTCATTTTCTCTGTAATTTCTATTATTCAAATTTTAAACCTCCTGAACTAGTGATTCTTACCACTTTTTTTCCAAACTTTTCTTCTCTTCATCTGTGTGTTCTTTTTTTATCTTTTTTTGAGAGATTTACTCAATTTTATCTTTCAACACTTCTACAGAGTCTACACTCTGCTAATCCTGTGTTTATAATCCCGTGTTTAGTTTCAAAGAGCTCTTTTTTTCTTTTCTTTTCCTTACTTCATGTCTTTCTGTCTTCTCCCTCCCTTCCTTCCTTCTTCCCTCCCTCCCTTCTTCCCTCCCTCCCTTCTTTTCTTTTTTCTTTTTCTTTCTTTCTTTCTTTCTTTCTTTCTTTCTTTCCTTCCTTCCTTCCTTCCTTCCCTCCCCTCCCCTCTCCTCCCCTCCTCTCCCCTTCCTTCTCCTCTCCTCTCCTCTCCTCTCCTCTCCTCTCCTCTCCGTTCCTTTCCTTTCCTTTCCTTTCCTTTCCTTTTTTTTTCTTTATCGTTTTTTGGAATGCTCCTGATAGCACTGTTTCTGTCTTTATGGATGCAATAGATTATTTATATCTCTGAGTATATTAATGATTTTTACATTTTCTTCTCTTTGTGTTGTCCTTGTTTCCCCCAAGTTATATTTTGCATTAGAGGGTTTACTCAGATATTGTTTTATTTTTTAATTGAAGTTAATTAACATACAGTGTAATATTAGTTTCAAGTGTGCAATATAATGATTCAACATTTTTATACATTACTCAATACTCACCCTGGTAAGTGTACTCCTAATAATCCTCTTTTATCTATTGCACCCCTCCTCCCCACCCACCTCTGTCAACCAGTAGTTTATTCTTCATACATAAATGTCCGTTTTTTTTTGTCTTTTTTTTCCTCCATTTGTTCATTTGTTTTGTTTCTTAAATTCCACATATAAGTGGAATTGTATAGTATTTGTCTTTCTCTGACTTATTTTACTTAGCATTATACCCTCTAGGTCCATCCATGTTGTTGCAGCTGGCAGTGTCTCATTCTTTTTATGACTGAGTAATATTCTGTTGTATATGAATACTACATCTTCTTTATTCACTCATTTATGGATAAATACTTGGCTTGTTTCCATATCTTGCCTATTGTAAATAATGCCACAATAAATATAGCAGTATATATATCTTTTCAAATTAGTGCTTTCATGTTTTGGTGGATAGGTAAATACCCAGTAGCAGAATTACTAGATCATATGGTAATTCTATTATTAATTTTTAGAGGAACCTCCATACAGTTTTCAAGTGACTGCTCCAGTTTGCATTCCTACCAACAGTGTGCGAAGATTTTTTCTTCTTCACATCTTTACCAACACTTGTTATTTGTCTTTTTTTTTTTAATTAAAAAAAATATTTATTTTTGGGAGCAAGCAAGTGGGGAAGAGGCAGAGAAGGGGGACAGAGGACCTGCAGTAGGCTCTGCATTGACAGGCTGACAGCAGTGAGCTCGATGTGCGGTTTGAACTCATGAACCGCAAGATCATGACCTGAGCTGAAATCAGACACTCAACCAACTGAGCCACCCAGGTGCCCTTTGTCTTTTGATTCTAGCCATTCTGACAGGTATAAAGTGATATCTCATTGTGGTTTTGATTTGCATTTCCCTGGTGATTAGTGATGTTGAACATCTTCCTATGTGTCTGTTGGCTCTCTGTATGTCTTCTTTGGAAAAATGTCTATGTAGGTCCTCTGCCCATTTTTAATCCAATTATTTGTGGGGTTTTAGTTTAGTTTAGTTTTGTTTTATTGTTGTTGTTGTTGTTGGCATTCTCTCCTACTGCTTTAGGATTCTGTTTCTTAGGTAGTTTGTGTCATTATCACTAGCCCATTTCTTCCAAAATTCTGCTGCTATTACTTCCATCTTCTGTTCTTACGCCTTAAAGTCTCTATTCTATTATTTAAGTGGAGTGTCGGGAGAAAGCAAAGGTAGATTTGTGTGCCAGTTCTCCATCCTAATACCTAGGAGTATCAATATTTATTTATCTGTTGTTTTCTTGTTGTGCATATTTCTGTATGATTCCTGAATTTTTTAAAAGTAGGAAAAAAGAATAAAACAGTTGACTACCTTGATTAGAGTTCTTCATGCATCTAAACTCTTCATTATGTAACAAACAATCTTTGGTTTACTGCTATGTTATGAAAATGTGAAGTGTTACTAATTTAATTCTTTGAAACTCATCTTACTTCCAAGTTCTTGAAGTGCACCCCAATATCTCTTTTTATGCATCTTCAGTGGCAACTTTTCCTACTTCATTATTCATTCTAGAGCTGACTTTCTTAAAGTATGTGTCTATGTGCTAGTGGCTTCTCATCATTTTTAGTCAGACAAATTGACTTTCCTCCTGGAAGAAATCCAGGGAGTAGAGCCTCAAAGTGTACTTTAGATTTGGCTGTGCCAAAAATGTTTCACTTTGAGATATTAGCTGCTCTGAAACAGTAGGAACTTGGTTAGATTAGAAAATGACAAGAGTCTAATTGATTTTTAAAAAGCCCCTTTAAAGTGTGTTTTCTTTCACTAACAACCAGAGAGGTCTGGTCATTCTCTTTGCATTCTGTGTATGGAAGTGATATGTGAAGGTTTTGAATGAATGACACATATCATCTATGCCGTGAGGTGTACATTGTGCTGAACCATCTCAGAGTTGATCAGGTATTAGAAAACTTAGAAATGTTCTATATTCAAGGGAAAAATATTTCTGGGGAGTTAATCTTAAGTCATGCTGATCCTCTGGTAGTTTGGTTTGATCTGAGATAATGTATAAAAAAGACATTTTAAAGCAGAAAGCACCACATAATCCTTATTATTTTCTTACATTTGTTATTTTCTGTGCTAAAGTTTGAAACATGTTCTCTCTTATCCACATCACTTCGAAAAGCTTTATTTGAAAAGGGAATGAGAAACTATGTTATTTAGTTTTAAAGTTCAATGAGTTCTCTAATAGTCCATTTTCAAGATACTGTGGTGGCCCAGACTCCTGTTGGCATCTACATAAATGTGGACATGGATAAGTTAGAAGCAGCAGGAAACAAGCATCTGGGCTTTCAGACCTCCCCCTCATCTGAAATGTGAATTTTTGGATGAAATAAGTTTAGCAGGCAAATTTTTATACACAAGCATAAAACAATGAATCAAGATGAATTGTAAGCATTTAAGATTTTGTGAAATTCATCTGGGCAGCAACCACTTGGATAAACAATCACTACCAGTGGGTGTCCTGAAGGGATGAAATGATTTCACCATCCTATAAATCAAAAAAGCACCCCCAGCCCATATGCTGATTAAATGTTGGCAGTGCACAAACAATATTTCACCTTCATGGAATCTAGTATCTGTGATTCCATGAAATATGTGTTTCAAAGCACAAGTGCTTCATCAAAAAATACTTGTTTATAATTCATGTGATGATAAAAGGGTACTGGAAACAATAAATGGACAAGAAAATATGCTGGCAAAAGTTACAGATGAATGAAGAAGATGTAAAAATAATTTTGTGTAAACTTACAACTCCGTATGATATAACTTTTCAACAAATTTGCTGTGTTGTGATTGACTAAAGAGGTTTTTTTTTGGGGGGGGGGTTAGTTTATTGAGGTAAAATTTGCATAAATTATATTTCATTGAAGTGTACAGTTCAGTGATTTTTAACATATGTCTACAGTTGTGTAGCCACCACAATCATTATGTAGAATATTTTCATAGTCCCAAGGAGTTCCTTCACGACTCTTTTCAATCTTCTCCTTTAACCTCTGACCGTCACCTGGCTGCTTTGTATATCTACAGTCTGCCTTTTTAAGAATTTCATAAGAATGGGACTACAGGGGCACCTGGGTGGCTCAGTCAGTTGAGCGTCTGACGTTGGCTCAGGTTATGATCATGCGGTTTGTGGGTTTGAACCCTGTGTCAAGCTCTGTGCTGACAGCTCAGAGCCTGGACCCTGCTTCGGATTCTGTGTCTCCCTCTCTCTCTGCCCCTCCCCCTCTCACGCTCTGTCTCTCTCTCTCAAAAATAAACATTAAAAAAATTGTTAAAAAAAAAGAATAGGACTACATTGTATGAAGTCTTTTGTTTCTGGCTTCTTTCATGTAGCATATTGCTTTCAAGATTCATTTATGTTCTTGCATGTTATCAGGAGTTTCTTTTTATTGCTGAGTAATACTCCTTTGTGTGGATATACCACTATTCATTTATCCATTCCCAAGTTGATAGACAGTTGAGTTCTTGCCAGTTTTTGGTGCTTATGAATCAACCTGTTATTAAGTAGTCTTTGGGTGAACATATGTTTTCATTTCTCTTGAGTAAATTTCTAGAAGCGGAATTGCTGGGTCATATAGTAAGTGAATATTTGATATAACAAAAAAACCCTAAAACAAACTATTTTCCAAAATGGCTAAAAGCGATAGTGTCTATTTTGCTTTCCCACTGGCACTATAGAATAATTGCAGTTGCTTCTCATCCTCACCAAAACTTGAGCTTTGTTAGTTTTTTAATGTAACTACTCCAGTGAAGGTCTGGTGGTATTTCATTTCAGTTTTAATGTTAATCTTCCAGTTACTAGTAATGCGGGGGCTTCCTTCTTCCTACTAGCCATCTAAATCTTTTCTTTGATGTAGTGTCAGTTCAAATGTCTTGCCTATTATTTTTGACAATTTTTAAATCTTATTGTTGGGTCTCAGAACTCTTTATATGTTCTAGATACAAGTATTTTATCAGATGCATGTTTATGTTATCTCCTGGTTTGTGGCTTATCTTTTCATTTTCTTATCAGTATTTTCTTAATAATATAATATTTAAATCTTGATAAAGCTTAATTTGTCAAGTGTTTTCTTATAGAGTTTGTGCTATTTGTGTCCTATTTAAGAAAGCTTTGTCTAACCCAAGATCACTACTATGTTTTTTGGCTACAATTTTTTTACAGTTATTTAAGTCATCTCTATACCCAATGTGGGGCTCAAACTCATGACCCCAAGATCAAGAGTCACATGCTCTTTCAACTGAGCCAGCCAGGCACCCCTTTCTTAGAATTTTTATATTCTTAGATTTTACATTTAGGTCATGATTCATTTTGAGATAATTTTTGCGTGTAGTATGAGGTCCACATTTTATTTTTGGCATCCGAATATCCCAATTTAGTGGGGGAAAGGATAATGTTTTAAGTGAATAAATAGTTCATAGGTGTTCGAGAGGATCAGAATGGTGAATTCTAGCAGCAAGGCACATCCACCCATGGAAGAACAAATGAAGCATGAAGCAATGTATCAGAGCACTGAGCTAGAGTCATACTCATGGATGTAAGTCTGGACGTATATCTCTCTGATGATATGTTATATTTTCTTTAACGTGTCCATCTGTTTGCTCCTTGATTAGAATATGATTTGAGGATATAACTTAACTGCCTATACATTAATTTCCCCATCAGTAATGGGGATCAAAATAATATCTGCCTCATAGAGTTCTTTTTTTTTAAGTTTATTTATTTTGACACAGAACAAGAGCATGCAGGGGAGAGGGGAAGATGGAGAGAGCCTTAAGCAGGCTCCGTGCTCAGCCTGACGTGGAGCTTGATCTCATGAACTACAAGATTATGATCTGAGCCAAAATCAAGTGTCAGACACTTAACCAACTGAGCCACCCAGGTGCCCTATGCCTGGTAGAGTTACTAAACATGTAGTGCACAAAAAGCACTCAAGTATTAGATGTTATTATGAGCACCTTTTCCTTCCCAGTGACCATCCTAAGCAGCTAACTCACTTAAACAGGAATGAGTCTTCATGGGATCATTCACTGTTGTGTTCTTGGCTCATCTGTTCTGCCTGAGCAAAAAGAATGATAGTACAAATATCTAGTTACTTTCCTATGATTAACAGTTCTGGAAAGGGTTCTTTTAACTCAACAGTTTACAAAGACATCAAAAGTGATTAATTGAGAATGACTGAACTCACATCCAAAAGTTAATTATATACAGATTACTAAGCAGTTCACTTAAACATAAACACAATTAAAAATAATAACCAGAAAAATTTATGTACCCCCTCCCCAACATTTATCACTGATTTATTTTTTCAGAGGTTTTGAAAAAATGTTCTGCCACTACTGCCAAAGATATTGTGGTTCTAATTTTCATCCATCTTTGTTCTCTCACTGTCCTTGTTCGCTGCTGTGCATTGATCCACTTCTGTATTCCATGCTGAGCCAATACCTGCTGATCTAATCTGCTTCACATCAGTCTTGTCACTCCCTTGATTTAAGACTGATATACTGATTACAAGGACTTCTAAGACCCTGTCTGTATGTCTAGGAGTCTAACAATTCTCTTTCACTCGTTATTACATATAGTTAGGCAATTTCCCCCCATTTTTGCAAACATATTGCTTGTAGCCACCTACTATGAAATGTCTCCTTTCATATTGCTGTGCTGTGAGGGGCTTTACAGAACCTCCTAGGCAGAACCAGCTATGTAATTTGAGGGGCTAAATACAAAGTGAATAAAAGTTCTTTGTTTGAAAGTTATTAAAACATGGCCCTGTGCAGCTGCACTAGTTATATACCATGAAGTCAAACCTGCTGCTGGATTTTGGTGGGAAGGAAAGAATACCCACACGAGAGACTTGGAAGTCTCTCACCTGTTGCTTAGAAAACACTTTACTCAACTCAATCATTACTTTTTCTGCTGTATTATTTTGTGTCAATCTTCTGTCACCTTCCCAACTTCAGTGGTAGTTAAGATACCCATGAGCCATAATGATTTCTGTAGTGTAACCATTTTATACATACTTATGTTTGCTAGTTACAGAAGGAGACAAGGTAAACCTTGACCTGATGCTGATAAATATTTATTGAACATCAACTTGTGCATAGTTTTGTGCTTAGCAGTATACAAAGAAAGCTATAGAGGCAACACTCCCCTATGGGGCTATGGTTACTTGTATGTGCCAGGCTCTATCTGCTGCCTGACCTGAATTACTTATTCTCTCTGTACCATTCCTCAATTTCCTTGTCAATAAAATTGACAAGAGATAGTAAGATAGGGTTTTTATTGTTACAGTGAGAATAAAATATATTTAGGACATTTGGAATAGTGCTTGATACATAATAAATGCTCAAAAAATATCATTCTTTCCCTTGGTTCTATATCTAGATCAGGAGAAAGAGTATTCTTACTCTTCGATTTCATGCCCAGCAATTTGGATCAGCACAACATTGTTGTACTAGTACAAGCTAAATTTTTGCTTATCAAACATAAAGCAATAAATACCAACCCTGACTATATTTCAGGATAGTAATCTATAAAATTATACATCTACCGACTTAGAATCTCTTGGTAGGGGGCCAGGGTGTAAATGTGTGTGCATGTGTGTATTGGAGATGCTAGAAAGAAATTAAGCAAATGATCGTCCTTCCGCCCTCTTTCCTTCCTGCTTTCCATTATGTATGTATGTATGTATGTATGTATGTTTGTATGTATGTATGTATGTATGTATCTATCTTGGTGGCATTGTGGTAGGCCTTAAGAATTAATTAGGTTCACAGTATACTGAAGGAGAGAAATAGGAAAATAGAAAATATTAAAAGTGATAATCTATGGTAACTCAGAGGAGATATGGAATCTAACCTGGGCTGGAGGAGTCTAAGACTTAAAGGATGAACAGAAATTAATCAGGAGAAAGGGTGTTCCAGATAGGAGGAATAGCATGCCCAATGTGAATTTATTGTTTTTTAAACATTCCATAGGCAGTTCTAGTGTAGAGCTACAGTTGAAAAATTCTGATTAGAATTGCTTGTTAATTCAGAAGATCTGAATAAGGAAGCAGAGAGACCAGAGGAAGTATGCATATCTCTTTAGCTCTCCTGTTGTCTGACCCTTGCTTGCATCCCAGTTTCTCAGTCCATCCTGGTAACTTTGCCTTTTGTTTTTGGCCTTACCTGGGGAATGACCCAACCATGTGGCTTTTATGTTTTGTATTTATGTCAGCTATCAGATGAACCCACTGGTATTCTGGGACTACATTGAGATAAACTCAGTGTTTCATGAGTTTAAGTCTGATTATTGATTTTTCTCTTTGAAAGTTACATGCTGGCATCTATAAGTTATTTTACTTCCTTCTCAAGGTTGGTTCCTTGCCTGATTTTTCTCATTCTGATCTTGTAAGAGAATAATCTGAGAATTGTTCTAGGTCACATTAGATTATAAATTATAGAGCCTGGATTAGAATCCTAGTGTTCTGATTCCAAGATCATATTTCTTTCTACCGTTTCAATAAAATTTAGACATTATTCATAACTCGTTTTGTCTTTTTAACTACTCTCCTACTTATGACATTTATTGTCCATTAACAGAAGAAATCTGTGAAGAAGAAGAGGGTTTTGGTTACTGTGGTAGCCAGTCTCCAAAGATAGCCCTTGAAATTTCTGCATTTCCTGCACTATGTCCCACTCTTCACAGGAAGAGATACAATTATATCCTCTCTCTTTGAATCTGGGCTGCTCTCGTAACTGTTTTGACCAATAAAATGTTTTGGGGTTCTGAGTGCGGACTTAAAAGGACTAACAGCTTTCATTCCTTTCCTCTTGGAAACTCACTCTTTTGCCTTCTGTAAATACAATAGTAATGCTATAAGCAGCATGAGACCTAAGGACCTTTGGTCTACAGCCCAAGATAAGCTCCCCAGTGGACAGCCAGTACTAAGTGCCAACCTGAGAGTGGGCCACCTTGGATGTTCCAGTGCAGTTGACTCCCCAGATAACTGCAACTCAACCAATATCCTATAGAACAGAAGAACCATGCAGCTGATTCCAGTCAACCTACAGAAACATGAGAGATACTAACATGGCTGCTATTATAAGCCATTAAATTTTGAAGTAGTTTATTACACAGCAATGGATAGCTGAAAATGTTACCTCTGTGGTAAGGCTTATATCTTCTTTCAATATTTTGAACAAAGAAAGCAACATGTGAAAAGTAATGAATCCCATGTGACTTATTGGAAAGACTAGCTTATTATATTAAAGTAACAATGATCTCCACTACAATAGAGTATTTCTGAAAATTACTTTTAATGACCAGAAGTCTAGTTATCCTGAGCAGAGCCAAAATGAAAATGACAGTGGAGTTTAAAAAGCCTCATTAATTTGAGACACATGCATGAACTAGAAGCGAAGGAATTTGGATTAGTTTGCTGAATATCCTTTTGTGACTTTTTAGAAAACATACTCACTGTTTGACATTTGAGACTTGATTTTGAGCTAAATTGTGTAAAGAAATTAGCTCTTTATGGGCCAGGACACAAAAGAGGAGCAGAGTACTAGGGACGAAGAGAGGTCAGGCGATTTTCTCTGGGAGTCTCTGCAGATAGCATTTAAGGTTAGGGAATTTGAACAATAGTACTATTTCAGAAATAATGTTTTAATTAAAATTATGAATATATTTTCCAAACCAGAAATTAGCACATTGGGTTGACAAACATGAAACTATGGAGACAGGACAGAATCAACAGGGCACAAAATCATAAGGCACAGCCAACGAGATGATAGTATAAGTGATAATAAAAAATAATTAGGGCGCCTGGGTGGCTCAGTCAGTTAAGTGGCTGACTCTTGGTTTTCGCTCAGGTCATGATCTCATAGTTCATAGGTTCAAGCCCTGCATTGGGCTCTGAGCTGACATGATGCCATGTTAACCCTATTTTTACAAATAAGGAAACTGAGGCACCAACCTTCTAGATGGCAGAGCCTGCTATAAAGTCAGTCTTATTCTAGAATCCATACTCTACCATGGTTTTATACTGCCTTTAAGTATAGTGTATGAGGGGAGGTACAAAATGGGGAAGACTATAGTTTTTAATGGGAAGGAGTGATTACTGCTGGTACAAGCCAAACATATGTAAAATATTTTTGGAGCTTTATTAAAGAGCCATGAAGTTACCGACTACCTGACTACTGTCTCCTCTGGAGGCACCTATAGCAAACTTAGAGCTGCTGTTCAACAAGCAGCCGCAATAATAGTCTCCCTGGTTACGTAGGGATGCTAAACAAGGAGAATGTTGAGTTAGCATTGCCACTGCTCCTCAAGAATTGGCTAATAGTAAGGCCACACTCATGACTCCTCCATTGGCTCAAGATCCCATGGGGAACATGATTTGTTCTTTGTGAAAATCCAATGCTTGGTTTCCTGTGTTGTATGCACTTCATGTGTCAAAGATGAGGAAAAAGTGAGGCAGTAATTTAAGTGCTTGGTAACAAGTCTCAGTGTACCTTGATTGTGAAGAACGGTACAAAGATCTTCTTCACTACTTGCACTACTGTGCAAACAACAGTGGTTTGTTAGTTTGCATCAGGACCTAAAAGGGAGGACACAGGATACAGAATGCCACCTAGTTCAGCAAATGCTTTGATACTTTAGGCAGAAATTAACTTTTAACCTATTAACTTTTTTGAGTATTTGGAAATGCACATCCCTCCATGACCTTGAGGACACTATGCCATTAGCCAGTCTTAATATAGGCAGATTAGAGGTTGAATTGAGGTAGTCTTCCAAGAATTTGGACACAAGGAAGATAACATTACACATTCAAAGTGAAAGAACAAGATCAGCACAGGAAGGATCTGAATACGCAAACCCAAATTCACCCGGAGGAAACAGGACTGTTTATACATCCACCAACCATGAATTAACAAGGAAAAATGTATTTAAATGTCTATAGAAGAGGTTCTTCTTCTTCTTTTTTTTTTAATCAAAAGGGAATTGGTCATTTTGGAGGCACAGAAAAAAATGGAGAGTTGTTGAGGTAAAGTCAGACATAGTCATATGGACAATTCAAGAGAAAAGGATTTTCAACTATTGGAACAGAAATTTCCAACATGGGCCGATGACGGGCCCATCCTCGGTTTTGACATAGATGCAAGGAAGGGAATGAGTAAATTCATAGTGTTCCTGATCTTCATTGGCAACATTATCCTTAATGGAAGGTCTACATGGGACTTTATTAGGCTGGAAACATTAAGTAATCATAACTTCCCTTGTTCTGACTCTAGGTAAATGGGCATCTGGTTATGATTTGATTTTTGATGTAAGTCTGCATAAGAAAGGTTATAGAGGACCCACAGGCCAAATTCAGACTAACAAATCATTTTCTCATGTAATTTAAATAAATAACCTTTAAAAAATATTTTTAAAAATCTTTATATTTGAGAGAGAGAGAGACAGAGTGCAAGTGGGGGAGGAACAGCTAGAGAATGAGACACAGAATCCAAAGCAGGCTCCAGGCTCTGAGCTGTCAGCACAGAGCCCAACGCAGAGCTCAAACCCACAAGCTATGAGATCATGACCTGAGCCGAAGTCAGACGCTCAACCAACTGAGCCACCCAGGTGCCCCAAAAGAAATATTCTTAAATAGTTGCAAACATATAACAATTAGAAAGTAGTTTGTAATTGATCTTGCTTTGTCTCCAAAAATAGAAAGTTTTTGTAAGATTATATTTCAAATTTCTAGACAGGAGCAACTAGAGATGAATAGCAGCTGCTCCCTTTTTTTTTTTTTTTTTTTTAAATTTTTTTTTTTTAACATTTATTTATTTTTGAGACAGAGAGAGACAGAGCATGAACGGGGGAGGGTCAGAGAGAGGCAGACACAGAATCTGAAACAGGCTCCAGGCTCTGAGCTGTCAGCACAGAGCCCGACGCGGGGCTCGAACTCACGGACCACGAGATCATGACCTAAGCTGAAGTGGGCCGCTTAACCGACCAAGCCACTCAGGCGCCCCGCAGCCGCTCCCTTTAAAGAAGGCATTTATGTTCTATTTTGCCAGAATTCTCACCATTCCTTGTGTTGCTATACCCTGCTGTTTCACCAACTTAACTGCCATCCCCTCTAGCTTTTGAGTTTTTATCTTCTGAGCCTAGAGGGCAATTCTCTGATTATATAAGAATAAATTCTTGATATCTGTGATAATGCCTCATGGCTAATGAATAAAGTGATGTATATCTAGCTTTCTATGTAGCTTGGCTGTGATAATAATGCTAACCCGAATTTTTATGGTCCACGGTATTTTTTGTCATTGTTAAATTATGTTAATTATCATCCTCGTGGCTGCTTCAATGTTAGATACCTTTGATTTAGTGAGACTCTGCCTCTAAGGACTTACTTATCCCTCTGGGCATACAAAGAGCAAGGTGGACCTGTCTAGGTAGAACATGAAATCCCAGAACATAGAAAATAAGGCACTCTTGGGTGAAGGCCACCCTGACTTCTAATAGATGACACAACTACCACTGTTTCTGATTTTTGTACAGAAAAAACACTGAACCAAGAATCAATAGAAATCTGGTTACATGTAGTTCCCTTATTAAATTAGCTGTGTGGCTATGAATAAATACTCTAATATACCTTGGCTTCAACCTCTTCATAAGTGAAGCAGAAGAGTTGAACTAAAGTGTCTCTGAATTTCCATATAATGCTGTGGCATTATATAACTCAATCCTACATACTCTAATGTTGAGTTCATCTGCACATTGTCTCTATGATTTAGGTGTGGTTTAAGTCCTGCATGTGAAGGATTTCATGAAGCACAAATTTCTATGTTGCTGCCATATTAACATCTATATTTATATCCAAACACAGAAGGTTAGATTTTGGATGAATTTCAGCAACATTTGGATATCTGATGATTTTTATAAACTGTTTTTAATCATTCAGTATCACAGAATTCAAACAAAAACAACAAAATAAGCACATCAAAACATGTTTGACTTGAACAAAAATAGCAGGCAGCTGGGAACACAGGCACACTATGCAAAGTAGGCCTGCATATATCACGCTTTACATATTTATAACTGTGTAGCTCCAGCAATATTGGCAGTTAATGGAGTGTCGATGGGAGAAAAGCTGTCTCAAAGGCTTGTTTTTATTGGACAAAAGGAAAAAGAGCCAGGAAACCTCGTTTTCTTTTTGCCAAATCAAGTTATCTGGGAGAGTAAGTCATCCATTTACTTTGGACATGCCACATATGTTCCTGTTTATCTAAGAGCCAACCCAGTAACACTCGGATAGAGTCATCTTCATTTATGTCCAAGCTGAAACTAGCAAACAGCAGCAATGTTTTCTATATAATTACTTTAGGGCTTATGGATGAAGGTGATGCATTTGATCAGCAAATTGCTATAAACTAAAACAAACAAGTGAAAAAAACCACAAAGTTTTAACATCTCTACAGAATATATAATAATTTGCATGATGTGGATGGCAGAGAAGCCCAGGGAAAAATAAAAGTCTCAATGAGATATATGGGGATTCTGGGTGGTAGCAGCAGAAGGAAGAATGAAGCAAGGACAAAAGAAGAGTATTTATTAAACACAAATAAATGGCAGGAAGTATTCACACTTACAGTGTGAATTATTGAATTATATATTCAACAGAATATATTGAATTATATATTCGACAGAATTGAAAAGAACAGAATACAGACTATAGAAGAATGAGATCATGGTTTCTCCCTTTGCAATAACACTTGAAGAAAACAAAACACATACTGTGTTTTAGGTCTTACATAATGTAATAATGTAAATGTCATAGGAAGATGAAGAGAATATTGGGAAAGTGCTATCTGTATGTGACACAAGATTGATGGTAAAAATCTGTCATGATCAGGGCTGCAGAAGTAGTAAGTGGGGCTTAAATTAAGTTCATGGAAGTTCAGAAAGGCAAATGGTGGGGCTCAGCCTGTGTCACAAGCAGGAAATTCATGAAGGTATGCCAAGACAGAGTTGTGGAAGAATTCGGAGGCATTGTTGTTGAGATGATCCTCAGATTAATCACTAAAGAAAAAAAAAATGGGGTAACTGAAGAGAAAGAGTTCCAGGGTGATCTGATACTATATTTGCATTACACCGCTGTGTCCTAAAACTCTTTAAATAGGGTATGTTTCTGTCTGTGTGTGTCTTGCTATAATAGTTATCTGTTCGTATTTGTTATCTGTTGCTGCATGACAAATCACCTCTCAAAACTTAGCAGCTTAAAAGAACAAATATTTATCACCTCATAGTTTCTGTGGATCAGAAATTGGAAAGCAGCTTAGACAGGTAGTTCTGGTACAGAGCCTCTCATCAGGCTGAGTCAAGATGCCCACCATAGCTGCAGTCTTCTGGAGGCTTGACTATGGCTGGAAGATCTGCTTCGGTTGGGCTGTTGGCAGGATATCTCTGTTCCTTTTCACATGGGCCTCTACTAAGGGCTGCTTGAGTGGCAACTGGCAACTGGCTTCCTTAGAGAAAGTGACCCAATTGAGAGGGCAAGAAGAAGTCACATGCCTTTTGTGGCATGTATGGAGAGAAGTTACTTGACAACACTTCTGGCACTTTCTACAGCCCACAGGAAATGGGAATTAGGTTCCCTCTGAAGAGAAGAGTATCAAAGAATTTGTGGACATTTTTCAAAGTCACCACAAAGTAGTAAAGATATATTCTATCCTCTGAAAGTGAATGGGAATTATTGACTAAAGCTTCTAGGAAGATATGTGTATCAGTTACGATCCTCGCAGGAAGTAGATAATTTCAGAATTAAATTTCAGGTTTAATAAAGGGACCATGTACAAAATTCATTCAGGGTATGTGCAAGCCACAAGGGATAGTACATTCCCATGGGGCTAATAACCAGGCCATCAACATCTGAAGGGGCTCAGGAATGGAGTTAATTCCTAGAACCTGGAAAGAGGGAGTTCTGGGGAGAGGGCTGCCTGTGGTTGAGGAATGCAGCCAGATTGAGATTACCTTGTACATCGGTGGAATAAATACCACAGCCTCACTTTCCTCTTTCTTCCCCTCCCGTCTCTGCCTGTGCTCCTCTTGTGCCAAACTTAACTAACAGCTATCTAACTAACAGCGGTCTAGGGAGCCTATTAATGTAGCCCATCAGCCATCTGGGCAGAGGTCAAGGTGGAGAGCGGGTCTGGAAGGGCACAGGATGTCTTCAGTAGATGAGAATTTAACTTGAAGGATGAGTAGTAAGCAGAGCTATTGAGATCTGGATGGTATGTTAAGTGCAAAAGATAAGAATAGGCAAATGTATGTGGGAGTAGAAAAATGACTAAAAATCTGCCCAAACAGAAGTTATGTAATGCGGAGAGGCTGAACTAGGGTGGTTAAGAGCATGGAGAGACCATGTTATAGAGGGTCCTGAGGGAGGCAGAGGTGGTGTAGACTTCCTCTGAGAGGCAGTGCTTGGCAGTTCTTGAACAGAGGTGTGACCAGAGAATAGGAGTGAGAGAGGAGGGGACAATTTATGGCTGTTTAGATATCAGAAATAAATTCAGTAATGTCAATAAAAATTTAATTTCGAATAACCTTTCAGGTAAAATAAATACTATCCTCTGGTCAGATGAGTAAAATTTGAATTTATTGGAATGAGGTATCCATGTTTACAGACTCATACTTTCTACAGTTTCCCAAAACTGCTAACAAGCAAGCCTACAGTGAGAAGCATTTTTTATCTAGAGCAATTATAGTGACATACGAGCCTAAGAATGAAAACAATGTTATCACAGAAACAATCATGCCAAGAGAGTCCTCCACCTTCTTCTGGAGATCTGTTCTTTGAATGATGTCAGCTAGAGGGTCAGCGTGGGTACACTGTTCAAACATCCATTGATGGTTTAAATACTTAGCAGGAAAGTCCTATGAGACTGATGCACTACTTCATCCTGATATGATTTGCAACACACAGAGATTGTGGTCTTTAGTGTCTACATAGGAGATTTCAAGAAGATAAACATATGTAATAAGAAACATTGGCACTTATGCCATAGTATAGAAAAAAAAATATGATAGAGCTTAAAATGAATCCTGCTTGAATCAAACCCGTTCATTTAGCATGTCTGACCTGCTATCGATACAGTATTTCATAGGGGTAAAAGTAGCCATAAATACATAGTGATTGCTAACACAGAGTGGGACATGGGAGATATATGACTGATTATGCTCACTGACACTTTAATATTACATTTATAGTAAAGCCTGGTTTACATGGCAAGATGTTAAGCATAAATTTCCTAACTGCACTTCCACACATTTAGAAGGTAGAGATAATTGATGTTAACAGAGATGACCCTGGAGTGTCTGCTGAGCTTAAAAAAGTAAATAAATAAATAAACAGGATGTTGCATTCTGAATGTGCGTATTCTGTGTTCTGGGTTCTTTTCTGGTACTCTGAAAATTACCATGGCAGTTGAGAGTACTATAACAGAGTAAGGAGTGAAGTGCCATTCTTGTTCAAATCTTACCTAGTAAACACGATTGGCTATTATTATTTTCAGGGCCGTAATAACTGAACACTTCAGTAGAGCCTTTCAGAAACCAAGTGCCTCAGAGGCATGAACACTTAAAAAAAAAACAACAAAAAAACAACTCTGAAAAATATTACTCAATATAATGGTGCTACTATTCATGCATTCACATTTTTGAGTACACGGAAACTGCAAGTCATGGTAAAGTGTTGAAAAATACAAAAGCGTTCTCAGCACTGATGGAGATTGCAAGCTAACAGTTCTCACTTTTAAAGAGTAAGCATAAATGATTATCATTGTAACAAGTTCTATAATGATCTGTACAGATGTCAAGAAAACACAGCCATGACACATGTGGCCTAATCTGGTGGATTAAAGAATGTTAAGCTCTATCAGCATTAGGTTCACAACTAACATCTCTCTGTTTAATAGAAAATCAACACTTAAAACAAGGAAGATAGCACCACGTATAGAACATGTTAATAGCCACTAATCAACATTTCTTTCCCCATTAACCTTCTTTTTTTTTTTCAAATTAAAGAATTAAAGTTTGCCTCAAAAGACCTTTGTGTGGTGACAGGAACCAAGGAAAAATTGGGAAAGTTTCTGGTGTGAGGGGAACCCCTAAGAAATAGTGACGCCTTCACCCCCCACATAGTCTCTTTATCAAGAGTCAAAGGTGGAAAGGAAAATGGGTCTGAAGTGGTCCTATTAAAGAAAAACTCAATTGAATAGAATCTATGTCTTTGCCTTAATGATTGATTCCATCTCTGTCCTGTGCTGCTGTTTTCTTGTTGGAAAAGGAAGAAAAATAGACAGATGGTGGGCTGGGTGTGTGAAAAGAACCTTACATTCAAGTCAGCTGGGTCAAGCCCAAGAAGGGAAGTGTAAGAGACTCTGGAGGTTAGAAAGATGCATAGTATCATTGCCAAAGGTAAAAGAGGCCAAAATAAAAAGCTTGGGACTCATTAGCAGAGTACTAGAACATCATCTTGCTCATAGCACTCAATTATCAATATTGTGATTAGATTAGTTGAAAGCCTGGAAAATCAGGATGCTATGTGGCAGATATGTGCATGTATGTGCATGTGTAACACGCACACATATATGATTTGGAATAA
Organism: Panthera leo; assembly: GCF_018350215.1. Lineage (NCBI taxonomy): Eukaryota > Metazoa > Chordata > Mammalia > Carnivora > Felidae > Panthera > Panthera leo. The sequence goes on from NC_056687.1 coordinate 56,146,917, forward strand.
TCTATTCAAAAGTGGAAATTCTGGAAATTGGAAGAAAAAACAAATCCGAGGAAACATCCAAATAGCTGGCGGAAAGGGAAATGGTATTGTACAAGCAGCACTCCAACAGCAGCTGGGTAATAAAACTACACAGGTCAGGAGGAGGTCACCCAAGACACTGCCTGACAGGCCTGAGCCTTGATCCTCCCATAGGTCTCATCTCATTCTGGACTTAGGTTTTCCTGCAAATCATGGTAATTGGGAATCAGCTCACACAGCTGTGAACCACAGCTCACAGATACAGAGGGAACAAATTTGAAGTTGACCATCTCTGCTGGAGAGGGAAGGGAAGTGACTTGTTTATGTACCATTTCATCACTCTCCCCAAGAGGCACTAGCCCTGGGTTTATGTTCCATTAAAGGTGTAGTGACATGGTTTTAAAGCAAGTAGAAGATTGGCCTTTTATTAGAATTAGGGAATTTGGATTCAATTCTAAGTTAAAATCATGAAATGTTAGTGCTACAAGGAAATTAGATATAATCTAATCCAATTTTCTCCTTTATAGGTGAGAGTCCTTTGACCTAGAGATGCTACACAATTTGCCAAGTTAGTTGATGCTAGCCTCTGGACTAGAATCACCAGTAAGTATCCTGTTTTACTACCTCTATAATGTTATGTCTCTACTCTTGGGAAAAATATCCCTGGGGCATGGAGGCTCATGCCAATCAACTGTGGTAATCTCCTTCCCTCCAAGCCCCCATTATTTATTACATTTAAAGTGTTCCTATATCCACTGAGACCCTTGTCCTATGGCTTGTCATTTTGTTTTGCCATCCTCATCCTTTCTCATCCAAGTGATTTCAATAACCATATAGCTGGTTAATCCAATTTGCTAAATTCAGATTTTCTTTCCATTTTTTATTCTACTTATATTCACTTTCCTTCAGCAACCAACTCTCCTATCCTATCCTGAACCATTTGTTCCCCAGAACTACATCGTATTTGAAGCCACAAAATCTAATATCCTAATCTCTGGTTATAATTCCTATTCACCCAGATTGCACATGATTAATCCATCTATGTTAGTTACAAGATAAGCTGTTGAAATAGACCCTAAATCCAAGGGTCTTCTTCATGCAACAGTTCAGAAGTGGGTGGTCCAGGGTGGCAGATGGTTGTATTCTATAGGTCTTCAAGGGATCCAAGTTCCTTCCAGCTTGTAGTTCTTCCATCCTTTACGGGGGCTGTCTTTGTTCACATATTTGAAGCTGATTTACTTATATATGCTTTCCAGCACTCAGAAAGAAGGGAGAAAATGAAGGACTAGCAGCTATCTTATTAAAGCACGTGACCCAAAAGTTGCACACATTCCTTCTGCCCATATTCCATTGGCCTACAGCTTGGTCACACAGTCATACCTCATGTCTTAGCCCATTTTGGCTGCTTTAACAAAATACCATCGATAGAGGGACTTATAAACAACAGAAATTTATTTCTTAAAGTTATGGAGACTTGAAGTTTCAAAATCAAGTTGCTGGTAGATTTGGTGTTTGGTGAGAGCCCACCTCCTGCTTCACAGACAACTGTTTTCTTTCTGTGTTCTCAGATGGTGGAAGGGGCCAGGGAGCTCTCTGGAATCTCTTTTATAAGGGCAATAATGCCATTGACAAAGGCTCCACTCTCCCACTCTCATAACCTAAGCACATTCCAAAGGCTCTAACTCTAAATCCCATCACATTAGGATGAGGTTTCAACATACAATTTTTGAGGGGACATAATCATAGTCTATAGCACTTAGCTAAAAGGGAAATGTAGTCCCTAGCTGAGCAATCTTGTATGCAGCCAAAAATTGGGATATTCTGTTTCTGAAGGGAAGAAAGATGGAATGGTTTTGGGGGGGTACCATTAGCTGTTTCTGCTGCAACTCTCACTGCATTTCTATTCATTGACTTCATTGGAATCTCTAGTTACTGATTAGCTTGGATATAAATATTCCTTTACTCCCAAATAAGGATCTCATGGTATACAAGCTTAAGATATAGTGAGATATCTTGTGAGATATAGGTCTCATCAGTTCTTTCAAAACTTGTCTCAGTTACCTCTGCATCATCTCCCTTAATTTATCATTGTTTGCTCTTACTATATTTTTTTATTTTTTAATTAAAATTTTTTTTAATGTTTATTCATCTTTGAGAAAGGCAGAGAATGAACAAGGGGGTGGCGCAGAGAGAGAGGGTGGCACAGAATCTGAAGCAGGCTCCAGACTCTGAGCTGTCAGCACAGAGCCCGATGCAGGGTTTGAACCCACAAACTGTGAGCTCATGACCTGAACTGAAATTGGATGCTCAACCAACTGAGCCATCCAGGCGCCCCTGTTTGTTTCTACTTTAGAGTAAACTAGTGAAGCTCTTCAGGAGAAAGGAATTAAACTTAATAAATGGTAATGATTGAACCTTTAGAAAGAATAAGGATATTAGAAAAATTAAGCAGATTAAAAGAGGCACAATTGTTAATTCGAAGAATATAAGTTAAAAAAAAATAATCCAAGAAGACCCTTGGATTTAGGGTCTATTTCAACAGCTTACCTTGATTCTGCGTTGGACAATATTTATGTGGTGATGATGACTACTTTGCAGTGGTAGTGTTAATGGACTCTAGCCAGATTACTGGCATAGACAGTGGTCTCCAACTCCTGCTTCTGATACAGCCTTAAGCAAGCTACTTAACTTCCCTGTGTCTCAGTTGCTACAGCTTTATAAAATTTTATCTTATTTTAATTTTTAAATACATAAGATAATACAAATTATTTTAACCTCTTTCAAAAGATGAGCTCAAGGGGGCACCTGGGTGGCTCAGTCAGTTAAGTGTCCGACTTCAGCTCAGGTCAGGATCTCACGTTCTGTGAGTTAGAACCCTGCGTCAGGCTCTGGGCTGATGGCTCAGAGCCTGGAGCCTGCTTCCGGCTCTGTGCCTCCCTCTCTCTCTGCCCCTCCCCCGTTCATGCTCTATCTCTCACTGTCTCAAAAATAAATAAACGTTAAAAATTTTTTTTTTTTTTAAAAAACAGAAGATGAGCTCAAGAAGGTATTTTCAACATCCTTCTTTTACTTTTGTTTTCTAAAGCTCCTTAGAAATCTAAAGCTCACCTTCAGTGAGGTGTTGGTGAGTTACCAACTGAAAGTCCTTTTTATGTGGGTTAGATACAGTCAAGGGATTAGGAATATTTAAAAAAAAACCTGATTAACTAAAATATGGAGAGTCTCAAGTAAGAAAAAATGTGAAGTCACAATTTGTGAAGTCACAGGTTTTCACATGGCCTATGTGTGTGTTTTATATAAACAATATTATGAATAATGGAGATTCAAAACATGTAAAGAGTGGAATTACTTAGAATTCAATAATCTTTTAATCTTTTATTTTTTCCACATTCTCTTCATTTTTGTTCACATATCTATAAAATTAATATATAAGTAATTGTAGCATAGGTGTGATTTCCTTATTTTTAAAAATTTAAGATTTTATCAAGAACATTTTTCTATGGTTGCATGAAGGAAGAGGGCTTGAAAAAGCACAGCCTTGCTGTTACTAAAAAACAAAGACGTTTCTAGTTCTCAGTTATGTTTAACCAGGCCTAGCTTAGTGGTATCTGTTGCCTGAGGCCATCTAGGCCAATTGGTTACAGAGTCATGTTCCTGGGTGCATGCAGGCTGAATGGGAGTTCTAGCTGTGTCAGGGCCTGGTAGCCTCACAGTGATCCACAGCTGCTTTCCTCTCTGGCCATCCAGCAGACAGAAGTTCCTGCTGTGTCATGGGACATGCTGTGCTAGGGTTCCCAAGGGACTGATTCACAGAGGGTCTGGGTGTTTCCAGTGTGGCAACAGCATACTGTGAACTCCCTCTTCGAGAATTGAATATGAAATCACAACTCTGAATCTACCTTTAAGAACAGATATAGCATTAATTATGGGAAAATTATGGAGTAATCAGTTAGACTTACTGTTTATCCAGGTCAGTGCAGGGAATTGCTTTTGAATGTTTACCGTAGCCTAAATAGGATTAATTGAGTTAACAGCAAAAGTCCTAAGCCAAAGTGCAGATGCTATTCTCTGTCTTTCTCATGAAGCTTCACACTCTGCCCTTTTGTTTTCACACCAAAGGTCTAAGGAGAGAGGAGCTTTCTCAAATGTATTTCTAGTCTGTCTTTTTCTTTTTATAAAAGTCCAACCTTTATGTTTCTGTGGAGGTTACATTTCATGAAAGAGTTTTAGAAAATTACACCAAGTTACAAACCAGGAAAAATTGGGAAGATGGCTATCAGTTGATAAGTTTTATCTGTTAAACTTTGTTGTAAATGACAATGTATTAAACTCAGTGATGCCTTTTCTTTCCTTTTATGTCTCCCACTCTATCTGGTGAGTCGTTTGTATCAAAGTCTAGGAAAAGTCGGTATAAATTCTGATATTTGAAACAACATGCTCTTTTTGTCTCTCTTAAGCAGTGTCTTTAAAAATGCTTCTGATAGTTTGTAAACCCAAACCCTAACTGGAGCTTGGTTTATCCTTGACATTGTCTGTAGGAAAACAAACAAACAAACAAACAAAACAAAACAAAACACCACAATCTGTCCTTCAAGGGACAGAATACATAATCTAATAGAGAATCAAAATGGAGGACCATTGCAGTCTCGAGGTGCTGGGTATTGATGGCTTGAGGAAATATATTTGTGTCTTGTTTGTTATAAATAATCTCGGTCAGAGCCTTTAAAAAAAATTGGGACTTATTTCTTTCAGGCCCTGTCCTAGGAATGTATTATAGCTTGCATAGTTGCTTTAAAATAAAAACAAAACAAAACAAAAATAAAATAAAATAAAATAAAAACAAAACACAAGCGCTAAGTTCTGCATCTCTATACATATACAAATAGCAGTATACAATTTTTTTAATTTTTGTTTTTTTAAATAGGCTTTATGCTCAGAGTGGAGCCCAATGTGGGGCTTAAACTCATGACCCTGAGATCAAGACCTGAGCTGAGGTAAGACTAGGAGGCTTAACCAACTGAGCCACCTAGGCGCCCCTGGTATATTATTGAAATAAGCGAAAATATTGTCATTTCGTTAGAAATGGAAATAGCTCTGTTATTTAGAATTTGGAGCTTTACTTTTTTTTTTTTTTTTTTTAATTTTTTTTAACGTTTATTTATTTTTGAGACAGAGAGAGACAGAGCATGAACGGGGGAGGGGCAGAGAGAGAGGGAGACACAGAATTGGAAACAGGCTCCAGGCTCTGAGCCATCAGCCCAGAGCACGACGTGGGGCTCGAACTCACGGACCGCGAGATCGTGACCTGAGCTGAAGTCGGACGCTTAACCGACTGAGCCACCCCGGCGCCCCTGGAGCTTTACTTTCTAAAATGTCTCCTGTGGCTAGACAACTGAATGTCTGTATTTCCAAAGAGTTTCAAAAGATGAGGCTCCAAGCATTTACATTGAAATTCAGTAGTGCACAGTGTAACACTGCCTCAGAAAAAGAATGCAAAAATTGAGAAATATCTTCAAGTTGTCCTTGGTCTTTTAGGGGAAATGCAATGAGATTGCTCTGAATGACAAAATGGGAGAAAGCATTTGATACAGTTTCTCAAAATGTTGTAAATATAAATCAAATTGACCTGGAAAATAACAGAGCTGCATGAACTAAAAACTAGCTTTAAAATGCCAGTAAAAATAGAGGCATAATATAAATGGATTTGAGAGGATCCTAATCAGGGAAGATAAGAGAAAATAAAGGGAAGAAGCACCTAGGATGATTAAGAGGAAGACGACAGAGATTGATGATGTTATAAGGGGTGTTAGTATGAGTAGTCTCACAAAGAAAGCTCTGGAACAAGGACAGATATACATAAATAAAATCTCAGCCAAGCAGGCTCAGAAAGGCCTCCAAATGATGCTAACAAAAAATTATTTAGCACAACACTAAATGAAAAATAGAATTAGGAAAGGGAAAAGGAAGAGATGGAAAAAGATACGAAAAGCAGCTTATTTTGGGACACAGCTTATAAATGACCTGAACATGTAAACGTCTGCTGCCTTTCTCTACCGCTGTCTTTCCTACCCCTCACCGCACACTACATACAGGCACCCTTCTCCTTTCTTCCTAACAGAAATAAGCCCATTGTCCTCGCTCTCGAGAGTCCTTAGGGATTTTTCATACTTTTTTGTTAGCATCTTTGGAGGCCTTTCTGAGCCTGCCTGGCTTCAGTTTTATTTACTTACGTATCAATTTATTCCAGAGCTTTCTTAGTGAGACTATTCATACCGACACTATTTATAACATCATAGGAGGGCAGATAGGGGAGAGAAGTGAACTTACTATAGATAATAGTAGGTCTCTGAGATAAACTGTGCTCTCTGCTCACTGGCCGGACTCTCAGGAACTCTGAAAGAGAGGCTGCATGGTTTCTAAGAGAGCCCCACCCCAGCATAGTAGGAGCAGAGATTCAGGTGAGGCACAGAAATGGCAAAGCCTCCTGTTGAAAGAGGCCAGCCAACAGAGGTAAAGAATCTCACGGGCAACTCCTGTGAGGTGATGCGGAGAACCTGGTAGGATACTTCAGCGGACATCTATGTAAACAGATGGCATCAAGCCCTGGAAGACTCAGCCTGATATCTTAGGAATGTGGGAAGCCTACACAATTTGGGTGCTATTCCTAGGAAACTCAAAATACAAAGATCAAGTTGCATCATCCTGGCTGAAGGGAATTATACAAAAACTTGAATCATAGAAAACTCAATACAATTACAATTTTCATTCCTGATTTGCGAGGCAAGATTCATCCTTTTACACAATTTATCAGTGCACACTAAGAACACATAAAGCTTCAAATCTTGAACTCATAAATAAGAAAAGTGTCTTTAAAAAAAAAAACAACCAGAAGGGTGCCTGGGTGGCTCAGTTGGTTGGGCGTCTGACTTCTGCTAGGGTCGTGATCTCATGGTTTGTGGGTTCGAGCCCCAATTCGGCTCTGTGTTGACAGCTCCGGAGCCTGGAGCCTGCTTCGGATTCTGTATTTCCTTACCGCTCATGCTCTGTCTCTCTCTCTCAAAAATAAGTAAACATTAAAAAAAAAAAAAAGGAAAATGTCCTTTTTGAAATTCACTTGCAATATTTTCCCCAACTGAATTTAGCAGTACATACATGTTTTCTTTTTTGTTTAAACTTCTTTAGTTAGAAAGCATCAAAACCATAATTAGTAAGTTCAAACTATAAAAAAATATTGTCAGAAAGTTACTCTTGTAAGGATTTTACCTACATCGCTTCACTTAATCTTCAAACAAACTTTAGTTGAGAGGTGCCGTTATTATTCTCACTTTAAAGATGAGGAAATTGAGGCACAGAGAGGTTAAACACATTGCTTCGGTTTGCATATCTGGTAAATGGTAGATCTAAGATTTTGAACTTGATCCCTCTGCGAGCAGGACCTGTGGTCTTAATCAAAACTGAATATGGATGCCACTGTGCTAGGAGCTATAATCCCCCAAGAGCATGGCAAGAGCTCTGAGGCTTTGTCTCCCTGCCTCTCAGAGTTGAAGCAGTACCCATCCTTCAAATGCTGCTTGGGGCTATGATTAAAATTAGGGAAAACCATTTTCACAGCTTAGTTAATACTGTGACTATGATGTGGAACAAACAAACACACACAAAAAACCCTGTGGTTTCAAAGGAGTAGCAAAACCTAGCATAAAGGGTAGGCTGGAAGGGGAGGTAGGAAGAAAGGACCACCTACATAACCTCAGATAATCCTTGAGACAGCTCTGGGAAGTAAATATTATGACCTATTTTACAGAGGAGGAAACAGAAACTCATTCATTGACTTTAAATGACCTGCTCAGTTGGGAAGTGATGGAGCCAGGATTCTAATCTGTTTGTTGCTGGCTCTAAAGAGATCATTTTCTTGTTATGTTACACCATCCCTCAAAATACTCTGATTTGGGGAACTACGGATTGAGTAGGTTATTGTGGTATAGGCTGAGAATACATGAAGCATTTATAATCCTGTTTCTGTGGGGAGAGAAGTATATTCCTACTTCTAAATAGCTGATTTAAAAACTAAATTCTGGGACACAGACCATTTGAAACTTGAAAACTGCCTACTGTGACATAAGAGAAAAAAAATTGCTTGAACTGTGATAATAGTCTTGCCTCTAAATTTTTAAGGCTGTGAAATATATTCTATACCACATGCAAAATGTTTATTTATCGAGTCAACAATATTAGCAGCATCAGCAGTTTGGGGAAAGCTGAAATATGAGGTGAATATGCATTCTTGTGATTTGCTTTTTTGGACTATTTTATGCTGATGAATTCAAATTTTAAAAAAATGGGTTGTGTTTCAAAGAGTGGGGAATGAGAAAAGATGTTTGAAATGGGAAAATGGTAAGGACATTTATTTGAAGAACTTGAGAATTAAAGAAATTCAAATTCTTTACATATTGCATTGAAGCAAAGAAAATCATTACTTGCTATTAAGTGGAATCGAGGGCAGCTGTCTTGAGAGGTATGCTTTTCATATTATTGCTACAGTATCCAAGGCATGGTTACAAACTCTAGGGGCTGACATTTCACTGAGAAACACATCATGCTGATATATTTAAGATATACCTCCAGTATAGCTTCTTTATTCTTTGTCATGCATTTTGATCTTTCTACTTGCTCTAACTCATGATTTAAAGGGAACTTAAGTCACCCTGTAAGGAACATTAGCCCAACTGCCCATTTTGATTCATAAGGAGGATTAATTGAAGAAAAGTGATTTGCCCAAATATACACCATGTAAAATTTTTTGTACTTTCAAACCTAGAGCTGACCATGTACCTGAAAATTATTTTTTTTTCCATTCGTCACTGTTCAGTAATAATCTCATTTACTGAGATCTAGTTCAAGGATGGAAACTCTATTATATCTAGCATAGTTTATATTTTGAATTTAAAAATATTATATTCTTATGGTAAATAATTAATTCCATTCAGAAGAGTGTAAAGTAAAAATAAAAGTCCTTCCTGCAGTTTACCTTCCAGATTTTATATGTATGTACAAATATATATGGATACAGGAGTGCCTGGGTGGCTCAGTTGATTAAGTGTCTGACTCTTGACTGCGGCTCAGGCCATGATCTCACAGTCATGAGATGGAGCCCTGCATCGGGCTCAGGGCTGGACATGGAGACTGCTTACAATTGTCTCTCCCTATCTTGGGGTGCCTCAGTGGCTCAGTTGGTTAGGCATCTAACTCTTGATTTCAGCTCAGGTCTTGATCTCATGATTGGTGGGACTGAGCCCCACATAAGGCTCTGCACTCTGTGGTGGGATTCTCTCTCTTTCTGCCCATATGTAGCTCCCATGTGTTCTCTCTCTCTCTCTCTCTCAAAATAAATAAATAAACATTTGGAAAAAAAAAAAAAAAAGATTCCGTCTCCCTCTGCCCCTGCCCTACTAGTGCACACTCTCTCTCTCAAAAAAAAATGTCAATATAGATATGTATATATGTGTATATATACACAGACATATCTGCATTTTTTCCACAAATGGAATCCTATTATAATAATACTTAACAACTTGCTTTTTAAACTTTAAAACTTGGACATCATGCCTTTATTTATTTATTTATTTATTTATTTATTTATTTATTGAGAGAGAATGAGAGCGAGTAGGGGAAGGGTAGAGAGAGAGGGAGAGAAAATCCCAAGCAGGCTCCACACTGTCAGCACAGAGCCCCACGTGGGGCCTGGTCCCATGAACTGTGAGATCATGACCTGAGCTGAGATCAAGAGTCAGATGCTTAACTGACAGACCCACACAAGTGTCCCAAAACTTGGACATCACTCCTTACCAATACATACAAGATCTAGTGCATTATTTTCCTTTATACAGTGGTCATATCACATTACATTCTATGGTGGTTTTAGACATGTCTACAAAGTCTTGGACATTGCTCACATCAAAAGGTGAAATCTCATACCCCTCATCTTGAATATGAGCAGGATTTAGTGACTTGTTTCTAAGTATATAGTATTGGAGAAGTTTAAATCGTTTGTTTTCCTCTTAACAAACATCCTTGTATATAGCTTTTCATAATTGTGCATATATTATGATATATTAAGATTTGTGCATTTTTTCCCTAGAAGTAGAGTGTTGGTCAAAAAATATCCATATTTAAAATTTTGAAAAATATTGCCATGATGTCCATCCAAAACGGTTATAGTAGCTTATCTTTATATTCACAGAATATGAGAGATTTAGTTTTCCTATATACTTATCTCCAGTGCTCACCAAATCTTTAATGAGTATTTACTGACAAGTGAAACTTACTTGCATTTTTGTTTTAATCTGTATGTCTTTCTCTCCATCTTTATTGAGATATAACTGACAAATAAAAGTTGTAATATTAAAAAAAAATGTATATTCATTGTGAGAGAGAGTGAGTGGGGAAGAGGCAGAGAAAGAGGGGGACAGAGGATCTGAAATGGGCTCTTACTGACAGCAGTGAGTCTGATGTGGGGCTTGAACTCCGAAACCGCGAGATCATGACCTGAGTCGAAATCAGACATTCAACCGAATGAGCCACCCAGGAGCCCTGAAAGTTGCATTTATTTAAGGTGTACAACTTGATGTTTTGATATACACAAATCTTGTGAAATAAGTGCCACAATTAAGCTAATTAACATATCTATTACCTCACATAATTACCCTTTTCTTTTTTCTTTTCATGGTAAGAATGCTTGTGATCTACCTTGTTAGAAAATTGCAAATGTATCAAACAATATTGTTGACTATGTTCACATTACTGTACATTTGATCTCCAGAAGGTATTCATCTTGCATAACTGAAGATTCATACCCCTTGACCAACATTTCTCCATTTTTCCTTCCCTCTAGCCTCTGTAAATCACCATTTCACTCTCTGCTTCTATGAGCTTGATGATTTTAGATTTCATACATAATATGATCATTCAGTATTTGTCTCTCTGTGTCTGGTTTATTTCACTTAGCATAATGTCACTTAGTATAAGGTTCATTCATGTTATTGTATATGGAAGGATTTCCTTCTTTTTTAAGGTTGGATAACATTTCACTGTATATATTGATGCCCATTTTATATATCCATTCATCTGTTGATAGACCTTTAGGGTTGTTTCCATATCTTGGCTAATGTGAATAATACTGCAATGAACATGAGAATGCAGATAGATATTTCTTTGAGATAATGATTTCATTTCCTTTGGAAACATACTCAGATATGGGATTGCTGGATCATAATGTAGTCCTATTTTTAATTTTTTGAGGAATCTCTATAATGTTTTTTATAATGGGTGCCGCCAACATTGTGCAGGGTGACTTTCTTTCCCTTTTCTCTACTGTCCAATACTTGTTATCTTTTGCCTTTTTGATAATAACCATTAAAACAGGTGTGAAATGATACCACTTTGTGGTTTTAATTGCATTTCCCTGATGATCTGTAATGTTGTGTAACTTTTGTATGTCTTTGGAGAAATGTCTGTTCAGGTCCTTTACCCAGTTTTTAGTTGGGTTGTGTTTTTGCTCTTGAGTTGTCTGAGTTTCTTACAAATTTTAGATATTAACCCCTTATCAGATAGATGATTTGCAATTATTTTCGCCTACTCTGCAGGTTGTTTCCTCACTCTGTTGACTATTTCCTTTGTTGTATAGAATATTTTTAGTTTAATGAACCCTCACTTATCTTTTTTTTTGCTTTTGTTGTCTGTGCTTTGGTGTCATATCCAAGAAATCATTTCTCAGACCTTTGTAAAGAGGTTTTCTCTTGTTTTCTTCTAGGAGTTTTCCTTTTTTTTTTTGATATTTTTAAGTCTTAATCCATTTTGGGTTGGGATTTGTGTATGGAACAAGATAAAGGTCCAATGTCATGTGGATACCCAGCTTTCCAGCACCATTTATTGAGGAGACTATCATTTCCCCATTGTGTGTTCTACTGTCAAAGATCAGTAGACTGCAAGTATATGAATTTATTTTTGGAATCTCTATTCTGTTCCATTAGTCTGTATATTTGTGTTTATGACAGTACTATGCTCTTTTGATTACTGCAGTTTTGTAATATATTTTGAAATTAGGAAGTATGGTGCCTCCTCTTTGAGTAACGGAGATTTGTAAATTTGCTGCTTAACTTCCAAACATTGGTGGTCTTCCTTTAAAGTCAGCCTTTCTGTAAATTTATACTTAATATGTGTCTTTTATAGTATTGTTTTAAAATTCAGTTTGACAATCTTTTCTTTACATTGAATTTATTCCACTGACATTTAATGTAATTATAAGGCATACTTGGTTTTGAAATCTGTCATTTTGTTATTTGATTATTTGTCTTATGTACTTTTCTTACTTTCTTTGTCTTTTCTTGACTGTATGTTTTTATTACCAGCATATTTTTTATTTTTCCAGCTTTCTCCTGTATTTGTCATTTAATTATACATTCTTCTATTATTCTTTTAGTTGTTACCCTAGAAATTAAAGTTTGTATCTTTGATTTACTGTAGTCTGCCTTAGGTTATGCTTTTAATATTTTCTGAAGAAAGCAAGCAAAAATCTTAACAATAGTTTAAATCTGTTTCTTACCTCCTTTGTCCTTTGTGCTAAGGTTTTTGTATAATATATTCCACTTTGATTTATACAAGATATAATCATTAGTACTATTTTAAAGCATCAAAATTCTACATCAGTTCACATATTTACACTTTCCTGTGGTGTTCATTCTTTCTTGCTATTTTGTATTTCCATCTGAGATCATGATCTTTCTGCCTGAAGAACTTCTTTTAATATTTCTTTTACTGCCAGTCTTTTCTTTAAAAAATTTTTTTATTAGTGTGTATTTATTTTTGAGAGAGAGACAGAGCAGGACTTGGAGAGGGGCAGAGAGAGACAGAGATACAGAATCCAAAGCAGGTCCAGGGCTGGACAGGACACAGGGCTCAAACTTATGAACCACAAGATCATGACTTGAGCCAAAGTTGGATGCTTAACCAATGTAGCCACCCAGGTGCCCCAGTGCCAGTCTTTTTCCAATGAGTTTTCTTAGATTTTGTCTGGAAAACATCTTTGTTGTCTTAATTCTTGAAGGATATATAGCTGGGTATAAAATTCTTAGTGGTGTATCCTTTCAGCACTTTAAAGATGTCACTCAGTTTTTATTGAAAATTCATCAGTCATCTTATTTTTCTCCTTTGAAAGCAGAGTGTTTTCTTTCACTGAAGCTTTTCCCTTTCCATTAGGTTTTCAGCAGGCTGACTGTAATGTATTTGGGGTTTGTAGAGATGCTTGAAAAATGTAGTTAGATTCCTTTGTCACTGGTAAAGAATTCGTTTTAATATTTCTTCTTTCTCATTATTTCTCTCCTTTACTGCTGGGGCTACACTTTCTGTGTTTTATTTTTTTAACTTTTTCCCCTTTTGTACTTTTTCACTGGTTATGCTTTTTAGTTTGTACTCCTCTATTCTTCTATGTCTGTTCTGCTGCTATTAATCCTATATTTTTAGTTCTCAATTTTAGTTGTAGTGCTTTTGAGTTCTAGGATTTTCATTTGATTTTTTTATCTTTTAGAATCCGTATCAGTGTTAAAATTCTTTATTCTTTATCTTCGCTTCTATTTTCTTAACTCTATTAATCATAGTTTTTTATAAAGTTGTCTAATAACTCCAATATTTATTATTATTTAAAAATTTTTTCTTAATTTTTTTTTTATTTTTGCAAGAGAGGGAGACAGAGAGAGAGACCATGCAAGCATGAGTGAGGGAGGGTCAAGGAGAGAGAGACACACATAGAATCCAAAGCAGGCTCCAGGTTCTGAGCTGTCAGCACAGAGCCCGATGTGGGACTTGAAACCACGAACTGTGAGATCATGACCTGAGCTGGAGTCAGATGCTTAACTGACTGAGCCACCCAGGTGTTCCTAATTTCAATATTTAAATGACCTCATGTATTTGTGCTTTTATTTATTTTTCTTGGCTTTTGGCCATTTCTCATATATATATATGAGAAATATATATATATATGAGAAATATATATATATATATTTAAGAAATATATATATATGAGAAATATATATGTATATGAGAAATATATATATATGAGAAATATATATGTATATGAGAAATATATATGTATATGAGAAATATATATGTATATGAGAAATATATATATATATATATATCTTTATAGAGGTTCTGGATAATGTTATCTCCTTTCAATGAGGGTTGCATTGTATTTTGGAAGATCACATTGGTCCTGGTAAAGGTTGATCTCAAGCTTATTCTGATTTCGCTCTTACTTCTAGTACAAGGATCAACAGATTCCTGTAAAGGACAAGATAGTAAATATTTTAGAGTTTGTGGATCATACTATATATATATATATATATATATATATATATATATATATAAATTTATGATAAAATTCTTTATCCTTCTAAATTTTTAGGTATTACATAAAAACCATAATATGTTACAAAGTAAATGTGTTTTTAGTTCTTTTTTTAAATTTAATTTATTTTTTTAAATTTACATTCAAGTTAGTTATCATATAGTGCAACAAAGATTTCAGGAGTAGATTCCTTAATGCCTCTTACCCATTTAGCCCATCCCCTCTTGCACAACCCCTCCAGTAACCCTCTGTTTGTTCTCCATGACTCTCTTCTGTTTTGTCCCTTCCCTGTTTTTCTATTCTTTTTGCTTCCCTTCCCTTATGTTCATCTGTTTTGTATCTTAAAGTCCTCATATGAGTGATGTCATATGATACTTGTCTTTCTCTGACTAATTTTGCTTAGCATAATACTCTCTAGTTCCATCCAAATGGCAAGATTTCATTCTTTTTGATTGCTGAGTAATACTCCATTGTATATATATATACTACATCGTCTTTATCTGTTCATCCATTGATGGACATTTGGGTTCTTTCCATACTTTGGTTATTATTGACAGTACTGGTATAAACATTGGTGTGTATGTGTCCCTTTGAAACAGCATACCTGTATCCCTTGGATAAATACTTAGTAGTGCAATTGCTGGGTTGTAGGGTAGTTCTATTTTCAATTTTTTGAGGAACCTCCATACTGTTTCCTAGAGTGGCTGCAGATCATACAATATTTGCTACAACTATTCCACATTACTATTGTAGCAGAAAAATAATTGTAGATAATATGTAGGTGATTGAACCTGGCTATGTTTCAATAAAATTCATTGACATTAAAAAGTGAATTTCATATAACTTTTGATGTTATGTAATAGTACTTTTTCTTTGCTTATTTTCAATCATGTAAAAATTTGAAAAACCATTCTTAGGTCTAAGAACATACAAAAATAGGTGGCAGGTCATGTTGACCTGCAGGTTGTAGTTTGCTGTTCCCCTGTAGTAGCAAATGCCCTTTACTCCTAAGTGTGACCCTTTTTGGTTCATAACTGGAAACCTGGGGGTTCATTAAGGTCTCCATCTCCAGGGCTTGAATTCCATCCTCTGTCTCCATGGCTCCAGTAATCTTTGCTCAGTTTTCAGCTTCCTATCTGCTGTTTCCTGATGGATTTCTTGGGATTTTATCCTGCACATATGGCACTTAATATTCAGCCAGTGTTTGGAGGGATATGTGTAGTCAGATTTTGGGCTCATTTCTCTGAGATTCTCTCTTCTTTTGGATTTTATTTTTCAGGTCTTATATGTTTAAGCTCCATGCTCGAACATGACCTCTTTAGCTCAGATTGACTGCTTCTTTCTGATTAGATACTATTCCCCACTCTCTCATACACAGAAAATTAGAAAATATCCTCTAGAGAAAATGCCAGTTTGAATATGAAGTTTATCAAGTAAGTTTGAATATGAACATTATTTTGTTCCTTATTCAAAGATTGTAATTCCTCAAATACTGCCTGCAATTTAATAATCCCCATTGTCTTTAAAAAGTTGCTGTATATAATGTGGTGAGCTTTTTTATTCTTGTTTTCAACAAGAGGGATCATCTTGTTGAGCAGAAGTCTGTATAGGCTTTTTAAATTGTTATGTAGCAAAAATTTTCAATATAGCTTTTAGGTTTCATGATAAGCCTGGGAAGATCATTCTCATTATTATATTATAAATATATCCTCCCATGCTTTTTTGATTAATATTTGATTTCAAGTTTTACATTTAAATCAATTTTTACATTTAAGTCATTGATTAATCTAAAATTCATTTTGAAATTCATTTTTACAAAAGATATGAAATAGGATTTCAGTCTTTTCTCAAATGACTAGCCAGTTTTCTCAACACTGATTATTGATTTGAAATGCTATACTTGTAATATATTAAATTCCTAATTGTACAGGGATATATTTTGAGATTCTCTACCATGTGTCACTGATGTGCTTGTCTATTTAAGGACCAAAATAATCGTATTTTGGAACATATTTTATTATGAGGGAAGACCATTCTCCTATTAACCTTCTTTTTCAGAAATGTCCTAGGTTTTCTTTCATGTGTACTTTTCCAGATGAACTTTAGAATTGGTTGGTCAATTAGGACCAAAAAAAGGTAGGATATCAAAAGCACAGGCAATGAAAGAAAAAAATAGGGAAGTTGGGCTTTCACAAAATTAAAACTTTTGTATGTCAAAGGACACTATCAATAGAGTGAAAATGCAACCCGTGAAGTAGGAGAAAATATTTGCAAACAATATATTTGATAATATTTATATCTAGAATATAAAGAAACCCTACAACCCAATAATAACAATAAAAACAAATTATTTGATTTAAAAATGGGCAAAAGACTTGAACAGACTTTTCTCTAAAGAAAATATACAAACAGTCAATATGCACATGAAAAGATGCTCAACATCACCAATTGAAGGGAAAGGCAAATGAAAATCACAGTAAGATATCACTTCATATCCATTAGGATGGCTATTATTAAAAATGAGAAAATGGCAAGTGTTGGCAAGGTTGTGGAGAAATTGGAAGCCTTGTGCACTTCTTTTGGGAATATAAAGTGGTGCAGCTATTGGGAAATGGTCTGATGATTCCTCAGAAAATTAAACAGTAATTTGAAATTAATGGAAATAGCATATGATCTAGCAATTCCATTTTTGGGAATATACCCAAAAGAATTGAAAGCAGAAGCTCTAATATATTTGTACACCATTGTTTATTAGCAACATTATTCATAATAGCCATGAAGTGGAAACAGCCCAAATGTCCACTGACAGATGGATAAACAAAATTTTGTATTTACATACAATGGAATATTACTCAGCCTTAAGAAGGAAGGATATTCTGACATATGCTACAATATAGATGAACGTTGAGGATATCACACAATGTGAAATACACCAGTGACAAATAGACAAATACCGAATGATTCTACTTAAATGAGGTACCTAGAATAGTCAAATTCGTACAGAAAGTAGAATGGTGGTTGTCAGGGTTGGAGGGTAGAAAGAATGGAGAATTAGTATTTAATCGGTACCGAGTTTCAGTTTGAGAAAATTAAAAGTTCTGGAGATGGATGGGGGTGATGGTTGCACAAGAATGCTAATGTACTTAATGCTGTTGAACTGTACATATAAAAATGCTTAATATAGTGAATTTTATGTTCTAGATACTTGATCACAATAAAAACATTTCTTAGAAAGATAATAAAGAAGGGGGAACCTATTTGTAGTTTTTATTGTATTAAAAATGTACAACTTTTTAATACTATGTCTTGCTAAGAATAAGATGTATCTTTCTATTATTTATTTTTTTATGCTTCTCAGTAACATGTTGAATTTTTCTTCATATAGGTTCTGAACACTTCTTGTCATAGTTTTCTGTTTGTTTGCTTGCTTTTCTTGTTGTACTTTTTTCTTCAACCTGTAGTGAGATCAAGATTCGGATGCTTAACTGACTGAGCCACCCAGGTGCCCCAGCTTGTTGTGTTATGCTTTTGGTTGGTTTCTTTGTTTGTTTGTTTATTTATTTATTTAGACAGAGCACATTTATGCACATGTGAGTGAGGGGGAGAGGGGCAGAGAGAGAGGGAGAGAGAGAATCCCAAGCAGGCTCCTTGGTGTTAGTGCAGAGTCCATAACAGGACTCCAACTCACAAACCGTGAGATCATGATCTGAGCAGAAATTAAGAGCTGGACGCTTAGCTTACTGAGTCACCCAGGCACCCCTTCTTGTTATACTTTTGAATTGGAACTCTTTTCCAGTGTTTAACTGGTTCTTGTTTGAATATAATGTTCAGGTGGGTGGGGGGTTACAAATAAGTGTCACAAAGATGAAAGATACAGTACAGGGAATATAGTCAATAAAATTGTAATAATATTGTATAGTGGCAGATGGTGATTATACCTTTGTGGTGAACAGTGAGGGATGTAGAGAATTGTTGAATCATTATGTTGTACAACTGAAATTAATATAACACTATATGTTAATTATATTTCAATAAAAAAAAAGGTAATCACATAAAAAAAAGTCTTCAATTATATTATTTTTAACCAGGTATCTTCTTTTTCTCCCATTGTTTTCTCTAATACTGTGTTAATTCTTTCAAATAAGTTTTTAGTGAGCACTTTACTCGAGTACAGAGAAACATTAGTATATTCTTAATCTCAAGATCAAGAAACTTATAGTCTATCTGGGAAATGAAAAAAACATAGATTTTTATTTTTTTAAACCTAGACAATAGCCTGTATTCCAGCCTTTTACTTTGTGAGGAAAATAAACCTTATGAAATCAAGTCATGTTCTTATCTCACTAAATTAATACAGCCTTTAAAATGGTGTACTAATTTTTATGTGGTAGTTCCTATTTTACATTACATTTTACTGTAATGGTAACAGAAAAAAAAAACAAATGCAGGAAATCATTTGTTTTATGTATGGTCCCACAAGACTCCTGGGAGGATCTTGGTGGTAACAATCAATGCTCTGGGTAGTGCCCTGTAGATAGAGGCTACAGATCCCTTTCTAGCTCTGTCCTGCTTGAGTGTAGGGCTACGATGCTCTGACCAGCTTGAGTGTAGGGCTACGATGCATAGACAGTCTTACAGTCTTCTTCATCTCAGGTCAAGTGTATCTTCTTGGGTGTGCACCTCAATCACATCAGAAACTTGTAAAAACCTTTTCCTGTACATGGCAAGGAGTTTCTGACTGAGATCTGTTGTGGATCTTATATATCTGTATTTTAAATTCTTCTGATGCAGGTGATCCGTGAACCATATTGCTCTTCTATAGTAACAAATTCAGTTACCAGCCCTAAACCACTTTTTACTGAGCCTTGTAGACATTATAAGATTTTTCCTTTTCTTTTCTTTTTCTTTTCTTTTCTCTTTTCTTTTCTTTTTGAGATTTCTTTTTGAGAGAGTGTGAGTGAGGGTGAGAGGCAGAGGGAGAGAGAATCTTAAGCAGGCTCCACACTCAGCACAGAGCCCTTCACGGGGCTCTATCCCACCACCCTGGGATCGTGACCTGAGCTGAAATCAAGAGTTGGATGCTCTACCAGTTGAGCTATCCAGGTGCCCCAAGGTTTTTCCTTTTATTTTTATTTTTTTAATGTTCATTTATTTTTGAGAGAGAGAGAGAGAGAGAGAGAGAGAGAGAGAGAGAGCGCTCATGCAACCATGAGTAGAGGAGGGGCAGAGAGAAGGAGACAGAGGATCGAAAGAAGGATCTATGCTGACAGCAGAGAGCCCCATGCGGGACTCAAACTCATGAACCGTGAGGTAATGACTGAGCCACCCAGAAGCCCCAAGATTTTTCCTTTTAAATGTCCAATTTCATGTTCCAATCCCTGGTATAATCACGACTCCCATTGTACTGGACCCTATCTGATGGCAGTGCACATACCAACTTCTACCCTTTTTCAGTATGGCCTCGTTTTTCTGCCTCCATTCTTTCTTGGAATTTCTTCAGTTCCTCTCTATTGTGCCCATTGCACCTGCTTTTCCCTGATTTTAGCAGCCTCTCCAGCAATTCCCAGCTGCCCCGGCACATAGCATTACCACCTTTGCTATTTCAGCTGGGTTAAAGCTTCAGAAACCCCATTAACCTTCTGAGTCCTATCATTTAGCCCTCCAGGTACCACTGTATTCAATTGCTCTTCACTTCAAACCTGTATATTCTAAATCTTAAGGAATCTACTGGGATAGTACTGCAGATGCTACCATGTCTAATTATTCTTCACTTTCAGATCTATTTAATCTACATTTCAGACAACCCATTGTTACAATACTTTTTCCTAGTTTATTTTTTGAAATCCACTAATTAAAAAAATATTTTTCAAAATAACATGCCTCCTCTTGTCACTCTAGTGGTTGCATGTTGATAAAATTGAGATACCACATTGTAATTTTGGTTGCTCAGTGTATTTATAAAAATTACATGCCATCTGTACATTCTCCAATTACATATTACTAACCCTTAGTTTCTGAAAACATAGTAATGGAAAGTTCATATGGAATTGCCTGATCCTTGCAACATTCCACGTGGCTATCAACTGTATTCATGGTGAAATCCACATAAGCTATTCTCAGTTCCCCTGGGCTTTGCCTAGTGGTGCCCAATCTGTGCCAGCCTGGAGCTTTCTCTGACCACTCTTCCTCTTTCCATGTATTCCTAACTCCCCCAGCCCATCTCCCTTTCTCACTCTCTTTACAATGAGTGGGTAGCTGACATTCTTAAAGCAGTCTTAATGTTGGGGCTGGAGACTTGAAAGTGGTGGACATTAGCATGTTGAATAACAAGGATATTTGGGAAGGAAGCAATTCATTGTCGCCACCATGTATTATCTCACTTTTTAAGCTTCAAATCAATTCTTTATGAATAAGGAGGTTAAGGATCCCACTGTCACAGAACTTCAAACTGTGAGGACTGCCACTTTTCACAACCAAGTATGTATCACTCAGAAAGTGTGGTTTTTCTAAAGGAGCCCTGGGAAATCTTAGCCTCTTCAGTGGTTTGTAACAAATGAACATGTCCACAGGAAAAGTGGTACACTGACCAATTATAACCAGAGAATGGCCCATTAGTGCTCCAACTCCTTCCCTATGACTGATTGGAGTTTTCAGTAGTCAGCTTAAATGCCTTCATCTTCTCCAGAGAGCTGGCAACCTGTATAGTTTCCGTCTTCACTAATATTTGCAAATCAGTATTACATATGCCATAGGTAAAAAATGGGCTAGGACTTGTCATACTCTCTTTAGTTTTCCAATCTGTATCCTGCATCATCAAACCAAAGGCAATATTAAGAAATAGCACAGGTTCGGGGTGCCTGGGTGGCTCAGTCGGTTAAGCGTCCGACTTCAGCTGGGGTCACGATCTCGCGGTCCGTGAGTTCGAGCCCGGCGTCGGGCTCTGGGCTGATGGCTCAGAGCCTGGAGCCTGCTTCCGATTCTGTGTCTTCCTCTCTCTCTGCCCCTCCCCCGTTCATGCTCTGTCTCTCTCTGTCTCAAAAATAAATAAAACCTTAAAAAAAAAAAAAAAAAAGAAATAGCACAGGTTCTTAGAACAGGGTATCTCAATATCAATAATAATTGATATTATTGCTTTCTTGTGATGGACTGTGTTGTGCATTGTAGGATGTTTTTAGCAGCACCCCTGACCTCTATCCACTAGATTCCAGTAGCACCCTCCTCGCTAGTGTGATAACCAAAAATGGCACCGGACATTGCCAGGTGTCTCCTGGGTTATCAAATTGCCCCTGGTTGAGACCATCGCTTTAGAGAAAATGAAATTTAAGTGATGTAATTCCCATTATTCTTTTAAAAAATGATTTATGTGTTTTAATCTTTGATATTTTTAAAAGATAATTTACATGACTAGGGAATTAGCAAGAGTTCAATCTTGGTCTAAAAGTTAACCTAGCTAGGCAGTAATTCCTTCTCAAAGGAATAGAAATGCTAATACTAAAGAAGGTGCTCCATGCAAATGAGCTTCCATTTAAATTTAGTCCTGCTGAGGACCTAGCCTAGGTTACCAGCAGTGTTAATCTGCCATTCAGTAACAAAGTAAACCAGGATGTTCAGATTATATATTAGCCCACATAGAAAGACAACATAAGGCATTTTTCTGAAACAAAGCTATTATCTTTTCGGAGATCTAATTTTTGAAGCTTATGTTTGGTACTCATCTGATAACATGTCTCACATAGTGTCTGATAAAAGAATGCTAGTTCATAGGAAAACATGGGTGTATGTGGGTAAGTGGGTGTAAGGTACATTTCAGGCTTTTTTTTTTTTTTTTTTTTTTTTTTTTCTGTTCCTAAAGTCTGTTCTTTGTAGTGTTAGGACTCAAAGTGTATGATGTGCAAGAAATGCAAGAAATGCAGAATCTTAGGCCTCACCCTTGACCTACGAGATCAGATTATGAATTTTAACACCATCCCCAGGTAATTCTTTTACAAATTAAAGCTTACCTCCAAACACTACTTCCTCAGAGTACTGAAAGATAAATTCTGGGAAAGGATTTTATAAAACGTAAGTTTTGGGAAGAGTGGGTTTGGTCTCGATACACAGGTTCTTCTACAACAGCACCTCTCAACAAATATCCATGTTTAAATTCTGATTTTCCAATTGGGAAGTGGTGGAGATTAAGCAATGTTTTCTAAACTTGTTTGATAATGGGACTTTTGTTTTCATAGACATCACTTTGGAAAATGTTCCTGTAGTTATGTAGTACAGGCATTTACCACATAATTAAATGACAACTGTATCTTAAGTAAATAAATTAATCAGTAGCTAATCATGGTTAATGATAACTGATAATATGCCGAGCAGCAGGAAAAGACAGACTTTGTAGAGAAGAAAAAAGCAATCATCGCCATCATCATAAAACAGAAAACAGTAAACCATAATCCTTTTTAAAAAAAAAAATTTTTTTTAACATTTATTTATTTTTGAGATATAAAATAAATATCTCAAAGAGAGAGAGCATGAACAGGGGAGGGTCAGAGAAAGAGGGAGACACAGAATCTGAAACAGGCTCCAGGCTCTGAGCTGTCAGCACAGAGCCCGACGCGGGGCTTGAACCCTCGGACCACGAGATCATGACCTGAGCCGAAGTCACATGCTCAACTGACTGAGCCACCCAGGCGCCCCTATAATCCTTTAGATTACTACTTAAATTTAAAAGCTATTGACAAAATAAAACAACAATTATAAGAAATAATAGTTGGTTCATAGCATTTAGTATGTAAGTTTTTTAGAAAGAAATTTTCTGAAATCAGTTTCAAGATATTTTTTCACATAGTTCTTACTGTTCATGAAATTTTGGGTATTAGAAATATTTAGACAAAATTAACAATTGAAAAATATATATTTTTAAATAAAAATCACTATAGCAAGGTATGAGTGACATGCAAAAACTGTACATATTTGATCTATATCTATGAGGGAGCGTGGCGCAAGCTGAGGGCAAAATACAGGCTGCCCGCTCTACCTCCCTCAGGTGGAATATGCATATTCCTCAGACGTTCCTGCCCACTCAAGAACAAAAAGAAAAGAGGTTTAAGTGCTTGCTACGGTAATGTAGGAAACTAAGGCAAATGGAAAATTAAATTCCCTTACTGCTTATAGCCCATTGACAAGTCCTTGAAACCCCAGTGAACTCCCTCTAGACGCTGAGCTGCCTCAAGGATGACACTTTGCTGGGGGCTAAAAAGAACCTTAGCTTAACGTTATCCCAACCTTGAGGATCCTGTAAGTTTACTTCCTTTATCTCAACTGCCTCAAGATACATGCTGGCAACGATACTCCAAGCTTATCCCCCCCCCCCCCCCCCCCATACATCTGTAGGGTTTCATGACTGAGGTTTTATTAAACAGTAATAAATGGCCCTTCCCTACCAATAGCTAGCCCCTCAAGGTTCTGGAAACCTAGCTTCCAAATTACCTTAGAGTACTCTATCCCTGACCCCCTCCCAACCTGAGAGTATATAATGAGTTACCTGTCAAGACTCCAGTGCAGCTTTCTGACCACAGGCCCTGTCCCCATGCTTTAATAAAATCACCTTTTGCACCAAAGACGTCTTCAAAATTCTTTCTTGGCTCTTGGCTCTGGACCCCTTCACTGTCACCCCAAAATTTCATCATATATTACTCGACGCGTTTGGAGATATGTACGCCCGTGAAGCCATCACCATAATCTATGTTATAAACATACTAATCACCTCCAAAAGTTTCCTCCTGCCTACTCTCTTGAAAAATACATATCTTTATTTTGAATAAAAGTATTGCAGGATTTTTTACCTCAGTACCCAGGGTTCATTGTTTCCTTGCTTCGGAGAATGAAGAGGTGGACACAAAATGAGCGGCAGGCAAAAGTTTATTAGAGCAAAAGATCAGAAAGTAAGAATAGTAGGAAACCTCTCTTTACAGAGAGGGGATATTCGAAAGTGAATGCCTGCCGACAGTAGGAAAGGGTTCTTGTTTTATAAGGTCGCCCTCCTCCTCCTTCCCCCACATCCCCAGCTTCTCAGGTTTTACCTTTATTGGCTGGATAACTTTAGGTGCTGTGTTGTCCATTCCTGATTGGCTCATTTCCATTGTATGAGGATGGTCAATTGGTCATACTATTCCTTGTGGGTCATAATTTTATGGTCTACTTATTTTTAGTTAGGTTTTTTGTCAAATTCCTGAAGTTTTGAAACCTGAGGGGGAGTAGGTGGGGTCTGTTACATTCTTTTTTTTTTTTTTTTTTTTTTTTTTTTTTTGATTTATTTATTTTTAAATTTACATCCAAGTTAGTTAGCATATAGTGCAACAATGATTTCAGGAGTAGATTCCTTAATGCCCCTTACCCATTTAGCCCATCCCCCCTCCCCTTCCACAACCCCTCCAGCAACCCTCTGTTTGTTCTCTATATTTAAGAGTCTTTCATGTTTTGTCCCCTTCCCTGTCTTTATATTTTTGTTTCCATTCCCTTGTGTTCATCTGTTTTGTCTCTTAAAGTCCTCATATGAGTGAAGTCCTATGATACTTGTCTTTCTCTGACTAATTTCGCTTAGCATAATACCCTCTAGTTCCATCTAAGTAGTTGCAAATGGCAAGATTTCATTCTTTTTGGTTACTAGGTAATACTCCTTTGTGTGTGTGTGTGTATACCACATCTTCTTTATCCATTCATCTGTCGATGGACATTTGGACTCATTCCATACTTTGGCTATAGTCAATAGCGCTGCTATAAACATTGGCATGCATGTGCCCCTTTGAAATGGCACTCCTGTATCCTTTGGATAAATACCTAGTATTGCAATTTTTGAGTCATAGGGTAGTTCTATTTTTTAATTATTTGAGGAACCTCCATACTGTTTTCCAGAGTGGCTGCACCCCCAGTTTGCATTCCCACCAGCAGTGCAAAAGAGATCCTCTTTCTCCTCAGCCTCGCCAACATCTATTGTTGCCTGAGTTGTTAATGTTAGCCATTCTGACAGGTGTGAGGTGGTATCTCATTGTGGTTCTGATTTGTATTTCCCTGATGATGAGTGATGTTGAGCATTTTTTCATGGGTCGATTGGCCATCTGGATGTCTTCTTTGGAGAAGTGGCTATTCATGTCTTTTGCCCATTTCTTCACTGGCTTATTTGTTTTTTTGGGTGTTGAAATTGATCAGTTCTTTATAGATTTTAGATACTAATGCTTTAGCTGATATGTCCTTTGCAATATCTTCTCCCTTGCTATTGGTTGTCTTTTAGTTTTGCTGATTGTTTCCTTTGCTGTGCAGAAGCTTTTTATTTTGATGAGGTTCCAGTAGTTCATTTTTGCTTTTGTTTCCCTTGCCTCTGGAGGGATTGCAGGGTCTGTTACGTTCTTAAGAGGAACCTTATGCCTGAGGGCGTTTACTGTGGTCAGACACTCCCAGAATTGTTCCAAAATATGTGTTTTTCTCCACCCAGGGACCTAAGGTCCTAATCTTTCCCTCTTCACCTATTTTACCCTATCTTTTCCCTATCATAAAAGTATTACATGTTTATCACAAGAAATGGGTAAAATACGCAATGGCATAAAAAGGAAACTATATAATCTTGCTATTCATAGACAAGCATGGATACCATTTTAATTTATTCCTTTCTAGTCCTCTTTTCTGTACATTTATGCATATGAAATGTTGAAAAGTGGTATATACTATCTTGTATTTTACTTTTTTATTTAACATTATACCATGAACACTTTTCTGAGATGTTAAAAGTTACTTGAATATATGACATTTAAAAAATAAATAATATCCCATTGGATGCATTTGCCTTAATTTACAAATCATCTTTTGTGAGAGATATTTAGGGCTAGTGATACAATTTAATTCTTATAAATAATGCTCAGGAAAAGTCCTAATTTAAATAGAATTTTCATTATCTTGTTGGAATAAATTCCTAGAAATGTAATTATTGTTTCAAAGAGAATAAATGTTTTAAAGGACAATTTTAAAAAATGAGAGATAGTAAAGATTTACTACAGTCTTCACTTTTATTTATACTTTCTCAGAAATATATCTTCAATTTTATTATTTAAGGCAAAAATAATATTGACTTAAGTATTTAGTTTATGTGCATGAGAAGTATACTTTTATAATGCAAAAATTTTTGTGTTAAATTTTTTTCAATTTTTAAATGTTTTATTTATTTTTGAGAAAGAGAGAGAGAGAGAGAATGAGTGGGGAGGATCAGAGAGAGAGACACACACACACAGAATCTGAAGCTGGCTCCAGGTTCTGAGCTGTCAGTACAGAGCTTGATGTGGGACTCAAACTCATGAACCGTGAGATCATGACCTGAGCTGAAGTCAGATGCTTAACTGACTGAGCCACCCAGGCACCCCTAAATTCTTCTTACTGTTTTCAAAGAACCCTATTGGTTTTGTAGCAGGCTCACCTGGCTTAGTGGTTGACTCCATCACAATGATTGACAGATCAAAGGACATTCTGTAACTCACTTTCAATTGATACATCCATAATTATGCAAAAAGAAGAGAAAATTAATGGTTCAGAATCTACCAAAAGCTGTTCTTGGAAAGTTCCCCAGGAATCTCCTGATTTGATATTATGCATATGGACCATCTCACAATGTGACTGACACAGGTTTTCTTACCATTGCTCAATCACATCAGTCATTTTTGCTTAACAAGAGGTTCAAATGGAGAAACATTTTATAATCTAATGTTCTGAATGAATAATGTAAATAGTGCAAGCATATGTGTATACATGAGAGTACATGCATTTATAAACATGAATATCAGATATAAATAGTGAGATCTTTCATAATCGTTAATATTTTGTGAACTTGATTCTCTATATAAATGTGTCTAAGGAAGTTACATGCTTGGCTCTAGGGCTTTTGACTTCAAGGAAGAAATCGAATTTACCCCTAACAGGCTATTTACTTGCAATTGCAAGATATGAGAGTAGATGATTAGGGTCATGGTGTTTCTGGTTTATTCTCTTTCCTTGGATATTATTTCTGAGTGCAGCTCAAGCTAGAACAGCAGGTGAACAAGTTTGTCAAAAATAATCTTTTCAGGCTTTTGTTACAAGCCTTTAAGATGTAAAAAGTCCATGAAGTATCTCACATAGGATTTGGTACATAGTAGGTACCTGAACATTTGATTTTGGTTTATCCTGCTATGGCTTAAGTATATAAGTAAAGGCCTAGGGAGTGACTGGATTTCTCATGATTGGAACAGTAAACTAGTATTAATTTAAAAGGATAGCTAGATGTAAATCTGACTTTTAGAAGGTGTGGATTTGCAATTCTTGCTTTGTCGTAGCTTAATTAAATTCTTAACCTACCTACCAGGGGTTTTTCCTTCTCTTTCTTTCTTCCTTTTCTTTTTTGTAGCTACAATTCTTTTTTTTTTTTTTAATGTTTATTTATTTTTGAGACAGAGAGAGACAGAGCACAAGTGGGGGAGGGACAGAGAGAGAGGGAGACACAGAATCTGAAACAGGCTCCAGGCTCTGAGCTGTCAGCACAGAACCTGACGCGGGGCTTGAACCCACAAACTGCGGGATCGTGACCTGAACTGAAGTTGGGACACTCAACTGACCGAGCCACCCAGGCACCCCTGTAGCTACAATTCTTAAAGAGTATTGACTGTTCTTCAGAAATGACTTTTTCAGAATATAGTAGCTTTTAATCACAATAAATCTCAGACATACTGAACTTGAATCTGACCAAATCAACAAAGAAAAAATATCTAAGGATATTATAAATTATCTACAGCTTAATTTTTAAAACTAATGAAGTAATTTTCACAGGAAATTTGGAATCAGTTTTTTCCATTGTCCTCATTTTTACCACCCCTGCACAAAATCTTGCCTGAGTTATTTGCAAAATTGAAAGGAACAGCTTTGAATTCAAATGACAGCCCTGCCTTAGTTTAAAGCTAGGTTCTCTTTTCTGCTTATTATGGATCTTTGATAAAAAATACAATTGCTGAGAAGTCTGTTTTACAAGCATTGTGAGACCTTTCCTGTAACCCGCTGTGTAGTAGAATGGGCTGTAAAACTTCCTAAATGTAGTCTGATATGTAATGAAATAAGTGATTGTATACAAACTAACCGGCATTTCTCGCTTCTGTAAACCTGCTTGCTTAGCACATTCCTCACCTACCC
Organism: Panthera leo; assembly: GCF_018350215.1. NCBI lineage: Eukaryota > Metazoa > Chordata > Mammalia > Carnivora > Felidae > Panthera > Panthera leo. Next base: position 56,175,520 of record NC_056687.1, read on the forward strand.
CCTTCCCCCTTTCTTCCTCTCGCCACAAGTAAAAACCTCCCCTGTGCTATTTGTCTCTGTCTATAAAAACGCTATACCAACCCTATTCGTGGCCTCTTGCGTCACCGGCGACGAGTGCGCAGAGGACCAGGTTCGAACCTGCAATAAACGACCCTTGCCCCGCTTGGCTTTGACTTACGACTCTGGTGGTCTTTTGTGGGAGGTTTTAGAACTTTGGGCATTACATTTGGAGGTTCCACCGAGATCTCCCCCGAGCCCACCAGACTTCTGGTCAACGGGTCGTATTTGATTCCGATCGGTAAGTAAGCCGGCTCTAACGTTCTTCCTTTTCTCTCTGATCTGTGTTTCTTCTCTGGAGAACCGGTTCTGTCTGGAAGCTGGTGTGACCCTGGCGGACGCGCTATAGGGCACCCGGCCGGGGTCAGTTGGAGACGTCCACTGACATCTGGGGACCTTCTTGGTCCATCTGGGGGCCTTCTTGGCCCATCTGGGGGCCTTCTTGGCCCATCTGGGGACCTTCTTGGTCCATCTGGGGGCCTTCTTGGCCCATCTGGGGGCCTTCTTGGCCCATCTGGGGACCTTCTTGGTCCATCTGGGGGCCTTCTTGGCCCATCTGGGGACCTTCTTGGTCCATCAAGGGACCTTCCTGGTCCATCGGGGGGCCTTTTTGGCCCATCAGGATTCCTTTCTGTGGGCTGCTTATGCCCAACGCGCCTGCGAACTAAATACTTTCATTTTCTCTATGAACTTCCAGAGTGCTAAGAAATATCTCTAGGCGTCTAAAAGAAAAAAAACCATCTAGGCATGCCAATTGTTACCCGTATTTTGATGTGATGTGTGTCTGTGTGTCTGTCTGTTAAATCGACTGGAATGATTGTTGGGAGTCAGGGGCACGCGCCTGACTTACCCTATGTGTAGTCCCACGGCATAAGCTACGGGATTCGAGTGGGCTCTAACCCGATTTCCGCGGTGATCCTCATACGGCTTAAGGCGGTCAAAATTTATTTTGATCCAAGCAGGGGGTTTATACCTGCCCGCCCATGCTAAGAGGCACCTAAGTTCCCGCGAGGGACGCGGACGGGCGAGTACGCGAGTGCTTCTATGTTAGTCTAAATGTATTGTCACCCCTGGGCCCTTGTAATAACCGCCGTCCTAGCCATAACCCTTTCTGTTGGGCTGGCCGAGACGGCCCCAGAAAGTTGAAACCACTGTCAGAGATTCTTGTTGGCTCTTGTTTTTCTTTCGTGCGTCGGATGTTTTATTGGAATTAAGTGTTTTTTCGGCTGATCAGAATTAATTATTCCATCCTTTGTTCCTCTTTCCTCCTTCCTCAGCTGCCTGCGGCTTTCCCTCCCGCCCCTCCGCCCGGGGCCCAGCCAGGCCGCCAGGGGTCTCACCCTCGGAGGTCGCCTGTGCGAACTCCATCGCTGATTTCAGCCGCTTCAGGGCCCCCTCCGTGCCGCCCCCTTCTCTTCTCCTCTTCCTCAGAATCATAACATGGGCCAAACGCAGAGCACCCCTCTCTCCCTCCTTCTCGCCAACTTCAGGGACGTAAAAGCTAGAGGACACAACTTAAGCCTAGACATTCGCAAAAGGAAGTTGATCACCTATTGCCGCTCTGAATGGCCCACCTTTGGGGTCAATTGGCCTACAGAGGGAACCTTCTGCCTCCCTGTGGTCCTTAAAGTAAAATCAAAAATTTTCCTACTAGAGAAAAAAGGTCACTCGGATCAGATTCCCTATATTCTGGTGTGGCAAGATTTAGTAGAAAACCCACCTCCTTGGATGGCCACTTCCTTAATAGCAGAGTCATGCCAAATCCTAGCGGCTAAACCTATCAACCCTCCCAAGCCGCCAACTCCAACTGCACCCCCTGTTCTCCCCGACAACCAAGATTTACTTTCCTTTGACCCTCCCCCTTACCAGGTTCCTCCTCTTATTCCGCAAGCTGCCCCTATCCCTGCTGCGCCGGCAGAGCCTCCGGTAGCCCAGCCCATAGGAGAACTAGAGAATAGGGAGGCTCAACCCGCGCCTATGCCTAGTGGGGGCGAAGTCCAAGGGCCGGCCGGACGTACCCGTAGGCGGGCCCCACATGAGCCAGGACTCCGCCTTCCTGACTCCACCGTAGCTTTACCCTTACGGGAAATAGGGCCTCCCGATGAGACGGGGAGCCCCCGACTTCAATACTGGCCCTTCTCTACCAGTGACCTATATAACTGGAAAACCCAGAATGCCCGATTTTCTGACAACCCCAAAGATTTAATAAGTCTCTTAGACAGCGTTATGTTTACCCACCAACCCACCTGGGATGATTGTCAGCAGCTCCTCCGAATCCTGTTCACCACTGAGGAGCGAGAAAGAATTCAATTGGAAGCAAGAAAGCTGGTTCCTGGAGATGACGGCCAACCCACTGCTAACCTTGATCTCATTAATGCAGCTTTTCCCTTGACCCGACCCCCACAGGATGGCTGGGACTACAACACGGCAGAAGGTAGGGGACGGCTACGCATTTATCGCCAGACTCTAATGGCGGGTCTCCGGGCTGCTGCACGCAAGCCCACTAATTTGGCAAAAGTGTATTCAGTGATACAAGGTAAGACAGAGAGCCCTGCCGCTTATTTAGAAAGATTAATGGAAACCTTCAGACAGTATACCCCCATGAACCCCGAGGCCCCCGAAAATCAAGCTGCTGTTGTAATGGCCTTTGTAAATCAGGCAGCCACTGATATTAAAAAGAAACTCCAGAAACTAGAGGACCTGGAGGGAAAACAGATTCAGGACTTACTCCGCATTGCCCAGCGTGTCTTTAATAATAGAGAGACTCCAGAGGACAGGCAACTTAAAGCCACCGAGAAAATGACCAAAGTCCTGGCCGCTGTTGTCCAAAAGCCCCTAGATAAGGACCAATGTGCCTATTGCAAAGAAAAAGGCCATTGGGCCCGAGAATGCCCTAGAAAGAAAAAGCCACGTCATGATCAGAAACCGTGGCAGCCAAAAACCACACCCTCCCTCTTCACTCAAGATGCAGAATAGGGGGGACGGGGTTCGGATCCCCTCCCCGAACCTAGGGTAACGCTACAAGTGGAGGGGAACCCAGTTCAATTTTTAGTTGACACAGGAGCACAACATTCGGTCTTGATCAGGCCGCATGGAAAAATTTCTAAAAAATCTTCCTGGGTCCAAGGGGCTACCGGAATAAAAAAATATCCCTGGACCACCCAGAGGACTGTGGACCTAGGAAATGGAAAGGTCACCCATTCCTTCCTAGTCATCCCCGACAGCCCATGCCCCTTATTAGGAAGAGACTTACTCACTAAAATGGAGGCCCAAATTCATTTTACGCCAGGGGGCCCCCAAGTGACTGGCCCTCACAACCAACCCATTACCACACTTACTCTAAGATTAGAAGATGAATACCGACTCCACCAGGGGCCACCCTCACAAAGTCAAAACATAGAGCCCTGGCTCCAACAGTTTCCAGGGGCATGGGCTGAAACCGGGGGTATGGGGTTGGCTAAACATCGCCCAGCTCTATTCATAGAGCTGAAACCAGGGGCAGATCCAGTTCGGGTCCGACAATACCCGATGTCAATGGAGGCCAGAAATGGCATCACGCCACATATCCGTCGTCTCCTAGACTTAGGCATCTTGCGTCCCTGCCATTCAGCCTGGAACACCCCCCTGCTGCCTGTACGAAAACCTAACAGTGCGGACTATCGTCCGGTACAAGATCTGAGAGAAGTTAACCGCCGAGTCATGGACATACACCCAACAGTACCCAACCCCTATACCCTCCTAAGTGCCCTCAGCCCAGAAAGACAATGGTATACTGTCCTTGATTTAAAAGATGCTTTTTTCAGCCTGCCTCTGGCCCCCAAAAGTCAAGAGCTCTTCGCCTTCGAGTGGTCTGATCCTGAGAGAGGCATAAATGGGCAACTCACCTGGACCCGGCTCCCCCAAGGATTTAAAAACTCACCCACCTTGTTCGATGAGGCACTTCATGAGGATCTGGGTGAGTACCGGAATCAAAACCCCAAAGTGACTCTCTTGCAGTACGTTGACGATCTTTTAATCGCCGCTGAGACTGCCGAAGCTTGCTTGCAAGGCACCAAAAATCTCCTCCGGACACTTGGTGCCCTGGGGTACCGGGCTTCAGCAAAGAAAGCCCAAATTTGCAGATCCGAGGTAACCTACTTGGGGTATCTGTTAAGAGAAGGCCAACGATGGCTCACTGATGCACGGAAGGAAACCGTCCTCCGCATCCCCCGACCCACAACGCGAAGGCAGGTAAGAGAATTCCTGGGATCGGCCGGGTTCTGCCGCTTGTGGATACCTCGGTTCGCCGAGATAGCTAAGCCTCTTTACCTGGTCACCCGAGAACAGGCGCCCTTTGAGTGGACAGAGAAAACTGAGCAGGCTTTCCAGCAAATCAAACTCGCCCTATTGTCGGCGCCAGCCTTAGGGCTCCCCGATGTCTCCAAACCCTTTCATCTCTTCGTAGATGAAAACAAGGGGGTAGCCAAAGCAGTGCTGACGCAACTCCTTGGTCCATGGCCCAGGCCCATTGCCTATCTTTCGAAAAGACTAGACCCAGTAGCGGCTGGCTGGCCCCCTTGCCTCCGTATGATCGCTGCTACAGCTCTAATGGTAAAGGATGCTGATAAGTTAACTATGGGACAAGAGTTACGTGTTACAACCCCTCATGCCATCGAGGGAGTCCTCAAACAACCTCCTGACCGATGGATAAGTAACGCCCGACTGGTTCACTACCAGGGACTATTATTAAATCCCCTCAGAATCATTTATGCTCCCCCCCGAACACTAAACCCTGCCTCCCTGTTACCAGACCCGGACTTGGATACCCCCTTCCATGACTGCGCTGAGATATTGGCACAGGTTCATGGAGTTCGGGAAGATTTACAGGATCACCCGCTACCAGACGCTGAGGTTACCTGGTTCACTGACGGCAGCAGCTTTGTACATCAGGGTCAAAGGTACGCGGGGGCAGCAGTCACAACTGAAACTGAGACTGTTTGGGCAGAGCCTTTACCAGCTGGCACCTCTGCCCAACGAGCTGAACTTGTGGCCTTAACCAAGGCACTGACTTTAGGAAAAGACAAGAAACTAAACGTGTATACCGATAGCAGATATGCTTTTGCTACGGCCCACATACATGGAGCTATATACAGAGAGAGGGGGCTGTTAACTGCAGAGGGGAAAACTATCAAAAACAAAAAAGAAATATTGGCTCTTTTAAAGGCACTCTGGCTGCCTAAACGACTAGCCATCATACATTGCCCAGGCCACCAAAAACCGGTCACACCGGTGGCCAGAGGAAATAATTTGGCTGACCAGGTGGCCCGAGAGGCGGCCTTACAGGTGGACTGTGCTTTAATGACCACCCTACCAGACCCCGGGTCAGCTAGCTTACCAGAAAATCCCGCCTACACTAAAGAAGACCTAAACTGGATCCAAAAATTACCTTTCACTCAGTGCCTTAATGGATGGTGGAGAGCAGCAGACTGTAGCATAATCCTCCCAGAAGAAATGGGAAATAAAGTCTTATCCAAGATGCACCGAGCCACTCATATGGGCACAAGAAAAATGCAAGACTTAATAAGACATGCTAGGATCACCATTAAAGACTCCAGGACAAAAATTGAGCAGATAGTTACTAGCTGTAAAGCTTGTCAATTAACTAACGCCACCAACCACGGGAAAAACCCTGGCTCCAGAACCCGCGGAACCAGGCCGGGAGCCTATTGGGAAGTAGACTTCACCGAGGTAAAGCCTGGAAAATATGGATATAAATATTTGTTAGTGTTTATAGATACCTTTTCAGGATGGACAGAGGCCTTCCCCACCAAGCATGAGACTGCGCAGGTAGTAGCAAAAAAATGTTAGAAGACATCATACCCAGGTACGGATTTCCTACCCTAATAGGATCAGACAACGGACCAGCATTCATTTCAAAGGTAATACAAGGGATAGCGCAGTTTATTGGGGCTGATTGGAAACTACATTGTGCATATAGACCCCAAAGCTCAGGACAGGTAGAAAGAATGAATAGAACTCTAAAAGAGACCTTAACTAAATTGACCATGGAGACTGGCGCTAATTGGGTAGTCTTACTCCCCTACGCTCTGTTCAGGGTGCGGAACTCCCCTTACAAACTGGGATTAACCCCCTTTGAAATCATGTATGGAGTGCCCCCCCCTATAATTCCCAACCTACAGTCTAATGTGTTAACTGAATTTGATGATCATAAACTTCTTATTTCCCTGAGGGAACTCCAGCACACCCACCAGGAAGTTTGGCCCAGATTGAGAGCCATTTATGAAAACGGGCCCCCTCCTGAGCCGCATCACTACCGACCCGGAGATTGGGTATACGTGCGGAGACACAAGCAAGAGACCCTCCAACCACGGTGGAAGGGACCCTACATTGTGATCCTAACCACACCCACTGCTCTCAAAGTCGACGGGATTGCTACCTGGATCCATTACACCCACGCCCGACCAGCTGATCCCTTTGCGGTTCGAGAAGACTTCGTGCCGGAAGCCAACACCGCCTGGACGGTTGACCAGAGTAAGACACATCCTTTAAAATTGACTCTGCGTCGAAAACCTGACCCCGAAAACCAGCTGAAACCAAAGGCCTGGGTGTCCCATACCAAGACTGTTGCAGCAGCTCCGGACCCACAATGATCGGAGGAACACTCACTAGCGTGCTCCTGCTCACCTCCTACGGACTGATAAGTATTATGGGCAACCCCCACATACCCTATACTTTAACTTGGGAGGTTTCTAATTTAGAAACCCAGGAAGTCTATAATACTACCACAGCAGACGATACTCCCCTAAATGCCTGGTGGCCTGATCTATATTTTAACCTAGAGGACGTAGCCGTAACCATGGGGGTACTTCCCCCCAACGGAAGCCGCCAGCGTCCTAATCCGTCATGGACCGGAACCCCAGAAAATGAAAAAAAGCGCATAAGATCTGGTGGGTTTTATGCATGTCCCGGGTTCAGAACAGGAGCAATGAAAAAAACCTGTGGAGGAATCGAATCCCTCTACTGTAAGGCTTGGAGTTGTGTCACTATCAGTGATGGAAACTGGAAATGGGAAGTAAAACCCCATTATATTGACATGAAATTTGCCAGCCCCTGTCCCAAGCAAACCCGTGCCTGTAACCTTATTCGTATCAAATTCCTAGAGGACGGAAAAAAGGAGACAAGATGGATCACAGGACTAAATTGGGGAATTTACCTATATCGGGGACCACCTTACTTTGCAACTGTTATTCAGATAAGATTAAAAATAAAACCCAAAGCTTCACCAACACTAATAGGGCCAAACCAGTCAGTATGGCCCACAAGTAAGCCTAATACTACCCCGCAGTCCACAAATAAGGGTACTAATCCTCCGGCCACTCAGGTAGTCACTGTAACCAGGACTACTCCAAAAAAACCCCAAAAAATTCAAATCCCATTCAAAGATGACCCCTTATGGGTAATGATGAATACCACTTATAAGGCCTTAAACCATACTAAACCCAATGAAACAGAAGCTTGTTGGCTGTGCTATTCCACAAAACCTCCATTTTACGAGTCAGTAGCAATAGTAGGAAATTATAGCACTGCAAACAACTCAGACGCTTGCAGTTGGGGACAGAGGCCCGGCCTCACACTACCAGTGCTTACGGGAAATGGGACATGTATAGGAACAGTGCCAACAAAATATAGCCACTTATGCATAAGTAACAGAAATATATTCAATACTTCAGAAAACTGGATTATTCCACCAAATAACTCATGGTGGCTTTGTTCTCATGCAGGATTAACCCCTTGCCTCTATAAGGATATGTTCAATCAGTCAGAATTCTGTATAATGGTAATTGTGTTCCCAAAAATCATATACCACACAACTGAGTATGTAGACCAGATGTGGATAGCACCCAAAAGAGTAACTAAGAGAGCATTCATTACTGCAGGGGCTCTAACTCTAGCCACCATATTCGGACTCGGGGCCATCGGAACAGGGACAGGGATCTCGGCCTTAACTATACAAAACAAGGGTTTTAGTATACTTAGAGAAGCAGTTGACAAAGATATAGAAAGAATTGAGACTGCCATCACTTCGCTTGAAAAATCCCTAACCTCCCTCTCAGAGGTAGTTTTACAAAACAGGAGAGGATTAGACCTGCTGTTCCTACAGCAGGGTGGTCTCTGTGCAGCACTAGGAGAAGAGTGTTGCTTCTATGCTGACCACACAGGAATTGTAAGGGATTCTATGGCCAAGATCCGAGAAGGGCTAGCCAAACGAAAAAAAGAAAGAGAACAGGAGGCAGGGTGGTTTGAATCCTGGTTCAACGCGTCCCCTTGGTTAACTACCCTGCTCTCCGCTTTACTTGGGCCTCTGGCCATTCTACTTCTCGCTCTCACATTAGGCCCCTGCATCATAAACAAAATTATTAATTTTATCCAAGACAGGTTCAATGCTGTACAATTAATGGTCTTACGAACTCAGTACCAACCGCTCGAGACATTACAAATAGAAAACTGAAGATCCAAGATTGGCTCTTTAGGCACAAGGAAAAGGGGGGAATGAAAGGAACAGCTTTGAATTCAAATGACAGCCCTGCCTTAGTTTAAAGCTAGGTTCTCTTTTCTGCTTATTATGGATCTTTGATAAAAAATACAATTGCTGAGAAGTCTGTTTTACAAGCATTGTGAGACCTTTCCTGTAACCCGCTGTGTAGTAGAATGGGCTGTAAAACTTCCTAAATGTAGTCTGATATGTAATGAAATAAGTGATTGTATACAAACTAACCGGCATTTCTCGCTTCTGTAAACCTGCTTGCTTAGCACATTCCTCACCTACCCCCTTCCCCCTTTCTTCCTCTCGCCACAAGTAAAAACCTCCCCTGTGCTATTTGTCTCTGTCTATAAAAACGCTATACCAACCCTATTCGTGGCCTCTTGCGTCACCGGCGACGAGTGCGCAGAGGACCAGGTTCGAACCTGCAATAAACGACCCTTGCCCCGCTTGGCTTTGACTTACGACTCTGGTGGTCTTTTGTGGGAGGTTTTAGAACTTTGGGCATTACAAAATAAAAGAGATAGCTAACCTCAGTGTGGTCAGCCCCCATGGATATCACACCTTTTGACATGTCTGAACCTATGTTTGTACATGCATGTGGTAAAGATATTCTCTTTGATAAGGTAATAGATTACTTATGGCAACTTTCAAAAACCTTCCATTTTCTTAGAAGGTGATAGATTACTTAGTTATCCCAGGAATAGAAGAATTTCTTATAAAATTATTTAGAATGCCCAGAATGGTGTATTTTTAGCATAAAGCTGTATGATTTGGGTTGTTAAAAACAAAACTTGGCAATAGATTATTTTAAGTGTTCTTATTTGCTTTAACAGTTCTACTAACTGCACATTGAAGACATTAGTCATTGATATATATATATAAACATATAAACACTTGGTGTGGTTTTTAGTCAATGGAGCACTGTGTTTATGTCACCATTTTAACCAACTTTGCCTTTATTAATTAATGAAGCAATGAATTAATTTCTAATTGAAGGTAATAGTACTTTTTTACTCATTATATCTTTTCTAAAAATGTCTATGTTCTCTTCCTCCTATACCCATATCCCTTCTCCACTCCTCTCACTGATTGATGAGGTTTCTGGGGTGACAGTGGGGTGTGTGGGGTATGAAGCCGATGGACAAGAAAGAATTCTTGAAGACATCTTTGGTGCAAAACAGTGATTTTATTAAAGCACAGGGACAGGACCCGTGACCATGAGGACTGGTTATATACTATGGAATTGGGGGGAGGTAAAGTCCAGGGGAAGTTTCCAGTGAGATTTTCATATGCTAAAGACACACAGGATACTGGAGGCCTAGCTATTGTCAAGCTAAGGTTGTTTTTCCCTTTAGCAAAGCATTAGCATTAAGACAGTAAGGAGTTCCTGGAGAAGTGTTTTACTCTGCCAGCTTCAAGTATTTGTCAATGGGCTGCGGGTTATAAGGAAACTTAGTTCTTTCTGCCATTTCCTTCTGCCTTTGTTTCCCACATTACTATGGAGGGGTGATGGAGACTTTTAAGTCCTGCTGGACTGTGCTATCAGTTAACCATTTGTTTTTCCCCTTGCCTTTGTTTTTGGGCAGCCAGGAATGCCAGAGGAATATCACACATATACCACCTGGTGGTGGTTGTGTGTGTGTGTGTGTGGGGGGGGTGTTTGTGGCCTGTCAGCTTGCCTTATGCTCCCTCATCGCTGATGACATTTATATCTGGGAATACTTTGCCTCTAATGGTCATGACATTCCGTAGGTACTGGCTTAAATTGTGCCAATTACAATTTCTTGTGCTTCTTAATGATATTCATTTCATACTTTATCAGAGATTTTCTGAAACAATTATCAAAACTACCTGGAGTTGATTAGGGTGGGTGTTTGTATCTGTTTCTATTTTAATGCTTGAGGGATGATATTTCCCTTTGAGGGCTAGGACTTGATTTTGTTTTTATTATGTCTTTGGTTCTTTATCATTTATGATATTCCTTAAACATGCAAGTACATTTCCAACTCAGGGCGTTTGCTCTTGAAAATTCTGACTAAAATGTTTCTTCTTTATGTATTTTCATGACTCATTTCCTCATTTCATTCAGACTTCTGCTGAAATATCACTACCATACAGAAGCCTGTCCTAAACCACCAAATCTTGAAATCCTAAATAGCATGCATGCACACATGAACTCAAAAATAGTATCATCATTCCTTTGCTTTTTGTTTTTCTCATTGGATTTGCCATTACCTTAAATATTATTTATTTATTGTTTCTCTCATTAGAATGTGAGCCATCTCAAAGTAAAATGTGTTCATTGCCAGATGTGGAACAGATTTGGCATATAGTAGTCATTTGATAGATATTAGTTCAGTGAATGAGTAAATTATTTGATTAATCCCCATCTCTGTCCCCAAACACAGACACACATACTGCATTATAGATTTCATGAAAATTAGAGTGCAGTATCTTTCTTGTTTATCATGGTATCCAGGCAGTCAGTGTTAAAAATATTTGTTGAATGACTAAATGAAAGACGGTTATATTGACTGGTCAGTTGCTTTTTAGACATTTTTTTTGTGACCTATTTGGGATTGCAGTCTGTCAGGTAGATTCTTTTAATCATTACTATGCTAAAAGGAAATAGGTATCCTGCTTTGCATCCATTCTTGTTTTTATATGTTGACATGAAATTTTTGACAGTGGAAGCTTCACAGAATATTCACATGACCCCCTGGGGGGATTTAGTGATTTAGTTCACATTTTCTTCCTGTCCTTTGTTAGACTCAGAAAATGATAATGGGACTTAACTTTGCAATTACAGTTTGTGTAGGAGCTGTAACCCTCAACCCTCAATCCCCAACTCCCAACTTCCACCCCAACTTTACTCCTTCTCTCAGTCTTGATTCCAATTTGGATTATTACAAAACCTATTTGCTAGGGGCAAATGGCCCAGTTCTCTGCTCCTCAGATCCTTCCCCAGTGCATCTATTTCCAGGGTCAGCTCCTGAAGGTGAATATTTCTCTGTCATAATTCAAAGAACAGGAAGCCCTGAGGCACTCCAGGAGGCTATAGAGGCACATGAAAAGAGACAATATAGCAGAATAAAAAAGAGAAAGGCCCATGCAATTTTTACTTAGTGAGCTCCCTTTCTAACTCCCAATTCTCATTTTAGAACTGCATTTTGAAATCATTTTAGGGTTTTGGGTGACTACAAACTGCATTTTGAAATCATTTTAGGGTTTTGGGCGACTACAAACTGAAATTGGGAACGATCCAAACTGGATTTTTTAAAAAAACTGTGTTTATGAATATTGTTGCTCGAATTTAACACTTTTAGTTGGAAATACCATGTACACTGACATCTTAGGAACTGATGTTTTTAAATCATGGATAAAGCAGAAATTTGATATTGGGACTATTTAGAATAAAACTGTGTGTGTGTGTGTATGTGTGTGTGTGTGTGTGTGTGTGTGTGTGTGTGTGTGTGTTTTAATGGTAATTACTGTTATTTTTAATTCTAATTCTGCTAGATCCCATGTGGAAGGAGGGTGGGACCGAAGAGAAGGAGGCCTTCTGGAGCCCGCGCCTGTTACTTGTAGGACCTAGACTGGATGAGCGGGGATTGGAGGTTGGGGTGGACGCAGGTCCTTCATTGACCAGGCACAGCGCAGGCGCAGAGCGCATGTGCAGGTATCGCCGCCGGCACAGGCCGGCGCAGGCGCAGCACGTTGTAGTTCACAGCACGCCTGGTCTTGTAATGGAGGCTCAACGAGAGTTTCTGAGTTTTTGGCGTGTGTCAGCAGCTCCTTGAGGTTCTTTCCATGTACAAGATGTGGCGCTGAGGCTTGTCGCTGGTCTGGGCGAGTGCGTGGCCCTGGCACACACGAACCAGGGGTCTGTGCAGCAACTTTTGACACTTAAGGTGACTTTTGACAGAGAACCCTCTATGAGGCCGAGGCCCCGGGTGTTACACATCTCTTGGTTGAGTGTATACATCTATAAATTTCCCCTCAGCAGTCTCTGGTAAATGAGACTCTGTGGAGACCATTTACTAGAGGGGAGTTGTTGTTTAATGGGTACATCCAACTGATTTGAAATTGTAATTTCAGCGAATTGAATATAATTCTAAATTGGTTTTTTAATGTTTGTTTATTTTTGAGAGAGAGAGAGAGAGAGAGAGAGATCACAGTGGGGGAGGGGCAGAGAGAGAGAGAGAGAGATGGAGACACAGAATCTGAAGCAGCTCTGGGCTCTGAGCTGTCACTGCAGAGTCCCACTCGGGGCTCGAATTCAGGAACCGTGAAATCATGACCTGAGCTGAAGTGGGACGCTTAACCTACTGAGCCACCCAGGCACTTGGGGAATTGAATATAATTTGAAAAAAATGCCTATATATTTATATATATATGCCTGTAATTATCTATCAAATTAGGCACATTCAGTTAGCGACCTAACTGCATTTGCCAATTTAAAATTGATGTTCTAATCTGTGAAATTTATGCAGATTTAAGGACTAAGAATAATATGAGCATCATAAAAAGTAATGTTTAACCCAGCAGAGAGCTGATTTATTTAAAATTAATATGAAGATTCTTACTATGTTTGTAATAAAAAAACTAGGGGGGTCTGGTTGGCCCAGTCAGTTAAGCGTCAGACTCTCTCAGGGTCTTGAGTTCAAGTCCCACCTTGGGCTCTTTGCTAGGTATGGACCCTACTTGAAAACAAAACAAAACTAACTAATTTGCTAATGACAATATTCAGTCTAGGTATTTGTAATGAAGATGTAGCTTTTATAGTAATAGATTAATATTTAAATGTATCTTTTCCCACTTAGAGTACGACATATAAATACCATCAGACTTGGACCCAGAATGTATTCATATTGATATCTTCACCTGTGACAAAACTTACCTATGAGGCACTGAAACTATATTAAATTCCCTTGAGAGTTTATATATTATATTTATTAACATATATATGCATATGTATATATGTTAATAAGTTCTTTGATTTTTCTTAGGGAAGGCCATTTTTTGAATGCCTAGAATAGAATGGCTTGGTCTCTGAAAACCAGGTGTGAGAGATATGCTCCTCAGGACACAATTCAGGTATGTAAGATGTGTGTGTGTGTGTGTGTGTGTGTGTGTGTGTGTGTGTATGCACATTTATAATTCTTTTTTTTCTTATTTTAATTCTTAATTCTATCTATAATTTTTATAATTCTAACTATAATTCTTATTTATTTTCTATCTTGATTTGATATCTATCTTTAATCTGCCATTTGGCAGGGTAGAAGAAATGTAATCCCAGTCAGTTAAAGAACCCCCTCCACTCCTTTCAGCAGGATGGACTGTTTGTGTCATCTGTTCTCACAAAGATGTACCTGGATATCCATCTTTCTATCTAATCCTTAATCTTCACAGGTCATCTCTTAACACTTCTGTCTTACCTATCTCGGCGACTCCTTCAGTAGTCTGTCTGGTACTATGGAATCTCATGCTTTGTTGGGGCACTGAAGTCATCGGAGTGCTGAGACTCATCTGACTGGATTCTTTGTACATCCTTTTCTCTCTGGAATGTTGGGACTTAGAGATTTGTCTAGAAACAGGACATGTCCCAGAAATCCAGGCTCTATGCCAGTGTTCTCACCCCATCAGTCTTCCTCTCTGATCCTTATGCCTTCATCATGTCTCCTTAAACTCTTTTTTCTTTCTTTTTTTTTTCCTTTTTTTTTTTTTAAACATTTTTGAGAGACAGATAGAGACAAAGTGCAAGCCAGGGAGGGGCAGAGAGAGAAGGAGACACAGAATCTGAAGCAGGCTCCAGGCTCTGAACTGTCAGCACAGAGCCCGACGCAGGACTCGAACCCACAAACTGAGATCAAGACCTGAGCCGAAGTCAGATCCTTAACTGACTGAGCCACCTAGGCCCCCCTCTTTTTTCTTTCTTTAATGGAGGAAGCTTTTCTTTTTTTTTTTTTTTTTTTTAATTTTTTTTTTTTCAACGTTTATTTATTTTTGGGACAGAGAGAGACAGAGCATGAACGGGGGAGGGACAGAGAGAGAGGGAGACACAGAATCAGAAACAGGCTCCAGGCTCTGAGCCATCAGCCCAGAGCCTGACGCGGGGCTCGAACTCACGGACCGTGAGATCGTGACCTGGCTGAAGTCGGACGCTTAACCGACTGCGCCACCCAGGCGCTCCGGAAGCTTTTCTTTTTAACAGCTAGAAACAGCATTCTCCATCTGTTATTGTTTCTCTGATTTTTGAAGTTAGGAGTGGTCCTCTCATTTCACCAGTTCCCCTGAGGACCTCAGGCTTTTGGAAAGCAAAGCTGGGGAGAGACTTTAAAATTTTGGTTGGCCCTGCTGTATCCTCACACAATGAAGTAGTTCTGCTTAGTCATTGTGGAGGAGGATGGGACCAGGGCTGGGTGTGGGGTGAAAGCAAAACAGAAGAAAAACATGATTACTATTTCAAATATATTACTCTTTTCGAAGGTACTAATGAAATAAAGATCCTGGATTTGAGACTGACTAGATTTAGTTAGTGTCCCACAGTGTATAAAATGTGTAGCCTTACAAGAGTCAACTGCACCATTCGTGAGTATATCACAGACGTAGATCAATAAGATTAGCAGTAATCAGGGAAGACACTGGGGATATGACAATATAAATCAACAAAAATTCAGAGAAATACTAAGTTCCCTGCCAAACTGCCCTACTAATCTTGGCCTTCATTATTTTGGGCCTCTCACTTGACCCTATATTTTTGTAAAAATTATAAAAGTAAGTTTTTGTTAACCACAGCCATGTATGCCATTTTCCTCTATGGCAGGTAGCATTAGAGTGGCATCTAGGAGAGATGGCATTAGAGTGGTAGTAGGCCTTATTGGGGTCCAGCTAAGGGGAAGTTGAGTTGGGGATCCAGATGACATTTGCGGAATAGAGGAGCAGGGCCAGATGTCATGTAACAGTTTGAGTGTGTCCCACAGTGCCTGGTGCAGGAATTATGAGAGTAGTGGGGAAGTAATATACTTCAACAATGGTTGAAGTATAGAGTACCAGAAGCTGATCTGTGGAGTACTATTCTAATCATCATATGTATAAAACTATAATTGGACGATTTGATTCCCACTGATTTCTAAATGAAACAGAAATGCTGCTTATCTGGAACATACCTGATAATATATCGTATAACAATTATATGATGAATATTTTGTCTTTTTTGATGAGAGTTACATCAAATGGAATTACATTTCCTGTGTTGCAGCACAACTACAAAAATTTATATGGCCTTATCAATAATGAAATTGTTGTGAAATTTTGCATTTGAAGGAAACGTTTCTAAATAGTAACCAGTAATAATGAACCTCCCTGCCCCTACAAATTTTGATCAACTATTCCAGAGGAAAACCTGAATTAGCACATTTTTATATAGAAAATATTACCAAATAATACAAAATAATTTTGATAGTCCTTAGGATTGCAGTCAAAAAATGTAGTAAAAAATGAGTTATAGAATGTGTCAGGAAGGTAATTAAAAAAAGATTATGACATTTTCCTGAATTTTGTGATGTTTTTCATTGTCAGTTTTCTGACAAGAATTATAATTTTCCCATTCTAAGTCAGTATTAGTATGTATATCTAATTTTGTTTTCATTGTTTTTATGTGTTTTACTTTTCTCTTTTAATGAAGGCCATGAAAAATTTCCAGCTCAAAGTTATTGGATCTGTCCAGATTTATATTTTTCTGTGTTAAACTGTTCACATGTTTATTTTCTGTCACCTCCTACATAACACATGCTGTATGTGTGCATAAATTTTGTTTTGTCCTTGACTGCATCTCCAGCCCAATGGAACCATGATAGCACGCAGAAGGTACATGATACATATTTATTGAATGATTTGATGAATTATACTGTTAACCTCAAAGGATGGGTTATTGCTGTGTCTTCAGTTATTTTGATAATTCTTATTGATGGCTTATACTGTGAATTTGAAATAGCCTGCTTTCATTAAACATAATAAATTAAACATAATTAAGAGAACTTTTGGGCTGTTTTCAGAACTAGCCATTTAGCATGTTTTTCTTAACAGAAAAAAAGTGAGAAGAAAACAGTGCTGCCATTAACTCTGCTCTTGCTTCCCATCACATCATTTATTCAGATAAAACACTGTCCTTATCAAACCAGTTTAGTGTTCAAATCAGTCATAATCAAATTGGGTAGAAACTAACCAAGGTCACCAATTATGTCAAGTATTTATTGTGTGCCTGTTTTGTATCTAGCACAGAGCCGTGCATTTGGGGAGATAGGAAATTATTTTGTTTACATAAGGCTTTATCTCTTCTTTTAAGAGTAGCAGTAGTATGGGGGCGCCTGGGTGGCTCAGTCCTTTGAGCATCCAGCTCTTGGTTTTGGCTCAGGTCATGATCCTATGGTCGTGCGATGGAGGCCCGCGTTGGGATTCTCTCTTCCCTTCTCTGTCTCTGCCCTTCCCCTGCTGACTTTCTCTCTCAAAATACATAAACTTAAAAAAAGAAAAAAAGAGTAGCAGTAGTGTCATCTATATCCTACATACCACATGCTCTGTGTGGTGGCTTTTTGATGTAAACTTGGCTTGATATCTGTAGTCCCCAGAATTCTCTGTGGCATATGTGTCTGGTTATGGCAGGTTATAAAGGATATTCTCTCATAAGAGTAGGAAGGCAGTAGTCATTTTTTAGCACACACATAACTTATTCCAGTCAATAAAACACTGATCTAGGGTGCCTGAGTGGCTTAGTCAGTTGAGTAACTGACTCTCAATTTCTCCTCAGATCCTCATCTCTCAGTTTGTGAGATCAAGCCCCACATAGGACTCTGCGCTGACAATGCAGAGCCTGCTTGGGATTCTCTCTCTGCTCTTCCCTTGCTTTCTCTCTCTCTCTCTCTCTCTCAATAAATAAATAAATAAATAAATAAATAAATAAATAAATAAACTTGTAAAAAAAACACGGATGTAGGTGCTGCTGTGAAGGCATTTTGCAGATGTGATTAAGGTCTCTAATTGGTAGACTTTTATTTTTTTTTTAATTTTTAATGCTTTTATTTATTTTTGAGAGAGGGGGAGAGAGAGAGAGAGAGAGAGAGAGAGAGAGAGAGAGAGAGAGAGAGAGAGAACAAGTGGGGAAGGGGCAGAGAGAGAGGGAGACATAGAATCCGAAGAGGCTCCAGGCTCTGAGCTGTCAGCACAGAGCCCCGCGCAGGGCTTGAACCCAAGAACCTGAGTTCATGACCTAACCCAAAGATGGATGCTTAACTAACTGAGCCACCCAGGTGCCCCTCTAATTGGTAGACTTTAATAAAAAGGAAGAATACCCTGAGTGGACCTAATGTAATCAGTGGCAAGCCTTTAAGAGAGGACCTAAGATTTCCGTGGAGTCAGGACTCCATACAGCTTCTGGCTCTGTAATTGCTCTCCTTTCTTTCTGGGTTTTCCTTCCTGGCCACCACTGGTGAATAGAAAGCTTCAGTTTGTGCCTGGGAGTTCCAGCCTTCTTGTCATCTTCCCTTTCTGACTGCCTTTCCTATGGACTTTGGACTTGCTTAGCCAGCCCCCACAATTGTACTAGCCAATCCCTTGTAATAAATAGATGTAGTACTGGTTCTTGTTCTCTGATTAAACCTGACAAATATACTCAGTAAGTATTGACAAAACACAGTCTCTTTCTCAAAGGGCTCACGATTTTGTGAGGAGAACTGGTCCGTGAAGATGAAAGTATAGACATTAGGTCAGGATCATCTTTAGTTGTAAGATAAAATGTGTGATACAGAAAATAAACACTGTAAGATGGCAAGATAATGAGAGGTCAGTGTGGCCACAAATTAGAAAACTTTCACCAATAAAATGGAATTTGAACGTGTTGATGAAGGATGGATAAAATTTAAAAGGTCAGAAAAAAGAGGAAGCCATTCTGTTTAGTGAAAAGCACTAGCAGAATTATTGAAATTAAATCAATATGTTGAGTCCAGATTTCACTTTGGATCAACAATCCACTTAAACTTTCATGTTAGTTGTCCTTTTACAAGCAGCTAGAAAGTCTAATAATGCCGTTAAATGACTGTAAACTATTACCAAGAAAATGTCAAGTATTCAACCTTAACAGACTTTAGTTAAATAACAATGTTAATTTTTATCATATTTTCTCACAGTAAGGTCAAGAATCCTGGGTAAAGTAGCATCTTTTGTAAAAGAAAAAAAGGCTCTGGAGGAAAGCATCAAAAACAAAGATTTCCCTCCTGCTCTTCCAAAATAGTCTTTAGCTTCTGAGCAGCCCTTAAAACCTCACTGGGGTATGAACTTGTTGGAGAATGAGCCAGCACACATTTATTGCAAGGGTCAGGAGAGTCAAAGATGACAGGTGTGTGTGTATGTGGGAAGGGTGGTGGCAGTGAAAGAGCAGCTAATAATATTTGGGGAAAGCTAATTGCAGAGGCCAGAAGTCTTCTGGAAGAGACTAGAGGTTTTGGGGTTGCTGTTCTATATCAAAAAAGATTAGCTTTGTTTACTGAGAATACATTTGGGGAATCACTTAGGGCATATATTCTTGTTATAAATATATTTTTTCATTCTTGTTTGTGAGCAGTAAACAATTCTGATATATGTATTCTTTAGGGGGAAATGGGAAAAAAAAAGGGCCACAATTTCCAATAATTTCATAATTTTAGATGCACCATGCTGGCAGTTAAAGGAGAAATATAACATTTTTTAGCTTACAAAGTACTGGCGTATATGCCAAAGAATTTTCTTCTAGGGTTAGTAGAACCTCTTGGGAGGTCACAGTACCTCTGTGATACCAGAATTAGACTGTATTTTACACATACAGAGTTTAAGGCTTTTATCATCTCTCTCTAATTGGAACGCCTTCTTCCCGGAATGGTTTACCAGCTGTTAAACTCATAAAATACTTCTATGTCAATTCATAAATAGCTTCATCCTCTAACCTACTAAATATACCCAACCTCCCATAGCCCCAATTATCTACCTGGGGCCATTGACTCTATACCATCCATCAATGAAACTGTTAATATCTAGCCTAGCCGGGAGTTTCCAGAATCCAGCTCTAAATTCTTCTGATTTCTCCTCTGATTGGCTCGTACCTAGGTCAGGCTGATTGTTAAATATCTTAAATCACATTTCCTAGTTACTAATTTTACATCTATTATCGATCTTTCAAAACTGTTGAAATCTGTCATCTCTTATGTCTTTCTAGTTCTTTTTGTTTTGGGGTTTATGCCTTAAAAATCCTAATACTGCGATTTCAGTAGCATGTCAGGAAGGAGAAAAAATAAATGCATTAGTCAGTATGCTTTTTTTAATCATAGTTTGATTAGTAATATTAAAGGATGCTGAGAATATCTGCTGGAATAGGGTTTATATGAAAGCACACTGTGGAACTGGGTTAATAAGTGCTACACTTTGATCCAGTAAGTGTAGAAATGTTGGATTAAAAAAAGTCAAACATTCTCCCTCCCAACTTTTTAATACTTTTTCTGTGCTATTGTTCATTGTTAATTCCCAAGTTAAGTTTAAAATTTTTTTTTTTTTCAACTTTTTTTATTTATTTTTGGGACAGAGAGAGACAGAGCATGAACGGGGGAGGGGCAGAGAGAGAGGGAGACACAGAATCGGAAACAGGCTCCAGGCTCCGAGCCATCAGCCCAGAGCCTGATGCGGGGCTCGAACTCACGGACCGCGAGATCGTGACCTGGCTGAAGTCGGACGCTTAACCGACTGCGCCACCCAGGCGCCCCCCAAGTTAAGTTTAAAATATGCTGTGTTTCTCATATTTTTTTCCCCTCAGAATCCTCCACTCTTTTAAATGCAACACAAATGTCCTTTTAAGGTAATAACGTCTTATCATGAGCATTGTTTTAGAAAGTGATGCATAATTTGAGGGGACTCGTGCTGTATCATCTGTAGCTCATTGGACACTTCTGTCTAAAGTCTCATCTGACTTTCAGGAAAGAGGTCGGGAATTATGTTTCTCAGAACCGTTGAGGTTGGTCATGAAAGGAACCTGGAAGAGGAGAGGAAGTCACTATTTTCTGGGCATAGTGCGACCAGATGTGCAGTCAGAGGTGAGCTCTTGAGAACCACCAACTAAGTGAATTCAGTCTGAGTCAGTTAATAGAACCTTCTCAGAGATATTGAGGAATTGCAGCACCTTCCAGGCAAGATCTTTAATCAGCAACTTTAGCACTTTAAGCTGAGGTGACTTCTCTAACCTTCAGAGGCAGTTCCCTTAACCTGTGGTAAAAGTTTCTATGATCTCTTCTAAGAAAAGTGTAAGCTCCTAATTCTTTTTTTAAAATTGTTGTGTAGTGGATACACAACATTACATTAATTCAGGTGTACAGCATAGTGGTTTGACAACTCTATTATGTTATGCTGTCCTCACCACAAGTGTAGCTACCATGTGTCACCATAGGTCAGTATTACAGTACTATTCCTTATATTCCCAATGCTGTGCCTTTCATCCCTGTGAATGATTCATTCCATAACTGAAAGCTTGTACTTTTCAGTCTCTTTCACCCATTTCCCTTCTGCCCTCCCCACTGACAATCGCCAGTTTGTTCTTTGTATTTATGGGTCTGTTTCTGTTTTTGGTTTATTTGTTTCTTCATTTGTTTTTTTTTTTTTTTTTTGTTTGTGTGTTTTTTGTTTTTTGGGTTTTTTTTAGATTCCATTGTAACTGAAATTATATGGTATTTGTCTTTCTCTGACTTATTTCACTTAGTAAAATATCCTTAGGGACCATCTATGCTGTCACAAATGGCAAGATTGCATCCTTTTTATGGTTCAGTAATATTCCAGTGTGTGTGTGTGTGTGTGTGTGTGTGTGTGTGCACACGTGCGTGCTACATCTTCTTTATCCATTCATGTAGCAATGGACACTTAGACTGCTTCTATATCTTGGCTATTGTAAACAATGCTGCAGTGAACATAGGGGTGCTATATAATTTTAAATTAGGGTTTTTGTTTTCTTTGGGTAAATACTCAGTAGTAGAATTACAGTCTTGTATGGCATTTTTGCTTTTAACTTTTTGAGGAATCTCTGGAGTGTTTTCTACAGTGGTTGCACCATTTTTTTTTCCCAACAGTGCGTGAGAGTTCCCTTTTCCCTATAATCTCAACAACACTTGTTATTTCTTGTCTTTTTGATTCGAGCCATTCTGACTGGTGTACAGTGATACCTCATTGTGCTTTTGAATCTGCATTTCCCTGATGATTAGTGATGTTGAACATCTTTTCATGTGTCTGTTGGACATTTGTATGTTTTCTTTGGAAAAATGTCTATTCAGGATCTCTAAGTCCTAATTCTTTTTGAAACCCTTTAGATGCATGATTCATAGGGTGGCTTCTGTTTTCCTGATGCATCACAACTGATTCAATACTGGTAAAGGGTAACTGTTGATTAGTCAATCAGAAATGTCTATGTAACTGCCTATTCAAATGTTAGAATAATCACATAGGATTTCAGGAAATTTAGTCAATTTCAGGAAATCAATGTTTAGAGGATTTTTTTCATAGTGTTTTCCAATTTGGGGCTGAGCAGTATAACCAAAAATAATGATGTTGGTCTTAGAGGCAAGTCTTTTCCCAGAGGTTGTCAGTACTACTTATGTCACCAAGATCTTTGCTATTATGTTACTTGGACATTGAAAAGAATAATTACTTAATAAAATATGCTACAGATGGTATGTCAAGTTCAGATAAATTAATAATATTGAATTGGTGAGCTTTTTTTAAAAAAAAATTTAAACGTTTATTTATTATTGAGAGACAAAGAGACATGGAGTGTGAGCAGGAGAGGGGTAGAGAGAGGGGGAGACACAGAATCTGAAGCAGGCTCCAGGCTCCGAGCTGTCAGCACAGAGCCCAATGCGGGGCTTGAAGTCACAATCTGTGAGATCATGACCTGAGCTGACGTTGGTCGCCCAACCAACGGAGCCACCCAGGCACCCTGGTGAGCTTTTTTTAAAAGTTTATTTATTTTGAGAGAGAGAGAGCAAGTGGGTAAGGGCAGACAGAGAGAGAGAGAGAGAGAGAGAGAGAGAAAGATTCTCAAGGAGTCTCCATGCTGTCAGTGTGGAGCCTGATGCGGGGCTTGAATCCACAAACCATGAGATCATGACCTGAGCCTAAACCAAGAATCAGCTGCTTAAGTGACTGAGCCACACAGGTACCCTGAAGTGGTAAGCTTTCTTATTGGAAAAAGATCCCTTCTTGAAAATTGGTAGAGTATGAGGATGAAACTGAGATTAAAGAGCATAAACAAAATAAACAATTAAAAACAAACAAAACAACATTTAAAAAAACCCCAACAACTTCCTTCCCTACATCAGGGTATATAAACAAGTCCCCTGATGTCGCTCTTTTTATCTACTTTATTTCCCCATTCATTCACCTTCAGTCCAATGCGTATTTACCTTTGAACATTGTATATTATAATCCTTCAATAGTTTTGATTTTGGAAACCAGAATTCAGTGTATTGTGATCCTCTACAGGGCTAGGACCAGGCCACTTTTGTTTTCTTTGGAAACTAGAACAACATGCAGTTTAGTGTTCGAAAGTTTTCTTTGTGTTGATTTTGAGGGTTAGGTGTTGACTTGTCTTTTCTGTTGTAAACATATCTTGTTTCTACTCTATTTGTGTTGTGGAAAGTCAAGTATACACAAATGAAGATCAGTTAAATCTAGGTCACATATCCTCTTACCCCAGGCCAAAGAAGAGTGGGCAGAACAATCAAGCTAGAATTTAGGCACTGATCTTTTAGTTTTTTCTTGAATAAGTAATGTATTTTCTGAACTTCCCAATCTGTAAACTATTATAAGGAATCACACAATTCATTTACATGTTAGCCAATCAGTGAGAATATATTGGGCACTTCTGATGTTCTAGCATTGTCATAATTGCATATTAGTTTCATTGTTAATAAGTAATATTTTTTTGGCTCTTACACAGAATAAAATAGATGAAAGATTCAATTCTTTCCCTAAAGGAGAGTCAAATTGTATTGTTCTGAGTGAAATTAAAAACAGTTTTTAAATGTTTTATTTATTTTTGAGAGAGAGAGAGAGCAGAGTACGAGCAGGGGAGGGGCAGAGAGAGAGGGAGACACAGAATCAAGAAGCAGGTTCCAGGCTCTGAGCTGTTAGCACAGAGCCCAATGTGGGGCTTGAACTTGTGCGCTGTGAGATCATGACTTGAGCTAAAGTTGGATGCTTAACCAATTGAGCCACCCAGGCACCCCTGTTCTGAGTAAAAATTTTTTTAATGTTTTTTTAAATTTATTTTTGAGACAGAGAGAGAGCATGAGTAGGGGAGGGGCAGAGAGAGAGGGAGACACAGAATCCGAAGCAGGCTCCAGGCTCTGAGGTGTGAGCACAGAGCCCGACGCAGGGCTCGAACTCACGGATTGTGAGATCATGACCTGAGCTGAAGTCGGACACTCAACTGACTGAGCCACCCAGGCGCCCCTGAGTGAAATTTTAATACATATCAGGTCGTCATGAAATCTTGGATAGGTGTGCTTTAATCTAGCATAGGGCAAAACAGGCTCAATATAGCACATCATATCATTCACCTTTACAAAAATATGTTTATTCTTGTTTTCAAGGATGGGCTGGAAGATTCTACAGTTTCAACAAGTGGGTGACATATAGTAGCTGAAATGCCACCAACATGAATACAAAAGAGATCTTTGCAAGGCCAGAAGTTAGTTGTTTGTTTAATTTTCCAAGCACAGAAACCATTTAGTTCTGAAAAGCAGCTATGGAGAAATTTGTTTAAAATGCAGTCTAGAAAGAAGATTGCAATTTTCCCAAGTTTTCAGTCAGCATGGAGAGGTTGTTAACAGGACTTGAATAATCAACATTTTTTTAGTAAATTCCAGGATTCGCAAGTCTCATAAATGGTGTCTAATTTGGAGTTGGAGGCTTGACAATGAATGATTTCTTGGTCTTTTTGTTCTGGTCATTACCAAACACCCTAGTGAGAAAAACAAAACACAACAAAACTTGTGTCTTTCTTATGGCTACCTATGGATTAGTTTTGAGCAGATTGAAGAAAAAGGAGACACTTATAAAACGGACAGTTTTATAGAAAGCGGTATTTTTAGAAGCATAATATTTCAGTAGTTTCAAATAATTAATTACTTTAATTTTAGGGTTGGTTTGGATGGAGAAATGAGCAAAAATAAATTTTAAAAGTGGAGTTTAAATAGACTTCCACTTATAAAAATTGAATTTTTTCCCTCACTTTAGATTAATCCATCTGTTGCATAAGGTAACACAAACCTATGCCATCACTAGCTGATACGATTACTAGTGCATATATAGTATATATGCTATTTCTGGTTTGTTTGCAAATACATGTTGCTAATTACATAGCAAAAGAGTCTTAGAACATAGGTCTGGGAAAAGTGGAAGTACTGAGATTGAATCAGTTCATAATTCATGTACTATTAAGAATATATCATGTCAAAAATATAAAGGTCAGTGCATATTCTGGATGACTGGGTTTTTAAGTAGAGTGTCAGCATGATGGCATATTCAGACATATGGCGCTGGTAGTTCACTATGCTATTCTACGGCACGTCAGATCAGTCAGGACGCTCATGGTCAGATGATTCAGAGGAGATATAAAACCAAACTTTATTATTGATTTTTAGTACACACATAGTAAAGTGGATAAAGCACAGTAATCTTAAGTGTCAGCTCAAGGAACATGTCCAAATAATTACTACTTAGGTGAAGATATAATATGTTTATTGGTGCAGAGCTTTCTTCATATCACTTCTCAATCAAATCTCAACCTGCTTACCATAACCACTACTCTGCTTTCTGTTATTGTCAGTTTTGCCTGTTTATTCATTTGTTCTTTTTTCTTTTTAAGTTTATTTAGAGAGAGAGAGAGAGGAGTGAGCGAGAGCAGGAGAGAGGCAGAGAGAGAGAGGGAGAGAGAGAATCGCAAGCAGGCTCCTTGCTGAGAGCATGGAGCATGATGTGGGGCTGTAACTCACTATGAGATCCTGACCTGAACTGAAACCAAGAGTTGGACACTTAACCAACTCAGGCACCCCCTTGTGTTTTGTTTTGTTTTGTTTTGTTTTAACTGCTAGTAGTCTTCCATTGTATTAACTGTCACAGTTTATGTATCCATTCTCCTATTGATGGATATTTTGGGTGTTTCCAGTTAGAGGATATTATGAAAAAAAGCTGTTATGGAAATTCTTGAACATATCATGTGGTGGAATCAAAGATTTTACATCTCAGTCATGCTTACTTAGGTAAAATGTTTATAATTATTCCTTTTTATAAGTAAACCCAGGGTGCCCACTCAATTGTAAGCCATGCATCTTCCTCCAGAGCAGGGCGGTTCTATCCCTGAACCTGTGCTTAGTTTATCAAGGATGTCAGTGGTACAGCTCCAGAGAGAAAAATTCACATTGTAGCCTGAGCTCAGGGGCATATAGAATAGTGCAATGAGACCAGCCTGATAACATTACTCTTGGCCACAAGGATAGAGGAACTGACAACTTTCTAGGTCCAGATTCACTGTTACTATGAGTAACTTGGTTAATCTATGCTACACACAATTGTTATTTATGAATATAGGATAATAATAATTTACAAGGACTTAAAATATGCCTTGTATATTTTGCTACACAGTTGTTAAATTTTAGCAATGTACTATTTTTTCATTCCCCTGTTTTTTGAAAATTGGCATTTCAGAAAGAAACCCTAAGTAACATTCATGACTATTTTCAAGAATCTTTCCACCAGGTGTTTTCTTTATTCATATGGTTGCTCTATGTATTTAGATAGTCACGTATCAAAAAAACATCCCTCAAGGCCTCTTGTAAACTGTAAAGTATGTTGAAAATAGACTCACCTGCTTGTGAATTGCAAAGACATGTTAAGTCTTCTTTATAATTTGTTGCTCTTGCTCACCTACTGGGTTTTACATACAGATAAGAGGCCATCTATTCATTATGTCCATAATGTGTTTTAAAATAATATTTTAAGAGCTGGGAAATGTTCCCTAGAAAATGGTTAAAAAACAAGTGCCTTATAGACAGACAAGGTAGATTCTGTCCCAGCATGGTAAATGGTGATAATGACTCAAATTTTCTCACAACTGGAGCAGGAATAGAAGAGGTGAAGCTCAATATTAGCATGTCTTTTTGGGGACAGGTCATGGTGGAATAAAATTCTGTGTCTTTCATAGACATTCATACATAGTTCATCTTCATTTTAAAATAAATTTGGTGGTCTTTGCATTTAGTCGATCAAGATTATCTGGTTATAACTGATAGAAATATATTTAAAATAGCTTACACATAATAGGAGTATCAATAATAATAAATTTAAGAATATTTTTTTAGACCTTCCCTCCATAGGTCTTCTATCCCACCATCTTTGGGACTTGAAAGGGGGCCTGAGGTACTCCCCCCTTTTTACCTTTCAATACTTATAGCTTCAACACCAATATTTGTGTTGAGTCCAGTAGGAGTAATCTCACTGTACTCTCTGTCCTTGTTTATTTTGATTCTCCTAAGAAGCCCAGCCTCCCAAGTCATCCCCCACCTCCCACCCTGTACCCTGTAATGCCTGTAGGTTCTGTGTACCTACTATTTTTTATTAATTCAATTTATTTAAACTAAAAAGAAAAAAACAGTTCACTCCCAATTTCTCCCACTCCTCACCTCTGGTAAGAACCAACCTGTGCTCCGCATCTATGAGCTTAAATTATTGATCTACACAGTTGCGAAGTCCAGGAATGTGTCTGGCTGTAGGCACGGATTCAGGCATGACATCAGCAGTATCACTTTCACTCCATCACTTGGAGGTGTTGGACAGGGGATGCCCAGGAGTCCAATAATCTCGCCCATTCATTTAGCAGTGCTGGCATTTTTCATAAGCCAAGATACTAAGATGGAATTTGTGGTGCACGCTGTTTGTTAGGGATCAGCACTTGTAAAAGGAAGAGTGGGGGAAAAAGATTGGGTAGAGGGAGAAGTCAAACTGAAATTCGGTTCTAATGAACCTCAACCAACCTGGTGAAATTTGGAATGAGTATTGCCTTTCAAAGTTGTCTCCAATCAGGCCCCAAAGGCCAGAACTTTATACCCCCCATCTCACTCATCACTGGATACATGCTGCCTTGGGAACTGTGTGACCTCTGTCAAGGTGGCTGTCTGCGGCTGGAGTGCTGTATCAAACTCTGAGGGAGCTCACAGGTGGAGGCTGTCTACTGAGTGCACTTTGTGCAGTTAGTTGGGCAGAATGTTTTGTCCTCATTTGGGATCTTCTTGTCTCTCACAGTCTGCCTATTGTGTTGCTCAGATCTACTTTAAACTGCATTTGGGAGAGTATTTAGTGGGAAGAGCTACACACAGGTCCTGCCATTGAAGTTGGTCTTGGGGCCATAACTGATATTTACCTCTCCTTCCTCCAGTATCCATCCTAGATTCTTCTTAATCTTAGCTACCATCTGTGCTTGTCTTAGTGGCCTTCTTTTAGTCATGACTTGAAGCCTCAATCCAAGGCAGTCTGGGTCCTGGGTTGCCATGCTGTTTCTAGTCAAACTGTGATTCATGCCTGACAAAGCCTCAGCCAACCCTATTGTGAACTAGCAAACATAGTTTGTCAGTTCCCTCCTTCTAGCTAAAATGAATGAGTTTTTATAATCCTACCTTGCTCAGTCACTGGAATACAGGCTGCTTGGGAAGTTCATAGCCTCAGATGGAAGTGAGTTTAAAAACTTAGGTAAAAACTGAAAAAACTGGTAACTGAAGGACATTTGTTGACCATAGTCTTAGCCCTGGATCTCAGCAGGATCTGAGCAGTGCATTTTTAGGTCTGCCATTGCAAATCCAATAGAAATAGGCAGTCCTTTCCTAAAGCTATGGCAATCAGAACAGTCTAGCATGAGTGAGGGAGTATTGGCTCTGATTGGCCTGCTTGTTAAACTTGCCAATCCCTCACCAATCACTGTGGTCAGGAGTACAGGCTTGCCCCACTGACTACCACTGTAGTCACGAAGAGGAGTGGTTATCCCATTTGGCATGTCATGATTCCACATACTGGATGGGATTGGAAACTTATCTTTTAGTTGTCATACTAAAGGAGTGGGGAATGCTGGGCAGCCAAACATAGCTTGATGTCCACTATTTATAGGAATCAGAATATTAGAGGCAGCTATGAAACATCTGGAAAGTGAGCTAGTATTAAAGTCAAAGGCTCTAAGAGGTCCTGAGATCAACATTTTTAGTTCTCACAGTAGAGACTTGCAGATGAGAACAAAAGGAGGAAAAAGCACTTAAAAAAAAGTGTAGAGACAGTAGTGGCAGTAGTGAAAACTGCCCACCCCTTCAGCCTCATCTAGAGATGTACTCTCGCTGTGTGCTGATGAAAAATAGAACAGAAGGCCACAGCAATAAAGTCTTTTGCTTAGTGGGAAGTCTCCCAGAATTTCATTTGATGTGTATTTTTCTTATGTAGAATCATTGTCAGAGTTTCATGTAGGAAAATAGAAACTTTTCCATTGCCCCAGGTTGAGTGGGAAGGAGAGGGAGAAATACCCTGGCTTGCTCTGCTGATTTCCCAGCTATTCCAGTGCTTTTGAATAGTGTTGCTGACCCACAGGCCAGCTGATTGTAATCAGTCCCCTAGCAGAGGCTGGAAAAAACAAGGCATATATGGGAGGGCAAGGTCCAGGAACATCACTTGCAGCCAGGATGAAAATGCTATCATTCTTAGACTAACTAGCTGACTTAAATTAAAGGTGAAGCAAATGGAAGGTAGTTCAGAGACTGACATAGAGATTTCTACTTTCTTTTAGTGTTTATTTTTGAAACAATGTGAGAGACAGAGTGCAAGCAGTGGAGGGGCAGACGGAGGGAGACACAGAATCTGAAGTGGGCTCCAGGCTCTGAGCTGTCAGCCCAGAGCCTGACACGGGACTCGAACTCACAAACTGTGAGATCATGACCTGAGCCAAAGTCGGACACTCAACTGACTGAGCCACTCAGGCGCCCCAAGATTTCTCCTTTCTTAAGTAATCCTTATCCTTCACAGTCCCCAAGACCTGTAAATTAGTAGTAATAGTTATTTCTCCAAGTCTCTTATCTGTGACACAGTAAGACTCTTTTTACTTTTCACATGATTTATAATTGGGAAACCAGCTATGCATTAGTGATCTTGACTTCTTTATCTCATAGGGACTGGGGAAAGCAAGCACTGAAGCAGTTTGGGAGTACAGTAAAGCACAAGAAAAATTTACAGCTTGAGGTGTTATTACCTTTTCTAATACTGTGGTTTATTGAAGAGCAGCTGCTGTTTATCTGGAAACAATTGCTACAGCCTGGGCTTATTTGTTTCTTAGAAACTGCATGTATGTAACTGTCTGTGAAATTACAACGTATAAAAGGCCAGATAAAGATAAAGCTCATTATAGCTGAATAACATGAGAAACAGTTGACCATTCTTTCTATCTGAACACAGAACCCTATTGGCCATTTAGGATCAAATAGGTCCCTGTATATAGCAATAGCCAGAGAGGTTCTTTGGTTCAGGACATTATGAAAAAATTAAAGGTATTTGTTGAGATAACTTAAAGTTATGCTCTATAATGGAAGTTATATATAGTTTTCTCTATATATTTACATATGATTGGTCTTGATTCCAGTTGCCAATTTCTGTTCTGTAAGTAACTACAGCTACCTCCAAATCATGTGAGCTAGGTCTGTTTGGATCTTCTTTAAAGTATTTATCATTATTCTGCGTAATTATGGAGTTTTCATTTCTTTCAACAAGAAAGCTATTACTTAGATTGTTTTAATTACTGTTACTTCATTGGCAATTCTTTACATATAGTAGATTACATTGATTTTTGAATGTTGAACCAACCTTGCATTTTTGGGATAAACACCATCTGGTCATAAAATATTTAAAAAGTATATTTCTGGGGCGCCTGGGTGGCTCAGTCGGTTGAGCGTCCAACTTCGGTTGAGGTCATGATCTCGCGGTCCGTGAATTCGAGCCCCGCGTCGGGCTCTGGGCTGATGGCCCAGAGCCTGGAGCCTGCTTCCGATTCTGTGTCTCCCTCTCTCTCTGCCCCTCCCCCGTTCATGCTCTCTCTCTGTCTCAAAAATAAATAAACGTTAAAAAAAAAATTAAAAAATAAAAAGTATATTTCTGGATTTGATTTGCTAATATTTTGCTGAGGATTTTTGTATTTATGTTAAGGAAGGATATTTATGTATAGTGTATAATTGTTTTGTCCTATAAAGTCTTTGTCACATTTCTATAAAAGGATTGCCATATTCAGCTTTGCTCTTCCTTTCTCTGCCATTATTAGGAAGGTGTTCTTGGTCAGAGAGCTAGGCACAAGTGCGATTCAGCTTGTGGTTTTACTCTATTTCATAAATTGTACTATTTTTCTGTCTTTTGTCTAGTGTCTGAAAAACATTTACCTCATTTATTTGTTCTACTTCTGTAGTTCAATGGTGTGGGGGCTAGTCTGGAATAGGTTACTCAGTCACAGCAGACAGTGAATGGCCTTCTGGAGTATTCTGATATATGATCGGTTGTCATTCCTTTTCAAAAACATGTAGGATCTTGTTAACACATTTACTATGTCAGATTTATTACTTGGATTGTATTCATTTATTTATTCACTTAAAGTATAATAAGTCAAGGGCTGGTTATGTGCTACCATCAATATCAAATACTGAATATAGGGTGAAGAGTGAAGGAAGTGTTATATGTGACTTCATGTGGTCTAGTTATACTTTAGGACTGGCTTATGACATTAAAAATCAACTTTATATTTTACCGGATTTAATTGCATTTATAGATTGATTTGGGGAATGTATCTTTGCAATATTTCTTCTTCCATTCCACAGAATTTCAAATTGCCTTTCTCTCCTTGAAAAAAAGCTTTATAAATTCTGTCTCTTCTTAAATATGGTGCTTGCATACTTCTTATTTACTTAACTCTAGACATTTTAAGGGCTTTATTGCTGTTGTCAATGTGTTATTCCCCCTCCCCCCCCCGCCCCCTCCATTATACTCTGGTGGTTATTACTGGTATAAAGGAAAGCTATTGCTTTTTGTTATGAGTCACTTGTAATCTCTCTGTGAACTCCTAATAGTTTGTTTCTTTGGGGTTTGCCAGGTAGAGCTTATTGGATCTTTCTTTTTATGAAATATGCCCTGCAAAATACGGGTTATCATTGTGAATTGATATAGTGTCTGTGTTTATCTAATGTGAGCAGATCGTTTATGCATTTTCTCTGCAGGGATTGGTATTCAATGTATTGTGGCCATAGGGCATTTAAAACTCTTTTGGAAAGATCAGCTACTTCCTGCTTAAAGTCAGAGTTGAAAATAGAATTCCCATCTATGCAGCATTGTATCTTATTCTGTGAAATACCATTAAACATCCTCCTGGCAATAGTCCCTTAGGACAGGCCTGTGTAACCATGTAAAGCTTTGTGGTGCTCAGATTACATAATTTTCATTTGGTGTGAGACTGTAAGGAGAAGCCACCCATAACCCAAAATGTATGTATTTTGGGGGCGCCTGGGTAGCTCAGTTGGAAGCATCCAACTTCGACTCAGGTCATGATCTCACTTTTCAGGAGTTCAAGCCTCACGTCAGGCTTGCTGCTGTCAGCACGAACCCGCTTCAGATCCTCTGTCCCCCCTCTGTCTCTGCCCCTCCTCCACTTACTCTCTCTCTCAAAAATAAACATTAAAAAATATGTATTTTGTATGTCCACTTGTAAACTGAAGCTAGTCTTTACTAACATGTATTTTAAAATCTGAAATATTTGATGTAAATATTATGTCCAATCATCATACTTTTTCAAATCAGCATTAATAATAATATAGTTGAAACCATCAGTAAGTAATTGGATGAAAAATCATTATGGTGTACTATTCCATGACCTCAAGACACTGTTTCCTTTTTTTAAAATGTATTTTTATATATTACATTCTTTTTATTTTAATATTTTTTACTTTTTAACATTATAGTTTACATATAATTAGTTTCAGATGTATGACATAATAATTCAATATTTGTATATATTGTGAAATGATCACCATAGTAAGTCTAGTTATCATCTGTCAACATGTAGAGTTTCAAAATTTTTTTTCTTTTTTTAAAGTTCATTTATTTATTTTGAGAGAGAACACAGAAGGGGCAGAGAGAGAGAGGGAGAGAGAGAGAGAGATTGAGAATCCCAATCTGTCAGTGTGGAGCCCAACATGGGGCTCGAACTCATGAACTGTGAGATCATAACCTGAGCCAAAATCAAATACTTAACCAACTGGGCCACCCAAGCACCCTGCACTTTTTTCTTTTCTTAAGAGAACTTTCAAGGTCTACTTTCTTAGCAACTTTCAAATATACAAGACAATGTTATTGAGTATAGTGACCACTGTATACATTGAACCTCTATGACTTATTTAAGTGGAAATTTTTACTTCTTGATTCCCTTCACCCATTTTGGGTACCCCCTTGACCCTCTCCCATCTGGCAAGTGTTCTCTGTATCTCTGAGCTTTGTTTCATTTTGTTTTGTTTGTTTACTTATTTTATTGTTGTTGTTTTAATTTTTTTGAAGATTTTCCATGTAAGTGAAATCATATAGTATTTCTCTTACTATATTTGTCTTTCTCTGTCTGACTTATTTTACTTAGTATGATACCCTCCAGGTCTGTGTTGTGATAAAAGGCAAGATTTCATTCTTTTTATGGGTGAATAGTATTCTGTTGTGTGTGTGTGTGTGTGTGTGTGTGTGTGTGTGTACTGCATCTTCTTTATCTATTCATCCATTTCTGGAGGCTTAGGTTGTTTCCATATTATTTTTCACTTTGTAGAGAAAGAAAGAGGAGGGGAAGGAGGGAAGGGAGAGAGAGAGAAAGAGAGAATCCCAAGCAGGCTCCATGCCCAGTGCAGAGCCTAATGTGGGGCTTTATCACGTGAACTGTGACATCATGACCTGGGCTGAAATGACGAGTCAGACGCTCAACTGATGAGCCACCCAGGTGCCCCAGGTTGTTTTCATACCTTTACTGTTGTAAATAATACCCCAAAGAACATAGGGTTGTATATATCTTTTTGAATTAGTTTTTTTTTTCTTTTCCTCAGATAAATATCCAGAAGTGGAATTGTTGGATCATATGATATTTCTATTTTTAATATTTTGAGGAACCTCTGTAATGTTTTCCACAGCAGCTTTATAAATTTTATTCCCGCCAGCAGTGCACAAAGGTTGCCTTTGGTCCACATCCTCACAACACTTATTTCTTGTCTTTTTGATAATAACCATTTTGACAGGTGTGAGGTGATATCTCATTGTGGTTTTGATTTCTGTCTCTCTGATGATGAGTGATATTGAGTGTCTTTTCATGTGCCTCTTGGCTATTTGTATGTCTTCTTTGAAAAATGTCTATTCAGATTCCCTGTCCATTTTTAAATCAGAGTGGTTTGTGTTATTGTAATTGAGTTGCAGGAGTTCTTGGTATATTTTGTATATTAATTGCTAATCAGACATATGCTTTGCAGATATCTTTCCCATTTAGTAGGTATCCTTTTCATTTATTTAGCGGTTTTCTTCACCTTGCAGAAGCTTTTTAGTGTAATGTAGTGCCGTTTGTTTATTTTTGTGTTTCTTGCCTTTACTTTTGGAGTCAGGTACAAAAATAATTGCAAAGACCAATGTCAGGAGCTTATTGCTTACATTTTCCTAGAAGTTTTATGGTTTCAGGTCTTACATTCAAATCTTAAATACATTTTGAGTTAATTTTTGTATATGGTGTAAGATAGTGGTTCAGTTTCATTCTTTTGCATGCAGCTATCCACTTCTCCCAACACCATTTATTGAAGGGACTGTTCTTTTGACATTGTATTTCTTTTTCACAAGTTAATTCACCATATATGCATGGGTTTATTTCTGAGCTCTCTGTTATGTTCCATTTATCTATATGTCTGTTTTTATGACAATATATACTCTTATGATTAGTGTAGCTCTGTAATTTGAAATCTGGGATTGTGATACCTCTAGCTTTGTTCTTTCTCAAGATTGCTGTTGGCTATTCAGAATCCTTTGTGGTTCCATATACATTTTAGGACTGTTTTATTTCTTTGAAACAATCATTGGAATTTTGATAGGGATTGCACTTAATTTGTGGATTGCTCAGAATAATATGGACATTTAATGGTATTTTAATGATGAAGATATTAATTCTTCCAATACTTGAGCAAAGAATATATTTACATTTAGTTATGTCTTTTTCTTTTTTAAAGTTTATTTATTTATTTTGAGAGAGAGAGAGAGTGCACATGAGAAGGGGAGGGGCAGAGAGAGAGGGAGAGAGAATCCCAAAATCCCAAGTGGGCTCCATGCTGTCATTGTGGAGCCCATCATGGGGCTTCATCCCAATAACTGTAAGCCAAAATCAAGAGTCAGATGCTTAACCGACTGAGCCACCCAGGCTATTTGTGTCTTTTTCAATTGCTTTCATCTGTGTATCATAGTTTTCAAAGTATAGGTTTTTTACTTCCTTGGTTAAATTTATTTCTAGTTGTTTTATTCTTTTCAATGCAATTGTAAATGGGATTGTTTTCTTATTTTTCTGATAGTTTGTTGGTAGTATATAAAAATACAACAAATTTTTGTATATTGATTTTATATCCTGCGATGTTACTGAATTTGTTTATTTTTTGCTACTAATTCTGAAAGTTTTTTGATAGAATCTTCAGGGTTTTCTGTGTATAAAATCATGTCATCTTCAAGTCGTGATAGTTTTACTTCCAATTTGTATGTCTTTTATTTATTTATCCTGCCTAATTGCTCTGGCTAGGTATTCCAATAGTGTGTTGAGTAAAAGAGAGTGGATATCCTTGTCTTCTTCCTGATCTTAGAGAAAGAATTTTCAGCTTTCACCATTGAGTATAAATAAAATCTTACCAAATATGGCCTTTATTGAGGTACGTTCTGTCTGTAGCCACTTTGTTGAGAGTTTTTATCATAAATGAACGTTGAATTTTGTCAAATGCATTTTTTACATTTATTGATATGATTATATGATTTTTATCTTTCATTTTGTTCATGTGGTGTGTCACATGGATTGATTTGTAGATGTTGCACCATCCTAGGATTTCTGAAATAAATCCCACATGATTATGGTATATGATATTTTTACTGTATTGTTGAATTTCATTTGCTAATATTTTATTGAGGATTTTTGCATCTGTGGTCATCAGGGATACTGGCCTGTAATTTCTTTTTTTCTTTTTG
Source organism: Panthera leo (assembly GCF_018350215.1). Lineage (NCBI taxonomy): Eukaryota > Metazoa > Chordata > Mammalia > Carnivora > Felidae > Panthera > Panthera leo. Next base: position 56,211,476 of record NC_056687.1, read on the forward strand.
TTTTCTTTCTTTTTTCCTTTTTCTTTCTTTCTGTGTGTGTGAGAGAGAGAGAGAGAGAGAGAGATCGAGAGAGAGAGAGAGAGAGAGAGATCTTTGCCTGGTTTTGGTGTCAGGATGATTCTGCCTCATAAAATGAGATTAGAAGTATTCTCTCTTACTTATTTTTTGGGGGGGTTGTGGGGGGAAGTTTGAAAAGGGTAGGTATTAAATCTTTGAATGTTTGTTAGCATTGACGAGTGAAGCCGTATGGTACTGGACTTTTGTTTTGGAAAGATTTTGAATACTGATTCATTTTCCTTACTAGTAACTGGTCTGAATGTTTTCTGTTTTTGCATGATTCAATTTTGGAATATTGTATGTTTCTAGGAAATTATGCATTTTTTTCTGGGTTTTCCAATATTTTGGCATATATTGGTTCATATAATCTATTATGATCCTTTGTACTCTATAGTATCAGTTTTAACTTCTCTTTTAAAACTGATTTTATTTGAGCTTTTTCTTAGTCTAGCTAAGGATTTGTCAGTTTTGTTTATCTTTTCAAAAAAATGTTTCATTGATCCTTTCTACTTTTTTAAAATCTCTATTTCATTTATTTCAGCTCTGATCTTAATTATTTCTTTGATTCTACTTCCTTCAGGCTTCATTTGTTCTCTTTTCTAGTTCATTTAGGTGGAAAGTTAGACTGTTTATTTGAGATTTGTCTTACTTCTTGAGATAGGGCTCTATTACTACAAACTTCCTTTTTAGAATGCTTTGGCAGCATCCCATAGATTTTGATATGTTGTATTTCCATTTCATTTATCTCAGGTTGTTTTTTGATTTCCCCTTAGATTTCTTTGTTGATGCACTGGTGGTTTTGTATCATATTGTTTAATCTTTACATATTTGTGATTTTCCCACTTTTATTCCTATAATTGATTTCTAGTTTTATACCATTGTGATCAGAAAAGATGCTTGATATAATTTCATTGTTCTTAAATTTATTGAGTCTTGCTTTGTGGCCAAACATAGGATTTATCTTAGAGAATGTTCTGTGTACACTTGAGAAGAATGTGTATTCTGCTGCCTTTTGGATGGGATGTTATGTATATGTCTATTAAATCCTGGTGGTCTAAAGTGTCATCTAAGGCTTATGTTTCCTTATTGATCTTCTGTTGGGATGACCTATCCACTTAGTAAGTGGGATATTGATGTACCCTACTATTACTATATTGCTGCCAATTTCACCCTTTAAGGCTGTTAATATTTGCTTTATATATTTAGGTGATTCTATGTTGAGTGCATAGAGATTTACAAATACTATATCATCTTGTTGGACTGACTGTTTATCAATATGTAATATTCACCTTTCTCTCTTGTTACTGTCTTTGTTTTAAATTTTGTTCTCTGATATAATTATAGCTACCCCAACTTTTGGTTTCCATTTGAATGAAGACAAAATTCCATCCATTCACTTTCAGTTTATGTGTGCCTTTGCATCTGAAGTGAGTCTCTTATAGGCAGCATATAGATATACCTTTTTTCTAAAAATTCATTCAGTCACTATGTCTTGATTGTAGCATTCTATCCATGTACATTTAAAGTAATTACTGATAGCTATGTATTTATCGCCATTTTGTTGTTTGCTGGCTGTTTTATAGTTTCTCCTGTTTTTTTCTCCTTGTGTTTTGATAAGTTTCTGTATTATTATGCTTAGATTTTTTTTCTCACTATCCTTTGTATATTTAATGTAGGTTTTTGCTTTGTGGTTGCCATGAACGTTACGTACAACAATGTGTGTCTATATAAACTTATATTTTAAATTGATATCAAGTTAAGTTTCAACATATTTAAAAAATTATATTTCTAACACCCCTCCGTGTTTTATGTTTGTGATATCACATTTCACATGTTTTATATACTCCTTAACTAATTATTATTTTTTCTCTCTTTCACTTCTTTAATACTCTATCACATCATACTATATTTAATATAAACAACTGTTTTAGTGCAGTGTCCCCATATTTCTCATTTAACTCTAGCTCTTTGCAGATTATCCTTATGTTACTCCCAAGATAGGGTTCCTATTTTTAAGGGCTTGATCCTTGTTAATTCATATTTTACTACATTATATTTCTTATACTCGAAGTTTTTTTTTTTTTTAATTCCTTGTGTCCTTAAGGGTCCTTATAGAACCTTTACCTTATGTTTACCATTTTGTTTAATTTATTTTTTTAATTTACAACTAAGTTAGTTAGCATATAGTGCAACAATGATTTCAGGAGTAGATTTCTTAATGCCCCTTACACATTTAGCCCATCCCCTCCCACAACCCTCCAGTAACCCTCTGTTTGTTCTCCATATTTAAGAGTCTCTTATGTTTTGTCCCCCTCCCTGTTTTGATACTCTTTTTGCTTCCCTTCTCTTGTGTTCATATGTTTTGTATCTTAAAGTCCTCATATGAGTAAAGTCATATGATATTTGTCTTTCTCTAATTTCACTTAGCATAATACTCTCTAATTCCATCTATGTAGTTGCAAATGGCAAGATTTCAATCTTTTTGATTGCTGAGTAATACTCCATTTTGTGTGTGTGTGTGTGTGTGTATACCACATCTTCTTTATCCATTCATCCATCGATGGACATTTTGGCTCTTTCCATACTTTGGCTACTGTTCATAGTGCTACTATAAACATTAGTGTATGTGTCCCTTTGAAACAGCATACCTGTATCCTTTGGATAAATACCTGGTAGTGTAATTGCTGGGTCGTAGGGTGGTTCTATTTTTAATTTTTTGAGGAACCTCCATACTGTTTTCCAGAGTGGCTGCACCCCCAGTTTGCATTCCCACCAGCAGTGTAAAAGAGATCCTCTTTCTCCTCAGCCTCGCCAACATCTGTTGTTGCCTGAGTTGTTAATGTTAGCCATTCTGATAGGTGTGAGGTTATATCTCATTGTAGTTTTGATTTGTACTTGCCTGATGATGAGTTATATTGAGCATTTTTTCATGGGTCGGTTGGCCATCTGGATGTCTTCTTTGGAGAAGTGTCTATTCATGTCTTTTGCCCATTTCTTCACTGGATTATTTGTTTTTTGGGTGTTAAATTTGATAAGTTCTTTATAGATTTTGGATACCAACCCTTTATTTGATATGATGTTTGCAAATATCTTTTCCCATTCTGCCGGTTGCCTTTTAATTTTGCTGATTGTTTCCTTTGCTGTGCAGAAGCTTTTTATTTTGATGAGGTCCCAATAGTTCATTTTTGCTTTTGTTTCCCTTGCCTCCAGAGACGTATTGAGTAAGAAGTTGCTGTGGCCGAGGTCAAAGAGGTTTTTGCCTGCTTTCTCCTCGAGGATTTTGATGGCTTCCTGTCTTACATTTAGGTCTTTCATCCATTTTGAGTTTATTTTTGTGTATGGTGTAAGAAAGTGGTCCAGGGTCATTTTTCTGCATGTCGCTGTCCATTTTCCCAGCACCACTTGCTGAAGAGACTGTCTTTATTCCAATGGATATTATTTCCTGCTTTATTCTGTTCCATTGATCTGAGTATCTGTTTTTGTGCCATTAACTAATTATTGTAGTTGTAGTTATTTTTGTTACTTTTGTCTTTGGATCTTCATACCAGCTTTACAAGTGATTAATCCTCTACCCTTACTTTATGTTTACGAAATAGTGAGATTTAATAATGAGATTTTTACCTTCATGTTTTCTTGTTACTTGTTACTTGCCCTTCCTTTTCAGTTTAAAGAAAGAAATCCCTTTAATATTTCTTATAAGGCAGATTTAGTTGTGGTAAACTTTTTTAGCTTTTGCTTATCTGGAAAACTCTTTATCTTTCCTTCAATTTTGAATAATAACTTTGCTGTGTAGAGTATTCTCGGTTTGAATTTTTTTACCTTTTAGCATTTTGAATATGTCGTTCTCTTCCCTATGGCCTGCCTAGTTTCTGCTGAGAAATCTGTTGGTAGTCTTATTGATTTCTTCCCCTGTATATAACTTTTTTTTTCCTCTTGCTGCTTTTAGGATTCTCTAAGTTGATATTTTAGTCATGATGTGTCTTGGTGTAGGTGTCTTTGGGCTCATCTAATTTCAAATACTCTGAGTTTCCTCTATCTGAATGTCTATTTTTTCCCCAAGGTTAGGGACTTTTTCAACCATAATTTCTTTAAATACGTTTTTTTGTCCATTTTTCTTCCTTTTTTCCATTTGAGACCCCTATAATGCGAATGTTAGTTTGTTTGCTTTTGTCCTACAGTCCCTTAAACATATCTTCACTTTTCAAGATTCATTTTTTTCTCCTTTCTACTCTGTTTGAATGAGTTCCACTTCCCTTTTAGATCACTGATTCTTTCTTCTGCTTCATCTGGTCTTTTTTTGAACCCTTCTACTGTATTTTTCATTTCAATTACGGTATTCTTTAGCTCTGTGACTTCTGTTTGGCACTTTCTTGTATTTTCTATCTCTTTGTTGAAGTTCTCAACTGTATTTATCCATTCTTTTTATGAGTTCAGTAAACATCTTTAGGACTATTACTTTGAACTCTGTATCGTGTACATTATTTCCCTCTGTTTTATTAAGATTTTTTCTGGGGTTTTGTTTTCTTCTTTCATTTGGAACATATTCTTACATTTCCCCATTTTGCTTGATTCTCTGTGTTTGTTTCTATGGATTAGGTGAAAGCTCTCTCTCCCAGTCTTGAAGGAGTGGCTTTGTACAGGAGATGAGCCATAACATTGAACCTTGCTGTAGTTCTTGGTTGTCTTTTGAACCTTTGTGATTGTCTAAGCAGCATGATTTATTATTGATAGGTCCCAGTTGTTGAGGATATGCTAAAACCTGTGTTCCAGAGGGAGGTTTCTCAGTCAGCACCTAGTTTCAAGCTAATTGGAAGCTAGTCCATCAGGCAGAAGCTTTTGAAGTATGCAAATATATAGTCCTGTGGTTCTGCAATTGTAAACCCTGCTGGTCTCCTGACCAGGTGATCTGCAGGTATTTCCTTGGCAACAGTTGCAAAAAGCAGGGATTGATTGATTGATTGATCTATCTATCTATCTAGAGGAAGAGAGAGCATGAGTGGGGAGAGGAGCAGAAGGAGAGGGAGAGAATCTCAGGCAGCTCCACACTCAGCACAGAGCCTGACATGGGGCTTGATCCTACAACCTTGGGATCATGGTCCAAGCCAAAATCAAGAGTCAGACACTCAACTGGCTGAGTCACCCAGGCATCCCCAAAAGCAGGGTTTTAGACAAGTATATGAACTCCTTTCTGGGAGGTACTGGTGACCTGAAGGAAGGCCATGAGGGAGTGCAAAGATACATCCTCTGATCTTTGTTCCCTGTGAGTACCTCTGTAACCTGTGGATACATGGTAAACCTGAGGCTTGCCCCTCAGGCTGAAGCTTACACACAAAGTGAATAGGCCTTTTTTCACAGGAAGACTGTTAATATGTTTCAGTCTGCCCTCTATGCAGTGCCCTAAGAGTGGTAATCTACCAAGAACTGTCTCTTTGATTGTTTCAGATCTGTTTGGCTCAGAAATATAATCCCCCTGGCAACTAGAGTGTGGTACTCTTGGGGCATCTCCTGTGTGACCTATGCACATGGAGTGGCTTTGGTGTGGCAATAGTAGTGGAGCAGGAGTGGAACATGCCCACTCATTCTAGGAGGTTAGAGGGAGAGTGCAGTATGGTTCCTGCCCGTGTTGGCACCAACAAGGTGGAGGAAAACTCAAGATGGCACCTGCCAGTTCTTCCATCTCTGTTGCCAGTCACAACAGGCTTCTCCCCTTCCAGCAGATACTTTTATATTTTTTATGTTTATTTACTTTTTGATATAGAGAGACAGAGTATGAGAAGGAGAGGGGCAGAGAGAGAGAGGGAGACACAGAATCTGAAGCAGGCTCCAGACTCTGAGCTGTCAGTACAGAGCCTGATGTGAGGCTTGAACCCACAAACTGTGAGATCATGAATGACCTGAGCCGAAGCTGATGCTTAACTGACTGAGCCACCCAGGCACCCCCAGCAGATACTTTTAGTTTAACAAATTAATCTTATTCACATACGATTTAGGTGCTTTTCAAACTGCTTTTTTTTGCTGGTTCCTAGGGCAAGTGAGTCTGTGCATATACCCTTTAAGAGTGTAATCTTCATTTCTTACAGCCCTGTGGTTCTCCTGGATGTAGCCTCATTGATTTCAAAAGCCAGACATTTCTGGGGCTTGTCTCTCTGGTACTGGTTGCAAGGGTTGGGGTGCCTGATGTGGGGCACAAATCCCCTGATCCTCAGAGAGAAGGTCTGTGTTCACGAGATCCTGCCTGATTGTGGCACTTGTTGGTGGAGTTTTCGTAAGACCAGATCTTTGTCCTTCATATATGTTTCTGTGTGACCCTTTTAAAATTCTTTGTTGCGGAAGAGCTGTTCAGCTAATTTTTAGGTCTTTTTCAGAGGGAATTGTTCCATATAAGGCTGTAGATTTGTTGTGTCCCTTGGGGGAGGTATTTTCAGGTTTTTCTTAACGCCACTATGGTGAACTGCCTCTTAACTATTACATTTTTTATTTAAGGCCATTAGTGGTATTCCTAACATCACCCAGATTTTACATAAAGGTAGTTTCCAGGGATGCCTGGATGGCTCAGTCAGTTAAGCTTTGAACTCTTTTAAAAAAATTTTTTTTTAATGTTTATTTATTTTTGAGACAGAGACAGACAGAGAATGAGCACAGGAGGGTAGAGAGAGAGAGGGAGACACAGAATCCGAAGCAGGCCCGCACAGAGCCTGACGCGGGGCTCGAACCCATGAGCCATGAGATCATGACCTGAGCCAAAGTCAGATGCTCAACCGACTGAGCCACCCAGGTGCCCCTAAACTTCAGACTCTTGATTTAGGCTCAGGTCATAAGGCCCCACCTTGGCTCTGTGCTGGGCATGGAGCCTGCTTAAGATTCTGTCTCTCTCAGTCTCTCTCTCTTTCTCCCCTCCTCTCTCCCTCTCCTGTTCATGCGCTCTTTCTCTCTCAAAAACAACAACAGCAACAACAACAAAAACCTCCCAAAGCCCCCAAAAAACAAAAAAAATCCAACCCAAAACAACATAGTTTCTAGTAAGTTTTATTGTTGATACCCATTTAATTTCTTTACCTGATAGCATTAAAATAATTTAAAACCAGAGTTAGAAAAACACACACATAAACACACACACACACACACATCATAGGGAATTTTCATTCTTCAGCAACATATGAACATATTTTGAGACTGTATTGGAGAAAATGACTCTTTTATTGCCTGGGTTGTTTTAGGAGATAAGAGAGAACAGAATGTTGGTTGGCTAGTCTAAGTAGCAAATCAGCTATGGTTTAAAAATCTGTTCTGAAAAACTGATATATGATGACTCTTCTCCTTAAGAAAAATGCATGTAAACACAGAACTTTACATTCAATTTTGATTTAGTCAAAATCAGACCTCCTCATTTTACAGGTAGTAAATACGTACAGGGAGAAAATAAACTACATGATTAAGTACAGTTAAGTTCTGGCTTATACTGTCTTCTGATCTCTTAGTCAAGGCCTTCCATGATCGTTGTAGAATAGCTAAGCTAAGCAAGAAAAGGGCAAAGAGGAGTAAATAGAAATGAAGTGGACAGACATAAAAGAGATGCAAACAGGAGCAAAGAACTATTTAACAATTATTTGACTAAGTGAATGTTAAAAAGAGGAAGCCATACGCAAGTGACAGTTTGACCAATAAAATAATTTTTTTCTCACTTGAAGATAAGAGCCAATATTTCCAACATTGGGCAAGTTCTATCATTATTATAGTTGAAACTAGTAGACTTTTAACATATTTATACAGATAAAATTTAGAACTGAAATGTACAAGGGGACTTTATCTGTGTCTGTAGAACTTGAAGGTTAATATATGTGGGTTGAATCATGCCAAGTGATATATGTATGTAGCACTTATTATAAAAACACAACAATTTTATTTCTTTAAAGATTCAAAATAAGAAATAGTCCCACTAAAAGCAACAATAAAAAAAAAATCACATAAAATACTCACTGTGTCTGTTGCATAAAGCGTTGGGTCTTCTCATTAACCATTGTGAAAATATAAAATCTGTTTATTTTCTTGACTTCAGAAAGTTCTGCTTTGTGGATAGCTAAGGTAAATGGATTCCTTTGTCTTGAACCATGTAGTAACTTAATGAAGTCATTTATTTCCATGCCAGGCTCCCAGTTGTCTCTGCAATTTACCTTTGTTAGAAACTTTTCAATTTTATTTGCTGCACTAAAATTTTCTGGTATCATAATGAACAGTCAATATGTACCTCCCAACAGCTGATTTATTTTTCTCAACTGAAAGATAGTGGACAGTGCCTTGATTTTTCCTAGACCATCCCATCCTGTTCTTGGAAATTTGTAGATGCTGGTCTATTCTTGTGTTCTATCCTTAAAACTCTGGATTTTTCCTTGGGTGAAGCTTGAACTTCTTTTTTTTTTTTTAAGTTTTTAAAAAAATTTATTTATTTTGAGAGAGAGAGAGTGACCATGTACAAGTGGAAGAGGGGCAGTGAGAGGGGCAGGGGTAGAGAGAGAATCCCAAGCAGGCTCTGTGCTGTCAGTGGAGAGTCAGACATGGGACTCGATCCCACAAACTGTGAGATCATGACTTGAATCAAGATCAAGAATTGGACGCTTAACCGACTAAGCCACCCAGGCGCCCCTTGAACTCATTTTTTCTGACTTTCATTAAATTTTTGTAAGCACTAACAATTGAAGATTAATAAAAGGTCTCCATCATAGACCATATTTTGTTTGCAACCAATTGGAGGACAGACAAAATGTCTTTGGAAGATAAGAGTAAAACATCTAAAACAGTTTTATATAGCAATAGTTTGAAGAAGGGAACAAAACCTGGTAAGGCAGATTTACCTTGTCTTATCAAAGGAAGGCAAATCTAATTTCAACACATCATCCAACAATATTAGATATTTGCATGCCAGAGTTATTAAAGAAATCTGATGTTCAGCCACTAGCCTAGATCAAGTTCATGGACAACTGTTTTTATTTTCTTTCTTTCTTTTTTCCCCCCTTTAATGGCATTACTGGTTCTATATCCAACTTCTACGAACACATCACTGGTCTTGAGGAAGCCTCATGAGAAATGTCTTTGACAAGAACAGTGTTTTAAAAATTGTGCTAATTTGAGTATAGATTATAAGAACACTTCAGCTCTGGGAACAGTTCTCTCTATTCCAGACGCTGGAATAGATTTGCCCGTGACATAATCCCCGTTATTTCTTTTGGGAAAAAGTTCATGGCTGAAACTTAGGGAGATCCAGGACTGCAAAGTTCAAGTCAGGGCACCATGACAGTAGAGGTGGCTAGGGTTGGGAGTGAAAGCAGAGCTCCAGCACAACATACTACTCTTCATAAGGGCTTCCCCCATATATCTAAATAATGTAATCTAAGAAGTAATAACTCTTTCCTGGAGTTTCCAGGTATCTATTAGGGAGAGGAATGGGAGGATTTAGGTTCTCTTGATTACTTTTGCCTTTTTCATTTGCTATTCTAAAGGACAGAATGGTGTGTCACTGGCTTCTCAGAATGAGTTGAAATACATTTACAAAGGCTTTGTGGTCTTGACTATGTAGTGACCCAATAGGATTTTTATAACTAATAAAGCTTTTTAGAATTAATACAACCAATGCAGTTTTATTCAAATTTACTCTGTTTTCAGAGGTGTGTCTCATAAAGGAAAGATAAGGAAGCATGTTTGCTAATTTATATAGAAATACAAGGAAAAATTAATCTCTTGAAACTAACATTAAAGTGCTAGTTAGGAAGAAGTAATTCATTCACATTTATTTATTCATTTATTCATCCATTTTCTCCTTGAAGTAGCAAAGCTCTCTCAACTCCTTCTGATGTATTGGTAATCATATGATCATATGTGTTGAAGATGCAACTGTAAGTGATGAATAAGTAGCACAAATTGTTAAGTGCTTTAGGAGTTCACCTCACTTTGAGCCGTCTATGAAATAAGGGGTATACAGAGAATGAGGGAATGAATATATGAAAGGTAGTGTTGTTATAGTGAACAGTTATGGTGTCATTATATTTTTACTTGATTTTTTTTCCTTCTCAGTTCGTTGCTCTAGATGAGCATACATAAAGGAACAGCATAGAGAGCTAAATTAAAAAAATGTGTAAGAAGCTTTAAACTAGTCTGTTTCTGCCATGGAATAGATATATCATGTATAATGGATTTATTATGCTTTAAAGAATCTGGTTGACTTTGCAAGAGGGTGGAAATAGCAGTTGTCACATCTCCACTCCCCTCTCAACTCTTTCCCTTTTTTGAATAAATGGAGCTGTTTGTTTTTGCTCATCTGTTAGAATTTAACAACTAAGAATAAGCTGGAACATCAGCAGTTTTGCCCTGGCAAAGGGCATTCTGTGAGTGACCCTGCTGACAAACTTGTATTGTCCTAACGGTAGCACAGCTTGCATTTGTCACAGGTGAATGAGCTCAATTAGCAAGAGAGAGACAGTGTTTCAATCATTTAAAAAAAAAACAAACAAAGAAGAAAGCATTTTTTTTTCCTTAGGAGTTCTGAAAGTGAGGTGACATTGTAAGCATATAATTTTGGGGGGGGGGTGGTTTCAAAGAAAGCAACTAAAAGCAAGAAAACACATTATTTGGCATTGGCAAAGTGATTTGAAACAAAATTTCAGGGAAGAATTCTCAAATGACATTAATAGGGAGTCAGGTTTTTCATGGGTATTAATGTGTCTTATACCTCCTAAACTTACATGCTTCCTGTTCTGCTTATTAAAATCCTAGGAGAAATATTGGTCATTTGCTTATATAATGAAGAAGATAACCCCAGTTGTGCCTGAACTTATGCAATGTGGGAAGAGATGTTACTTCTTTGAGCTTGTGGGATAATATCTAGTCCAGTGGAAAAAGAAACCTTTTAGGTAGTATTGTGATGGGTTGAAAGTCTCAGCCTACCGCTAACTGGTTAGGTGAGCTATGTGGGCTTTGACTGTAGTGAGGAATATACATTCCCAAAGTGTTGTGAACGGAATTAAATAGAACTGTGGAAACAGCATGATAGACTCTTCAATATTAGAAAAGGGATAAATCGGCATTTACAATGAAAATCTGACTATATAGTTTCTCAAGAGGAGTTGAGTATTAAATTTAGTATTATATTATGAAGAGCAAGAAAAGGTCAGTGTTCTAGAGACTAGTAGAGAGATAGATGAAAAGAAGAAAAACCTGAAACAAAACCAAAATGGAGTCTATGGTACCTCCTTCCGAGAAGCACTCAGATCTCCTTGTTTCTCTGCTGCCTCTAATTCATTTGTCCATTTATTAACTCAGTTAAATAACAAGGCTTCATTTAACTCCTCTTAAATGTCAGGAAACAGAATAGGTGTTAGTGATACAATCATGAGTAAGATACAGATCTATCCAAAGAAATGTCTATCTACTAGCAAATATAGATATTTAAACAAAGAAGCAGGTAATGTTAAGATAGGTTGGATTCCACAGGTAAGTAAAAGTACATCAGGAGCAGAAGAACAGGGTAGATAACTTTGCCTACATCTAAATGATGAATTCTATTGAACAACACCTGTTACTGCCTTCAGAGGAGGAGTTCTGAGTTGGGGACTGCAAAGAGCTTTAGGTGCTGCCCACAGGAGCCACAGTCCCTGATGTCAGCCCGCTGCATGGTTTTCAGGTGTCAGGTAAGGAAGACACAACTCACACAAACACTAGATGCAACAACACTTTACTGATAAAGAGAAGAGACAGAGCAAGATCAGCTTCAACTATGAGTGTCTGTCCCCATTGCCAGTGGGTCTAACTCACAGCTGATGCAAAGAGATGGTCTCCATATGTCTGTCTATACTGCAGGTGAAGGACTCCATTCTCTCCCCACAGATATGGCAGTAGGTACCACATGGTATTGTATGACACCCAGGCTTAAGCAGAGCAAAGAAATACACACCAGGTCTGGAATAGGGGAAGATATTTCCAAGCAAACAGACATATCCAACAGAGGCTGTGATGGCTCCTTATTTCTTTGCAAAAAAATGTTCTAGGCTCATGGCCACTCTTATGCACCTGTGCAAGGGGCAACAAGCTATATGCAACTGTGTTTCCCAGCAAGTAGACTTGAGTGATGGACAAAATGGAGAAGAGATGTTAGTAAAAGGACCAACACATGCAAAGTTGTAGAAGAGTGAAATAGCGGAACATGTTTATTTGGGGATCTTTACATGGTGTTGTTTGTTTATTTCCCACATATAAAGTGTGCAGTTGTCTTAAAGATTACATCAAGAAAATAATGTCAGGGCGGAAGGACAAGAGAAATGTAAAGAATTTGGTCTTACACAGTTACTAACATTCAGCTGAATTTTTGGTTATCTGGTAGTCAAAACAAACAGGGCAGTATAATAAGTTTTGTGCCATCCACTGTCCTCCCAAGAGACAATTGCAGTTTTTTTCAGATGAGAAAATCCTTTGCTTAAGGAGAAGGGGATGTCTCTGTTTTGTTTATTTATTGATCTAATTATCAATTGATTGTTCATTGATTGGTTATTGATTTACTGCTTCTCTCAGTCTGATTGGTGGGAATGTGAATTATGTGGTCCCACTTCCTCTGACCAACCTAATCATATAATTTCTTCTAGGAGTTTGCTTTCTCAAACATGTAGGATATGAAATGGCTCATTAATACTGATAAATTATGTGTCAGAATCAGAAAATGACTCTTCAAGTGTCCATGCTATTCAGATCCCCAGACTCATCTTTCATGAAATTTAACTGCTCAACTCTTCTTCAATTTTGTGAATTCTCCACTGTGTGCTTCTAATAAGTACAGCACCCTCCAACTTCCTTAACTAGAATTAGTTTCACGTATTTTTAACAAAGTAACATGAACCTTCTGATTCTGTGACAAATGACTTTATTATGCATGACACAGAAACATCATGAGTATCCTATTTGTGTCAATTTACCTTGCCCCTCAAGTCCCAAAGAAGCAACATGATGATACCTAGTTAGATGCTACAGTCACAATTAGATGTATGTCACAGCTGAGTTACCCTGAGTATAGGAAACCTGAAACTTTTATGATAGGCAGCAAACAAACTTGCCTGTGCTCTGGAGAAAGACATTATCTTCTAAAGCTGTTTACTGCAGTCGTACCTGAGAAATATTGTAGATTAAGATCCAGACCACCATAATAAAGCAAGTATCACAATAAAGCCATCAAATGATTTTTTTTGTTTCCCGGTGCATATAAAAATTATGTTTATAGTACCTTGTAGTCTATTAAGTGTGTAAAGGCATTATATCGAAAAACCCCCTAAGTACATGCCCTAAATAAAAAATACTTTATTCATTAAAAAAATGCTAACACCATCTGAACTTTTAGTGAGCTGTCATCTTTTGCTGGTGGAGGGTCTTGCCTTGATGTCGATGGCTGCTGACTAATCAGGGTGGTGGTTGCTGCTGGTTGAGGTGGCTGTGGCAGTTTCTTAAGATAACAGTGAAGCTTGCCACACTGACTGAGGCTTCCTTTCACGAATGATTTCTCTGTAGCCTGTGATGCTGTTTGATAGCATTTTATACTCAGTAGAACTTATTTCAAAATTGGAGTCAATCCTCTCAAACACTGTCACTGCTTTATCAACTAAGTTTATGTAACATTCTAAATCCTTTGCTGTCATTTCGACAGTTTTCACAACATCTTCACCAGGAGTAGATTCCACCTCAGGAAAACACTTTCTTTGTTCAACCATAAGAAGCAACTCCTTGTCCATTAAAATTGTATCATGAAATTGCAGCCATTCAGTCACATCTTCAGGCTCCACTTCTAATTTTAATTCTCTTGCTGTTTCTAACATATCTGCCATGACTTCCTGCACTGAAGCATTGAACCCCTCCAGGTCATCTATGAGGGTTGAAATCAACTTTTTAAAAATTCCTGTTAATATTGATATTGTCACTTCTTCCAGTGAATCACAAATGTTCTTAAAGGCATCTGGAATGGTGAATCCTTTCCAGCAAGTTTTCAATGTACTTTGTCCAGATCCATCAGAGGAATCACTGTCCATGGCAGCTGTAGTCTTAAAGAATGTATTTCTTAAATAATAACTCTTGGGAGCCACAGTTACTCCTTGATCCATGGGCTGCAGAATGGATGTGTTAGCAGGCATGAAAACAACATAATTCTTGTTGTCCATCTCCATCAAAGCTCTTGGGTGACCAGGTGCATTGCCAGTAAACAGTAATGTTTTGAAAGGAATCTTTTCTTCTGACAAAAGGTCTTACAGCTGTTTTTTTTTTTTAAATATGAAATTTATTGTCAAATTGGTTTCCATACAACAGCCAGTGCTCATCCCAACAGGTGTCCTCCTCAATGCCCATCATCCACCCTCCCCTCCCTCCATCTCCCCATCAACCATCAGTTTATTCTCAGTTTTTAAGAGTCTCTTATGGTTTGGCTCTCTCCCTCTCTAACTTTTTTTTTTCCTTCCCCTCCCCCACGGTCTTCTGTTAAGTTTTAAAATTTTCAGTAAACCATGTTGTAAACAGATGTGATGTTATCCAGGATTTGTTGTTCCATTTATAGAGCACAGGCAGAGTAGACTTAATATAATTCTTAAGATCCCTAGGATTTTTGGAGGGATAAATGAGCATGGGCTTCAACTCTCAGTTACCAGCTGCATTACCCCTTAACCAGAGAGTCAGTCTGTCCTTTGAAGCTTTGAAGCCAAGCATTGACTTCTTCTCCCTAGGTATTAAAGTCCTAGATGGCATCTTTTTCCAATAGAAGGTTATTTTGTCTACATTGAAATTCTGTTGTTTAGTGTAGCCAACTTCATGAATTATCTCCACTACGTCTCATCTTCTGCATAACTTGCAGCTTCTACATCAGCATTGTTGCTTTACCTTGCATTTTTATGTTATGGAGATGACTTCTTAAACCTCATGAACCAACGGTTGCTAGCTTCAGGCTTTTCTCTCTCAGGCTATGTAAACTTAAAGAGAGTTAGGGCTTTGCTCTGGATTATGCTCTGACTTAAGGGAATATTATAACTGGTTTGATCTTCTCAGGCCACTAAAACTTCCTCCGTATCATTAACAAGGCTGTTTTGCTTTCTTAACATTTGTGTGTGTACTGGATTAGCACTTGTAATTTCCTTCAAGACTTTTTCCTTTGCTTTCACAACTTCGGTAACTATTTGGCACAAGTGGCCTAGCTTTCAGTCTGTCTTGGCTTCCAACTTGCCTTCCTCACCAAACGTAATCATTACTAGCTTCTGACTTACTAGCTTCTGACTTAAAGTTAGAGAAGTCCTACTATTCTTTTCACATGAACACTCAGAAGACCTTGTAGGATTATATATTGACCTAATTTCAATATTATTTTGTCTCAGGGAATAGGGAGTCCCGAGGAAAGGGAGAGAGGTAGGGAACAGCTGGTCAGTGGAGCAGGTAGGACACACACGCAACATTTATGAAGTTTTCTCTCTTATGTGGGTGCAGTTCGTGGCTTCCCTAAACAATTACAGTAACATTAAAGGTCACTGATAACAGATCACCACAGCAAATATAATGATAATGAAAAAAAATTTAAAGTATTGTGAGAATTCTAAAATAAGACAGAGAGACAAGAAATGAGCAAATGCTATTGGAAAAATGGTGCTGATAGACTTACTTGACTCAGGGTTGCCCAAAACTTTCAATTTGTAAAACTGGACTGTCTGCTAAGCACAATATGGTGAAGTGCAGTAGGTATGCCTGTATCCAAACATCTTTGAAAAAAATATCCATATGAAAAATCATTTGGGTCCTCTGCTCACATGGTGTGCAGAATGCAGAACATGAAAGACCCATGAAGAATTATCTCTCGACACAGTGAGAACTTCAAGATTGAGATGTTTAGTAGCCACTTTTACATAAATTCACACTATTATTATTATTATTTTTAAAAGTTGATTTATTTATTTTGAGAGAGAGAGACAGAGAAGGAGAGAGAGAGAAAGAAAGAGAGATTGCAAAAGCAGGGGAGGGGCAGTGAGAGGGAGAAATAGAATCCCAAGCAGGCTCCACATTATCAACAGGGAGCCTGATGCAGGGTTCGATCTCACAAACCGTGAGATCATAACCTGAGCCAAAATCAGGAGTTGGATGCTTAACCAACTGAACCACCCAGGCACACCCAAACACCATTTTAAATATTGCTTGCATTTCCCCAACATTATGCTTTCCTGAGTGACTTATATTTCCTTCAGATTCAGTGATGCACTTAGTGACAGTTTGGCTCCAAGTGTCAACCTTCCATTCCCTGTTCTGTTTTACTATTGTTATTGTTGTTGTTATTATTAAATTTTTTTTGAATGTTTATTTTAGCTTTTAGAGAGAGAGAGAACAAGAGCATTAGCCTGAGTTGGAGAGAGGCAGAGAGAGGAGACACAGAATCCAAAGCAGGCTCCAGGCTCTGCGCTGTCAGCACAGAGCCTGACGTGGAGCTCAAACTCACAAACTGCAAGATCATGCCTGAGATGAAGTCAGACACTCAACCGACTTAGCTACCCAGGTGCCCCTGTTATTTTTATCATTATTATTGTCACTGTTTGTTCAGCCACACTGTGAACTACTACAAAAATATTGGATAGAAGGCAGTAAATGAAAGATTGGTCAACAGAATATATTAAATAAGAATAGTTAGGGGCACCTTGGTGTCTCAGTCGGTTAACTGGCTCAGGTCATGATCTCACGGTTTGTGAGTTCCAGCCCTGTGTCCAACTCTGCACTGACTGTGTGCAACCTGCTTGGGATTCTCTCTCTCACCCCTCTCTCTCTGCTCCACCCCTGCTCATGCTCATGTGCATGCTCTCTCTTTCTCAAAAATAGAATAAAACATTAAAAATATTTTAAAATAATAGTTTAAACAGTCATAGTTATGAAATATGCTAAAAATGTTTTTTTCAATATGAATCAATTTAAGTTACAATATATAACTATTAATTCATTATTGAGAAGTTACTTTGTCTAAGACTGTGGTGTTGATATATATTGATCTTTAAGAAACAGAACCTACCCTGAAGAAATTCACATCTAGATGGGAAGATAATATACATACACAAAAATTAAAATGCAGTAAGGTGCTGAGTGCGTTTAGAGACAATACAGATAAAGTGTATTTTGAAGAGTTTAGAGGAGACTTTTTTTCTGATGAGGTGGATATCAGAAAGGAACATTTAAAAATGTGTGGAAGTTTTCTAACACCTAGAAACTGAATGTGGATGGAAGGAGTGGGAAGGAGTGTCCAGTCTATAGGGAAGATGTGAATATTGACAAAGAGACAGGGAAACATAGTGTGTGTGGTGAAGAGACAGTGGTTATGGTTTGGCTCTAGAAGAATGAAGTGAAGGCTATAAAGGTATTGGAGGACTTTGAATGCTATTTGTAGAACTTAGGGTAGAAAAGGTGGGATCAATGGGAGAGCCATGGCTGTTGAATATGAAGGGGGAAAATATGAAAATGTAAAAATTCAATGAGAACTTTACAAAATTTGAGGTAAAAAATGAAGCAGAATAGGCCTCTATAGCTAGTATTAACCCCACTCCCCTCTCCCAGTGGGATCCCCAAACCTGAGAAAACAGAGTGGTAACTCTGCCTCAGACCTCTCCATTTGTTCTATTCTCTTGATTACACCTGTCCTTCTTCCTTAGGTTGGTCCATGTGAAAGGGACCTCTGGCCATCTTTTGTACCAGTTAGGGCACAGGCCTCTTTTACCCTCTTTCCTATTCCTGGGAGCAAAGGTAGTACCTGTTTCGATAGGGGGTGGCCAGCTCCAGCCTCAGCCAAAGCTTGGGGCCCAAGTAAATGTCTTGTCTTTGTTTTATTCCTTCTTTCTTTAGTATTCTTTCCCCACTTGGATAATTTATTTATTGGAATAATTTAAGTTGTTCAGTGATCTCCTGGGATATGGGGAGAAGAAGGGACAGGGATCAAAACTGGTGAGGGAGGGCAGATTTTCAAGGTAGAGTCAATTGTCTGGATCCTCTTGAATGTGGATCCATGAACATCTGCTGCCTGGAGGAGGCCCTGTGTTAGCCCTTGGCCTGAACTTCACCTTTTTCAGCCTTGTTGAAGGCAGAGACAAGAGAAGATGAGTTTTTTCATAGCACTTTTTTTTTTTTATGAAGAGAGAAAACTTGTCATCTGGGTTTGCTGAGATTTCACCTTATATCCACTACACTGTTTAAAAAAAATGTTTATTTATTTTTAAGAGAGAGAGACAGAGACAGAGACAGAGACAGAGTGCAAGCATGGGAGGGGCAGAGAGAAAGGGAGACACAGAATCCAAAGCAGGCTCCTGGCTCTGAGCTGTCAGCACAGAGCCCAATGCGGGGCTCGAACTCACGAACTGTGAGATTATGACCTGAGCCAAAGTTGGACACTTTACTGATGGAGCCACCCAGGCACTCCCCAGTACACTATTTTTATCTTGTGCTAGGATAATGCATTAAAAGAGAAAAAAGATGTGAAATACTTGAATAAGCTTATAGTATAACAGTAATATTGTCAGTATCTGCTCTTTAGCCTGATGTAATTCATTCATAGAATATTCTAATGTCATTTTACTCCTTTGTAATTTTTGAAAATTATGTTTTTCCTTTTTATTTAAAAAAAGTATACAAAATGAAAACTTGAAAGAATAAAGTAAGTAGGATAAAATCACATGCTTTAGAAAAGACATTGCAGAATAATGTAATTGACTATGTTTAAGATAAATGCATTTAAGTATATTTAAGATAATGAAATTGACTTACTATTCTACAATAATACATATCAATAAATTTTCAATATATGTAAAATCATTTGCAATAATACATATTCAATATATAGATATATTCTGTAATAATAAGTATTCAACAAAATATAAACATACATTAAAACTAAACTTACAGTTTTATCACCAGAAGTTTCAGAGAATGATCTTAAATATGATGCCTAATAAAACATTTCAGCAGGCTGGGAAAATCAAATGTTTGAAGTGTTTATATATGTGTTTAAGTGTGCGTGTGTGTGTATGTGTGTGTGTGTGTGTGTGTGTGTGTGTGTATGCGTGTGGTTTTCTAAATGGAATAATTATAAAATACAAAGTACATTAGTAATACATGCAGAGTATTCAAGATCTTCATTGATAAACATATCAGCCCACGGATTATGATTTTCCAAAATGAATATTGAGTAACAACCTTAACATATATTGAATAGGAGATTCAATACAGTTTTATTAAAACTTACTATGTGCAAGAATCTGTGGTCATTTTCCCTTATATTCATCGATCGGTTAGTTCTTTTTCATTTATACACCAATAAGATCTATTCCAGGCACTGAGATGCAAGTATAAAGACATACAGAGAGAATGAGTCTCCTTATGACAAAGGTAATATTCTTGTGCAAGGTGCAATTAATAAATAAGTTTACAAGCGCTTAATACCATTTAAAAAAAGTGCAAGTTTTTTTTTATAGATAGAATATAAGAAAGGAGTTACTTTTTTAGGTAGCATGTCAGGGACAGTCTTTCTGAGGAAGTAATATATGAGTAGAGGTCTGAATGAAGTGGGAGAGAAAGCCAAATGAAGTACTGGAAGTAAAGAGTTCAAGTCAGGGACTGGAGTGGGGCAAAGAGTGATGAGAAGTGAATTCATAGAGGGAAGCAGTAATCAGATCCCAGAGGATCTTGTAAATGATGGAATGGATTTTGGAATTTATCCTGATTATGATGGAAAGCCATTAGAGAATTTTGAGCAGGAGAATGGTATATAGTTGATGCTTGAATAATGCCGTGGTTGGGGCACCTACCCCCTGTACAGTCGAAAATCTATGTATAAGTTTTGACACTCCCAAAACTTAACTACTAATAGGTTGTTGTTGACTGGTAGAATTACTGATAGCATAAGCAGTCAATTAATACATATTTTGTATGTTGTATGTATTTTATTTTTATTTTTTGTTTTTTAATTTTTATTAGAGAGTGTGAGCATGGATGAGGGGCAGAGGGAGAGAAAGAGAGAATCTTAAGCAGGCTCTATGCCCAATGTGGAGCCTGATGCAGGGCTCAATCCCATGACCTTGGCATCATGACCTGAGCTGAAATCAAGATTCAGATGTTCAACTGACTGAGCCACCTAAGGTTGGAGTTCTGAAGGTCAGAGTGCTTCTCTCTGGGAGAGGTTGGAGGACTTTGGGGCTCCTCTTGGAAAGAAGGCAGGGCTTAGAGCCCACAGACATACTGTGTGGAAACAGTGATCTGAAGAGTGCCTGGAGGACACAGTGAGGAGTTTAGTTGCTCATCTTGGAGCATGTCCCAAAGAGGCAGCATTCACTACGTGAACAAAGGAACTGGCAGGTGTCATTTCCTTCCCCTGCCCCTCAGCATAAACACAGAGCCACCTGTGGGAACCAGCGTAGTGCCAATACTTGGTACCTAATTGGCTTATACCAAGCCCAGGTGGAACTGCTGCTCCTAGTCACACTTGCCTCAGGCAACATGGCAGTTTCCCTCCCCAAGAAGACCGGCCTAAACCCCTTCCATCATTGCATATCTCAAGCCAGGAATTTTGTGAGGCCTCAGTTCCAGTGATGATGGTGACAGGTCTCATTTCACAAGTAGACCAGAGAGCACACCTAGTTAAAATGCGTCACATTCAGGCCAGGGACCAAGCACCACCCACTATAGGCAAAGAGAACCTCTGGAGATGACTAACCTGAAGGATAAAGTATCTAGGACACAACAGCAGAGCACACACAGCACACATTGGAGACATTCCTGGAAGTGCCAGGCCCTGGGGAACAGGGGACACTACATGGAAGGGCACTACAGGACGTTTTCTTCCTAAAACCATTACTCTGAAGAACAGGAGATGCCACTCACTTTCCAAACACACAGAAGCAGACACAGAGACTTAGACAAAATTGGGAAACAGAGGAATTTGTCCAAATGAAAGAACAAGACAAAGCCAGTGTTGGAGACCTAAAAGAAGCAGATATAAGTAACATGCCCGATGGAAAATTTAAAGCAATGATCATAAGGATGCCCACTGGGTTTGAGAAAAGAGTGGAAGACATGAATGAGACCCTTAGCACAGAGATAAAGAATAAAATAGTGATAAAGGGCTCAATAAATGAAATGAGAAATTCACTTGATGGAAGGAACAGCAGACTGGAAGAAGCAGAGGAACAAATTAATGACTTAGAAGACAGAATATGGAAAGTAATCAAGCTGAACAAAGGAGAGAGAAAATTATGCAAAATGAGAACAGACTTAGGGAACTGAGAGACTCCCTTGAACAATACATTCATATTATAGGAGTCCCACGAGAAGAAAAAGAGAGAAAAGGGGGCAGAGAATTTATCTGAAGAAATAATGGCTGAACACTTCCCCAATCTGGGTAAGGAAACAGATATCCAGATCCAGGAGGCACAGAGAATGCCCAACAAAATGAACAAAAGCAGATCCACACCAAAGTAATCTTGAAAAACAAAGCTGGAGGCACAAGAAACACAAGAAACAAGTGTTGGCAAGGAGGTGGAGAAAAAGTAACCCTTGTGCACTGTTGGGAGTACTAACTGGTGCATCCACTGTGAAAAATTGCATGGAGTTTTCTCAAAAAGTTAACAATAGAACTATCCTAAGATTCTGCAATTGTACTACTGGGTATTTACCCAAAGAATACAAAAACACTAATTCAAAGGGATATATGCACCCCTATGTTTATAGCAGCATTATAGCACTATAGCACTATAGCAGCACTATAGCCAAAGTGTGAAAGCAACCCAAGTGTCCATTGACAGATGAACAGATAAAGAAGATGTGGTATATATACCAAGGAATATTACTCAGCCAGAAAAAAGGAAGAAATCTTGCCATTTCCAATAATATGGACAGAGCTAGAGAATATAATGGCAAAAGAAATACATTACTCAGAGAAAGACAAATACCATGATTTCACTCATATGTGGAGTTTAAGAAACAAAACAAATTAGCAAAGGGGAAAACAAGAGAGAAACTAAGAAACACACTCTTACCTATAGAAAACAAAGTGATGGTTGCCAGGCGGTGGGGGGGGGGGGGGGCGCCAAATAGGTGATGGGGATAAAGGAGAGCATTTGTGATGAGTACCGGTGATTAAAATAAACACTTAAAAAAAAAGAATGTGTTCAGGAGAGTAGTGAGGAAAAAGCCTAATTAGAGTGTATTTATGAGAGAAGAGAAATACAGGAATTAAAGGCAGAAAATTCAAAGTAAGAAAGGAATACCAAACACTCTTTCAAGGACATTCCCTACAAATATTAACAGAAATACTGTAGCAACCAGAAGGAGCATGGATTCAGGGAAGATGTGCTGCAGCATAATGTATAACCATGAAGCCTATTTTCTTCTATTACAGCCTTCGACTTTAAACGTTTTTTACAATAGTCTTGCCAGTCATGCGCACTATATAGTAGAAAAAGTATGTCTTAAAAAATATATATAGTTGTAACTTGTGGGAAGCATAACAATTACCAAAGATTATTGTGTTAAGTATTACAGACATCTAAGAAAATTAGCTACATTTAGCATAAAACAAAAACAAAAAAAATAGAAAAACATTTGTGGATATAGTTAGATTGCAGGTCTTCCCTGCACTGTAATGTACTAAATTTTGTGTAAAAATTATCTTGGGGGAAATTTTCATTGACCTAGTAAATACCTTTTAATTATTGTTCTATGGATGTATTCAAATGTGATAGAGGTATAGAACAAAGCACACTTGATACATGGAAAGATACGTTTTCTATATTATTATCATAAACTCAACCTGATTTAATTAAATGAAGGATAATTGTCAGGCAAAGAAACAATAACCATCATTTTTGTTTTATATAGAGCTTACTCCCCATCAGTAAAATTGTTTCACTTTATTTATAAATCACAGGCTAGGTGGAGGAATATGGATTTATGCATATGATCTCTCACTCCTGAGGATCAATGGAAAGAAAAGGAATATAATGATTCAGTTACTAAACCCATTCTGTGACCTTACAGGTTTAAAAATTCTGGCCAGGTACTGCAAAGTCTTTAATAATAGTGCTTATAGATGATAGGTATGTAACAAATATCTAGGATCCTTGGAGTTTCAGTAAGAGTCTAATAAGAAGTGAAGTCATGAACCTGAACCTCTATGATGTATAGAGATATCTAGACTTTAAGTACAGCCTTTGGGGAAGAGCATTATAGGATTGAAGCTGTCAGAAGAGATCAAGCACTGCCTAATGAACAAAAAAAGCTTGCTAAAGCTGACACAGATTAAGTGTCTAGGAACAGTACACTCTTCCACAATAATGAGCCAAAAATAGCAGAAGTAGATAATATAAAAAGTTACATGTAAAATGAAACTGGCTTATAGCAACTAGAGCTTCTTAATTATCACCAAATATTTATTGAATAGCTACTTGAATAAGGTACATTGGTTGCAAATAATGAAATTGCACAATCTCTTCTCCAGGTGATGTGACAATCCAGTTAGACTTTTAACATCCTTGCATATATCAACAGAAAGAACCAAGGTCCATACTAAAGATCAAAAGAAAATTCTTTGTTGTTGTGAGGGTAAACCTGCAGTACGGACTCTGGTATTTATGCCAATTTTTCTCATTGTAGTATCCTTCTTTTGGTTCCTGAAAGAATATTACCACCTTCTTCTGAGGAACTCTTCTCTTACATGTAATATCTGAGATGGGGCTGCAACTCAGTGAACTGTGCCCTCTTATCACCCTCTGAGTCATAGGAGAGTGAATATGACCAGTTATTTCTCTGATCACAGTGATTGAGCTAGTTAGATTCCTTTCTGAGCCAGTTAAGAGTCTTCCTGGGATTTTATATGCAAAAGTTGGTGACAAAAATCTCTCTTTCTCTGGCTTATAATCTAGGATGATATAAAGTTGGAGTTACTTCTGGTTATATGCCACCCATCTGCTCTCATGCCGGAAGCCATCTGAAGTAGGAGAAAATAGTCAAAATCCAAAGAGTAGCCAGGATGAGAGAGTAAAAGATCAGAGAGTGTCATTTCAGTGCTTGGACCCCTGCTGTCCTTCCCAGCTATATGAGCCAATATCTTTCCCACTCCCCTCCTTTTTTTTCATAAGCTAGTTGCAGTTGAGTCCTGACTAACATGTAGGCAGTAATACACTAGTAATAGTATATTACTATTATTCTGCATAGTTGAGCAATGCAGAAGTAAAAAGAGGTAGCATACAATGTTTTGGTACTGTGTATGAGCCTATACATGCTAGACGCAGGTTTCTAAAAAAAGAAAAAAAAGAGAATGTTTCAACTATTTTAATACCTAAGGAGAATTTTAAAAATGCCATTAAAAAAGTGCTTCATCACGTAAATGGGTAAAGTCAGGAAAGACCAGTGGTGTATCTCCTAGGGTCAAACAGCAAATCACTAGAAAACCTGAAACCCAGATCTTCTGCTTATAGTTCAATGACCTTTCCCCTATGTTACTATGCCAGTGATGAATTTCAACATTGTATTGGAAATTCTATTGGTATTGCAATCTGCAATTATGTCTGGACAAAATAAATCATTATAACAATAAATTCAGTATCTAGATTACTGAAGGGCAAAAAATAAAGTCCTTTTTAGTGGACTTGTCTCATAAATATAGGACAACAGGAAAGTAAGGGAAAATGGTTTGATGGAAAGAATACCTTGGATGTGCCTATTTATCCGTTGCAATAAAAAAGAGTGACACTCACTGTTTCTGACATTCAGCTCTTCATTGGTCCTCTTGTTTCTTTTGAAAGCTGTGATGACAAATAGTCTTAATTGATAAAATGTTCTGCCAGTTTCTGGGTCACTCAGTGTTGTTCAGTCAGTCACATTAAGAGAGAGGGAGTCTCTTTATAAGGTTGACCCAGTATAATGTACTTATTAAAGTATTTGAAAACTCACAGTTTGTTTCTCTTGAGATAGCTGGTTGAAACATGAGAGATGTAATGCAAAACTTGATCATAGACTGTGGGAAAGTGACCACAATGATTAAAAAACTTGCACAGCAAACTCTAAAAATGGTAGGTGACAGATTTTAAAACACCATGGAAAGGTGCTTAGTTAAAAATGGATTTTTATCAAACAGTCCACTATCTTCTCATACAATTGGGGATAATGAAGGAGACTTCAATATTCCTTGCCAGATTCACATTTCAAATAGTAGACTTAGAGATCAGCTGGGAAAGAGGATAACTGTCTCTTAACACTCTCTTCTCCTTTTTTCTAAATGCCTGGACACCAACCATGCTCACACTGATGCTAACATGGACAGAGACTGATCTGCTCAAGTGTGCCATGAGCAAGTCTGGCCTCTTTTCTCTCATAAACACCTTTGTCCATTTCTTTTAACACCATCTACGGTTGCCTAGTCTGTGGTACCAGACTGCCATCTCTCTTGCCTGGATGGCTGCTGAAGCCTCATGGCTGTTTTTCCTGTTTCCACACGCTGCTGCTCTTTAGTCAGTGGTGTGTGCTAGGGCTGCCTTGTTTGGGCTATCAAGAGCCAGTTGTGCCTATCACTTTCCAACTTCACCTCCACCTTGGTAGCTTGAAATTGGCCATAGTGGGAATACTTACAGCACAGAAATTGGAATATGCTATACAATCAGGACTTTTTATAATGTATATTTTCCAGAGAGCTAATTGTTAAACATTTATTAGTACACCACAGACTATAATTCATTCTCCATATAGATGCAAAAGTGATATTTAAAAAAATATAAATTATCTTATGTCATCTTCCTTCTTTAAAGTCTATAGTGATGTCCAGTAAGATCCAAATTGCTTACTGGATCCTGTAGACCCTAAGAGTTTCTGACCTCAGCCTACCCCATACTCTTGTTTCTTCCACTATCCATCGCACTTACTCACTATAGTCCCACCACCCATGTCTGCTTTACATGTCCCAGGATACCAGGTTCATTGTCATTTCATGCTAGGCCTGATCTTTTGGATTTCTATGTAACTAAGTTCTGCTTGTTAGTTAGGTTTCAGGATAAAAATTAGTTCCTCAGAGAGCTCTTCCATGACCACTCTGTCTTAAGTTGTTTTATGATACTATGTTTTTTTCTTCTTCATAATACATACTGTATGAAATGTTATGTATTTATTTTCTTTCTCCTGTATCATAAAGTATGCTTTGTAGGGGCACCTGGGTGGCTCAGTTGGTTAAGCGTCTGACTTCAGCTCAGGTCATGATCTCACGGTTCGTGTGTTCGAGCCCTGCATCGGGCTCTGTGCTGACAGCTCCCTCTCTCTCTGCCCCTCCCCTGCTCGTGCTCTGTCTCCCTCTGTCTCAAAAATAAATAAACATTTAAAAAAAAGTGTGCTTTGTGAAAAAAAAGGTCATGCTTTTTAGTTCCTCTTGCTGTGTTACCAGCACCGGGAAAAATGTATGGTTCAAAGTAGCAATTGAACACATTTGTTGAATTAACAATTGGATGAACCTATGTAGTTCACAACTACACAGTATAGTGTGTGGCATAACAATTTATTTGAATAAATGAATGAAAGGGTGAGTTGTTACATAAGTTAATTTAAGAACTTGTGATTGAAGTCTTATTTTTAATTTCATCCCATTCTCTGTGTATCTATCATCAGGCTCGAGAGGAGAAACCATACCTACCAATAGTGGTGAGAGGCTTGTAGTCTGAAGCTCAGGATATGCCTGTCAGTTTCCTGGAGGAAAATCTAAAGATATCCCCAGAACTTTAATTTGATGTTATTGACTCTAGAAATTGGTAGAGTCTAGGTTGTAGAGACTGACATGATCTATGCCTTTAAGTCTAGACTGTTTTGTTCCCCAAAACATTATTTTTAAGACCACTCTTGTAGTGTTGAAATGAGAGATGAGATCTCAAAAAACAAAAACAAAAAACAAAACCTTACCTTATGAGAGTATTTATTATTATAAGCATTTAGAATCTCCATAAGATTTCTTTTACCATTTGGCTATTAATGATGAGTTTGATAAAAGCTAGAAATGACAGTCATAGTAGGTTTTGGAATAAATACACATGATCCTATAAGACCTCCTATACAGAGTGTACACCAGAATCTAGGGGAATAGCTCTTGCCCATCACTCTAAGGTGGCTCCCTTATGATGGCCACTTCTGAACCTGGACCACTCACTATTTCCTGTACTGCTAACTCACTGTTCCTCTGTGAGGGGGTGCCCTTCTGACTTGCAACTTTAACTGGACCCATTTTGCTGCCACCTGCCACCTTTAAACTGAAGAAAATAACCCCAACACCCTCAGGGTACCCACTGACTTTTTTGCCTAGGGATGATGAATGGTACCACTTCATTTCCACCAATTTTAATAGGGGAAGACCTTGGCATTGAGGTCATTGTTACTGGTATCATTTTCATTGTTTAGAAATCACAAGAAGGAAGAAGTATCTGCTTTGGGACAGATGGGCGTTTTAATCCTTAATGCCCTACAGAAAGAAAACTTTGTGGGCTTTTCAGAAGTTTTCCCACTGATACAGACCAACTTTTCTAATTGGGATACCGATCAGAGTTGGCAAGACATTGGTATATAAAGCATGTGTTTTTTTGGTGGTGAGAGTCTGTCTGGTCATTCATTTCTCCCTAGCTGTATGCCTCTGAAATGAAAGTCATGCCAAGAGATTTAAATTTCTTAATCTCTAAAAGTTAATGCTTAATACTCAGTACTCAGTGCTCAATACTCAGTACTCATTTACACAGACGTTGCTCATTAGGGAAGCTGGTATATATTAATTTAAAGATTTTTGAAGTTTAGTTATACTTGATACTCTTTTCATGTATCTCTATAATTAAAGAGAACAGTTAGTATATGCTTAGATTCTATTTACCATACTGCCAGAAATCCTTTACATAGATAACCTCTCAATACATACCTTGCAATAACTCTATGCTATTTTTCCCATTTGCAGGTTGGAAACCCAAAACCAGAGTTTAGGTAAGTTGTCCCAAATTGTACAACTAGAAGTAGAGGTAGCTAGAATTTGAACTCAGAATTTGAAAGGCAGGATTCAAAGCTACTGCTCCCTTTGCTAATGTCTGTGCAAATTTGCCTCTCAAAAGTTGACCATTGTGCTGGTGAAAGATGGAGGGCCAAACTGCAGACACTTACACTTCTGCACTCGTGTATACCCTGAATGTAATGGAGGTCACTTGTGCTCTGAGGAATCAAGAACACAGTGGAAAAAGCATTTGATTGAGAATGAAAAGAACCGTGTTTTACTTCTGGTGTTTCTACTGAGTTACCTTCTGACCTGTAAAATCAGAGAATAAGTTGTTAATGTGTGAAGTGAAAGGTTCGAACTGGAGCTGTGGTGTTCATACTCTGCTCCTATTCACCTTGAGATTCTGTAGAGGGGTAGCAGGGTTGGCTTCTGGGGTAAGGGAATGCCAAGGATGCAGGTGTTGGGAAATGTTTCTACTTAGTCTTATACCATGTTTTACCTTATGGAATTGGTTCAAAATATGTCTTGAGGAAGGCAGGATTCATTTTTGAAACCAGTTCCTCCCTGGCACTCCCTTACAGCAGTCTGGTCCTACTTTCCTTTGCCTGTTATTATTCTCATAATCTATCACCTTCCAGAGAGAGCTAAGGATAGTTTCAAAATAACATGAATTTCCTTGGACTTTTGGAGAGAGACAATGTTCATGCTTTCTTTTTTTTTTCAATATATGAAATTTATTGTCAAATTGCTTTTCATACAACACTCAGTGCTCATCCCAAAAGGTGCCCTCCTCAATACCCATCACCCACCCTCCCCTCCCTCCCACCCCCATCAACCCTCAGTTTGTTCTCAATTTTTAAGAGTCTTTTATGCTTTGGCTCTCTCCCACTCTAACCTCTTTTTTTTTTTTTTTTTTACTTCCCCTCCCCCATGGGTTTCTGTTACGTTTCTCAGGATCCACATAAGAGTTAAAACATATGGTATCTGTCTTTCTCTGTATGGCTTATTTCACTTAGCATCACCCTCTCCAGTTCCATCCACGTTGCTACAAAGGGCCATATTTCATTTTTTCTCATTGCCACGTAGTATTCCATTGTGTATATAAACCAGAGTTTCTTTATCCATTCATCAGTTGATGGACATTTAGGCTCTTTCCATGATTTGGCTATTGTTGAAAGTACTGCTACAAACATTTGGGTACAAGTGCCCCTATCCATCAGCACTCCTGTATCCCTTGGGTAAATTCCGAGCAGTACTATTGCTGGGTCATAGGGTAGGTCTATTTTTAATTTTTTGAGGAACCTCCACACAGTTTTCCAGAGTGGCTGCACCAGTTTCCATTCCCACCAACAGTGCAAGAGGGTTCCCGTTTCTCCACATCCTCGCCAGCATCTATAGTCTCCTGATTTGTTCATTTTGGCCACTCTGACTGGCGTGAGGTGATATCTGAGTGTGGTTTTGATTTGTATTTCCCTGATGAGGAGCGACGTTGAGCATCTTTTCATGTGCCTGTTGGCCATCCGGATGTCTTCTTTAGAGAAGTGTCTATTCATGTTTTCTGCCCATTTCTTCACTGGATTATTTGTTTTTCGGGTGTGGAGTTTGGTGAGCTCTTTGTAGATTTTGGATACTAGCCCTTTGTCCGATATGTCATTTGCAAATATCTTTTCCCACTCCGTTGGTTGCCTTTTAGTTTTGTTGGTTGTTTCCTTGGCAGTGCAGAAGCTTCTTATCTTCATAAAGTCCCAGTAGTTCATTTTTGCTTTTAATTCCCTTGCCTTTGGGGATGTGTCAAGTAAGAAATTGCTACGGCTGAGGTCAGAGAGGTCTTTTGTTGTTTTCTCCTCTAGGGTTTTGATGGTTTCCTGTCTCACATTCAGGTCCTTTATCCATTTTGAGTTTATTTTTGTGAATGGTGTGAGAAAGTGGTCTAGTTTCAACCTTCTGCATGTTGCTGTCCAGTTCTCCCAGCACCATTTGTTAAAGAGACTGTCTTTTTTCCATTGGATGTTCTTTCCTGCTTTGTCGAAGATTTGTTGGCCATACGTTTGCGGGTCTAGTTCTTGGGCTTCTATTCTTTTTTTTTTTTAATATATGAAATTTATTGTCAAATTGGTTTCCATACAACACCCAGTGCTCATCCCAAAAGGTGCCCTCCTCAATACCCATCACCCACCCTCCCCTCCCTCCCACCCCCCATCAACCCTCAGTTTGTTCTCAGTTTTTAACAGTCTCTTATGCTTTGGCTCTCTCCCACTCTAACCCCCTTTTTTTTTTTCCTTCCCCTCCCCCATGGGTTTCTGTTAAGTTTCTCAGGATCCACATAAGAGTGAAACCATATGGTATCTGTCTTTCTCTGTATGGCTTATTTCACTTAGCATCACCCTCTCCAGTTCCATCCACGTTGCTACAAAAGGCCATATTTCATTCTTTCTCATTGCCACGTAGTATTCCATTGTGTATATAAACCACAATTTCTTTTTTTTTTTTTTAAGTATTCATATTTTATAAACTTGTGGAAGGTTTGTTACCAGTTAACTTACAGGTACATAGTTCGATGCAGACTAAGGTAAATCTGTGGGAAAATTTCCATATAAACATCCCAAATGGATACATAAGTAATATATTATTATCCTAGGAAATATATCTGTATTTTAGTTGTGTAATGTTTTATTATTTTTTTATTTTTTTATTTTTTTAATTTTTTAATATATGAAATTTACTGTCAAATTGGTTTCCATACAACACCCAGTGCTCATCCCAAAAGGTGCCCTCCTCAATACCCATCACCCACCCTCCCCTCCCTCCCACCCCCCATCAACCCTCAGTTTGTTCTCAGTTTTTAACAGTCTCTTATGCTTTGGCTCTCTCCCACTCTAACCTCTTTTTTTTTTTTTTTTCCTTCCCCTCCCCCATGGGTTTCTGTTAAGTTTCTCAGGATCCACATAAGAGTGAAACCATATGGTATCTGTCTTTCTCTGTATGGCTTATTTCACTTAGCATCACACTCTCCAGTTCCATCCACGTTGCTACAAAAGGCCATCTTTCATTTTTTCTCATTGCCACGTAGTATTCCATTGTGTATATAAACCACAATTTCTTTATCCATTCATCAGTTGATGGACATTTAGGCTCTTTCCATGATTTGGCTATTGTTGAGAGTGCTGCTATAAACATTGGGGTACAAGTGCCCCTATGCATCAGTACTCCTGTATCCCTTGGATAAATTCCTAGCAGTGCTACTGCTGGGTCATAGGGTAGGTCTATTTTTAATTTTCTGAGGAACCTCCACACTGCTTTCCAGAGCGGCTGCACCAATTTGCATTCCCACCAACAGTGCAAGAGGGTTCCTGTTTCTCCACATCCTCTCCAGCATCTATAGTCTCTTGATTTCTTCATTTTGGCCACTCTGACTGGCGTGAGGTGATATCTGAGTGTGATTTTGATTTGTATTTCCCTGATGAGGAGCGACGTTGAACATCTTTTCATGTGCCTGTTGGCCATCCGGATGTCTTCTTTAGAGAAGTGTCTATTCATGTTTTCTGCCCATTTCTTCACTGGGTTATTTGTTTTTCGGGTGTGGAGTTTGATGAGCTCTTTATAGATTTTGGATACTAGCCCTTTGTCCGATATGTCATTTGCAAAAATCTTTTCCCATTCCGTTGGTTGCCTTTTAGTTTTGTTAGTTGTTTCCTTTGCTGTGCAGAAGCTTTTTATCTTCATAAGGTCCCAGTACTTCACTTTTGCTTTTAATTCTCTTGCCTTTGGGGATGTGCCAAGTAAGAGATTGCTACGGCTGAGGTCAGAGAGGTCTTTTGTTGTTTTCTCCTCTAGGGTTTTGATGGTTTCCTGTCTCACATTCAGGTCCTTTATCCATTTTGAGTTTATTTTTGTGAATGGTGTGAGAAAGTGGTCTAGTTTCAACCTTCTGCATGTTGCTGTCCAGTTCTCCCAGCACCATTTGTTAAAGAGACTGTCTTTTTTCCATTGGATGTTCTTTCCTGCTTTGTCAAAGATTAGTTGGCCATACGTTTGTGGGTCTAGTTCTGGAAACCACAATTTCTTTATCCATTCATCAGTTGATGGACATTTAGGCTCTTTCCATAATTTGGCTATTGTTGAGAGTGCTGCTATAAACATTGGGGTACAAGTGTTGGGCTTCTATTCTATTCCATTGGTCTATGTGTCTGTTTTTGTGCCAATACTATGCTGTCTTGATGATTACAGCTTTGTGGTAGAGGCTAAAGTCTGGGATTGTGATGCCTCCTGCTTTGGTCTTCTTCTTCAAAATTACTTTGGCTATTCGGCGCCTTTTGTGGTTCCATATGAATTTTAGGATTGCTTGTTCTAGCTTCGAGAAGAATGCTGGTGCAATTTTGATTGGGATTGCATTGAATGTGTAGATAGCTTTGGGTAGTATTGACATTTTGATAATATTTATTCTCCCATTCCATGAGCACGGAATGTTTTTCTATTTCTTTATATCTTCTTCAATTTCCTTCATAAGCTTTCTATAGTTTTCAGCATACAGGTCTTTTACATCTTTGGTTAGATTTATCCCTAGGTATTTTATGCTTCTTGGTGCAATTGTGAAAGAAACTGATCCGTTTCTTTATTTGTCTTTCTGTTGCTTCATTATTAGTATATAAGAATGCACCTGATTTCTGTACATTGATTTTGTATCCTGCAACTATGCTAAATTCATCTATCAGTTGTAGCAGAGTTTTGGTGGAGTCTTTTGGGTTTTCCATGTATAATATCATGTCATCTGCAAAAAGTGAAAGCTTAACTTCATCTTTGCCAATTTTGATGCCTGTGATTTCCTTTTGTTGTCTGATTGCTGATGTTAGCACTTCCAACACTATGTTAAACAACAGCGGTGAGAGTGGACATCCCTGTCGTGTTCCTGATCTCAGGGAAAAAGCTCTCAGTTTTTCCCCATTGAGGATGATGTTAGCTGTGGGCTTTTCATAAATGGCTTTTATGATGTTTAAGTATGTTCCTTCTATCCTGACTTTCTCGAGGGTTTTTATTAAGAAAGGATGCTGAAGTTTGTCAAATGCTTTTTCTGCATCGATTGACAGGATCATATGGTTCTTATCTTTTGTTTTATTAATGCGATGTATCACGTTGATTGATTTGCGAATGTTGAACCAGCCCTGCATCCCAGGAATGACTCCCACTTGATCATGGTGAATAATTCTTTTTATATGCTGTTGAATTCGATTTGCTAGTATCTTATTGAGAATTTTTGCCTCATATTCATCAGGGATATTGGCCTGTAGTTCTCTTTTTTTTACTGGGTCTCTGTCTGGTTTAGGCATCAAAGTAATACTGGCTTCATAGAATGAGTCTGGAAGTTTTCCTTCCCTTTCTATTTCTTGGAATAGCTTGAGAAGGATAGGTATTATCTCTGCTTTAAATGTCTGGTAGAATTCCCCAGGGAAGCCATCTGGTCCTGGACTCGTATTTGTTGGAAGATTTTTGATAACCGATTCAATTTCTTTGCTGGTTATGGGTCTGTTCAAGCTTTGTATATCCTCCTGATTGAGTTTTGGAAGTATGTGGGTGTTTAGGAATTTGTCCATTTCTTCCAGGTTGTCCAGTTTGTTGGCATATAGTTTTTCATAGCATTACCTGATAACTGCTTGTATCTCTGAGGGACTGGTTGTAATAATTTCATTTTCATTCATGATTTTATCTATTTGGGTCATCTCCCTTTTCTTTTTGAGAAGCCTGGCAAGAGGTTTATCAATTTTGTTTATTTTTTCAAAACACCAACTCTTGGTTTCATTGATCTGCTCTACAGTTTTTTTTAGATTCTATATTGTTTATTTCTGCTCTGATCTTTATTATTTCTCTTCTTCTGCTGGGTTTAGGCTGTCTTTGCTTCTGCTTTGTTCTGCTTCTGTTTCCTTTAGGTGT
The DNA here is from genome assembly GCF_018350215.1 of Panthera leo. Taxonomy (NCBI): domain Eukaryota; kingdom Metazoa; phylum Chordata; class Mammalia; order Carnivora; family Felidae; genus Panthera; species Panthera leo. Next base: position 56,245,476 of record NC_056687.1, read on the forward strand.
GCTGTTAGGTTTTGTATTTGGGATTTTTCTTGTTTCTTGAGATAGGCCTGGATTGCAATGTATTTTCCTCTCAGGACTCCCTTCGCTGCGTCCCAAAGCGTTTGGATTGTTGTATTTTCATTTTCGTTTGTTTCCAGAAATTTTTTAATTTCTTCTCTAATTGCCTGGTTGGCCAATTCATTCTTTAGTAGGGTGTTCTTTAACCTCCACACTTTTGGAGGTTTTCCAGACTTTTTCCTGTGGTTGATTTCAAGCTTCATAGCATTGTGGTCTGAAAGTATGCATGGTATGATTTCAATTCTTGTATACTTATGAAGGGCTGTTTTGTGACCCAGTATATGATCTATCTTGGAGAATGTTCCTTGTGCACTCGAGAAGAAAGTATATTCTGTTGCTTTGGGATGCAGAGTTCTAAATATATCTGTCAAGTCCATCTGATCCAATGTATCATTCAGGACCCTTGTTTCTTTATTGACCGTGTGTCTAGATGATCTATCCATTGCTGTAAGTGGAGTGTTAAAGTCCCCTGCAATTACTACATTCTTATCAATAAGGTTGCTTATGTTTGTGAGTAATTGTTTTATATATTTGGGGGCTCCTGTATTCGGCACATAGACATTTATAATTGTTAGCTCTTCCTGATGGATAGACCCTATGATTATTATATAATGCCCTTCTTCATCTCTTGTTACAGCCTTTAATTTAAAGTCTAGTTTGTCTGATATAAGTATGGCTACTCCAGCTTTCTTTTGGCTTCCAGTGGCATGATAAATAGTTCTCCATCCCCTCACTCTCAATCTGAAGGTGTCCTCAGGTCTAAAATGAGTCTCTTATAGACAGCAAATAGATGGGTCTTGTTTTTTTATCCATTCTGATACCCTGTATCTTTTGGGTGGCGCATTTAGTCCATTTACATTCAGTGTTATTATAGAAAGATATGGGTTTAGAGTCATTGTGATGTCCATAGGTTTCATGCTTGTAGTGATGTCTCTGGTACTTTGTCTCACAGGATCCCCCTTAGGATCTCTTGTAGGGCTGGTTTAGTGGTGACGAATTCCTTCAGTTTTTGTTTGTTTGGGAAGACCTTTATCTCTCCTTCTATTCTAAATGACAGACTTTCTGGATAAAGGATTCTCGGCTGCATATTTTTTTCTGTTCATCACATTGAAGATCTCCTGTCATTCCTTTCTGGCCTGCCAGGTTTCAGTAGAGAGATCGGTCACGAGTCTTATAGGTCTCCCTTTATATGTTAGAGCACTTTTATCCCTAGCTGCTTTCAGAATTTTCTCTTTATCCTTGTATTTTGCCAGTTTCACTATGATATGTCGTGCAGAAGATCGATTCAAGTTACGTCTAAAGGGGGTTCTCTGTGCCTCTTGGTTTTCAATGCATTTTTCCTTCCCCAAATCAGGGAAGTTCTCACCTATTATTTCTTCAAGTATACCTTCAGCACCTTTCCCTCTCTCTTCCTCCTCTGGAATACCAATTATGCGTAGATTATTTCTCTTTAGTGCATCACTTAGTTCTCTAATTTTCCCCTCATACTCCTTGATTTTTTTTTTTTTTCTTCAACGTTTTTTATTTATTTTTGGGACAGAGAGAGACAGAGCATGAACGGGGGAGGGGCAGAGAGAGAGGGAGACACAGAATCGGAAACAGGCTCCAGGCTCCGAGCCATCAGCCCAGAACCTGACGCGGGCTCTAACTCACGGACCGCGAGATCGTGACCTGGCTGAAGTCGGACGCTTAACCGACTGCGCCACCCAGGCGCCCCACTCCTGGATTTTTTTTATGTCTCTTTTTCTCAGCTTCTTCTTTTTCCATAATTTTATCTTCTAATTCACCTATTCTCTCCTCTGCCTCTTCAATCCAAGCCGTGGTCATCTCCATTTTATTTTGCAGCCTATTTATAGCATTTTTTAGCTCCTCCTGGCTGTTCCTTTGTCCCTTGATCTCTGTAGCAATAGATTCTCTGCTGTCCTTTATACTGTTTTCAAGCCCAGCGATTAATTTTATGACTATTATTCTAAATTCCCTTTGTGTTATATTGTTTAAAACATTTTTTGATCAGTTCGTTAGCTGTCGTTATTTCCTGGACATTTTTTTGAGGGGAATTCTTCCGTTTCGTCATTTTGGATAGTCCCTGGAGTGGTGTGGTACTGCGGGGCACATCCCCTGTGCTATCTTGAATAACTTGGGTTGGTGGGCGGGGCCACAGTCAGACCTGATGTCTGCCCCCAGCCCACCGCTGGGGCCACAGTCAGACCGGTGTGTGCCTTCTCTTTCCCTCTCCTAGGGGCGGGATTCACTGTGGGGTGGCGTGGCCTGTCTGGGCTACTTGCACACTGCCAGGCTTGTGGTGCTGGGGATCTGGTGTATTAGCTGGGGTGGATCGGCAAGGTGCACAGGGGCGGGACGGGTAGGCTCAGCTCGCTTTTCCTTTGGAGATCCACTTTGGGAGGGGCCGGGAGGGAGTCAGACCCACCGGAGGGATGGATACGCAGAAGTGCAGCATTGGGTGTTTGTGAGGTGCAAGCATGTTCCCTGACAGGAACTGGTTCCCTTTGGGATTTTCGCTGGGGGATGGGTGAGGGAGATGGCGCTGGTGAGCACCTTTGTTCCCCACCAAAGACAGAGCTGAGCTCTGTCGTCCGGGGCTCAACAACTCCCCCTCCTGATGTCCTCCAGCCCTCCTGTTCTCTGAGCAGAGCTGTTAACTTATAACCTTCCAGATGTTAAGTCCCGCTTGCTGTCAGAACACACTCCGTCCAGCCCTCCGCTTTTGCAAGCCAGACTCGGGGGCTCTGCTTGGCCGGCAGGCTGCCCCTCTACCCTGGCTCCCTCCCACCAGTCCCTGTAGCGTGCACCGCCTCTCTGCCCTTCCTACCCTCTTCCGTGGGCCTCTTGTCTATGCTTGGCTTCAGAGAGTCCATTCTGCTAGTCTTCTGGTGGTTTTCTGGGTTATTTAGGCAGGTGTGGGTGGAATCTAAGTGATCAGCAGGACACGGTGAGCCCAGCATCCTCCTACGCCACCATCTTCCCCCAAGTAACCTGTTCTTGCTTTCTTATTCAAACTTTGTGATGCTAATGATGAAACTTTAAGCCTAATGGGATTGGAATTTTGTTTTGTTTTTTCATAGCAGCTAAGAAGTACCTTTCAAATTATAAAACATAAATGGTCACTTGTTCGAACTGTGCATATTCTAAATGTGTACATACACAGACACAATGCCAGTAATAATCTTTAGCTGAGTCTTTTGCTATTTATTATTCACATTAAAGGGAATGTGCATGTGAATGCACACATGTGCACACAAACACACTTTTTTTTTCCACTTCCTGGCGATCCTACCTCCCTCTTTCCATGATACTCAGCAGGTGAACCCACCCTAACTAGGTTTAGGTACACATCACTTCGGTAACTATTCTAGGCTCTAAACAAAAGGCAAATAAAATATATAACACATATTTATTAGTACTCAATACTCTAGAGGCCATGGGGGTTTGCAGAGAAACACAAGACACCTATGTCCTCTAGGATCTTAGCACACATGAAACCTTAGCAGGCAACATATAATTAACTGTTAAATTATCTGACACAGGCTGTTAAGTATAATGGGAATTTCAGAGAAGAGGAAGATAAATGAGAGCTAATGAAGTCAAATAAGGCTTTGGGGGAGGTGAAACTTGAACTGGATCTTTAAGGGTGGGTATCATTTCAGTTGACAGTAAGAATATGAGGAGGAAGTTCTTGTTCTGGATCTATCATAGTGACTTTAATGACTTGATGTGCATCACAAAGGGTATCATTTGAAGAGCAACCAGGGAGCTCTTTTGTTGTATCACATATGAAAAATATCTTCTTATTAGATGTAATACCACATTTATCTCTCAACATATAAATATTTGGTGGGATTATAATACATTAAGATAGGTTACCTTTTATTTATACCTTAGCTAAATACAGTTAACATAATTTCCTTCCACTGAAAATTGTGTAGACTGGGAAGGACTTGATGGCACATGTCTCAGTGTCTCCTGTATCAGGGTCTACCAGGAGGTTTGTTCTTATGTCCCAAGCCTCAGCAACAGGAAACAACTTGGTTCACTTAGATAAACTGTTTTTGTTTCCTTATGAGAAAGGGCAACCATAGGTATGACTAGTTTAGTAGTGATGGAAACTTTAGGCTGCTTTTTTCCCTTATAACTTTCCTGTAAGCCTTAACCTTCTATGTGTGTGTAACCCAAGCATCAGGCTCCTCTTACTCATGTCCAGGTTTGCCATCTTAATGTATGTACCAGTAAAGGGAGAAGTATTCCCATCATCCTCTGAGTCATTCAGGTGTTAGTTGTTTTTCTGCATCATTTCCTCATCAGGATCAATTTTGAGACATGACTCCCATTGCAAAGACTGCTAGTTATCTGCTGTTTGTTTCGTCTTGTTCCTCAGTAGTAGAATCTTTGGTAGTTAGCGAGATATGTATCTGCCTTTAATAATAAAGATCACTTTCCCAGATTTCCTTGCTGTGAGTATACCCATGTGATGTGAGCAGTAGTGCATGCATCTTACATGCACTTCATAAGGAAGTGGGTACCCTCTGTTTGTTGCTTCTCCTCTCTGTTAGGATATAAATGTATTATCAAAGTTTCTAGTTGCCATTGTGGACAATGAGATGACCCTGGGAATGTAGGTCATCTATGGAGGACAATAAGAAAATAGTACCAGTCTGAAAAGATGAGTGTACAGAGTAATGGAAAAGATGAATAAAGTGTGTTTGGGCAGTGCTTGCCACATAAAAACTATTCAGTAAATATTTGTTGATTTCAGTTTAGATTGAATTCTGACTTTTTTGGGGGAAGACCATGTGTTTGAATATGTGTGTGTTCTAACCCTTATTTATTAGATATCAGAAGAATATAGCATCAGGGCATCAGATTGTACTCAGAAGGAACCAGACTTGGAAAGACCACATCCACCGAACCATACGAGTGTCCATCCTGGGTTGACATAGTAGAGGTTCCATGACATTGTACCAGATTGGATGGCTCAGATTTGGGTAGATGTGTTGCAGAGGAATAGAAGATGGATCTTGTGAGAGACCAGTCTCTGATATTGGGAGAGATAAGTTAAGCTTCAAGTAATAAAGGCCCAAAATAACACAGAGCTTAAAAGAGACATTTCTGTTCTCTTTCATTTGAAGGTTTGTGTAGCCGCTTTTAAAGATTTGATGAGATATTTTAGAAAAGTTGCTGTCTTTCTCCTTGGTCTATGGGGAAATTGCAGGAGAGGTGTAATTCTTGCAGTTAAGTGTATTTTCTTGGATCTAACAATTAATTAAAAAATATGTTTTATAAACACACTTTCATAAGTGTCCTTAAATCATTGGTGGGGTAAGTGGGGCATAACAATAAAAATAGTTAGAACTGAGAAACTGCAAGATTTAATGGGAGAGAGGGCAGGAAGAAGCCTTTCTGGAAGCTGCAGTGTTAATACATATTCCAGGAGACTGAGTGCAGCACCCTGAGGGTAACAAGAAGGCACTGGCCTAGGTGTCAGGAGAGCAAGACACAGGGGACCAGGGCCCTTGGGTCAGCTCTGCCATCTCACTTTTGCTTCTCTTGATTCAGATTTTATTTTTATTAATGAGCATTACTGTAGTATAATATCTATGACAGATTTTTAACATTTACTGAGTGCCAGCATGGTACAGATATGCAGATATGTTCCAAAGGAAAGAAAAGGTTTTTAAAATCTATTGTGAAGGTCAATTTATTTGTTTAGACTTAAGAAAAAATAGTAATGCATCCTATAACAAGCTTTCTCTCCAAATCAATGTGCAATGTGGGAGTTCTAGTGAGCATTTAAGGACTGAGAAAAATAATAAAAACAGGGAGAGAAATCATAAACACAAAGCAGGTTCATCAGCTAATAGAAATCTTTGTGTTCACTTCGTCCCTCATGAAGAATAAGATAGGCCAACTCTGTTCTTCTATGCAGAGTGAAGTACTGAGTATCTAATGCGAATTTCCTAATTTATTCCCTGTAATATAAAATGGGAACTAAGGATTGCCTGAAAGTGAAAAAGTATTGTGGGTGGAGATAAAGGAGGAATCTGCAATTCCCAAATGATGTGGCTTAGTGAAGGTGGCCTAGTTCAATTCTGTGTGGTTCATATGTATTTAAGGACTTTTTTCTTTTTAATATACATTGACCTCCTTTGTGATAGGTAAGGGTATCAGAAACCAACTGAAGCTAGATTAAGAAAAAAAAATGAGGGTTATTATAAGAAAGCGGGGATAATGCATGAAAATTAAAGGCAGGTATGAAGCCAGACTTCAGAAGCCAGGAGGCAGGAAAAGGAAAGCCATCAGGATCAGTGCAGAGCTCTGGGTTTTGACTGCTTCTCTCTTTACTTGTGCTCTGGTCTCTCCTTGTCCATCACATGGCAAAATAGGTCACCTCACAGCTCACATGTTTCTATGTTATAGTTCCATGAACTGTGGGTGGCTTCCTCATTGGCCAAATCAGGAATCTCAGGAGAGAGAAGCTGAGCAGTTTGAATCAATGTCCACCTTTGTCCCAGATAGCTATGGGCAGGGATGAGAGACATCAGGGTCATGTGGTAAAACAGAGCTGCCAGGAGCCTACCTCATTGTATTCATGGGAGTTATTTTCAGAGAACGTGATTTGGCCCATGGCCTAGGCAGACACTGCATATGACAAAGTGCTGTGTTTATTTAGTGCTCAGCCCCAAAAAGACTGCTTAACTCCTGTATGTTGCTCTGAAACAAAATGGTAAATAAAAAGAGAAGGATTTTTCATTTACTTCCTTGTATTAACTTCATGTCTTACAAATTTTGCTATTCTAGGTCAGCGTAAAGGAACAAAGTGAGCTCTTATTAATTTGGTATATTCACTTTGGAGGGTAAATTCTGAACTGCCTGATCTCTCCATGTTGTGAGGATTTCACTCTAGGTAAATTTAGAGCAGAGATAACTGAAGATAGACAGTTTATTTCATACATGTTTTTAAGCAGTAGGGCCTGTGATTCATGTGTTTATAACCCATCATTGATACCTAGGGACAGATTTAGAATCTCCCGTAGCAATTTCCCTGTCATCAAACAACTTCGCAGACCATATTGAAAGAAAAAAGAAAATCGGCAGACGACATCTAGCCACCTTGTGGGTGTATTTACAAAGAGAATGCAGTTATCAGCCTATATTTGTAGAATATATGCCTTGCAAAATAATTCCTCAGCAGTCTTTGGATTGCCTCTTGTTTGGTGCTGAGGCCTCAGAGTCAATCTCTATTGAGATTAGTAAAAATGAGGAAAGCAACTGCAGAGCCAGGATTTATTTGCATACCTGATCATGTCAACTAAGTCTTCTAGAATCTGGAAGAATGGCACTTAGTTTAGCATGCACGGAGCCACCCTCTTTAGGCAAGCAGAGAGCAAATCTCGAAGGAGACAGTGCTTAGTTTTCAGAGGCAAAAAAAAAATTCATCTCTTATTTTTGCTACTCACAGATCATTCCTGGATGTGAGACTCCCAGCTACTAAGACGGAAACCATTAACCAAGATTTTTTTTTTGATAGGGAGTGGTCTAAGTTAATTGCTCATGAGATGACCTAGATACTGTTGAGATAACCAGTTTAAATTTAGGCCAGTTATTATGCATCAAGAAATATTAAGTAAGACACAGATTATCTCTCAACCCCAAATAACTGAAAAGATCCCCCCGCCAAAATCAACTTGGTAATTTCTAAAAATAATATGAATCTTTTGAAAATGATGAATTAGGTGATAAGAGTTTGTTTTAGAATAACGCAGGAAGTTATTAGAGGGTTCACATGAAATAAACCTTCGTCCTACCACACCCTGCAACTAAGAGAGGCCACGTGATTTTTAAAACTTTTTAAATTTATTTTTGAACTGTGTATGATGTTTAAATATTTTTAAATCACTTTATGTACAAGAAGCTGTGCATATTTAATGTGTATGATTTGGGTTTGGAGGACTTGACTTTTTTTTAGGCTAAAAGGAAGAGAGTATGATTGTTTTTGAAATATTATTTTTTGGATTTTTTGTTTAGTATTCAGTTAGTTTCTAATAAAATGCATATGAAATGTTAAAAATTGCATAGAATAAGATTTTAATGGGTGAAAATACAGTAGAAATCCATTAGATTGACAACACACAAGGCAAAGAAAGGATACAGACTCATTCAAGGGTAACAGTAGTGTGGTGATGTCAGGAATGATTCTAAAGTTATTGTTTAGTGTGTGTGTGTGTGTGTGTGTGTGTGTGTGTGTGTGTGTGTGTGTGGTGGTGGTGGTGGTTGTAGGGGTATATATGTATTTTTCTTAACCTGAATGGCAAATAAGAATAGACATTTTTTTTTTCATTATCTCTGACTTAATATCTTGACAATCTTGATATTCTGAATCAGAGCAACAAAATAGCATGCTTTTATTTATTTGATATATTCTCTTTGGAGACTAAATTTATGGTATGACATTTATTGTCATATTTTAGTAAGATGTTTTTGTACGAGGTATTCTGAAACCTCTATTTTCTAAGACAGGGAGAGCTGTTAAAGAATGACTAAACTAATTTTATGTATTTCAGAATCTATTTTTACTTTGAAATTTCTGACATAATATTTTCTAGTCTCTTTTCCCCTCTCTTTTACATAGTACACTTCATTTCCTTCAATTCATGATTATTAAGAACCCTATATAGCTCAAATGAACAAATGTCTGGCTTAAAATGTGGTGGAGAATTCCTGTCTTATCTTGACTTTACACATATTATGCATATCCTGTCATCAGGGAATGATTTCATCATTTTGGTTGCCTCCAAAGCTTACAATACTCTTACACCCAAATGTTTTGTTGGCTGAGCATGATCCCTGGATGGAGAATGGTTGTGTTCTAATTCCAGATATTGATTGACCATGTGTTACTTTGGGAAGAACAGCCGACTTATTTTCCTTAGCAGGATAATGAGAAAATTACTGACCTCCTCTCAAGAGAGGTTTGGCAAATGGAGAATTACAAAATGCTTTGCATCAGAAGTGCTAAATATTCTTCTAAGTGCTTTCATTTTTCTTGGCATAGCAGTGTTCATTTGTGGACTGTTTTATGGGAAGACGTTCACCAAGGAGCACATATGTCTTTGCTTTGGCGACTACAAACGTCTGTACATTTGAGAGGACCTGACCAAAAAGGGAATTCTAGAACTACAAAAATGCCCTGACAGAATCTAACCATGTGCTTATTAAGGAGGACACTAAGAGCTCCCATGCCATATTTTCCAGATGGATTCACTGTAATACCTGCAACTTAGCCAATCTGAATCTTTGCCTACTCACTTTTAGACAGTCTCCTAATTGGGTCATTACTGGGAAAGGTAGGAAACAGTGTAACTGAGATCATATGGGACTCCTAGCACAGTGAAGGGAATTGCAGTACTGCTGGAGGCATGGCAGTCCAAAACAACCAGGGCTGTTCCAGTATTGGCAAACACTTTAAAGATAAAATAAATGGGGGATCGACCAACATTTCATTTGTCATTGTCTCAATAGCCCAAGGCGGAGCCCTGTTTTGCCAGCCACACTATCAAATGGGAACTCGTGGTTCAATTGCATTTGTTTTCTTGACAGTGCAGTTGGTTGTAAGGCCAGCTGCAGCTCACTTGCCCTTGGCTAACTGCTTTTCTCTGGTGCATCTTCACAGCCATTTACTCATAACATAAGGTTTCCAAGCACACTGGGGTTTGTGTTGGTTGGGATAGCATTTAGTTGCACTAGAATCGAAGACCTGCAGGGGCCCCCAGGTTTGACTGAGCAGAAGTCATTCTAAAGAGATAGCTGCCTACCATCTTTTAAAACACATGCACACACACAAGAAAACGAAAGAATTGTCATACGCCTCAAAGTTTAGTGAAGGATAGAGCTGTTAGTATACTTAGCATCCCCTCCCTCACTGTCACACTGTAAGTAACTAAGTTCTGGCCTTAGTTCTAAGACCAGGTATATAATCTTAGACAAATCATCATCTCTGTGAGGCAGGATCCTATGAATAAAACAAAAATTATAATCTCTGATCCACACTGATCTCAGATATTTCTGAGATTTGATTAGAACTTAATATACTGTACGTTTGTATGGAACAAGGAATTGACTAAGTTGATAACTGTTGAAGTTGGGTGGTAGGTACATGGAAGTTCATTATGATATTTTCCACATGTATTTGAAGTATTCTATAATAAAGCTTTTAAAATATAGTAAGTGAGGGGCACTTGGGTGGCTCAGTTGGTTAAAGCATCTGACTTTGGCTCAGGTTATGATCTTTCTTTGAGTTCGAGCCCCATATTGGGCTCTTTGCTGTCAGTGCAGAGCCCTCTTTGGATCGTCTCTATTTGTCTCTCTCACTCTCTCAAAAATAAATGAACATTAAAAAAAATAAAACTTAAAAAAATATAATAAGTGAAAATAAAAACTGGCTCTGCCTCTTTCTCAGCAGAGTTATAGGTGAGACTCACAGAAGATAATATGTAAAAGTGTTTTGTGAATAGTAAATGACAAGAGCAAGTATATTTTTAAAAATATATATCTCCAGGGTATCCACATCAGACTTACCTGATGTGTTGAAAATACAGTTGCAGAGTTCCACAGACATATGGAATCAGATATGATGGCAGTGTATCCCAGAGGACTCTCCATTTTTTTTAATACTTTTTTTAAAATTTACACCCAAATTAGTTAGCATATAGTGCAACAATGATTTCAGGAGTAGATTCCTTAATGCCCCTTATCCATTTAGCCCATCCCCCCCCCACAGCCCCTCCAGTAACCCTTTGTTTATTCTCCATATTTAAGAGTGTCTTATGTTTTGTCCCCCTCCCTGTTTTTATATTATTTTTGCTTCCCTTCCCTTATGTTCATCTGTTCTGTGGAGGACTCCCCATTTTTAAGTAGCCCTTCATACCTCTCATCTCAGAGGATGTTTCTACATTATTGAATTTAAAAAGTATGTATTCCATAAGTCCTTGTTAACATTATTCAGGTCTTTGAGTGATCAGGGAATTGCTTCTAGGGAAGTTGAAGACCTGTTATCTATGAAGCTTGGAGTCTCTAGGCTAACCCTCCCCGCCCCCAATCTATTATTTGAACCCTGATTCCTGACTGTTGATTAAGTCTCAAGTTCATGGTCTCTGCTGTCTCTACCATGGTCCCATTTGGTTATCAAACTTTATTCAGGATTTATTCATAATATGCTGGGCCCTCTTGCTTATAGATCATAATCTTTGGCCTCAATCTTGCCATCATATGATTGTATGTAGATTTTAATCTGCCCGACAACACCTTTTACCCAAACACTGCCCAGGCACCCTCTGGGTTAATTCATTCAGTTCTCAACTGTTGAACACCTTTTATGTGATAGCAGTCCTCTAGGTGCTAGCAAACATTAAACATAAAATTCCTTTCCTCATGGAATTCACATTGTAGATTTGAAGATTTTATCTTTGAGCAAATAGGTCAGATGATACAATTCAGATAGTGGTAAGTGTCAAGAATAAAATTACTGGGGGAAGAGGGTTTTAGAGTTACAGTTGTCATTCTCTGAGAATGAAGTATTTAAACAGAGACCTAAGATGAGAAAGAGAAAGTGGTAGAATTGGTGGAAGAGCTGAAACAGTAAGTGCAAAGGCCCTGAGGCAGGAATGAATTTAGTTTCAAGTAATAATAGCAAGGAGGCTACCATGGCTGCATTTTAATGATCAAGGATCAAAGTGGAAAGTGATGAGGCTGGAGGGAGAGGGCCAGGGGCTAGATCCTGTAAGGATTTGGAGGATGTGATAAAGATTTTGGATTTTATTTTTATTTTTTTAAAGCTTATTTTATTTTTGAGAGAGAGAGAGAGAGGAGAGAAAGGCAGAGAGAAAGAAACGTGGAGCCCATTGCAGAGCTCAATCTGTCACCTGCAACCTGAGCCGATATCAAGAGTCAAACACCTAACTGGCTGAGCCACCCAGGCACCCAAGATTTTGGATTTTAAAAACTGGTTATGGCTACTGATGATGTTTCCATCAGTCTAATCAAGTATTACCATATCATCTAAAGCCTGATAACCCTGCAGAAGCTGTGGCTTATTCCATAGTTCCCTATAGTGCTCAAAGGAACAACATTAAAAATATGTAAATTGTTTATAATTTTCTATAATTCATACTCAGAAAAAAATAGAGAAAACCTGCTCCTTCATGTTCTCCATTACTGACTGATGCCTACTTTTCCCTGAACATAATCCTTACAACTGCCAGGAAACTACCTGGAGAAATGTTCCCTTCACCCACAAGTGCACAAGCATGCAGCTACCAGATTGGGCCACTAGATGGTGGCTTATATCAGTACCGTGGAACTATGCGGTTTCTATTTGACAAAGGAATCAAAGAATAAGTATTTTAAAGACAAAACAAAATAGATGTGCATTTAAAATTTCTTTGGATGAAACGATTAGAGAAAGAAAGAAAACATAACATCCTGCAGCCTACTTTTTGTTCAGTTTACCTTTTTCCTTGGGAGGATTTTTGGCTTCTTGGAGAATGGTCTTGTGACATGGAATACTCATATCCTCATGACCCCACTGGTCTTGGCTGTGACTATGGAATAAGTTCCCCCTAATCCTCATTCACCTTGCTCATTTGGGGTTCCCTGGAAATTTTTTTTTCTTGCTGTCTTATATTTTCCTAGATGATTTCATTCACTCCCCTGGCTTCCATCATGAAATATTTATGTGAATGATGGCTACAGTTAATATTTTTAGCTGGTATTCTCCAGATCCCCAGACCTATAATTCCAACTGCTCTTAAATGGCAGGTTAGATGGTCTTAGGTACTTCAAACTCGATGAACTTTTAACCAAATTCATATTATTTTTTCTTTATCACTTCCTTTCCCGGAAATGCTTTTATTCCTATCTCAGTTAATGGTGTTGCAACTTAATCAGTTGTCTTAGAGAGAAATCTGTGAGTTATTGATTTCTGCCTCCTGCTCACTCCCCATATTCACTTTGCCTTGAGGAACTGTTGATTTTATCTCTGAAATGCCTTGCAAGTACATTTATTCTTTTTATTTTCTCACCTCTGTCATTGTTTCTATTCATGTAATAAATCCTTAACCAAATCTGTTTTCTATTTTGCCGTCCAAACATTGTCCACACAATCTTCAGAAGAATCTTACCCAAACTAAGGTTTGAACTAGTCACTTCTTTGCTTTAAATTATTTTCCTCAGATAATACAGCCCAAACCCCATATTATTCTACTGTTCAAAGCTTTCAAGTAATGGCTCCACTCACCTTCCCAGCCTCTTTCGGGACTCTCCGTCCCACACAGCCATGTTGAGTATTTGGAGGCCCTGGTTGTGCCATTGACTTTCATGACTGTGTCCCTTTCTTGGCACATGTTTTTTGTCCTGGAACTCCTGTCTCCTCCCTGTTGGTTTTCTGTTTTCCATCTCCCCTGCAAAGTCTAGTAAGGCTTATCCCTTCATTCCATAAAATTCTCCTCCATGATCCCATGATCCTCATACACGTTAACTGTACTGTTTGTCCAGAGGTAGTATACTTATTAATTTATATATCTGCATCCTGCCACTGAACTGAGACTTGCTTTCCAGCAGAAAGTGGAAAGATTTGCCAGCAGAAAGATTTTCAGCAGAAAGATTTGCCATCTTTGTGTCTCTAGCATTTCCATAAGTCTGGAAATGCCTTAGATGGTCAATAACTCTTGTTTTAATGAATGGAAAAAATGAAAAAAATCTGATTTCCTCTGCATCTTTCCCAGCAGGCAGGAAAGGCCTTCCCCTGTTCCTTTTTCTCTTGCACTTGTACTCATGGATATTTTTACATGAGAAAAAAAGGGAAATAGATCTCTGGAGACATGATCTTCCAGACACAGAAAGCAGACCATCTTGGAAGGGAAGCTTTAGGAACTGGAGAAGAGATGGAAGCAGGGGCCATAGTTGGAATCACCAAAGCCAAGATGCTGGAAGCAGCCTCCAAGTGCCACACGCTTGTCTCCATCTCTTACTGCACACACAATGGTGGCGCTGATGGAGGATGAACCTTATGAATTGATCTGTTAGGAGATTATGTGCGATCAGGAAACCTGACTATATTGTTCATTTCTCTCTTCTCAGGGATTGGCACTCTGCCTGGCATAGAACAGGTGCCCATTAAGTGACTGAATCCTCACTGATTATTTTCTTATAGGCAGACTGCAATCTTCAGTTGATACAATATCTGGAAGTGTTCATAACTTTGAGGTTAAAAGGTGCCCGTATAAGTGACTGTATCGAGGTGTCTGTGATGACCGAGAGGAACTAACAAGCTGACTTTGCTTCATTAGATCATTTGAATGTCTTTGGATAGACATCTATGCATTACATGTATGGTTTCCCTTCAAATGTATTACTCAGTCTAGATGCTTATTGTGTTTATTGGTTCAAATGAAATAAACAGGAAAGTAAGAAGTTAAAAAAGGTAAAAACTTCTGTCTTTATGGCAGAAAAAAATATTTCTGCCTCTAGCCATTCAGGTACATTTATTTGGTAAGAGGTAAAAGAAATACATGAATTTCATTCATATTTAAATTTTATTAAAACAAATTTCAGGGGCGCCTGGCTGACAGTTGGTGGAGCATGGAACTCCTGATTTTGGGGTTGTAAGTTTGAGTCCCACCTTGGGTGTAGAGATTACTTAATAAAATCTTAAAAAAAAACCAAAGAAACTCCAAGCTCTTTAATTCTGATAGACATTGTGTATGGGGCTTAAATATATTTTTTTTAAATGTGATACATCTCTACTACCCAGAGATCCTGGTTGTGATTGAGGTGTCTTTGGACAGGAAGTTATCTGAATCATTATGTGTCACCCCTGTGCTACCCCTGGGACTTCTGGGAAGAGTATAGTTATACTGCTCACTGCTAGCAATTCCCTATCTAGCTGTGCTTTTTTTGTAGACCCTATCTCAGAGTATCAATAAGAAGAGTAACCACTTATGTTTGCATAACGCTTTATATTGTTCGAAGCGTTATGTACACTTTTACTCCTTTGATCCTCATAAAAAGAAATTGAGCAGTACTGATGGACCTACTCTGCAGGTGAGGAGACTGAGGCATAGAGATATTTTTAAAGCAAGTACATACCAATAACAATGTAAGCAATAGAATTAATTAGGTTCAGATTTTAGTTTTTAGATGTCCCATCTCTTTTTTAACCACACCATTTGCTCAGTTGTGCTCACATCAATTTATTAGAAGAGGTGGCTGTTGGGTGAGAGCTACTTTTATTTAGCACACCTGGAAATGGCACCCTAATAACAATATCCCTGCTAATAACCTTTTCCTTATTCATGAGATAGAGAAGCTCTTATAATTATTTGCCAGTGTCTGCTCTGTACTCCAGGCCCCTGACAATGAGCACATGGGCACGGATGTTACTATTCTCGGGCAGAGCATTAATAATTAGATATTACTTGGGGAAAAGGGCAATACTTCATCAAAAGACAAAGTGCTAGCTTTGATATCTTTTTGTGCAGTTGCTGGAACACTCCTAGTACCTATTTCTAATCTAAAGATTAGCTGGCAGCTTTGCCCTTTTTCTTGTGAAATATCTGTTCTTAGGGGAAACCAGTATCAACACATATTGAGAATTTTTATGTCTTATTAAAGGTTGTTCTGTGATATTTGTAGGATCCTCCAGCACCTACCACATTATTATCAGGCAAATTCTAAATTTACTCAGAGAGAAATAATGTTATGAAAAGAATTGTTCAAAATCATAAGGGATTGCACTATGGGGTGAACACCTTTGCCATTGAAAAAGTCTCCGATGATTCACTTTTTTATTGCTTTGAAGTGGCTCGGAGTGGACCTTGCCTCGGAACTGGAATTTTAAGAGGAAAGCTTTAATGTCACCATTGCGATATTTCCAGATGAGACAGGGCATGGCTCAGCTACCATCAGAAGACTGGGTAACAGAACATACAATTCTCATTTGGGGCAGACAGAGAGATGCATGTCATTGCAAGTACTTGGGACTCTTTGTTCTTGTACAAAAACAAGAAAAAAACATTCCACACTACTGCACAGGTTCTGAGACAACATGTTAGATGAGGTAAACAGTACTGGGTGGTGTAAAGGATGAAGAGGGGAGGCGATGGGTGGCCTGTGAATACCAACATGTCCAGGGGAGTTGGGGTGGCTTCCAGGAAGTTGTAGAAAGAGTGAATCAGGGAGGTCTGCCTAGGGTAGGAGGCTCAGCCACTAAGGTTGCAATCCAGGGATCAGGCTCCAGTCCCTGGGGGGACATCCTAGAGGCTGGAGTCTACACAGACGTTAAGGTAGGGACTTGATCCTAGGATAAGGGTTGAAGCTTAGATGTCAGAACTGGGCCAAAATTCTTGGGAATGAGGCAGGAGTCCAGCTGACACTATGAAGAACAAGAAGAAAGAATAGATTAGTAACCTCCCTTTCCCCTTGCATTCTGTGAGACCTTGCCCAGGCCACTCATTCCCACTGCACTCCCATCTTTTCTCATGTTACATGGCAATGATAATACAGTTGACTTCATAAGTTGTGAGAAATCCATGAGTGCATATTATAAAATGCCATACAAGGGCACATGGGTGGCTCAGTTGGTTAAGTGTCCAACTCTTGATTTTGGCTCAGGTCATGATCTCACAGTTGTGAGATCAAGCCCTGTGTTGGGCTCCCCACTGAGTGTGGAGCCTGCTTAAGATTCTCTCTCTCTTGCTCCCTCTGCCCCTTCCCTGCTTGCGCACATGCACACTCTATTTAAAAAAAAAAAAAGTGGCATACAAATAGTTACTGTTTGTAAGTTCATCACATGAATAGTGAGCATTTATCTTTCAAGTACTGTACCTTTATGATCGATAAGGTTTTTTTAAAACATTTTTTTAATGTTTATTTTTGAGAGAGACAGAGCATGAGCGGGGGAGGGACAGAGAGAGAGGGAGACACAGAATCCAAAGCAGGCTCCAGGCTCTGAGCTGTCAGCACAGAGCCCAATATGGGGCTTGAACTCACGAACCATGAAATCATAACCTGAACCAAAGTTGGACGCTCAACTGACTGAGCCACCCAGGTGCCCCAATAATCTATCTATCTATCTATCTATCTATCTATCTATCTATCTATCTATATTTTTTTTTTAATAAACCTCATCAGACTGTCCTGGTGCTGTCTTGCCAGCAGTGATCCTTTCTCTTCCTTCCTATCTCTGATTTGGATTCTCTATCCAGCCATATTTTCTGTGGCCACTCTGAATTAACACCTCTTTCTGTCTTATTGGTCCCTTGGATGCCCATGTTGTGTGTGCACTTCCATGCTGTTGTGGGACAGTCCAAAATTGTCAGTCTAGGAGTTGCTGAAGAAAGTGCCTCACCTCACTTAGGCTCATTGGATTGCTCCCATATGGAGCTTAATGAAAGTTACTGGAGATGCAGTCGCCAGCCCCCAGCCCCATCCCCTTCAGCGTGTTTGTGAATGTGGGGGACAGGATTTAGCAGTAGTTTAAGAAACCAATGCCTAATGCTTAGAGAATGGAAGGACCCCAGGACAGAGAGTTTTAGGTTATTATTGCAGCTCAGGCATAATTTGAACTACAAGGCAATGCAAGAAAGTAACAGAAGGACCTCATTGTGAATGAAAATTTTAATGCAGAGGCAATAACTCTCCAAACAGGACACACATTAAGATGGAAGATCTGCAGTCTGAGATAGGGGATCTGAAGGGGAACTGTAAGCACTGATCAGGAATGTTCATCTTCTTCCATCAGTATTCTTACACAGGAATATCCAAAGATTATTTTTGGATAGAGAGAGTACAGGCAAGGGTGACATCAGCAAAGATGTGAGCTGAACACCAAGGGCTGCCTCTCTGAAGGAGGTACAACAGATCTTGGAGACAGACTCAAGCAGCTTCCTTGAGGACTGACCCAAGGAGATACTTGTGAGACATTTAAAGACATGGGAACATTGTGGGCTTTTTGGCTACTCCTCATTTTGATGTTTGTCAGTTACTTTTTCTGTTAAAACTGTTTTTTTTCTTTTATTCTTTCTGGAAATGTGCTTGCATAGTCTACTTGGTTGGTATTTATTTGACTATCTAAAGAAGAGGTTTTCCTAGGTCTTTGAATGTGGGTTTAAGGCAAGAGAAATATGACAGACTAAAGCAATGTAGATTTTCATTGTTGTTATTATTTTTGTTTTTCATTTTTCCCCCAATATCAACTCTAACACTAGGCTTGTATGTGTTAATCGTAGTTTGGTTTTTGTGTATCTGCTAAGTTGCACAAAAGTGTTGATTGCCCAATAGGGATGAATTGCCGTGTTATGTGTTACCAGGAACTTCAAAAAAACCCAAAAAGATATATTTTTCTCATTCAAAATGGGGGAACAAAACATGAGCAATGATACATTACAAAAAATAAAAAAGAAATAAATATAGACAATTACATAGTGAAAAAGTTTCATTTTACCTCTTTCCTTCCCTTATTTATGTTTTGTTTGAATTTCCTGTCAAAACACATACACACATACACACAAAGAGTCACTCAGAAAAGTTCCAGTAATTACGGGCAAAGGAAAACAATAAAACTCTAAGAAGCTAGCTTTAATATTAATAGATCTCTCATAAGGTAGTGAATAATTAATTCTAAAAGTAGTAAGATAGAGTCATAATGTCAGATGGAATAGAAGAGGGTGAATATTGGGCTAAAATATTTCAGTGCCATTTTATAGAAGAGGAAGAATCTAAACTGGGGATTAAATAATGGATAGAATTTGGTTAAGAGAAAGGAAGTGAAGACACCATGAACAAAAGTGTGGAGAAAGAAATGGCCAATAGAGAGATAAGGAGGGACAGAATGGAGATTAATATTTGGAAATGAAATTGAAAAAGTGTGAGGTGTACTTTTGGAGGGTTTTAATACCAGGTTAGGAATTAGGATATGGCTTTTCTGAAACCCAAACCCAAACCCAAACCCAAACCAAAACCAGAACAAGGATTTATGAACATAAGCCCCTTATTGCCATTAAAATTTTTTTTCTATAACATCTGAGTATAAGTTCATTTTCACCCATGTAAAGATGCTCATGTTGATTACTGCTATGATAACAGCATCAACAGCTACCACCCATGTTGAAAAATAGTTAGAATAGTTATTTTCTCATTTATGCAGTGAGCTACAGCCATCTTAAAATATGATGGGTGGATGTTGACCAAATGTGTTTTGAGATGGTCTCAGACACATGCCTAATGCTAATTAGCACATTCTAGTCCGCAATGTCATATGGTATGGTCCATTTAATAATCGGAAAGCAATAATGCCAGATAAATTTCAAAAATGCTTTCAAATATTAATGTAATTTTGAAGATGAACATACTTCACAGTAGAATTCCAGTTCGTGTCCTAGTTGATGAGTCTTGCAAGCTCTTAAAAGAAAATATTTAACCCAAGGCAATTGACAGAATGGGAGAAGATATTTGCAAATGACACATCAGATAAAGGGTTAGTATCCAAAGTGTATAAAGAACTTACCAAACTCAACACCCAAAAAACAATTAAACCAGTGAATAAATGGGCAAAAGACATGAATAGACATTTCTCCAAAGAAGACATCCAGATGGAAAACCAACACATGAAAAAATGCTCAACATCACTCATCATCAGGGAAATACAAATCAAAACCACAATGAGATACCACCTTATACCTGTCAGAATGGCTAACATTAACAACTCAGGCAACAACAGATGTTGGCGAGGCTGTAGAGGAAGAGGATCTTTTTTGCATTGTTGGTGGGAATGCAAGCTGGTGTGGCCACTCTGGAAAACAGTATGGAGGTTCCTCAAAAAACTAAAAACAGAACTACCCTACGACCCAGCAATTGCACTAGTAGGTATTTATCCAGGGATACAGGTATGCTGTTTCGAAGGGACACATGCGCCCCCATGTTTATAGCAGCACTATCAACAATAGCCAAAGTATGAAAAGAGTCCAAAGGTCCACTGATGGATGAATGAATAAAGGAGATGTGGTATATGTATACAATGGAGTATTACTTGGCAATCAAAAAAGAATGAAATCTTGCCATTTGCAACTATGTGGATGGAACTAGAGGGTATTATGCTAAGAAAAATTAGTCAGAGAAGGACAAACATATGACTTCACTCATATGAGGACTTTAAGACACAGAACAGATGAACATAAGGGAAGGTAAGCAAAAATAATATAAAAACAGGGAGGGGGACAAAACAGAAGAGACTTTTAAATACGGAGAACAAACAGGGTTACTGGAGGGGTGGTGGGAAGGGGGATGGGCTAAATGGGTAAGGAGAATTAAGGCATCTGCTCTTGAAATCATTGTTGCACTATATGCTAACTAATTTCAATGTAAATTAAAAAAATAAAAATAAAATAAAATAAAACAAAGCAAACAAAGAAACAAACAAAAAAGAAAATATTTAACCTAATTAATACCTGAGGTTGAGTAAGGGAAACTTCTGAATTGTTCTACCTTCAATATTATTATTTGTATTACATATATTAATATAATTTCATATTACATTTATTTATATATTTAACAAAAAGACTATCTTCTTTTATGATTATTAAATTAAATTACCTTGGCCTATGGGTATTAGCTAGGGAACTGGTTCTGTAATACTAGAATTCAACGCTTGTTTCTGATTTATACCTATTATCAAAAGTGAAATCTATATTTGTACCCTTACAATATACATTTATAAAATGTCATTTACAAATAAATCTGTTCCCACTATATGGCAAGCAAACCAAGGCAAAAAGACAAGGCAGTGGGTGGAACAATTCTTTACCTCTACATAATGTGTCAGGAAATCTTGGTCACAGGAATTTATAACTTGTATAGATCTCATAGTTTACCATGGCCATATTCTAAAGTTTAAATAAAGAAAAAGTGGCTCAGAAAGGTGAAGTGTCTAGTTTAAGGTCAAAAGCTGGTAAATTCAAGACTAGTGTCTTAGTCCACTTGGACTGCTATAACAAAATATCACAGACTAGACAACAGAAATTCATTTCTCACAGTTCTGGAGGCTGGAAGTCCAAGATCAGGGTGCCAGCATGGTTGGGTAAGAGTCTCTTCTGGGTCACAGTCTTCTTGTATTTTCGCATGGTTGAAGAAGGAAGGGGTCTCTCTAGGGCCTCTTTTCTAAATACACTAAGCCCATTCATGAGGACTCTGCCCTCATGACTTAATAACTTCCCAAAGGCCCCACTTCCTCACATCATCACATTGGGCATTAGAGATACCCAACATATGGAATTTAGGGGGAACAACATTCAACATGTAGCAAGTAGGAAATAGAACCCATGTGTTTTGACTATTAACCCTGTTGTTGTCTTTATGTCTTACCATGCTGGCTTTCTTTCCCATCTTGAAAATATTTGAGAATCTCTTGTCTAGTACACTGAAGAGCCAGATGTGGAAGTGAGGAACATAATCAGAAGTATGGAAACTTTGTTGGCAGATGGATTTAGAAAAATTTGTGAAAACTATTAAATCTTGCACTTTAAGGGCAGATTTTTAGATTGTTATATTGAGAGATAGTTAATTAACCACAAAGTGACTAAGCTGTTGCTATACAGATTTCATTAGTTTATAGTCAGAAGGTGAAAGTCCTTTTAGGAAAATATGATGTTGATTGTTACCATTTACACATAGAAATCAAAATCATCGCAATTCAAAGTATGAACAACTCTAAATCCTTATAGTAAAATCTTTTAAATATTGTTTATAACTTGGCAATAGCAAAGACTTCAAAATGTCTTCTTATTAAATTATAGAGTATTTTCTTCTTCCAGAGGTAACTTCTACACAGATATCAACACTGCATGATTACAAATATTTAGATATAAAGAAACACTCTGCAAAGCCAACATCACAATTATGTTTTAAAACCATGTCCCTTTTACTGCTCTTAAATGAATTGTAAATGTTTAATTGTAGCTTACACAAAATGACTCTGTTGAAAGCAGCATGTAATCAAGTACTAAAATGCTTCCCCTCTTGTAATGCACAGTGGTGCCTCAAATGAAAAGATCCCCTGAGAATAGAGTTGGTCTTGGAATTGGCCACACCAGTGTTGGGTTAGAAACGGTGGTGGATGAAAAGGAGGAAGCAGCAGAATAGTTGCATATAAAGATATGTATTTGTGTATGTGTGTGTGTGTGGGGGGGGGTGTGGTGCTAAAGCTTAAGCAAACATAAGACGGGGACTATTGTCCCTTCTACTCCATGGGTTCTATTACCCTGAAATGGAGGAGCTGCCTGTCCCTTTGGCCACTGGCAGCTGTAGATTCTGGGCTACTGGGCCAAAAAAGTCAACTCAGTATAGAAAAGACTCTTCAAGGCAAGACAAGTGTTGTAAACCAACTTGTCTGGAGGGAATAAATAATAATAACAGCTACTCCTTTTGAGCGCATATTTTGTGTTAGGCAGTATATGATAAGGTTATTTATGCTTACCAACAAACGTATGTGGCTGTTATTATCTCACATTTTCTTATAAAGTTAGAAAAATTCATTGAGGCTAAATGAGTTTTCCAAGCCCATGAAACTATGAAATAAGTAAACTGGAAATCCATCCTAGGTCTGTATGGTTTGAGAGCTCTTGTTTTTTTTTTTCTCTTTTCTATGTACTATATGGTGTTGTGATCTAGGCTACATTATTAAGCTGCCATATTATTTTTACTTTTAGCAATTATCTGAAAAGGAAGGGTGTCCTTGGAATATGATCTTTCATCATATTGAAGCTTAGTCAGATTCACCATTGGGACAGCTATAACCTTCCCCTAAAACCAAAGACCTTGGTAAGTTGACTATGATCCTTTATGCCTTGTGCACTTAGAAAGCTAATCTTCTTGTCCTAAGAGTCTTTTAAAAGATGCTCAACATCACTCATGATCAGAGAAATACAAATCAAAACCACAATGAAATACCACCTCACACCTGTCAGGCTATAAAATGAACAACTTAGGAAACAACAGATGGCGAGGATGTGGAAAAAGGGGAACCCTCTTGCACTGCTGGTGGTAATACAAACCGCTACAGCCACTCTGGAAAACAGTGTGGAAGTTCCTCAAAAAATTAAAAATAGAATTACCCTATGACCCAGCAATAGTGCTACTAGGAATTTATCCAAAAGATACAGGTGTGCTGTTTCGAAGCAAGTACTGAGGAATGGTACAAGTGAATAGGAAGTTAGACTTAGTTAAATTATTACCACTGCACTTTTGGTACAGAAGGGCTTAAACAAGCTCGATCCAGGTAGTACTTTTCTAATGATGGTTAATTATTTTTAAGTCTTTCCATGGGGAACTGAATTATGAGTTTTCACTTGGCAGCTTTTAGAACACAGCTTTTTCTTTGGTTGGGGCCTTCCTGTACTTCTTTCCAACAGACCAGCTGCCACGTTAGGAGATAATGTGGTAGTTGCCTAAAAAATTCCAGTTCAGCCTATTCTCCAAGGACATTTGATCCTTCCACAGGGAAATCATTAGTTATCCATTTAAGCCTAGAGTTGCCAAGAGCACTAATAAAGTCTCTGGAAAGTTGTGGTATAGACATACAAGGAGATAAACGAAAAATGGGAAAAATCCAATAAGTTGACTCCCCTATGGGATGGTACAAAATTATTTACTGTAACCTGGGCTTCTTTCTAGTCCACTTTTAAATAGAATTTTATAAGATTCTTCTAGATCAGGAAGGTTTTTTTCTTGCTACTCAGCACAAACATTCATTATTTATATATAAAGATTCATTCCTTTGCATGGACTTACATCCCTTGCATTTGTCCTACTTGTATTTTCTCCCTTCCTGTTGTATATCCTAAGTATTTGCTGTCTTCTTTGGTCCTTCTCAGTTACTGTACAGACTGGCTGTACAAATGGATGTTTTTTTTTTCCTTGTTCCATCAATCAGTTTTTGCTGTAATCATCACCATTGGTCATCTTGGAACACTTTCCTGTCACCTGCTGTGTGTTACTGATCTGGTCCAAAGAGAATGAGAAACTTTTGGTTCTTCAGTTATAGACATCTGTGAATACCTCTGAATATTGTTTTGATATTGCCTCTAAATGACTTTGGCCATTTTTTCCCTGCCACATTTACTGCTATGAAGTACTATACTTACTGGATACCAGACAGGGTTCACTAGGAAGGATTGGTCAACAGTTCCCAAATCAGAAAGTTAAAACAAGATGGGGCGTCTGGGTGGTTCAGTCAGTTAAGCATACAACTTTGGCTCAGGTCATGATCTCACAGTTCGTGGGTTTGGGCCCTGCAATGGAGTCTATACTGACAGCTTGGAGCCTGGAACCTGCCTTGGATTCTGATCTCCCTCTCTGTCCCTCCCCCTCTCATTCTCTGTCTGTCTGCAATCTGTCTCTCTCTCTCAAAAATAAATACACATTAAAAAATAAAGTTGAAACAAGAAAACTATGGACTGAATTTTACAATTAGAGAATCAGTCTCATCAGACTCTCAATTTGCTCAGTCCAGGGCTCTTGAAACAATGTCTCTGGGGTGTGGGGTCATCGAGATGCAGTGCTTGTTTCTGTCTTCAAAAAGGAATTTATTCTTTGGCTGTAAGACATGCATCCAACTATAGAACTTTTGAGATCTTTCATGGCATTCAGGCATTTTTCCCAAGTGGCTCTTAGTACATCACTGAACATGGTAGGGGTATTAGGATCTGGCCGTTTGTCTATGAACTCCTCTACTGAGTAGTCTTTTCTACAGTGAACCCTATCAGATTGGCTTGGGCTTTATGGACCTGCATTACAGACTGAGGCTCACCTGACCTAAGCCTGTTTTCTTCCTTCTTTCCTTTTATAGGCAAGAATCTGCTGAGTGGTCTGAAGACTTTTCCCGTGGTTTCTCCCACTTATCATTCATGAACATTATCACAAAAAAGTCCAATGAATTCTGAACAGACACAGAGGAGATCCTATGGCCCATCACCATGGATTTCATTTAGCCACCTGTTTTAGTAAAATTCCATTATTTTAGTTACCATTTCCATGAGGCCTCAGTGAGTCTGCCTCCATCACCTCAAACAGGGATCTGGCTTCTCTCACCAACTCTGGCCTCAAAGCACCGAGTTGAGAGGCTTGGATCCTATGGCATCCTTAGCAAACCTTTCAGTTGTTACCTACCACCCACCAAGATGTAGGGAATTAATTCTTCATGGTGTGAACATTGACTATTTAGGGGGCATGAACCAGGATAAAAAGGAGCCAGCAAATAAATTACTTCCTTTTCCTTTTTCACTGGACTGTTTGGAAACACGTTAGTCCTTCACATGTCTTTAAAGCCATCTAGGGAGACAAAATAATCAACAGACCTTGCTACAAAGCAATGGGCATTTCAATAATGTACTCCCTTATATGTTCTTTCCCTCACTTATACCTTTTTCTTTTATCCCTGATTCTCTGGAATTGCTCTTCTCAGTAAGATGTTGGCAATGAATTTTTCAGTTAGTCTTTCTAGGGAAATTAGGCAGAGATAGGCATTACTGAATAGTTGGTATTAGTATTGGTATTTTTCCACCTACCTGAGACTCTACAAGTCACTAAATTCTTCAGACCACCTTGCTGTGCAGCCCAGCATAACCTCTCTACTTGCTATAAAGAAACAAAATGCTCATAATATTTTAGAGACATTCTAGCAGTTTTAACAGAGCAGGATTCAAAGACATCTGGTACTGACTAGCTATATGTTTGTATAACTGATTCTCAATATATTTCAGCATAACATATTGCACTGTGGTTTGTAATTGGTATTAGATTTTTATAGTCATTTTAATGATAGATTTTCTATTTTTATTCCATGAACACATGCACATTGAGAATGGAGGGTCTTCAGTGTCCTAGCTTGGTATTTTAATATTTTCTGTGGACATTTGGTAGTCACTAGGGGTGTAGAATAATTAAGAATGTAATAGAACTTTATGGAGATTAATCTGGAGGTACATGGGTTTCTAAAGGGAAGAGTAGATGGCACATGTGAAAGGCTATGAACAGCTGGACAGCTGGATTGATGTTAAAACAGATCCCCACAGAGATGGGGAGGATCCCAAATATTCTCTAACTTGGAAGTAAGTAAGAGGAGGGAAGCTGGAAGAACTTGGTGAGTGTTGTACCCCAAGGAGTCACCGCAGTTGTACAAATCTCCGTTCTCATTCCTTAGTGAGATAAAGGCAACCATGTATTTATTTGAACATTTATTAAACACCTTCCATGCAGCCATGCAAGTAATTTTACGTGCGTAATAACATTTAGCCCTCTTAACCATGTGTAACGTATGTATTCTTACTCCCTTTCATAGGTGAGGAAAGTCATATTCAAAATGTTAAGTGCTTAATGTTGCATACCTTCTTTGTGGCCAAGCCAGAACTTAAACCAGAGTTTTCTGAATCTGATGCTTGTGCTCTCTATACCACACCACACTGCCTGTCACATATAGTGTCTTCATGTTTGAAGACTCAGTGAGTGATAGAGACACTAGAGGACCATACAAGCCAGTCTGTAATCAAGATGTCAAAGCTGGCTAAAGATTTTCTCGTACCTTCTCCTTTTTTTAAGAGATATGAGTAATACCTATCTTTGACATGTCGAAAATAAGCTGTTACCCAGATCTCCATGAAGACTGACAGCAGGTTGATGGCAGTGTTTTCATGCTTTAGGATCAAGGCATCTGAACAACCTTTGTCTAAAATGTAAGAAATTATTGCAGCAACAATATACAGCTTTCAGATGTAAACCTCATTCCTTAGCATGTGTTATTTGCTATTTTCTATCTTCGTAATTTTTTTTTTCAGTAAGTTTTTGACAGAGTTGCCAAAGCCACTTCTTCTGCAGCAGTAGAGCTGTTACTGTGTATGGTACTCACGGTGTCTTTACTTTAGCAATCCTGACTCTATTGAATTTAGGAAATTCTCTAAGAATGAGTAAAATTGTTGATAGGCTTTGCCAGTGCAGCTGCAGGGGAGTTGAAGTAATTTCCCATAGCATCATACTAAATGCTGTTTTTACTAAAGTAAGCAAATAGTTAATAGAATTAAACCATTTTTATTCTTTCAGAAAAATTATCATAATTCTATAAAATAACATATTCAGGCTAATACTAGCATGTTATTCCACAGTGTGCAGAAGCTCTCATACTTTCAAAAGAGTGAGGAGGAAATGCCTCTTGGGGAGGGAGCCAAATTCTCCCAACGTTTGCTGAAGCTCATTATGAGCTTTCCTGCCATTCTTGGTTCTAACAGTTTGCTACATTATTATTTAATCACATTGCAGATTCATCTTATTCTAAATAACCATAAAGATAATTATCAAAATTAATTAGAGAAGATTCTTTACTTTGTGTGAATATTCACTATACAATGACTTTGAAGACTTTATTGAAAATAGAATTTCTTTGTAAAGCCATCTGTTTTGATATACACTTGTGGGAATACTGCCCATCCTTGAGCTATCAATGTACGTGTATATGAATTGGTGTCCATAGCTCCAGGAACCACTAGGGCAAGCTCCAAACTAGGCAGAAGCTTTGCTCACTCTTGTCTTTGCTGATGGATTCCATATTGGATCTTCCTTGTCCATATAAACCATTATCCCCTTCTAGAACTCGGTTGGTTCTCCATGTTTGTATGTTTGTGTGTGTGTGTGTGTGTGTGTGTGTGTGTGTGCATGCACATGTGTGAGGAATCTGTATTTCTGCCTCACTAGAACGTAAACTCCATGAGGATGGGGTTTATGAATGTTTTTGTTGATCATGGTATCCCTAGAACCTTGTCCAGTTCTTGACACATGGAAGATACTCAACAGAAGCCGTTAAATTCATTATTTTATTACTCATTTGGTCACTTATTCTTTTTTAAATTTTTTTTTAACGTTTATTTATTTTTGGGACAGAGAGAGACAGAGCATGAAGGGGGGGGGCAGAGAGAGGGAGACACAGAATTGGAAGCAGGCTCCAGGCTCTGAGCCATCAGCCCAGAGCCTGACGTGGGGCTCGAACTCACGGACCGCGAGATCGTGACCTGAGCTGAAGTCAGATGCTTAACCGACTGAGCCACCCAGGCGCCCCGGTCACTTATTCTTTAATTTGTCTCACATGTATTGAGTTCCTTCTATAAAATGGTCACTGGTGTGGACATTAGAGTTACATGAGGTGTTAAATATTTGTATATATGTTTGTATGTATAGATTTTCTACAGTTTCAGATCCAAGTACTACTGAGGAATCTGTAGCATTGATCCAAAAGGCCATATTGTAGGAACATATGATAGTTCAAATCACTGATGGAGCTCTTGTCACTATTATTCTGGGGGTAGGGGAGCCTCTTTTCTGGCACCAGTGTGGATAGTCTCTGGATTAGAAGGTTAAATGTATATCTAGCACTTAAATTTAAAAAATATTTTTTTTAATAAGTAACATTTAAAATTGCAGTTAAATATTTTAAGTCTAATAGTAGTAGTATAAACTAGCAATGTATGATTCCCCAAAGAGAGTCCCAGGCATGGTTCTAGATGCAAAGGGGCATAGCAGTCCTGGGTGGGGCACACAGGGACTGTGAAGGGGACTGGAGGGAGATGAGCAGAACACCCACAGGGTCCACTACACCAGAGCTCTTGGTGTCAGCACAGAAGTGGTATGGCAGGGGATGGGGATGAATGGACTCATCTCTATTATTAAGATAGAGCCCCAGACAAGTTTAGTTTAGTTAGTATATGGAACATAGTCTTATTCTGGCACCTCAAGAGAAATATTTGCTAGACTAAACTGTTAGAACTTACCTGACTGATAAAATAGAGACTGTTTGCTTTTCTATTTTGTAAAGTGAGGCTCCCTTTTAACAGTTACACATATTTACAGGAGTACTTTAATAACTGGATAATAGTAAGAGCTCTCTTCTTTCTTCTTTGATAGACCCACCTAGAGTTAGGAATTCATTGCCGTAGACAAACAATCTGTAATATGTAGGACTAGATTTTCTCTTCTATACCTCATTCTAATGGTGTTTGAGGAAATTTACCTTTGCTCAGCAGGCATCAAAATAACTGAACACTTTGATTGATGTAGTAAAACATGCAGGCAGAGGGTTGTTTGGTGTAGGGAGATAAGCTTTTGCCATGCAGGGTATGTATTCTATGGGAACAGGGCCATGATACTAGAAGTGTAAATATATAAACACAGTGTATGAACATCCATTGGAGCAGAAGCCACTAAGGTGACAATTAGTTGTAAACAAACTATGTGTTTAAACTGGAAAAGGAGAATGTAATTTAGTGTTCACAAGATAAAAGTTATTCTTCCCTGCTAAACTAAAGAATATTGTCAATTGTGGAATTTCTTTTAAGTTTCTACCAGTGTTATTAATGGTTGACATACCTACCTGCTCTACTTGCTAGGCACCTTGTGCGTAGACATTATATGGGAGAGAAAAAAAAAGTATAAGGCTCAGTCTCCATCCCTGAGAAACCCACAATGTAGGTGAGAACAAACACTGTGTATAGCATGGACCTGTAAAAATAATAGCCATCAATTATTTGGTGGTTCCTTGCTCTGTGCCAGGCATTGTACTAGGTATTTTGCTTCTGTGATCTAATTTGATCCTCACTATAGAATTGCAGAGTAGGAATTATTATTTTCACTTTTGAAATGAGGAAACTGAGACTTAGAGATACAAAATAATTTTGTTATATTAAAACAACGTGTTAGTGCTTAAGGATTCAAATCTGAACCAAAGCTGTCTTTTTACTAAGCTAAGCTGCTTGTTAAAAATAGTATCCAAAAGTTTAAAATCCAAATTGATCTGAGACTAGAGCAAGCATACAGACTGTCAGAAATGCATTTTTAAAAAGCTGTGTTTGAGGCAAAAGATCAGTGAAGGAACCACACGTGTATTAAGGCCAATGTTACAATACTGATGAGTAATATGGAGAAGCAGAAACTCTCAGTTTTTGTTTTGCTTTTGTCTTCTCTGTCAAATAGAGTGATCTTCAGACCATAAGACGGTAAAACAAACATTGGTTACAGGGGAATTTAAATCTACATGGGTGAATATATTATGAGACAGCACCTAACAGATCTAAATGAGCTCAGGTCTCCTACTAGATGAAATATGCCCCTGAAGATTAAGACAATCTCAAATAGATCAATGTTCCTGTTATATTCTCATAGCACCCTGTTTAAGAGTGTATGTTATGATCCGTAAGCATATATTTATTTGTGTGGTCATATCAGTTATTAATTTTCTATCCAGATTCTATGTCTGTTGGACTTCCTGCTGTTCCCCTGGTGACTAACATAGCCCCTGGGACGTAATTGGGGCTTAGCACACCTTCAAGGAATGAAGAGGTTTTACTGAATTTTTGTAGGTGACCTTTGAGGACTCAGCGGAACTGAAGAGGCCAATAACAACTCTGATTTTGAAAATGATGTTGATGGCAAATGGGGACATTTTCAATTAGAAGTTACAGGATAGCAATAGGACAAATGAAACTAGCACGAAATCTGTTGTCTGGTACAGAAGAAGTTATTGAATCTGAATACTTTTATGGGACATACAGTTTATCACAGTTTCCACCTGCTTTTGCTGTGTTCTCCAATTTTATTCCCTGGTTAATTCTTGGAAGCATTTGTGGTTTAGAGTCCAAAAGATTGTTGACATTGATCCTATGCAAAGTTTTAGAATACATCATTGCAAAGATGAATGGTTTGTAAAAAAAAAATGAAGAAAAGAGTGATTTCTGAGACACAGGGCAAATAGTTTTCAACAGACTCCTTTCTTTGGTAGTATTTAGTAGAAAAAATCAGTAAATTGGGACAGTAGACACCAAAAGATTCTGTCAGGGTATAACCTATTCAACATGTCTGTCAATGATTGATGGTACTGATGAGTCATGTCCAAATGACATTTTCTGGCATCTTTCTAAATAATATACTTGAATGACAGTTTTTTAATTTGTTAGTTTTAGTTGGTATTTCAGAATTTCTATTTCTGTAGTTGAAGATCTAGTGTTCTTAACGGAATCAGAATAACATTCATGATCTAATATATTAAGTAATTTGGGCAGTGAGTTTCTTAAAACAGGGTAAAGATATAAGTTACCTCCCACAAAAAGCTGTCATTAGAAAACAAAACAAAACAACTCTCCTACATAAAATATGGACATGTTTAAAAATTTCTCTACATTATCACGATCATTTCCACTCCTACTCAGTTTTTTCCTAGTCAATCTGTTTAAGGTTAGTTTAGAGCATCTGAGGTTTCAAAGCAAAAGGGAGTATATTTCCTCATCTTTTTGCCATGCTCATTTAAAAATAGTACACCGAGAGTAAGTTGCCAATGATCTGTTTAGCATGTGCGGTTCTACCTCTACCTAAGGAAGAACTGGATAATTCTGTTGTCATTGTACAAAGACCTTTGACAATGAACTGTCTGTGTGATCATGAAAAAATCATCTCTGAGTTTTTTTTTCTCATTGGGAAGCATGGAATTATTATTGCATACCTTAAAAGGTTGTTGTGAAGATTATAGGAGATTATATATAGCATTTACATTAAACAAAATGCTTGCTATGTGCCAGCAGTGTGATAAACTTATCAGATACATTGTTTTATGTGTGATTCATAATAAATCAGTTATTAGTTGGGTACCTTGCTTAAGTTCCAAGAAAAATCAAATCTGTAAATCTAAAATCCTTGTAGGTTTTCCGCTGACTTTCAAGGAGTATTCTCTAAGCGTTAACTCAACCCACTGGATCTTTCTTCATTGGATACAAACTACGTTTGAAAGAATGACAAGTTCTTCTTCAGTCTCCTTGCAGAGATTACTCACACCAATCATTTATGAGTCCTGATGGTTTTGTAGTATGAAAGAATTCTATAATGTGTGGTGAGAAATTTCACCTTTTTGCTGGCTACTGCCAATAATTTCTCTCCCCTACCTCCTTCTTTTTACTTACTTTCTGCTTAGAATTTTCGGGGAACTTCAAATTCATTGTCTTCTATCATGCAAAACTAAATATCCTTTTTTTAGTTTTGGTATATGATATTCAGACTCTTGAGATCCCACTTTCTACATTATTAGTTGCCAAGGTAGATTTCTTTTTTGAAAACAATCCTATATTTATCAATGTACTGCATTCACATAGTTAAAAGTCAAATAGGTCTAAAGAGTGTATTTTGAATAAAATTAGTCTCCTCTCCTATACTTCCTCATTCTCAAGTCCTGCTCTCCTAATATATCAACTTCATCTCTTTTACAGGTTTATTCTACAATTTTCAACTGTCTATAAATATTTATATTTGTACTAGTATTTCTTAATTTATCAATCTTAGCGTTATTTAGACTTCCTGTTTTGTAATTCAGGATTTGTCACTCTTTAACATTTTTTTAATGTTTGTTTGTTTTTAAGAGAGAGAGAAAGCAGAATGTGAGCAGGGGCGGGGAGGGGCAGAGAGAGAGAGGGAGACACAGAAGTCGAAGCAGGCTCCAGGCTCTGAGCTGTCAGCACAGAGCCACACACGGGGCTCGAACTCACAAACCGTGAGATCATGACCTGAGCTGAAGTCGGATGCTCAACTGACTGAGCCACCCAGGCGCCCCAGGATTTATCATTCTTAATACAGACTCCCCACCCCCCACATACATATGTGTTCCCTCATGCTGTTCTCAAGGTATAGTTTAGCACACATTTAATTAACTCACCACTCAGTTTCCATGTTATTGAGTAGTGAAATACGATTTACTGTTGAGACTAATAGTATACTATGCTTCTTCTTTCCCAAATTTACTCTATTATTTACTATTAAAAAAATTTTTTTAATGTTTATTTATTTTTGAGAAAGAGAGGGACAGAGCATGAGTGGGGGAGGGGCAGAGAGGGAGACACAGCATCCAAAGCAGGTTCCAGGTTCTGAGCTGTCAACACAGAGCCCAACGTGGGGCTCGAACTCACAAACCATGAGATCATGACCTAAGCCGAAGGCGGACACTTAACCGACTGAACCACCCAGGTGCCTGTATTATTTTACTATTTTTATTATTTTGTTACATTCTCCATTTTCCATTTTTTAAAAAGTTCCAATAAAGCTGTCGACACTAATATTTTTTCACATATTAAAATATAAAAGATAACAAATTAATTTCCTTACCTTAAATTTTTTCATGTGAAAACCCCATCAACCTTCTTCTACCTTCTTCAACTTCAGCCGGTTACCCTCTAAGCCTCATGGACAGATGTCCAGCCTGGAGCTTCCTTCGGTCTTCTTCAGTGTTTGGTCCTATGTCTAGGATGCCATGTATTCCTGTTTATTGGCTTATTCCCTTATTTTGCTGAAGCTCACCTTCCAGCATCTCTCTGACAAAGGGTACATAGCAGTTTATTTGAATCCTTGCATGTCTGAAAATGTATTTATGCTACCTTCACATTTGATTGACAGTTTAACTAGAATAGTGTGCACCTACCATTTGATTGGAATAGTGGCCATTGAGTATCACTCAAACATCTCCCTGTATTTTCATGATTCTTTACCGTGTGAATTCTGTCTTTCCAAGGTACAGGCCAGAATACTCCTTTCGCCATTCTCCTTTGAAACTATAGGTGTAGTTATGTTATGAGATAAACCAGTACAAGGTTTCCTTTCAGAAGCAAGTAGCTTTGGGTTTTATAGGAAGCAACCATTTTGCTGGTCAAAGTTCAGAGGCATGTGGTATTCAGGGGTGGTGGTGTCATCAGTGCTGGTGGCAGGAGTAGTTGCAGTGAATCCCAGTGCATGGTTGGTGGAGGGATAAAATAGAACAATTTCCCTATCACAGTGGTTCTGCATTGTGGTTCTGGACCTTGGTACTGGGACTGTGATCTTGAGCTTATTTTTCTAGCCTGCCAATGATTCAGTGAACTTTCTTCTGTACTTTAGGAAATTAATTTTTCTTAGCCTACAGTGTGCCTTTTCTTGTTTGCATTTAAGACTGATACAATTAGTATGGAATACTAGATAAGAATAATTTTGCATAGGAAGTTAGATATTTGATTTCACTGTGATTGAGTATCTAGTGTTGCTGATGTCCTGTGATGCCTATTATATTACAAGGATGTGTGTGTGAGTGAGTGAGTGTGTGTGTGTGTGTGTGTGTGTGTGTGTAAGCTTTTAGAATCTTCTCTTACCTCTTGATAAAATTTCTAATGACGTTTTTTGCTTACTTTTATGGGTATTCCTGAACACTCTCTTTCTGGAAGATTATTTCTTTCAGTTCAGAGAAGTCTAATATTATTTTTTTGATAATTAGATGCTGGAAAGCAGAGTGAAGTTCTCTTTTTGTTATTATGTCCTTTTATATTTTATCTTATTTTTACATTTTAGCTTATTTTCCTGTATTTCTCAACTTTAACTTCCATCTCCACTTTTGATTAAAAAAATCTGTTATAATATCTTTAATTTTCAGGAGCTCTTTTTTTTAATTGTAGGACAGTTCTGTTTTCAATGCATCATTTTCTAGTTTTATAGAAAGACCAGTGTTTCTCAACATTTATCTGTGGGGTTAACTTTCTTCATCATTGCCTTTATCCTCTTGTTTGTTTGTTTCTGTTTGTTTTGATCTTTCACTTTGGAGATTTTTCTCAAACGTCTGGTAATTTTTGGTGTTTCATTTATATTAAAAATTATGTCACCAAAATTCCAATCAGAAGTTCTGTTTAAGGGTGGATAGACTTGTCATCTCATGGCCTTTAGCATAGAGCCATTTATTTTATTGAGTGTCACCCAAACGTTAGTGTGTGTAAGTTTAGTTACTCTACACAAAAATTCTGTAGCTTAATTCCTGATAGGGATGGAGTTCTGAGAAACCTATAGTTGAGTATGTGAACTTATATATAATTCCTGCCTTTTCAGTATCACCCCTTTTTCAGTGTGTCTGTTGTTCCCAGTAGGGGCCTTATTGACTCCCATTTCTCCAGAGGAAAACATATCCTGCCTCTCACATTGCTGAGGTTGCCTGGGTGCACAGAGAAAGAAAGGGAATCTGGGTGGGAAAGTCCCGTATCTCCACTTGCTATGAGTGTAGGCCTTTAACTATTTCTCCATGTTCATTCCAACTCATTCCTGTTCTTGTAGTGCTGATTTTGGAAGCTGAGCTTGCAGGTGTATTGTCAGGTTCACTGGCTGGTTTCTGTTTTGGTGTCCTGTGACGTGCTGTAGGCTTTAACTTTCTATATTCTGACATGTCACTTATCATTCCTCCATCTACTTTTTCTTTTTCAAATATTGTTGAAATAATTCCTCTCATTGTTTCCTTCTCTCTCATTCTCTATGTTATGGGTTAATAACATGCTAATTATTTAATCTGTCATTTCGGTGTAATTTTGGACAGATTAAAATGAATTTTGTGGTGATTCTATATATAACCAAATATTCTCATTTTTTCCCAACAATGACAACCCTTTCAATGAGGAATTCTGGTATCTGCTATTAAACTAATAAAGTGACCAACTCATCACTGTGAAAGAGGTGTATTGTTTCTTTAACACTCAATAGAACAAGATTCAGAGGGGTTAATCAACTTGTTCCGAGTCAAATCCACTTAGTAAGTGGCAAAGCACTGATTCAGATCCAGACCAGTATGATTCTGAAGGCCATGCTGTGGCTGTTAATCATCACTTAGTGTATCAGATACTTAACACATCACAAGTTCTCAATGATGGCAGCTACTGGTACTGTCAGCTCACAAGGAGAATATTCAGTGTTTGAGCAGATGTTATTCTTAGAGTGAGTGAGGTAATCCTTATACGTAATATCTAGAGTAATTTAATTTAAGCCTAATAGCAGTAGATAACATAATTAGCACGTTTAAAAACTTACTGTGATAGGTACAATATTACCTTCCCTCCCAAAAGATGTCTACATCTTAATCCCCAGAAAGTGTGATGATACTAGGTTATATGGCAAGGGCAATTAAGGTCACAGATGGAATTAAAGTTGCTAGTCAGCTGACCTTGAGATACCAGGTAGGCCCAATTTAATCCTAAGAGTTCTTATAAGAGGAATAGGGAAACAGAAGAGAAAGAATCAGAAAGATGGCAACATAAGAATTCAGCCTTACAATGCTGGCTTTGAAGACAGAGGAATGGGGCCAAGGAAGGAAGGAAGTCAGTAGCCTCTGGAAGCTGGGAAAGGCAAGAAAACTGGTTATCGCTTAATGTCTCCAGAAGAAATGCAGCCCAGGCAACAATTTGATTTTAGCCTTGTGAGACTCATTTCAGGTTTCTGATCCCCAGAGTTGTAAGATAGTCATTTTGTTTTAAGCCACTAAATTTATGATAATTTGTATAGCAGCAGTAAGAAATGAATACATTTATTAAATAAAAGTGTGTGTGTGTGTGTGTGTGTGTGTGTGTGTGTGTGTATACCTTACCAGAAGAAAAAGATGATAAATACTCAATGACATGGTGTGATTAAATAGTAACCTTAGAGATGGATGGCAGCTTGGAGAGGAAGGAGTAACTGGAGCTGCAAAGGCCCCCCCAGTGGTCAGGGTAGAAGGGAATCCATTTTCATCTTGGACACAGACAGGATAATGTCTCTTCTTGCCTCAAGATTTTTTAAATGCCCCTAATTTTGCCACAGTATGCAGAGTGCAGACCTTGTCACAGCACACACAAGTTGGGGAGAACTGATGGACAGAGGAAATAAACAGAAGCCAATCCTAGTGCAATGTGACTTAGGAGCTGGTGTTCTTCTATGCATAGTGGAGGAAACAAGGCTCCATGGTATCAACTAGTGAACACTATTTCTAAAGTGGCCTATTATCTACTTTAGGCATAGGGGCTGGATTTCAGGGGGGAAGTGTTCCCGGGTAGCACCAGTCGGGAAGTGAGGCAGAGAAGAGAAGGAAGCCAATGTTCTAAGGAGAAGATTACCCACAGTGACAAAGCAGGGCTCAGTCCTGTTGGATTGTGCAGGACACAGCTCTGATTTGTTCCCCTGAGGAGTGAAGAAACTGTGCTGTTTCTTTACCAACTTCCCCTTTGTTAGTGGTTGGGAGCTGCTCTTGAGACATTCATCTCTCTGCCATCTCCAGACTCCCCTGAGCATGGGCTGAGCATTCTTTGGCAAGTGGATAAAGCTGCTGTAAAAAGCTGCAAATGAGTGGAATACGAAGCCCTCCACAGGTATGGGAATAGACAATACCAAGGATTTATGTTCTGCTATCTTACCAGTCATGGCACAGAGACAATAGACATATATGGCATAAGAATCTATGAGATACCTGAAATTTTATCAGCAATATGTAGAAGGAGAAGAATCAGATTGTCCACAGTGGAAACAATTTTCTTGGCCACACTGATTAATAGTCGCTGATTTCCTAAAGAAGAGGGATTAGGAATTGATATAAAACACTGCATAGCATGTCAGTGTGAAGCATATGGGGATCTAGATATAGAGAAACAGATATGTGGACTCAAACCTGAGAATTGTGGCCAACATTTAGGGCCCAAAGGAGACCAGATATATAGTACCAAGTGTGTGTCCAACAAGGTTTATTGTGTTATGCATGTGTCCTACATTTTACTTTCCTTTTCTAGAAACACAAAAAAATCAAAGCCCCAATAGGCACACTTACCAAAGTATGAAAATTGCAGGTGTACAATATGTGGTTGAGAATGCAGGTCAAGGGATTGGTTGTGCCCTTCTTCCTTCCCTGAAGGTAGAACAGTTGGGAGCATCATCTTCATGCACTAAGAACTGTCGTTTAAAGTAATAGCAGTCTCAGACTATACAAGTTCACAGCAGGCTTAACTAACCACAGCAGATGTAATGGCTCAGAAATGAACAATGTAAAAATAAGTCAAAATAAGAAACATTTGTATATAACTTGTATTTGAAGACTATAGTCAATTATATACCAAGATCTGGCAAAACAAGATGAAAAATGGTTTCTTTTTGCATGTTTTATTCTCCAATCTGTTAAGGATGAAGTATTAAAATGAAAAACAAAAACAAGAATTTTGGAACCAGATGAGTGTTCAAGTGCTCTTACTTTAATGGTTACTAGCTTTGACCTTGACCATGTTTTATGAGTCTCAATTCTTCCATCTGTCAAAGAGATGATGCCTTCCTCAGGTGGTTTTAGTGGGAAGAAATTGGATTAATACACAAAGTTTCTTTATTGTAGACTTTGAACTGAATGTCCATCCTTGCTTCTCCTTATACAGCCCTGGGCTTTCTTGGAGTAGAAGGTGTATTTGCTTCATTGTGATTAAGTTCAAGCTTGTTTACTGATGCTCCTTTGAACTTCTATGTAGTGTCCTAGCTACTGGTGATACCAAAAAGAACAGAACACAGATTCTGTCTTTGAGGAGTTCAAAACATAATGGAGGTGTAGAAAATAAATTGTCTCAGAACACTGTGTTATACACAATAGTAGAAGCATATACAAAATATTAAAGGAGCTCAGGTAATGGGGTAATTTATTCTGCCAAGGAAATAGAAGGGAAAATAGGAGGCCAAAGAAAGGAAGTAATATTTGAGCTGTGCTTTGAAGAATAAGTTAGACTGTTTATTTAAAAGGGGAAAAAAGAGAGAATACTGAAAGCAGCAGGTTCATCTTGAGAATTGTGTCTTGGGGCACCTGGGTGGCTCAGTTGGTTTAGCGACCAACTCTTGATTTCAGCTTAGGTCTTCATCTCAGGGTTGTGGGATTGAGCCCCATGTCGGGGCTCCATGTGTGGAGCCTGCTCAAGATTCTCTCACTCCCTCTCTGTCCCTCCCCTGCTTGTGCTGTCTCTTTCTCAAAATAAATAGATATTAAAAAAAAAAAAAGAATTGTGTGTCAAGTGCCCTTATATGCATCAGTCTGACAGCCAAGCAAACAGTTGTTATGGCCTTTTTTAAGTTTGCCTCCACTAAGTATACCCTGAATCATTTTGTAGAGAAAGCTGATGCTTGATTTTCATAACTGTTATATGGGTCACTTGATTAATATTTGTGCTATCATTTTTAATTTATTTGGATTGTACAGAAGGGTGAACCAGTTCAGAAGTCCAACTTAAACAAGTTTAACCATTTTAGAATTAGCCCACAGAACAGAAAAGTAAAAAAAAACAAAAAAAAAACAAAAACAAAAAACAAAACTTACAGAAAGCCTCTCATAGGGAAAGAACAATCACAGACTTCATAGACTTCATTTTATTTTTAATTCCAGAAGATATACTATCAAATTACCAATATGTAAGGATTTAGAGTAAAAGACAAAACTTGACATTTTTGGCTAAGTATGGCATACACATTTTGACCCATGCTTCCTCCTAAAACCCCAATAAAAGGAGAATAATATGATCTTTTTTAAGTTGTGAATCCACAATGGCAAGGAAAACAGTAGAGGAGATGACAAGAAAGCTAAAATCAGACTGAAGGAAGTTGAATCTAAGTTGGGTAGGGGATGGATCTCAGTAGCAAAGCAGGGTGGACCACACAGAGATACGAGGTGTTTTTGACACAGGGAGAGGGAGCTGGACTGAAAAACAGGAGGATTATAATTGGACAAGCTGTTTAAGAAATCGACCCCTGTTTTTCCCCTTCAGCCCACAAGGTCAGGTACCCATTGTTCCCTTCTCCTGAATAAAGGCAGGTGGATTATCTGGAGAGGTGGAGTCAGTGAGATTCTGAGTTTAGGACATGAGGTATGGAAATTTCAGAGGAGGAAGGTATGAATATATATGTGGAAGAAGGATCAGAGAACTGCTGAATTTCTTTTTAAAGCCTTGTAGAGTTATTTTAACAACATAAATAACTTTGTGCAGAAACACTTCAAAAGGGAAATCTCCTCTCTTCTCACTGTAGGACTTGATGATTAAGAGATTCTCTCAGGCCCTCAACATAAAATCGTTTTATTTGGGGTACATATGAATATTATGCACCCAAATATTTTTATTCAGGTATTACTTCAGTATTCTGGAGAGTTGAGAAGAATGTGTAGGATAACAAGGAGATGTATAAAGCAAAAATTTTTCTCCTTATCATTTTATTTACTAGATTTTTCTTCACTAAACTATCAAAATAACAAAAATTTAATTTATTAGAAAAACTGTCCTGATTCCAGATGTCAGAAGTGTTAGAATAGAACTAGCAATTTAAAAAGTTTCAGCTTATCTTTGGCTCAACCTCTTGCAAATAACTCAATGATTTATGCTCAATTTTCTGTCAAATGTAAATAAGATTTGCATCTTGTTCAGTCAAACACATAACAACATTGATTTAGCGCCCCACAGTGAGCTGAGCAGTGAGTGAAATCCTTCTCTGCAAACGATGACATCTTATCTCAGTGCCTCCGAGGCCTCATATAAAGCATTTTCTTATTACCGAAGTGTTCCTTACTCCCAAGATGAACTTGACATATTGAGTGTATGACTAAAAATAACCTGATATTTTTCTTAATCCAAAAGTTTTATTTCCAAATGAGTATTGTTCTTTTTAAAGTATTCACCTTGGAAAATTAGATACTAAATAGTACTTCTTCCTTTGATTATATTTACCTGGCAGGGGAGACACCATGATCAGGAATTTCCTTCAGAACTGGAAGCATGGTGTTCATCCCTATCCTGAGACTAGACTAAGATCATTTGACACCAAGTCTTGTGAGTAAGTTAGATAAGAAAGTCAATGAGTTCCTGTAGCTGCCCTTGTGGTGAGCATAGTAGCATAATGTGTAAACTTGTCCAGTCACCATGTTGTTACCTCTAAAACTGATGTAGCATTGAATGTCAATATACTCAAATAAAAAATTAAAACAAACAAAACAAAACCAAAAAAAAAAACACCCCAGAAAGTCAGTAAGTTCCATACTCAGGAAATGGAGTTGAGGAGGGACAGTGCAGAAATGCTTCTGGGTTTTGTGTGTGACTGCTAGACAGTTCTAGCAGCTGCAGATGTTTTTCTCTAGGTGACTGTCTCAAAAGAGGTTATCCATTAGATATAGAAATGTTAATAGGTAAAATAGCTCATGGATGAACACTCCCACCTCTTACACCTTACTGGTCAGATATATTTTCACTCAGTGCTTTTATTCGTTCTTGGTATGCGGAGCTGCCTTCATGGCAGCTTCATTTATCTTAATTTGTCAACTCCTACGAGGTCATTATTCTGCAAACTTAGTATAGCATCGTAATCAATCAGGTAATTAAGATACTTTTTTGTTGTTGTAGATGATGAATTTAATAATGGAGATAATGCACACACATTCGGGGACTACTGGAGTGTGCACAGAGCGTAAAGCAAACACAACACAGCACATCTTGAGACTGTAGGCAAGAGCATAGTTAAAGTCCTGAAGGTTAAAACAGTGGCGAGGGTGGCTGGGAGGCAGGTGAGTTGAAGAAGTATTTATAAATTATGGGATGTGGGCCTTTCAGATCCTTTAGTCAAATTCCCTCCTTCTCCCAAATTTTATATAGGAGTAATGAAGTCCTAGGGAGGTGAGTTTCCTAAATACAAATGGGAGAACAGGACTCCAGTTCAGGATTTGGGGCTTAATGGTTGTAGCTTTCTTTTATTTCTTTATGGGCTCTCTCCCTTCTCCAGGCTTCACGCTACCTTTGATGTATATAGTTTGTCTTCAATGCTTTCTTGCCTAAAATCTCATTCCTCTTGTTTTTTCCCTTTCTTCACTGGAACTCTGTGCTAAGAATTTCCCCTCACATTTCTTTCCTCTCAACTTGAAGTTCTTTTATATAAAAGGGGGAAGGTTCCAAAAGCCTCTGATCTAAGCTGGCATAAAATTGCTATGGGTAAGGTGAAAAAGCTAAGAGGAATTTGCCTTTAAACCTTTAACAGCTGAAACCATTGTCAGTGAAATTTCTGGCAATTCTTTTTTTTCTTTTCTTTTTTTTTTTTTTTTTGAGAAGTCTCCTTAGACCCTTCATAAATAGAACTGTATTAAAAATATTACAAAGTAAGTAATCAGCTCCTTTCTCTTCTACTATCAGGAAGATTCCTTATGCTACTTGGAACATAGTTATATATTGTCTGATGGAAGTAATGCATGGAGAAGACAACTGGAGGAGGCTGCACAAACTTAATTTCCATTCTGGGCCTGCACCTAGGCTTGGAAGAGAGGGAAAGGTCCAGAAGGCAAGAAGAGGGCAACAAGAAACAGGAGATGGAGTAGTGAAAGTGAGAGAAAGTTTGGAGGAATTTTGAGGTATGGGTTAGAAGAGTGTTAACAGCCGCTTCAGGGAGCAGTAATTCAGGAAGAGGCAGATGTGGGCAAAAGGGATTTTAAGAAGTCTTTTGTGTGAGTCGTTAGATACAGTTTTTCCTTTTTTGCCTCCCCAGAGATTAAAGTATATGCTTACTTCTTTTCAAGTTGTTGAGAAATTGGATGTTTTTTGATTGAGTGCATCCCCATGCCAAGATGGGCCTCAAAGTTGGAGCAAGAACTCCCAGTTTCATTTGGAAAATACAACTATCTTTATTTTGATGCCCTCCCTCTTTCCCACAACACCTAATCCAATTTTTCAC
Source organism: Panthera leo (assembly GCF_018350215.1). Taxonomy (NCBI): domain Eukaryota; kingdom Metazoa; phylum Chordata; class Mammalia; order Carnivora; family Felidae; genus Panthera; species Panthera leo. The sequence goes on from NC_056687.1 coordinate 56,288,130, forward strand.
AGTCTGCATAATAGGAAAAATGACTGTATGGCAGGAACCAAAAGTATGAAATGGAATATAAATTTAATTGAGGCTTATAAACAGCTGAGAAGAGGAAATGGTGACCTACATGCTAAGTGTTTTTACTGTCTTCTCTGTTTTTGAAATATTATAAAGATTAACTGTGGCAAATGAAATGTATTGACTTGGTGGCTGGTTAACAAATCTAGTCCCTGACCTATGAGATTAAATTTTCCAATACACTTCCAAGACACTGTCATTACTATCTTATCCCATAATATGGGTGAAGAGAGGTCCTGAATGCACTTATTATACGACCTTAATAAGTATCTGGGGCAGCATTGGAGATATATAAAGAACACTTTTCACTCTTCTTGGCACCCCTTTTCCTGCCATAAGTCTAACCACCCCCCCATTATCTCCTGGTCTGGAGTGTGACACTAATCTAGATGACTGTTTCATTGCAGGCTCTTTTTTCAATCACAATAAAAACAGAAGTGGCAGGATATTAGAGGCAAAATGGATAGTGCTAAAAAAATTACAGTTTAACTTCTCATTTATCAATGTAATTGAAAGTTACTAGCAGGGTGTGTGGTGCCAGTGTTTCTATCAGGCAATGAGTAATCTATTTATGCTGCATAATTCATCCTTCTGAGGTTCTAATGAGGATTGCTTAATTCAGGTTTTAATCATACCTGACAAATCATCGTTGAAGTTGGCATTGGGCTTGTTCATAGGTGCCTTTTGCCTGCTAGGTTGACATAGCTCAGCTTCATCTCCCTCTCTGCATGTTCCTTTCAGGCTTCACTTAACTATAACAACAACAAAAGAGTACTGGTTTCCTTCAACACCAAAATGCAAAATGATTCTGGTCTTTTTTTTTTTTTCTTTTTTGAATACTCAATGCCATTAGTAGCAACTGTTTATTTATTTTGAGAGTGAGAGAGAGGCACAGAGAGGGAGAGAGAGAATCCTAAGCAGGCTCCATGCTGTCAGTACAGAGCCCAACACGAGGTTCCATCTCATGAACCATGAGATCATGACCTGAGCTGGAATCAAGAGTCAGATGCTGAACTAAGCCCCCCAGGTGTCCCTATTAGTTTTTAATATTGAAAAAATATTTTTTATTGATGTGTAATTGTCATGTAATATTATATTAGTTTCAGGTATACAACATAGTGATTTGATATTTGTATAAACTACAAAATGACCACATTGTCTGTATTCTATGTGCTGTACATCCTGATGACTTACCTATTTTATAACTGAAAGTTTGTATCTTTTGATCCCCTTCACCCATTTTACCTTCCCCACAGACCTCCTTTCCCTTGGCAGCCATCAGTCTATTCTCTGTGAGTCTGGTTTTGTTTCACTGTGTTCATTTGTTTTGCTTTTCAGATTCTACATTTAAGTGAAATTATAATAGTTGTCTTTTTCTGTCTTATTTCACTTAGCATAATACCCTCTAGGTCCATCATGTTGTTACAGATGGCAAAATTTCATTCTTTTTTATGGCTGAGTACTATTCCATTATATATATAGCACATCTTTTTTTTCTTTTTTTCTTTTTTTTTTTTTTTTTTAATCTATTATCTGTCAGTGCCTGGGGTAGGGTCATGTCAATGCCTCTCCTACCTGTCTTGATATGGTCCTTTTATTTATTTATTTATTTATTTATTTATTTATTTATTTATTTATGGTGGAGCAAGTGTTGAGGTAATGAATTTTTAGAAGGAATTGTTCCAAACATAGCTGTACATTTGTTGTGTCTGTGGAAGGAGGTGGATTCAGGATCTTCCTAAAATCCCTAAAATCTCCACTTTGAACTTCCTTCCACATTGGAGATATTAAAGAAGGAAGAAGTCTTTTTTTTTTTTTTTTTTTTTTTTTTTTTACAAATAAATGTATCTTGTTTTACAGAGTGTATGTGTTCCTTGAGCAGGTTCATGTTTCACTTTTTGCTCTTGTTCACTAATATACTTGACTCAGATAGGATCCATCTGCTGATTAGTGGTGGTGGTGGTGGGGTGCACCAGGTCAGATGCAAGTAGGAGCCCCAGAGCCTGCAAGATGACATCTCATTTGAAAAACAAAACCAGTCTTTTTCCAGGAGAGAGTACACAATACACAGGAGATTCATGACACACAGAGAAATGGTGCTTTAATGTATGAATTGTAATATTGCAATAATGAATGTCAGAACCTGTAATCTTCATCCACTGACATGTGGTATGGGAAAAATTCTCATCAGTTAGCTTTTGCACTCAAATGGGATTTTGACCTCTAAAAAGGGCAGTGGGTACTCTCACTTCAGGTTTTCTGTAAAAACAGCTCTATAATTCCATGGAGCTTCTCAGTTTCCAAATCCCTTTAACATATATTATTTCATTTTTTTCTCTTCACAATAACCTTTTGAAGTAGTTAATACACATAACAACACCCCATTTTATAGCTAAACAAACAGAATCAGAAAGGGTAATTTATTTGCCTAAGGCCACACAGTTGGAAGTAATGGAGCGTGACCTTAAACTCAGTTATGTCACCTCTAACACTTGTGTCCTTTCCACTGCTGCTGGCACCCCATTCACATTAGGGGAGACCAGCCTCTGACAGAATTCAGGCTGTACCTCTTGATTTTCACCATGATCTTAGAAATAAGATTGTTTATTTAGGCCATCTGTAATTTTTTGGGAGGTTGTGAAAACAAGAACCCCTACAGGTCTGTTTGTAATTTTAAAGTTGTTTGCTGTTTATCAAGCCTATGTTTGATTACAGATTGTATCAAATGCAGACACTTTTGACTTAGAGGATACTAAGTCCTAACTGTGGGTACTAGACACACTGCTCTAAAATCAGATGTTGTTCTCTCTAAGTATAATAGTAAATCCCCAGTCTCATTCTTTTGCTGTAGCTCACAGAAATAGTTATCTGGGAGGAACAGAAGAGAGACACAGATTACCAGTTATTTAATGCAGAGTAAACCAAGGGCCAGTGAGGTTAAATATTTTCTCTAAGGACAATAACTCACTACTTGAGTCTTTCTTTAGATCATCTGAGTCAATTATCATTGCCTCTGTGGAGGCATTTAAAGATTATTTACCAAAGTTCTACTGTAGGCATTACTGAGGGTGGTTTGGAGCCAGAAGCTCTTCTGAATGACTTGCTCCCTAAGCATTCGAAGTTGAAAATTTGAGCTAGTTGGGGACTAAGCCAGGTTACAACCTCTTTTTCTGCATCTGGCCTTACCTGTTAAATAGCATTACCCAAAAAAACTTCATTTTGTTTTGTGTAGGACAAGTGTCCTTCATTTTTATCAAAGTGGACAAGTAGGGGCTTGAAAACTTGGCTTCTAGCCTATCATTGATGGACACAGGAGAAAATCCACAGGCTGTGATATGCAGGTGAATAGCATATGGAGGAGGTAAGCTGGGCAAACCAAAGGCAGACAGTCTTGAAGTTTGGAGCAAAGACCTCCTTGGTAAACTGACTTTTCCTGATAATATCCTTCATTACCATGAGTTGGGGAGAATGCTGAAACAGGGAGGAGATTGTGAAGTGTTGAGATCAGAGAAGGCATTTAAAACTGCACATTTTTAAGAATTAAGAGAGTAGGATGAGCACATGATCTTATTTACCTTATCTGTTCCAAACCCAGTGAAATTATAGACTTATCTTTTAAACCATAAATACTTTGGAAGTCATGAAACACCAGCAAGGAAGAACCCATTCTGAAGAATTTATGGAAGACTAAAAGCAGATGGATCTAATTGGCAGGAAAAAAAAAAAGAGTAGGAATAAATTTGCCCTAAATTGGTGCAGAGAGTTGCCAGAAAGGAAATTTTGGAGAAACTTCAAGCTTAGAATTAAGTGTATAGATAAAAAATGGGAAATAGTGCTATGGTTAGGTTAACTTCTCAGAGTGTACCTGCTGTAAGATTTGTCCCCTCAATTCTCCATGCTCCCTTTTTATGGGGCTTCTGGCTTTAGAATATGCTCCAGGATGAAGTGTTGAGACTGCCTCACCCAATTAACAGGTTTAATGTAGACATAGTTCTTATATTAGAGGATGAATAGGCAAGCGAGGTACCTTGAGATAATTAGACTTTTACAATAGACAGATTTAAAAAAAAGGCAACACCTTTAGAAGTAAAGTGAAATAGTTTTTTTTTTAACTTCGTCAGAACTTTCCTTACTTTGGCAAACTTGGGAATCCTTAGCCTGCCTGCTCCCACCCAACCATGCACGTTAAGGGGAGTTTATCAATATCCTCAACCCATCCACAACCCATCCATGAATGCCAGCTTCCCCTTCCCCCACCTCCATGGATTACAGGAAAAGAAATGTCAGAACCACGGAACTCAAGTTGGGTTCTTGTATCAATAAAGACTGATCTTCACCTATACATAAGGATAGAAAATGAAGATCCATCAAACATTTGCGATAAATCACAGTACAGACAGGAGGACCATATGAAAAAACAGAAACAATTCAAGTAAAAACATAATTTTGGAAATAGATTATAACCTCATACAAATTTATTTTTTAGTAACCGCAGAGATTGGTGATAATTTATATTCATAAACAAGACCAAGAAACTATGGAGAACAAGCAGTGAGAAGCCAAAAGCAATTTCTATTAAATAATAATACATGCAACAAAAAGAATTAAGAAAAAGGCTAAAATTGTGGATGGGTATTGCTGAAGAACAAATTATTAATCTGAAAGTTAAATTTGAAATTTAAGGCAAGACCAGAAAGAATGAAGATAGTAAATAGTAACTTATCAAAATGATAAATAATCTCTTAACAGACTTCTCTAGTCAAACTGTAATAAAGTGTCAGGGTGAATACTTATTTTTGTAGAAGCAAGACTTCATCACTCACACATACATTATGGAATAAAAAGGTAATTTGGAGACATGGTCCTACAACATGGTGAAGGAATGGAAGTAAAAAGAAGGTATGCAATACAAAAAAGAATTAAAAAACCCACACACCCAAAACAATAGAAATTAGCTATCATCCATAGGAGTGAAGGTAGGAACAAAATGGAAAAAATCTCTTATACTAAACATTATCATCTTAAGGATTTAAGTATCAAAGCTTTAATAATATTTGCTTCTCTGAGTGTAAAAATACAACAATAAATACAAGCACTTCACTATCAAAATGATAGTGATAAAACTGTGATTAAACTATGATATTAATGACAGAAACAGATTGTATTAAATATAAAATATACCTACATTCTTTAAAACATTTTTTAAAATATTTTTTTATAAATATTCATTTTTGAGAGAGAGAGAGAGAGGCAGAGACAGAGGAGCAGAGGATCCAAAGCAGCTTCTGCGCTGACAGCAACAAGCCCGATGAGGGGCTTAAACTCACAAACCATGATCATGACCTAAGCCGAAGTTGGACACTTAACCAACTGAGCCACCCAGGTGGCCCTTACATTCATTTTTTTGAAGTTTATGTATTTTGAGAGAGAAAGTGTGTACACAATTTGGGGAGGGGAAGAGAGAAAGGGAGAGAGAGAATCCCAAGCAGGCTATGCACCGTCAGTGCAGAACCTGACTTGGAGCTTGATCTCGTGAATCATGAGATTATGACCTGAGCTGAAATCAAGAGTCAATTGCTTAACCAACTGAGTCATCCAGGCACCCCCTATGTACATTCTTTTTACAGAAGATACATACAAACAAGATGGCAGACATATATTAAATACAGTGGGTTGTTACAAAAGTGTGTTTAGTACACAGTAAGAAAAAGAAAGCTAATATCAACACTTGGAAGATTTCCATTCTAATGTATTACATGAGAACAAGAGATACTTTATATCGGGAAAAATAATGAATCAGAAAGTTTTAATTTTTATTAACATTTCTTGTCATCATAATATCAAGAGATATGAAGCAAAATCTAGTCAGAGAAATAAACAAATCCATGACCTTAATGGGAGACCTTAAAATTTTTAAAAAGCTTATAATAGACAAAAAGATGCAGCACAAATGGAGGAGGGGCAGAGAGAGGGAGGGGGGGGGAGAGAGAATCCCAAGCAGGCTCTGTGCTACCAGCACAGAGCCTAATGGGGGTCAAACTTACAAGCTGTGAAATCATGACCTGAGTCAAAATCAAGAGTTGGACATTTAATCAACAGAACTACCCAGGTACTCCTAATGGGAGACTTTAATATCGCTGTCTTAGGAGTGCCTGGGTGGCTCAGTCGGTTGAGCATCCAACTCTTGATTTAGGCTTGGGTCATGATCTTAGGGTTGTGGGATCAAGTCCTGTGTTGGGCTTAGCGCTGAGTGTGGAGCCTGCTTGGGATTCTCTTTCTTTCCCTCTGCCCATCTTCCTGCTTGTATATGCTCTTTCTTTCTCTCAAAATTAAAAAAGAAATATTGCTGTCTTAGAAATTTATGGATGAGGGGAATGATAAGGTAATCATTTGAATAAATAGTTTATAGAAGTAGTTTGAATAACATAATTCCTGCTTCTTTATAATAGGTATGTTATATGTAAGTTTGTGTCAATAAACAGAAAGTACACATTTTTTTTTTCAAATGCCCAAGAAACATTTATAAAAATTGAGCATATTATTATGCTACAATGTTAGTCTCTACTAATTCTACATAGGAGAAATTATATAAAACAGATATCCTAACATGAGCCATAAAAATAGAAATTAAGCAAAAGAGTATATTCAAAATAAAGGTATTCATTTCATATTCAAAATAAATTTCTGAAATCTCTTGAAGATTAAAGGGAATTTATCTAAATGGATTAAAGAGAATGCTGAAATATATTGTTTTAAACTTTTGGGAAAATAACAAGGATAGAATCACATATAAAAACCCAGCTAACACCATTTGCTGAGAAAATTCATAGTCTTATAATCTATGTCTTCAATTTAAAAAAAGTAGTTACATGAACCAAAGAGAAGAAAAAGAAGCATTAAGAAAAAGGGAGATCAATCAAGTAGAAAATGAAAGCATGAATAAATAAATTAGGTGTAAGAAATATGGTACAACTGTGGTGGATTTAAAACTTAGAATACTATGTGCAACTTTACACCAAAATGTTTGGAGATTGAGTCATGCAATTAAAAATACAGATGTTTTATGGGACACCTGGGTGGCTCAGCTGGTTGAGTGTCTGACTTTGGCTCAGGTCATCATCTCATGGTTCAAGAGTTCAAGCCTTACATTGGGCTCATTGCTGTCAGCACAGAGCCCATTTCAGATCCTCTGTGCCCTCTCTCTGCCCCTCCCCCGCTTGTGCTAGCTCTCTCTCTCTTTCTCTCGCTCTCTCAAAAATAAATAAACTTTAATAATACAGATGTTTTATAAAATATAATATCTTAAATTCAAGGAATGGCAGAATGCTCAAGCAAAAAAGAAAACTGAGAAGTAGTAAAAAATCTCAAATTTAAAAAAGGCATCAGGCCCAAAGATTTTATATTTTACCAGATCTTTAAATACATTATTTAAAATACTTCTGAGCATTAATAAATAGAAAGCTTCTATATTATTCTGGATGATGCAGTAACAAATATTCCAACAATATCAGTAGTTTAACATAGAAAAGTTTACTTGTCAATCAAATTAAATCTGATGAAGGCATATGTGGGACTTTCAGGCAGTCCTTGAATGGTGGGTAAGTTATCAGGGATGCTTGTATTTTGTGCCTAAAGTATTTCAACCCCTTGCTTTCATGTTCACTGAAACAGGGGAAGGGAAAACATGGAGAACTGGAGGGGAGATAATGCCTTTTGAAACTTCTCAACTTATTCTGAGACTAGTTCATGTTTAAACTCAAATTGTAGAGAAGTGCACAAACGCAAAATAAAATAAGATGCAATAAACTGGAAGAAAGAAAAATTTAGATCAATCTCCCCTTCTAACAGAAATGCAACTACTCTAAGCAAAATCTTGATTGATCAAATTCAGCTCTGTAACAGAATTTATCACAGGAATGGAATACTTTTTTAGAGTCAACTAATTATGGATTAGAATAAATAAGATAAGCTGGGGGACACATTGAAATGGTGAAAATATGTTTCACTATACACTAGAAATTAAAAGTACATGGGGAAAAAGACAGACACACACACCTATACCCACCCTACACCCATCCCTGAATGGAAATAATGTAAAAATTTAAAACTTTACAGTAAGATTAAATGAATTCTTAATAAATGGTGAGATGGTCCATGTTTCTGAATGTGAAGACTTTGTTTTGTAAAATATTCACTTACCCAGTGTATCTATAAAATATTTGCAATTCCATCGGAATTCTAATTGACTTTACAATGGATTTAATAGAAAGTGACAAACTTATTCCAAATTTATCTGGAAGAGTGAATTCACAGGAAGAGATAGTAACTTTTGAGAAAAATGAGGGGGTTGCTTTTGATGCTGGATGTTAAAGCCCAAATCACTGGAATACAATGCTGATAGGGCCTGAATGAACATGTAATTTAAAAAGGAGGGTAGTGGGGCGCCTGGGTGGCTCAGTCGGTTGAGCGTCCGACTTCAGCTCAGGTCACGATCTCGTGATCCGTGAGTTCGAGCCCCGCGTTGGGCTCTGGGCTGATGGCTCGGAGCCTGGAGCCTGCTTCCCATTCTGTGTCTCCCTCTCTCTCTCTGCCCCTCCCCCGTTCATGCTCTGTCTCTCTCTGTCCCAAAAATAAATAAACGTTAAAAAAAATTAAAAAAAATAAAATAAAAATAAAAAGGAGGGTAGTAATTCCAGAACATACATGAATTTAAATAAAAAGGATGTATTGAAGATCAGTGGAAAAAAGCATAGTTGTATTCTCTGCGCTGTCAGCACAGAGCCCAATGCAGAGCACAATGCCATGAACCATGAAATCATGACCTGAGCTGAAATCAAGAGTCAGGTGCTTAACCAACTGAGTCACCCAGGCACCATAGAAAAAAGAAGTTTTAAAATGGCCCATAGTCCACCATAATATTAACCTTGGTCAATCAGTGGAAAATATAAAATGCAGACAAAAAGTCTTTTTCTTTCTTTTCCTAGTTTATTTTTTATTTTTATTTTATTTGAGAGAGAACAAGTGTAAGTTGGGGGGGGGGAGGGCCAGAAGGAGAGAGAGAATCCTAAGCAGACTCCACACTCAGCATGTAGCCCATGAAGGACTCAAACCCACAACCCTGGGATCATGACCTTGAGCCGAAATCAAGAGTCAGAAGCTTAATTGTCTGAGCCACCCAGGCACCCTATTTTGTTTCTTAAATTCCACATATGAGTGAAATTACATGGTATTTGCCTTTTTCTGATTGACTTATTTTGCTTAGCATAATATACTCTCGTTCCATCCACATCATTGTAAATGGCGAGATTTCATTCTTTTTGATGGCTAATATTCCATTCCATATACACACACACCACATTTTCCTTACCCATTCATCAGTTGATGGACATTTGGGCTCTCTGTGTAGTTTGGCTATGGTTGATAATATTACTATAAACATTGGGGTGCATGTACCCCTTTGAATCTGTATTTTTGTATCCATTGGGTAAATACTTAACAGGGCAACTGTTGGATCATAGGGTAGTTCTATTTTTGGTTCTTGAGGAACCTCCATACTGTTCTCCAGAGTGGCTGCACCAGTTTGCATTCCCACCAACAGTGCAAGAGGGTTCCCTTTTCTCCACATCCTCCTCAACACTCATTGTTTCTTCTGTTATTTTTAGTGATTCTGACAGGTGTGAAGTGGTATCTCCATGTATTTGATTTGTATTTACCTGATGATGAATGACTTTGAGCATCTTTTCATGTGTCTGTTAGCCATCTGGATGTCTTCTTTGGAAAAGCATCTGTTCATATCTTTTGCCCATTTCTTCACTGTTTGTTTTTGGGTGTTGAGGTTGATAAGTTCTTTATAGATTTTGGTTATTAACGCTTTATTTGATATGTCATTTGCAAGTATCTTCTCTCCTTCCATAGGCTGCCTTTTAGTTTTGTTGGTTGTTTCCTTTGCTGTGCAGAAGCTTTTTATCTTAATGAAGTCCTAATAGTTCAAGTTTGTTTTTGTTTCTCTTGCTTTTGATGATGTGTCTTATAAAAAATTCCTACAGTCAAGGTCAAAGAGTTTCTGCCTGTGTTCTCCTCTAGGCTTTTGATGGTTTCCTGTCTCACATTTAGGTCTTTCATACATTTTGAATTTATTTTTTTGTGTATCGTGTAAGAAAGTGGTCCAGTTTCATTCTTCTGCATGTCACTGTCCAGTTTCCCCGAACTATTTGTTGATGAGACTGTCTTTTTTCCATTGGATATTCTTCCCTGATTTGTCAAAAATGAGTTGACCATATAGAGCAGTGCGACTACAGCTTTATAGTATAGCTTGAAATTGAGAATCATGATGTCTCCAGTTTTGTTTTTCTTTCTCAAGATTCCTTTGGCTATTCAGGGTCTTTTGTGGTTCCATACAAATTTTAGGATTATGTGTTCTAGCTCTGTGAATAATGCTGGTAGGGTATTTTGATAGGTATTACAGTAAATGTATAGATTGCTTTAGGTAGTGTAGACATTTTAACAATGTTTGTTCTTCAGTCCATGAACATGGAATGCTTTTCCATTTCTTTGTGTCCTCTTCAATTTTTTTCATAAGCGTTCTATTGTTTTCAGAGTACAAAAAGTCTTTTTCATACCTGTCCTTTTACCAATATTCTTACCTACAGGTAATCACTGTTTATTTACACAAAAATGTAGATTTACTCAGTGTCTTATAGACATTTTTTTCACCTTTGCAAACAAGGATTTGATGACTATTTTTAGACTGGAATTTTGATTATTATTAGAATATGCATAAGGTTAATTTTTAAATTAATTAATTATTTTTAAAATTTAAATCCAAGTTAGTTAGCATATAGTGCAACAATGATTTCAGAAGTAGATTCCTTTGCCCCTTACCCATTTAGCCCATCTTCTCTCCCACAACTCCTCAATAACCCTCTGTTTTTTCTCCATATTTAAGAGTCTCTTCTGTTTTGTCCCCCTCCCTGTTTTTATATTCTTTTTGCTTCCCTTCCCTTATGTTCATCTGCTTTGTATCTTAAAGTCCGCATATGAGTGAAATCATATGATATTTGTCTTTCTCTGATTAATTTCGTTTAGCATAACACCCTCTAGTACCAACCATGTAGTTGCAAAAGGCAAGATTTCATTCTTTTTGGTTTCTGAGCAATACTCCATTGTACATATATACCACATCTTTATCCATTCATCCATCGATGGACATTTGGGCTCTTTCCATACTTTAGCAATTGTTGATAGTGCTACTGTAAACATTGGGGTGCATGTGCCCCTTCAAAACAGCATACCTGTACCCCTTGTATAAATACCTATTAGTGCAATTGCTGGGTCATAGGGTAGTTCTATTTTTAATTATTTGAGGAAGCTCCATACTGTTTTCTGGAGTGTCTGTACCAGTTTGCATTCCCACTAGCAATGCAAAAGAGATCCTCTTTCTCCACATCCTCACCAACATCTGTTGTTGCCTGAGTTGTTAATGTTAGCCATTCTGACAGGTGTGAAGTGGTATCTCATTGTGGTTTTGATATGTATTTCCCTGATGAGGAGTGATGTTGAGCATTTTTTTATGTGTCTGTTAGGCATCTGGATGTCTTCTTTGGAAAAGTGTCTATTCCTGTCCTTTGCCCATTTCTTCACTGGATTATTTGTTTTTTGGGTGTTGAGTTTGATAAGTTCTTCACAGATTTTGGATACCAACCATTTGTCTGATATGTCATTTGCAAATATCTTCTCCCATTCTGTTGGTTGTCTTTTAGTTTTGCTGTTCCCTTTACTGTGCAGAAGCTTTTTTGCTTTTCTTTCCTTTGCCTCTGGAGACGTGTTGAGTAAGAAGTTGCTCTGGCTGAGGTCAAAGAGATGTTTTTTTTGTTTTTTGTTTTTTTTTGGTTTCAGTAGCATTGTTTTCTGCTCTCATCTTTATTGTTTCCTGTCTACTGCTGTTTTTGGGTTTTATTTGCTGTTCTTATTCCAGCTCTTTAAGGTGTAAGGTTAGGTTGTATATCTCAGACCTTTCCTCCTTCTTTTGGAAGGCCTGGATTGCTATATACTTCTCTCTTATGACCGCCTTTCCTGCATCCCAGAGGTTTTGCGCTGTGGTGTTATCATTTTCATTGCCTTCCATGTACTTTTTAATTTCCTCTTTAACTTCATGGTTAACCCATTCATTCTTTAGTAGGAATGTCTCCATGTATCCATGGACTTTCCAAATTTTTTCTTATGGTTGGTTTTGAGTTTCATAGTGTTGTGGTCTGAAAATATTCTTGGTATGACCTCTATCTTTTTGTACCTATTGAGGGCTGATTTGTGTCCTAGTATGTGACCTATTCTGGAGAATGTTCCATGTGCACTGGAGAATAATGTGTATTCTGCTGCTTTAGGATGAAATGTTCTGAATATATCTGTTAAGTCCGTCCGGTCCAGTGTGTCATTCAGAGCCATTTTTCCTTGTTGATTTTCTGTTTCAATGATCTTTCCATTGCTGTAAGTGGGGTGTTGAAGTCCCCATACTATTATGGTATTATTATCAATGAGTATCTGTATGTTTGTGATTAATTGATTTATATATTTGGGTGCTATCACATTTGGAGCATAAATGTTTATAATTATTAGATCTTGGTGGATAGATCCCTTAAGTATGATATAATGCCCTTCTTCATTTCTTGTTACAGTCTTGTTACAGTCTTTATTTTAAAATCTACATTGTCAGATATTAGTATGGTTACTCCAGCTTTCTTTTGTTGACCATTAGCATCATGGATGGTTCTCCATCCCCTTATTTTCAATCTGAAGATGTCTTTAGGTCTAAAATGGGTCTCTTGTATACAGCATATAGATGGATCACGTTTTCTTATCCATTTTCTAACCCTATGTGTTTTGTTTGGAGCATTTAGTTCATTGACATTTAGGGTGAGTATTGAAAGACATGAATTTATTGCCATTATGTTGCTTGTACAGTTGGAGTTTCTGGTGGTGCTCTCTGGTTCTTTCTAAATCTTTGTTGTTTTTTTTTTTACCCCTGTCTTTTCTCTCCTCAGAGAATCCCCCTTAAAATTTCTTCCAGGGCTGGCTTAGTGGTCACAAACCCCTTAATTTTTGTTTGTCTGGGAAACTTTTAAACTTTCCTTCTATTTTGAATTACAGCCGTGCTGGATAAAGAATTCTTGACTGCATATTTTTTCTGATTCAGCACACCGAATATATCCTGCCACTCCTTTCTGGCCTGCCAAGTTTCTGTGGATAGGTCTGCTGCAAACCTGATCTATCTTCCCTTGTAGGTTAAGAACTTTTTTCCCTTCCTGCTTTCAGGATTCTTTCCTTGTCTGTGTATTTTGTGAATTTGACTATGATATACCTTGTTGATGGTCAGTTTTTGTTGAATCTAGTGGGAGTGCTCTGTGCTTCCTGGATTTTGATGTCTGTGTCTTTCCCCAGGTTAGAAAAGTTTTCCGCTATGATTTTCTTACATAACACTTCTACCCCTTTTTCTCTCTCTTCATCTTCTGGGACTCCTATGATTCTGATGTTGTTCCTTTTTAATGAGTCACTGAGTTCTTTAATTCTTATATCATGCTCTTTTTGCTTAGTCTCCCTTTTTTTTCTGCTTCATTATTCTCTATATGTTTGTCCTTTATATCGCTGATTCACTGCTCTGCTTCATCCATTCTTGCCACCATAGCAACCATTTGAGATTGCAGCTCAGTTACAGCATTTTTGATTTCTTCCTGACTAGCTTTTCCTTCTTTTATCTCTGCAGAAAGAGATTCTAATCTATTTTCAACCCCCGCTGGTATTCTTATTGTAGTGATTCTAAATTCTGATTCAGACATCTTGCTTGTATTGATTAAGTCCCTGGCTGTCATTTCTTCCTATTCTTTCTTTTGTGGTGAATTCCTTTGTTTCATCATTTTGAAGGAAGAAAAGGAATTAATAAAGTAAAAAAATTAAAAATTAAAAAATTAAAAACAACACACACAAAAAACAAATAAAGGATGCTAGGCCCTAGGTGTGTTTTGGTCTGGTTGTTGAAAGAAGCTGGATAGATTAGAGAAAAAAGGGAAAGATAAGAAAAGAAAAAATAGGGAAAAGAAAAGGAGAGCAGTTGAAAATTTAAAAAAATGAATACAATAAAATAGAATAAAGTGAAATGATGGAAGTAAAATAGAGTTTAAAAATTTACAAAAAAGTAAAAAGTATAGTAGAAAAAAATTAAAGAAAAATCTTTTTAATAAAAATGGAAAATAAAAATAGATTTTTTCTCTTTCTGTATTCAAGAATAAGAAAAGAAAAGAAAAAGAAAAAAATTGAATAGATCGACCAGTGAAAAGACTGAAATGTGATTGAAATTATGTCTGGTTTCCCATAGAAGTCAAACTGTGAAGCACTTCATGGTCTGTAAACTAAGAAGGCAGAGAGACTCGTGGTGTTTTCAAGAGTGTGCTTGGGTGGGACTTAGTGTAATGACTCCATTCTTCTCTAGATGGTGCTGCTTAGCTTACTGGGTTGATTGTTGTGTATAGGTGGGCATATGCATGTGCGGGAGGGGTGAAATGGTGTTGCCCAGCTACCCAGTCTCTAGTATCAGAACTCTGTGCTCTCCCCAACCAGCAGTCAAGCACCCCTCCTTTGTCTCCCACTTCCATCCACTCCCCGCTTCTACACTGTCAGTGACTAAGCCATCAGGCAGCCAGGTGACACTTCCCTCCTGAGTTTTATCTCAGATGGGGCTGTGTTTCCCACCCCTCATTACTGAGGGACAGTGGCTTTGACCCATTCTACCCTCTCAGGGAGGGTCTCGCTGAGCAATGGCTGGGTGCTGGCCCGCCCCCAGAAATTTTCGTGAGACTGTGCTGCTTCCCTGAGACTATGTTGGGTGCCAGCCCACCCCAGGAAACTTTGACCGATCATGTACCAGTAGCGTTTCAGGAATTATGGTGTATCACAACACACATCTGGTACCATCCTTCATCTTTAAAGTTCTTTTTCCAGCACCAATGAATGTGGTTGTTCTTTGGGGTCTGCTGGGACCTTTGCCTGTGGGGAGGCCACACAGCCTCTACCAAATGTCCTCCCAGCAGGGGAACTGCCTTTCCCCTTGTGGCCGAAGGACTTCTTGGACCTTGCTCTCTGCTCCTGGGAATTCGCCCTTCCCACCAGAGTACTGCCAGGTATTGAGCTGCAGAGTTTCAGATTCTGAGTTCCCCCTGTTTATAAAGTCTTAATGGAATTAAAACTGTCTCCTTTCTCCTTTCTTCCTTTTTTGTTCAGTTCCTATGTCTGTTTTCACTGTTCCTCTTTCTCTCCAGCTGCTTTTGTGGGGGAGTGCTTTGCCCATACTCTCCACTGTCTCCCTCCTCTCTCCACAAGCGATAACAACTCCCTGCCCTCTGTAGTTTCTGTCTCCCCCAGTTCACTTTTCCATGCTGTGAACCTGCTGAGTTCTGTGGTTCATGTTGTGCAGATTGTTGTGTTAATCCTCAAATCAGTTTTCTAGGTATGCAAGATCGTTTAGTGTTGATCTGGCTGCATTTCAGGGGCAACAGATACAAAAAAAAAATTCCATGCTGTTCCACTATCTTGGCCCTTCCTTCTTAATTTTAATTAAGTGAAGTACTACATCATATGAGGGAAACATTTAAAATTCGATGGTTATTGCCAAACTACTCTGAGGAAAGGCACTCCAATAGTATATAAACATACTGAATCATCAAAATTTTCCAATTTGAAACACCTGGTTGCTATTTTAATTGGGATTTTTATTTAAAAATATTGAGTAGATCAAAGAAATAGAAATCATTGTATATCTTACAATACTGAACATCTCTATCCAAGAACATAATATATCTTTCTTTAGTTTTTCTTCTTTATTACCCCCAGTTGATTTTTATAGTATTTTTTCTATGGGACAAGCACATTTCTTAAATATATTCCCATATGTTTATTGGTATTATAAAGGATAATTTTCTTTTTTATATTTTAAACAAATTATTTGCGTACTTGATGTTTTTGATTTTAATATATTAATTTTATAATTGGGTTTATGAAAATATTTTTATTTTCAATATTGTTGATTTTATCAGTTTTCTACATGTACAGTCCTACCACTGTTAAACAATAATAATTTTCCTTTTCTCCCCAATATTTTTTATCTCCTTTCCTTTGTTAATTTAATTGGCTAGGATTTTGCAAACAAGGTTAAATAATACTTGTAATAGTGAGCATTCTTGTCCAGGCTTTAACTTTGTGTTCTATACACAATTGCTTGATTCAGTACAAAAGCTGTTCATTGCTTTTACATTTAAAAAAAAAATAGTTAAAATGTTCAAAAATCTTTTTTTTTTGTATTCAAAATTATATCTTTTACTAAGCTTAACAAATTGTAGCTTAAATGCTGTCCAATCAAACATTCCAACAATGACTAAGTATCATAAGTGTCTTAGCATTCTGAAAATCATGTCAGTCTTTGCCTTTTTTTGTTTGTTTGTTTACCCCTAAATCCTGGTAGTAACAATGGACATTATAGTAGAGATTCCCTGGGGAGCAGATGTAATTAACACAGAGAGTGTATTGTTGACATCCAGATTGTCCATGTATGTGCTGTAAGAAGTGAGAATAACTGCCATGGATCAGAGCTGATTAAAGATGGGACATTAAATGGATGGCCATTGGCAAAGTTGAGTAAAAGGGTACTAAAATTGAGAGCACTTAACTCTGGAGTTCAGGTGTTTTATAAAATAGTTACAGGTTTGTTTTGATATTTTTGTTGCTAAAATCAGAACCATTACCAAACCTACATCCTGGAGAGAAAATAGACCTAAAGTGTTTAATTCCATCATTAAAAAAAAAAAAAATTCTAACATTCTGGATTGGAAAGTTGATTTGGTTTATTACTTTGACTGTCAGACATTTTAGTTTAAGAAATATTTCATTTGAAGTAAAAAGACCATATTTCCCTTATACTGAGTTCATTCCCATTGGCACTGAGCATTTTAGAAGATTCACGTGTTTTTTATCCATCTTCTCATCTATTATCTGACTACAATACTTTGCCCTATAAAGGAAAATAGAGGCAAAACAAATACAGGTCAGGTTTGGGTCAGGGGTGTTTTACAGAGGGTGGGCTATATATTCCTTAGCAATGTATCCTCACAGAATTGTATTATTACTTAACAATAGGTATAATGTTAAGATTCAAAATCATATTTTTGCAAATTTATTTATTTATTTATTATATTTATTTATCTTCAATTTATTTTATATATAGAGAGAAAGTACACACTTGAGTGGGGGAGAGGGGCAGAAGGAGAGAGAGAGGGAATCTTAAACAGGATCCACACTCATTGCAGACCCCAATATGGGGCTTGATCCTTGGGATCATGACCTGAGCTGAAATCAGGAGTCAGACTCTCAACTGACTCAGCCATCCAGGTGCCTTGCAAAATTATTTTTAAGAATTAAGTAATGTTTTTTATTTTGTTCTTTAGGATTAAGTCGCAAACCAGTCTTAGACAGGCTTAAATAAAGTCTGCTAGCTCCATTCTGCCATAAACAGGTTATTATGCCTCTAAGGGGTTCTTGAGTTATAGATGTGCAGAAAAATTATTAGTAATAATTATTAGTAATAGTTATAATGCATAAGTCTTTATTTTTTGTTAGCAAATAATTTGTCTCTCCAGATATCTCTTAGTTGGCCAAAATTGTGTTTTGAATATAAAGCTGTGTCACTCTTTATTACCTAGGTCTTCCATTTAACACTTTTCTAGATACCCTAAATCAAGATGTTTTGGGAGGATTAAGAATAAAAAGTCAAAAGAATGCCATCAGAATTTTTCACAGTGAATTCCATGTGTGTCTGTGAAGTCCTGTCCATCACCACCTGGAATACACTGAGTCCTTTAGCACTATTTGGGATCCTAGTGTGCTATTGAGACCTCTTCTGTACTTCGAGCTTCCTCAATAGCACTGTGAGCTACTGTCTCCTGGTCTCCCCTCTGTTCACCAGGTACTGCTAATACTCTGCTTGGTGATCTCTATGCTGGTGCTGACTTCTTTGGCTACAGTAATAGCACCAAAGCCACCTTGCTTTCCATGCAGAGGTCAGGATAATGCTCCTTTGCCTTCTGTTCCCACTTACATTTAAACTTTGTTACTCAGACCAAGAAGAGCTCTTCATTCCCTATATTAGTTTCCCATGGAGGGTATAATAGACTTAGTACCTTTTAACAACACAAATTCATAATCTTACAGTTTTCTAAATTAGAAGTTTGACCCAGGTCCCACTATGATTAACTCAAGGTGTTGTTCAGACCATGTATCTTTCTCAAGACTCTAAGGAAGACTCTGTTTCTTTGCATTTTCTGGCATCTAGAGGTCATGCATATTCCTTGACATGTGACTCCTTTCTGTCTCCAAAGCCAGTAACATTGCATCTCTGACCATTCCGTAGTCACATCTCCGTCCAACCACAGCAAGGAAATGTTCCTTACTTTTAAGGACCCATTTGATTATATTTGGCTCACCTGTATAATCCAGGATACCCTCCCCATCTCAGGGTCCATAATCTTAATCATAACTGCAAAGTCCCTTTTGCCATATTTATAGATTTATAGATTTGAAGGATTAGGGCATGGACATTTTTGTGGGTCCATTATTCTGTTAACCTCATTCCCCAACAGCATGGAAAGTTTTTGGTATAAAACTGCTCCTTTACCCTTCCTTCTCCTTCCTTCTACCCCTTGCATCCCTTCCCCCTGCAAAAACAAACAAACAGAAACAAAACAAACAAAAAAACCTCCTTTTATTGTGTTTTTGAACTTCCCCTAGGCCTTTGTTAGAATTCAGGCATTAATCCATTCATGACACTTGGAGGATGTAATCTGAGAGACAGATTTACTCCACTCTCTTAATTCTCCATGAATACAGTTCTGGTAATGGCCTATTTGCAATAAGATCCAGCTCCTGCCTACTATACTCTGCCTCCTTTATGTTTTCAGCTTCCAGGTATGTTTGAGTTTGTGGGAGGTGCTGTTGGAATACTAGAGAGTTGTAGGAATATAGAAGCCAGGATGTTTCTCAGATTCTTCTGCCTCAGGCAGAAGGCAGTTTATGGAGGTGGCTATGTCTTCAGGGTCACAGGTTCCTTCTAAACAGCTGTCGCTTTGTAGACCCAGCTCCTACTGGGCAAACCCTGACGAGGTTCTAGCTCCCTTACATGTCCTAAGCTTCTAATTTCTGGTAGTGCCACCTCTCTACTGCATTGCTCCAGCCCTAGAGGTGGTGGTGGCTTTCTGCTCATTTGCATCATTTAGTTACTTCACCATGCCCTGTTTGGCTTCTCATCTCCTTCATCACCTATGTTACCCCTTCCCTATATGAAGTTCCCTGTATTTGAACACCAACTGCTTCCTATTTCCTCACTGACTTCTGACTAATATATAAACAAAGTGTGTCCTCTGTATGAACGAACATTCAGTCCAAACCCTCATATAGCCAGCTACCAGATATGCTAAGGCAGTCTAAATCCCATGATGGAGTATGGCTGAACCTCAGTCTCAACCTCTGCTATGTGCAAACATAGTTAGTAATTGAAAAGTTCTGGGTGCTTAATAAATCTAGTGGAACCTCTTATTTGCACTGGTTGAGTATTAGCAGAGAGTCTCTGAATCAATAGGCTATGAACAGGATAAACTTTGGTTTTAACGTTACTACGGAATAGCTTGGTGGTAAAACAAAGCATTATCAATTGGCTCTAGAGTCTGTCCATATAGGAGTTGGGATTTCTGAAGACAAGTGGCCTGGGAGAAGTTCCTTGTGTCAGAGTACTAAGGAAATTTCACAGGAAGTAGGATGCCTGCCTCTGAATTTGAAGTTACGTGCTGAACTTAAAGTTGAATTTCAGTTTGAAGTTATGGGCTGAATTGTGTCCCCTTAAAATTCGTATGTTGTAGCCCTAAGCTCTAAAACCTCAGAATATGAGTGTGTTAGCAGATAGAACCTTAAAAAGAGGTGATTAAGTTAAAATGAGGCTATTAGGGTAGGCCCTAATGTAGTCTGTTGGTTGTCCTTATAAGAAGAGGAAATTTGAACACACAAAGAGACACCAAGGATGTGTGTACACAGCAAAAAGTTCATGTGAGGACACAGTGAGAAGGTGGCTGTCTGCAAGCCAAGGAGAATGGCCTCAGAAGAATCCAAACCTGCTAACACTATGATCTTGGACTTCAAGCCTTTAGAAATGTAAGAAAATAAATTTCTGTTTAAGGCATCCAGTTTGTGATATTTTGTTACAGCAGCCTTAGCAAACTAATACACCTGCATTTTGTGATGTAGATCTCTTCCGTTGCTACAAATGTCAATAGACAGTTACATACATTAAAGTCTTAACGTAAGGTATATTTCTTTTTTTGGAGAGGAGGGAGAGGGTGAGATGGTGTCACAGAAGAACTGAGGGAAGAGATACGTTCTATGTCTAGATTAGTGAAAGGAGATATTACAATAGAGAGTTGACAAGAGCAGCACTATGAAAATATTGATGACCAGGGAAATGTTCCACTCTCCTGATTTGACTTCAGCACCCTTAACCACTGCCCCCACCCCCCCCACACCTCACCCCAACCTTGCGAGAAATCCTGGAGTTCAGAGTGAGACAGTAGGATTTCCTCGTGGGAAAACTAATCAATATACTAGGTGCTGAATAAATATTTGATGGATAAAAATTTGGTTCGGATTCTTCAGTTAATGAATTTAAGGAAATAAGAACTTAAAAAATCGATGCCATTTTTAATTCAAGGTAAAGATTCCACTGTGATTATTTCCCATTTAAGTATTAGTGTCCCACATCTGTAAAGATAATTTCTCACCTTTGCACTTGGACTGCTGTGTCATTTCAGTGTCTATGTCATGTTACAGAGAAGAAAACGGGCTCACACAGTTCGAAACTTGCCATACAGAATACAGTATTTTAAGGCAATAATCCAGTAGTGCTTCTAATATTTTGCTTAGATACTAATGTCTGCTACTACCTTATAAGAGATGCCAACTTTACATGCATTTGTGAACAATATTTCCTTGTATTCAGTGAAGTCCAATTCAGTACTTACTTTCTTGATGTCTACTCTTTACGATATCCAAAGTGAAGAGGGAAAGAAAAAGTTATAATATGTGGTCATCCTCAGTAAGGTGATTTTCAAAATAAAGACAAGAGTTCATAAGCATAGGAAATTTTTAGAGAGTTGTACAAGCAAAGATATGATAATCAATTCGATAGTGAATAATAAAATAGTTGATTGTAGCACTGTCAGAAATTGCAACTTGAAATTGTTAAGGCAAGAAACAGCTGCATATGCAACAAGAAATTATACAATTCTATTAAAATAACGCTCAGTTAAATTGGTTTGAATTTTGCCTAAGTTCTGGACCAATTATGAACATGGAGCTGTTTTGGATTTCGATTACTACTTACGAATTTGTCCTTGCTCTCCTATAAGTGACCTGCTTTTGTTTCCAGATTTTTGGCTTATGTCTTTTGTTACCTACCTGAATTGTATAGAAGATTATACAATTCATAGGTATTGTCTATTTATTGCTCTCTCTATGGGATTTATATTATAATTATCCTGACAAGCAAATATTATTTATATTTTATAAATGAGGAAAAACATCATCTTAAAAATTGGGTCATGGTGTCAAGTAAATTTCTGTAGGACACACAGCAAAGTGAATATGAAATAGGATTCACACTTTGCTGTGTTGAGTTTCAAAGCCTGCAACCTTGGCACTATACTTGGTGGAATTTTAAAGATGGAGACATTACCATTGTCTGAGGGTGGCTAAAAATATTTTAGGAAAGAAGTGGCATTGCTGTCATCCTTTGAATGAAGAGTAGCATTTTGACAGGTGAAGTGGATGGAATTGCAGGTGGAGGAAATATAATAGGCAACTAACTATACGATGTTAGGAACATATTTGAGAAATGATGCACACCTCAGTTGTGCTGGGGGCAATAGAGTGAGTTAAATGAGATAAGCTTTGTATAGCTATATGGTAGAAATTCTTTGCAGTCATCTTGTTTTCTTAATTTTCTGAATGATGGGAAGTTGTTGAAACCTTTAGCAATGAATAAAATGGCAATATGAGGATTACTTTATAATTTTGTTTGAGAGAGTATATTGGAGATTTTGTTTTTCCTGGCATTAATTAGAGAAATGTTAAAAAAAAATAATTAAAAACATTGTTTGGAGACATTGAAGGCATGATCCTATTGAACATTAGCTGGGGTACTTAGAGGGTTTCATTTAAAAGGGAAATACCCTGGAGCCACTGAGGCAGTCTCCCTGAATGAAGTTTCTGAGAGGGACCTTGGATGCATAGCTCTAGATTTGGAAATGGGTAAAATTTTTACTTTGCTTTAGAATGCCCAAATGCAGAAATAGCCAGAGAATAAGCAAGGGAAAGAGTTAAGGGTTTGGGTGTATTTGGTGGCAGCTGCTAAGCCCACGTTGATCTCATGAGCTGGAACAAGCATTATGACCTGGGAAGTAGGCAAGCATAAACATGTCTGTGGAATGGGCAGATCATTTAGCTCTGCTAGTTCTGGTAGCCCACATTAGTGTCCTTTGGCAATAGCTGGAACTGTCTTCAAAAGCAGCCTGCTGAGTAAGCGGCTGTGTCTGTTGTTAGCATTCACTTCATGGTCTCAGCTAGACATTTTCCTTTTCTGCCCACTTACCACTAGAGGCTGCCCCAGCAACCAGGAACTACTGTTGGGCCGAAATGGTATCATCGCAGTCTAGTGTTTACAGAGTTGCCCATTAAGCTGCCCTTCACTACTGCTATGACTGTGTGGTGTTCTCATAACGAAGTCCTTTGAGAATCCCCTTTGGCACTACATTTTTATCGTATTAGGAGAAATGTGTACAACTAGTAATGGTAGGACATTTATTGTTAAAAAATATGGGGTGAATAAGGATGGTTTCATGCAACTTTTATTTTCTCCTGGTGGAGGAAGCTCTCTGCTCTTCTTTCTGCTCTTAGAGCATAAATAAAATTGGCATTTATTTTCTGGTTAAAAGGAATTGTTAGATAAGCAGCTAAAGGTTCATGAGTAGAGCTCAGAGTAAGAAAGAGAGGCGGAGATAGATTTGGATTATCCATATCAGACTGCCATGTAAAAGTTGATAGGCTTGCAGGGCACATGCACTACTATAACATGAATGGGCCACCAGAGTTGTGCACTACACAACTGGCCAAACATATGCAGAGACTGTATGCCAAAAAGGGATAATTCCATTTGTGGCCATTTATTGGGGAAGATAGTAAGGAGAAAGAACTTTTGGAAATGGTAAATTTAGAGGGTGAGAGGGAAAGGAAGGTAAGCCAGCAAGGGAAGGAGGGAGAAGTCAGAGAGGCACAAGTGGTCTAGACTAGTTTAGTCATCAGGGCCCATGTCTCTTCCTCTCCATGATGTCCCACTGTCTCCAGGGTGAGACCTCTCAGAGGGAAAGCAGTTTGTTGCCTTCTCTTCCCAATGTAAAGTCGGTCTCTCTGTTTCTTTTTCTGTGTGTCTTTCTCACACCTGTACATTATTAGTATTTGTCACTCTTGTCTGTTTCATTGTCAATTCAAACCAGTTTATCAAAACTAGTGATCTTTGAGAAGTCACTGTTTATCCACAGAGGTGGTTGCTCCCACTTAAATAGCGTTAGTTAGGAAGCTTTGTTCTCGTTCCCATTCTGTGTAGAACACTGATTTTTTTTTTTTTCCCTAGAGAGAGAGTGGGAGAGAGGGGCAGTGGGAGAGTGAGAGAATCTTAAGCAGGCTCCACACTAACCCAATGCAGGACTCCATACCATGACCTAAGCTAAAATCAAGAGCCAGATGCTCAGCTGACTGAGCCACCCAGGTAACCCTAGAATATTGATTTTAAAGTCTGACCCTCCTCTCAGGAGTTACATTTAGCCTTTGAAATTTGTGAGGAGAATATTTTGTAGACATTCAATAGCCATATCAACTTATATTATCTCTGTAAAAAGATATAGATATTTAAAATGGTTAACTTTGTTTTAAAGTTTAAAACCATCCTATCAACAACCAATCATCATAATTTGATACGCCACATCTAAGACCTCTGGTCCAAAAGTTGTATTTCAAAAACTGTGTCCTTGGGGACATTTCCTTTCCAAAAGAATGGAATAATTAGTTCCTAAGAAATGACACAGCCACACATTGTCAATGTAATTAAGTGCTGCTGCCAAACTCAGACAAGCCTATATTTCTGTCATCCTGCCTGATGCCAGAGCCAACATGTTTTTTGTTTTTTTTTTTTTTTTTGCTTATTATTTTATAATCACCACTGAGAGAAGCTCAAAGAAGCTTCTTGAATCCCAGGAAAACAGTAAAATAAGATTGCCTACCATCCTGGCAATGCCCTCAATATTAAAACATAGTCATTTCATCCACCCCTACCACTTGTCTTTTGCATCAGTGTACCAATTATATAGGAATTATTATGTTTTCTAAAACCATAAGAAGATGGTTTTTTTGTGACTTTGTTCTATAATCAGTGACAAAGTATAATAATGTGGATCTTCAGTGGTGAAAAACAGATTTGATCAGCTTTTCCAGTTTTTAGGCCAAGCCCCCAGCAAATATTGAATAGATTTGACTCATTTATCCTTGGCTCCTCTTCAGCCACCTTTTAGCTACCTTTGTTATGGAGTAGCGCAGTTATTATTTTTGGCTGCATGTGGCAGTGTTTTCCTCATTATCTTTCTCCTGGTATCAAAATTTACCCTTATGGTGAGTGGGTGGGGTGGGGTTATGAACAAGCACTGTGACTCCTCTGTGATGGAACTTAAACCAGGTATGTAGGGTTTCCAAATAAAATACAGGATTCCCACTTAAATTAGAATTTTAGATGAACAGTGAATAGGAGGTCTAAGTTATGTTTTATTTTTTTCCCCACCTCTGTAGAAATCTTGTCAAATATTGAATGGGATGTATTTGTACTGGTGTATACTTATAGTAAAGTAATATTTACTGTTTATCTGAAATTTAGTTTTAATTGGATGTCCTGTAGGTTGGTTTGCTAAATCTGGCAACTCTACTAGAAGGAGGATCAGAGCCCTCTCTTGCTTTTGTTTTTGTTTTGCCTTTGTTTTTGTTTTTGTTTTGTAAATGAACACTAAAAGAGAGAATTTATTTCTGGTGTGGAGGTCTGAGGGAAGATGAAAACAAACCAATCTGATAGTCACTTTCCCGGATAAATAAGAGGAAACAGTCTTTTGAGGAAAGTAAGCCAAGTAGAGAGAAGCAATATTTGAGCAGCAGAAGAGCTCATGAACTCTAAGTCCCATCTCCCATCTATTGGCCCTGGTTCTTTATTTCTTCCTTTTATACTTTGCACTGTCCCTAGCATCCTTCCCAGGCATATAAACTGCTTTTTCTTGCATAAGCAATTAGAAGTTGGGTGTTGTCACTTGCAATATCTGTGTTTCTCACCCTCCTTTGTAGTGTGTAGCCTGCTGTACTGCTCCCAGCCTTCTCATCTTTCCCCAGGGAATGTGCATTTGGAACTGCTCTCATGTCTGCTAGTGGGCAGTTGATCTTTTGTTAACACAACAAAGGCCTTCTTGGACAGAGTTTCTCATGGATAAGAGGAGAAGCTGGGACACACTTTCTTTTACTTACTGCGTGGAGAAATGATGGTTCCCATAAAGAAAATAAGTGTTCTTTATTCTAGAAAATAGAGGAGTTCAAATATAACGGAGTATGAACACTGGAAGACAAAACTACAGAGATATAAGAAACAGAAAATAGTCATTTTGATTCATGATAGATCACATTTATTTCATTTTATGTATTTTTTAAGGCTTATTTATTTTTGAGAGAGAGATGTGGAGGGACAGAGAGGGAGAAAGGGAGAGAATCCCAAGCAGGCTCCATGCTAACAGCACAGAGCCTGATGTGAGGCTCAATTCCATGAACTATGAGATTATGACCTCAGCTGAAATCAAGAGTCAAATGCTTAGCTGACTGAGCCACCAAGGTGCCCCAGATCACATAATTTTAAAAATCAAAGATAGGAGGCGTCTGGGTGGCTCAATAGGTTCAGTGTCCAAGTCTTGATTTTGGCTCAGGTCCTGATCTCATGGTGTGGGATCAAGCTCTGAGTTAGGCTCTGTGCTATCAGCTTGGAGTCTGTTTGCGATTCTCTTTTTCTCTCTTTCTGCCCCTCCCCAACTTGTGCACACACACACACTCTCTCAAACTAAATAAACTTAAAAAAAAAAAAATAAACCAAAGATAAACTAAACTTGTTAGTAGGAGTCCTCCAGGTAACAAAGTCTTCTTTAAAAGTAGCCTTAAAAAAGGAGAGTGAACGATGAAAATGAATGATAAAACTGCAAGCAAATGGTTTTGAGCACCTTTTGGATTAACTGCCAAGCTAAGATTTCCATGAGTAAGAGGGTATCCATTGTAAGGGTCTATCTCGCATATAGGCTTCCCCACTTCATAGAAATCATGTCAGTTAGTTTGAGCTTCACGGGACATTAGTCAGAAACATGTGAAAGCAGTGTTCTAATTTGGCTGTAGGCTACCCATCAGACTCACTTTAAAATCCTTACCATTCCCTTCTGGAGTAAATTGGAGGTACACCAGGATGAATTACCAGGCTAGACTATGGCCAAATATCAAGATTCCTAACATTTAACACAGTTAACCCATTAGGCAGGTTCAGAGTCTGTGGCAAAGGCAAGATCAGTAGCCAAGTCTCAGATATGAGTGAAGGGATTCAAGAAGTCAACCCTTCTGGACAAGATACTTCCATTGTATAAAATAAATAACTGCCCTTGAGACCTAATAGAGAGACCAGAACCCACTGTTAGGGTTCTGACAAAGAGAACAAGAATAAGGTGATTAAACCAGATTGATCTTTACAGTTGTCCTTGAGCAGAATCTAACAGAAACCTATTTCTCTTGTTTACATTTTCTATTCCCTGTGAGTATAAGAATATTGTAGTCAAGATGGAGGCTGTTAGAGGGAATGTGGGATGAGGTAGAGAGTGAAGAAGGAAGCACAGAGGTAAGGGTAAATAATATTTGCTGAATGCTTTCCAGGTGGGTTCAAGATCACTATAAATAATAATACATAGAATGCATTACTTAAAAAAAAAAACAACTTCAGGGGTTACAAAATATTCTGTATCCAAAATATTCACAAGATTCTTCACAAGAATATGAGAAGTAAGGCACATGTGATGAAATTGGTCTACTGGATATTGGGTGACATGTTCAAAGTTACCTGAATAACCAATAGCACAGCCTGGACTCCAACCCACAGTATCCTGAGTGATCTCTTAACAGAGTCTTTTCATTTTTGTGGCTATTTAATTTTGATATCCCATTCATATAGAAACATGTGAGCCTACTTAATTTTGATATCCCATTCATATAGAAACATATACCACCATATATCTGGTCTTCTCTTTAAAGATCAGCACAGGGGTGCCTGGGTGGTTCAGTGAGTTGAGCATGTGACTTCGGCTCAGGTCATGATCTCATGGTCCATGAGTTCGAACCCCATGTCGGCCTCTATGCTGTCAGCTCAGAGCCTGAAGCCTGCTTCAGATTCTGTATCCTTCTCTTTCCGCCCCTCCCCCACTCGCATTCTGTCTCTCAAAGATAAACATTAAAAAAAATATAAAGATCAGAGTGATATAGGAAGTGGGAGTGTCCGGAATGCCAGAATCAAACTAGGCATCAATAGAGGCAATTATGCAGGTGGTTGGAGAACACAATAGGACTTTAGAAATGACATTTTAGATGTCACTTAAATCTTCAAAGAGTTCCAGAACTAGGCATACAGAAAGGTATAAAATATGGACATTTTCAATAATAGTTAAGGTAAATGGATTGTTCTTGGTAATTCTTATGAACTATATCTGGTGGGAGAGAAAAATAAGAGATGAGGTTGTCCGTAAGTTCTACATATTCATCTATTCTCATGGAAGGCAATCATAAACAAGGTGACCCTCCTTGATTTCCGTCATTTTAATTGTATAACATAATATGTGTTCAGATATGCCAAGACACAATTAATGTTCTAGCTCACATTTCACAATGAAAATGTGAATATTGTAACTCCTAAATGTGATCACTCACAGTTAGGATGCATATGCTTTTGGCAACAAAACAGGAATATATTTGTTAGAAATCCAATTTAATTGGGATTGTTTAAAGGAACTCTGTAGGATACTGCTTTATATCAAAGACTATTCCTAGCCTCAGCAATCCAATAACACAAAGAAATAAAAGACATCCAAATTCTCAAGGAGGAAGTCAAACTTTCACTCTTTGCAGACGACACGATACTCTATATGGAAAACCCAAAAGATTCCACCAAAAAACTACTACAACTGATCCATGAATTCAGCAAAGTCACAGGATATAAAATCTATGCACAGAAATTGATTGCATTCCTATATGTCAATAATGAAGCAACAGAAAGAGAAATCAAGGAATTGATCCCACCTGCAATTGTACCAAAAACCATAAAATACCTAGGAATAAACCTAACCAAAGAGGTGAAAAATCTATACACTGAAAACTATAGAAAGGTTATGAAATAAATTGAAGAAGACACACCAAAAATTGGAAAAATATTCCATACTCATGGGTTGGAAGAACAAATATTCTTAAAATGTCGATACTACCCAAAGCAATCTACATATTCATTGCAATCCCTATCATAATAGCACCAGCATTCTTCACAGAGCTAGAACAAACAATCCTAAAATTTGTATTTAGGAACCACAAAAGACCCCAAATAGCCAAAGAAATCTTGAAAAAGAAAACCAAAGCTGGAGACCTCACAATCCCAGACTTCAAGCTGTATTACAAAGCTGTAATCATCAAGACAGTATGGTACTGGCACAAAAACACTCAGATCAATGGAACAGAATAGTGAACCCAGAAATGGACCCACAAACATATGGCCAACTAATCTTTGACAAAGCAGGAAAGAATATCCAATGGAATAAAGACAGTGTCTTTAGCAAGTGGTGCTGGGAAAACTGGATAGTGACAGCAGAAAAATGAACCTGGACCACTTTCTTACACCATACACAAAAATAAACTCAAAATGGATGGAAGTCCTAAATGTAGGACAGGAAGCCATCAAAATCCTACAGGAGAAAGCAGGCAAAAACCTCTTTGACCTCGGCCACAGCAGCTTTTTATTCAGTATGTCTCTGGAGGCAAGGGAAACAAAAGGAATGATGAACTATTGGGACCTCATCAAGATAAAATTTGCAGGGCAAAGGAAACAGCAAAACTGAAAAGCAAGAGATGTAATGGGAGAAGATATTTGCAAATGACATATCAGATAAAGGGTTAGTATCCAAAATCTATAAAGAACTTATCAAAGTCAATACCCAAAAAACAAATAATTCAATGAAGAAATGGGCAAAAGACACAAAAGATACATTTCCAAAGAAGACATCCAGATGGCTAGCAGACACATGAAAAGATGCTTAGCATCACTCATCATCAGGGAAATACAGATCAAAACCACAATGAGATACCACCTCACACTTGTCAGAATGGCTAACATTAACAACTCAGGCAACAACAGATGTTGGCCAGGATGCAGAGAGAGAGGATCTCTTTTGCATTGCTGGTGGAATGCAAACTGGTACAGCCACTCTGGAAAACAGTATGGAGCTTCCTCAAATAATTAAAAATAGAACTACCCTACAACCCAGCAATTGCACTACTAGGCATTTATCCAAAGGATACAGGTATGCTGTTTTGAAGGGACGCATGCACCGCAATGTTTATAGCAGCACTATCAATAGCCAAAGTATGGGAAGAGCCCAAATGTCCATCGACTGATAGATGGATAAAGAAGACGTGGTATATAAACATACAATGGAATATTACTCGGCAATCAGAAAGAATGAAATCTTGCTGTTTGCAACAATATGGATGGAACTAGAGGGTACTATGCTAAGAGAAATTATTCAGTCAGAGAAAGATATCATATGATTTCACTCATATGAATTTAAGATACAAAACAGATGAATATCAGGGAAGGGAAGCAAAAATAATATAAAAACAGGGAAGGGGGCACAACTTAAGAGACTCTTAAATACAGAGAAAAAGAACTGAGGGTTGCTGGAGGGGTTTTGGGTGGGGGCATGGGCTAAATGGGCAAGAAGCATTAAGGAGGACACTTGGGATGAGCACTGGGTGTTATATTAGGGCATGAATCACTGAATTCTACACCTGAAATCATTATGCTAATTAACTTGAATGTAAATTAAAAAAAAAAAAAATGAAATAAAACCCCAAAAAACAAAAGTATAGATTCATGACTGTTAAAAAAAGTAAAAATAAATTTGATTTAGAAAAGAAAATAAAAAGGAGACTATTGTGCTAGCTCATGACATTAATGATATATTTTTCCGTGGAGTGGTTGCCCATGATTCTGGCCCATGAGATGTATATAGTAGTCTGTTGGCACTTTTCTTCCTCCTCTCGTTTTCCAGGTTTGCAGCTACAAACAGTTGTATTGGAATTTTAAGGGAAAGGCCTAAAGAATCTTTGACTTAATCTTGACATGACTTAATCTTGACTTAATCTTGTTTACCTGCTGAGCTAATAAGCACTGTCTTACTTTTAAGTTTTTATAATGTGATAAAAACATTTATTGCTTAAGTTACTCCTAGTTAGGTATTTTATTACATGCAGCTTAAAGCATTTCTAACTGAATCTTGAATTCCTTTCTTTTTTTACTAAAATTTTTAAAAATGTTTATTCATTTTTGAGACAGAGAGAGACAGAGCATGAGCAGGGGAGGGGAAGAGAGAGATGGAGACACAGAATCTGAAGAATGCTCCAGGCTCTGAGCTGACAGCACAGAGCCAAACACAGGTCTCGAACTCACAAACCCTGAGATCATGATCTGAGCCTGAGGCTTAACTTACTGAGTCACCCAGGTTCCCCTTGAATTCCTTTCTTGTTTTCTCTTTTATTTTCTATTGGGGGATTTTTTAGGTTTTCTATTTCTATTGTGAAGATCTTTTAGGTTTCTTTTTTTTTTTGGCTGCCTGGCATTTGAATCTCCTTCCTATGTGAGATGAGTCTTTATGGGAGACAGAGCCAACTTTAAGCTATAGAAACAAAAATGCCAGATACCCACCATCTGAGCCTCATTGGAAGCTTGGGCTTAGGCAAATAAGGCTCTCTCAGCTTTATTTATTGGATATACCTACACCAGGTTTTGAGTGTGGACCTAGTTGACACAGAGAAGCATGAAAAGGGGATCATTTTCTGATAAAGGAAGTGGTTATAGCAAAATCTTGCTCCTGGAAAATCAATGACTACAGTAGGTGGGACATTCAATATTCTAATCCTACACAAGCAAGTTTCCTTGTCAGCCCAGTTCTAGAACCTAATTTGTAGGATTAAGATGCATGGTTCTGAGCAGGATAGTCCAGCTTTCCTGGTGATTCAGGGAGCTACCCAATAGATTTTTTAATAAATCCTCGCCCCCCAGTTTCTCCCCCTCCCCCCAGACCCTCCGCTGCTTATTAGCTATGGGTGGTTTCTGTTGCTTGCAACTAAAAACCGTGCCAGGTACGTTTTCTATCTCCTTAGGCAAAAGAGTAGAGGTCAGAAGAGAGACACTTTAGCTAGTAGAAACACCTCACCTTTTTTGCTTGGGTACAACAGTCACCTTTCATAAATTAATTAGCATGTTAAATTAGTTGACAGGAGAAAGGGAAGAGAAAGGAAAGAAGCCCATGCACATTTTTTTGAATTAAAAATAATGAAATTTATGACTTTCAGAGTTTGCATTAAATCTATTCATAATGTTAACTTTTTTTTTTTTTTTAATATATGACATTTATTGTCAAATTGGTTTCCATACAACACCCAGTGCTCATCCCAAAAGATGCCCTCTTCAATACTCATCACCCACCTTCCCCTCCCTCCCACCCTCCATCAGGCCTCAGTTTATTCTCAGTTTTTCAGAGTCTCTTATGCTTTGGCTCTCTCCCACTCTAACCTCTCTCTTTCTCTTTTTTTTTTTTCCTTCCCCTCCCCCATGGGTTCCTGTTAAGTTTCTCAGGATCCTCATAAGAGTGAAAACATATGGTATCTGTCTTTCTCTGTATGGCTTATTTCACTTAGCATCACACTCTGCAGTTCCATCCATGTTGCTACAAAGGGCCATATTTCACTCTTTCTCATTGCCATGTAGTACTCCATTGTGTATATATACCACAATTTCTTTTTTTTCCTCCATTTTTTTATTTTTTTTATGAAATTTATTGTCAAATTGGTTTCCATATATACCACAATTTCTTTATCCATTCATCAGTTGATGGACATTTAGGCTCTTTCCAAAATTTGGCTATTGTTGAGAGTGCTGCTATAAACATCGGGTACAATGTATCAGTACTCCTGTATCCTTTGGGTAAATTCCTAGCAGTGCTATTGCTGGGTCATAGGGTAGGTCTATTTGTATTCTTTTGAGGAACTTCCACACTGTTTTCCAGAGTGGCTGCACCAGTTTGCATTCCCACCAACAGTGCAAGAGGGTTCCTGTTTCTCCACATCCTCTCCAGCATCTATAGTCTCCTGATTTGTTCATTTTGGCCACTCTGACTGGTGTGAGGTGATATCTGAGTGTGGTTTTGATTTGTATTTCCCTGATGAGGAGTGACGTTGAGCATCTTTTCATGTGCCTGTTGGCCATCCGGATATCTTCTTTAGAGAAGTGTCTATTCATGTTTTCTGCCCATTTCTTCACTGGATTATTTGTTTTTTGGGTGTGGAGTTTGGTGAGCTCTTTATAGATTTTGGATACTAGACCTTTGTCCAATATGTCATTTGCAAATATCTTTTCCCATTCCGTTGGTTGTCATTTAGTTTTGTTGATTGTTTCCTTTGCTGTACAGAAGCTTTTTATCTTCATGAGGTCACAGTAGTTCATTTTTGCTTTTAATTCCCTTGCCTTTGGGGATGTGTCAAGTAAGAAATTGCTACGGCTGAGGTCAGAGAGGTCTTTTGTTGTTTTCTCCTCTAGGGTTTTGATGGTTTCCTGTCTCACATTCAGGTCCTTTATCCATTTTGAGTTTTTTTTTGTGAATGGTGTAAGAAAGTGGTCTAGTTTCATGCTTCGCATGTTGCTGTCCAGTTTTCCCAGCACCATTTGTTAAAGAGAGTGTCTTTTTTCCATTGGATATTCTTTCCTGCTTTGTCAAAGATTAGTTGGCCATACTTTTGTGGGTCTAATTCTGGGGTTTCTATGCTATTCCATTGGTCTATGTGTCTGTTTTTGTGCCAATACCATGCTGTCTTGATGATTACAGCTTTGTAGTAGAGGCTAAAGTCTGGGATTGTGATACCTCCTGCTTTGGTCTTCTTCAAAATTACTTTGGCTATTCGGGGCCTTTTGTGGTTCCATATGAATTTTAGGATTGCTTGTTCTAGCTTCGAGAAGAATGCTGGTGCAATTTTGATTGGGATTGCATTGAATGTGTAGATAGCTTTGGGTAGTATTGACATTTTGATAATATTTATTCTTCCAACCCATGAGCACATAATGTTTTTCCATTTCTTTATATCTTCTTCAATTTACTTCATAAGCTTATATATAGTTTTCAGCATACAGATCTTTTACATCTTTGGTTAGATTTCTTCCTAGGTATTTTATGCTTCTTGGTGCAGTTGTGAATGGGATCAGTTTCTTTGTCTTTCTGTTGATTCATTATTAGTCTATAAGAATGCAACTGATTTCTGTACATTGATTTTATATCCTGCGACTTTGCTGAATTCATGTATCAGTTCTAGCAGACTTTTGGTGGAGTCTGTCGGATTTTCCATGTATAATATCATGTCGTCTGCAAAAAGTGAAAGGTTAACTTCATCTTTGCCAAATTTGATGCCTTTGATTTCCTTTTGTTGTCTGATTGCTGATGCTAGAACTTCCAACACTATGTTAAACAACAGCGGTGAGAGTGGACATCCCTGTCGTGTTTCTGATCTCAGGGAAAAAGCTCTCAGTTTTTCCCCATTGAGGATGATGTTAGCTGTGGGCTTTTCATAAATGGCTTTTATGATGTTTAAGTATGTTCCTTCTATCCTGACTTTCTCGAGGGTTTTTATTAAGAAAGGATGCTGGATTTTGTCAAATGCTTTCTCTGCATCGATTGACAGGATCATATGGTTCTTATCTTTTGTTTTATTAATGCGATGTATCACGTTGATTGATTTGCGAATGTTGAACCAGCCCTGCATCCCAGGAATGACTCCCACTTGATCATGGTGAATAATCCTTTATATGCTGTTGAATTCGATTTGCTAGTATCTTATTGAGAATTTTTGCCTCATATTCATCAGGGATATTGGCCTGTAGTTCTCTTTTTTTTTTTTTTTACTGGGTCTGTGTCTAGTTTAGGCATCAAAGTAATACTGGCTTCATAGAATGAGTCTGGAAGTTTTCCTTCCCTTTCTATTTTTTGGACTAGCTTGAGAAGGATAGGTATTATCTCTGCTTTAAATGTCTGGTAGAATTCCCCAGGGAAGCCATCTGGTCCTGGACTCTTACTTGTTGGGAGATTTTTGATAACTGATTCAATTTCTTCGCTGGTTATGGGTCTGTTCAAGCTTTGTATATCCTCCTGATTGAGTTTTGGAAGTGTGTGGGTGTTTAGGAATTTGTCCACTTCTTCCAGGTTGTCCAGTTTGTTGGCATATAGTTTTTCATAGTATTCCCTGATAATTGCTTGTATTTCTGAGGGATTGGTTGTAATAATTCCATTTTCATTCATGATTTTATCTATTTGGGTCATCTCCCTTTTCTTTTTGAGAAGCCTGGCAAGAGGTTTATCAATTTTGTTTCTTTTTTCAAAACACCAACTCTTGGTTTCATTGATCTTCTCTACAGTGTTTTTAGATTCTATATTGTTTATTTCTTCTCTAATTTTTATTATTTCTCTTCTTCTTCTGGGTTAGGATGTCTTTGCTGTTCTGCTTCTATTTCTTTAGGTGTTATGTTAGATTTTGTATTGGAGATTTTTCTTGTTTCTTGAGATAGGCCTGGATTGCAATGTATTTTCCTCTCAGGACTCCCTTCACTACATCCCAAAGCGTTTGGATTGTTGTATTTTCATTTTCGTTTGTTTCCATGTATTTTTTAATTTTTTCTCTAATTGCCTGGTTGACCCATTCATTCTTTAGTAGGGTGTTCTTTAACCTCCACGCTTTTGGAGGTTTTCCAGACTTTTTCCTGTGGCTGATTTCAAGGTTCATAGCATTGTGATCCGAAAGTATGCATGGTATGATTTCAATTCTTGTATACTTACGAAGGGCTGTTTTGTGACCCAGTATGTGATCTATCTTGGAGAATGTTCCATGTGCACTCGAGAAGAAAGTATATTCTGTTGCTTTGGGATGCAGAGTTCTAAATATATCTGTCAAGTCCATCTGATCCAATGTATCATTCAGGGCCCTTGTTTCTTTATTGACCGTGTGTTTAGATGATCTATCCATTTCTGTAAGTGGAGTGTTAAAGTCCCCTGCAATGACCACATTCTTATCAATAAGGTTGCTTATGTTTGTAAATGTTTTATATATTTGGGGGCTCCCATATTCGGCACATAGACATTTATAATTGTTAGCTCTTCCTGATGGATAGACCCTGTAATTATTGTATAATGCCCTTCTTCATCTCTTGTTACAGCCTTTAATTTAAAGTCTAGTTTGTCTGATATAAGTATGGCTACTCCAGCTTTCTTTTGACTTCCAGTAGCATGATAAATAGTTCTCCATCCCCTCACTTTCAATCTGAAGGTGTCCTCAGGTCTAAAATGAGTCTCTTGTAGACAGCAAATAGATGGGTCTTGTTTTTTTATCCATTCTCATACCCTGTGTCTTTTGGTTGGAACATTTAGTCCATTTACATTCAGTGTTATTATAGAAAGATATGGGTTTAGAGTCATTGTGATGTCTGTATGTTTCATGCTTGTAGTGATGTCTCTGGTACTTTGTCTCATAGGATCCCCCTTAGGATCTCTTGTAGGGCTGGTTTAATGGTGATGGATTCCTTCAGTTTTTGTTTGTTTGGGAAGACCTTTATCTCTCTTTCTATTCTAAATGACAGATTTGCTGGATAAAGGATTCTTGGCTGCATATTTTTTCTGTTCATTAAATGTTAATTTGTGTGTTTTCTCTATTTTTTTTGACTGTATCCTCATTCAAATAGATAATCTGGCTCTGTCCCTCTTTGTCTCAAGGAAAATTTGGCTATTAAAAAAACGGAAGTTTTACCTCCATATAGATTTTCATTTTCTAACAATTTAGACCTTTTGGTGAAATTATGCTAGATGCCCTTGAGGGAGAGGAAAGAGAGAATGAGAAAGGGATTAATGAAAGAGAAGGTATTAATGTTTCTGATGCTGAAGAGTTTCCTCCTGACAGGGGTGTAAGGAGGGGAATCGCTGTAAGATACCTCAGAGGTCAGAGGAGGGACCTTGCTCACTGTCTGTGCTGTGGTGGGGATGTAAGACCTCAGGGGGGAATGTTGTGTAGATCCTAGGCTTGACGAGGATTTCTACATCCCCACTGTGGCACACAGAAGCAGCAAACAGGAAGAAGGTTAGACCCAGAGGGGCCATGTGGAGTATGTCTAGGTGGTAACCACTGGGCAGATGGACAATGACCAGAGAGGTCACCCTTTGTCATTGTGCTACCTAACACCCTCAGATACCCTCATTACTCTAATAATGTTGTGTGTGGGGGGATCACCAGGAATTACTGAGATTGTATTTAAACCCTCTTGGCAAGGGGTGAACAAGAAATCATTAAGGACCTTTATATAAAATGAAGAAATACACTGTTGTGTTAGTTTGCTGGGATGGTAGAACAAAAGATGGACTGGGTCGTTTAAACACAGAAATTTTTTTCATCACAGTTCCAGAGGCTGGAATTCTGAGATCAATATGTCTGCAGGGTTTTTTTTTTTTTTTTCCCTGAGGCTTCTCTTCTTATGTTTTAGATGACTATCTCCTTGTGTCTTCACATGGTCTTCCCTGATGTGTGTCTGTGTGCTAATCTCTTGTTATAAGAACACTAGTCATATTGGATTAGGGCTCACCCATATGACTTCATTTTGCCAAATTATCTCTTTAAAGGCCCTATCTCTAAATACAGTCATATTTTGAGGTGCTGCAGAGTTAGGACTACAATTTAAGAATTTTGGGGAGACACAGTTCAGTCCATAACAACATCTTTTGCCTGCCTGAGAGAAATTGTGGGAAATAGATTTCCTCATGTGATGATGTTACTAACAATGATGTTACTAATTGTGTTATTGTTACTAGTCCTAAATAACAATAGCAGGTATTTCCCTGTTCTAAAAAGGGATTAGGTACTTTGTAAATACTTTACATGATCACTCACTTAATCCCTATAGTAGACTAATGTAAGATATATTATTGTCATTCCCATTTTATTAATGAGGAAGCTAAGGCATAACATATTTCTGTAGTATTTATTTTATTTTTTTAATATACACTTATTTAGAGAGAGAGAGAGAGAGAGAGAGAGAGTACTCATGCACGTGTTCATGGGGGATGGGCAGAGAGAGAGAGAAAGAAAGAAAGAGAGAATACCAGGCAGGCTCCACACTGTTAGCAGAAAGCCTAATGCAGGGCTTGATCTCACAAACCATGAGATCATGACCTGAGCTGAAATCAAGGGTCAGAGGTTTAACTGACTGAACCACCCAGGTGCCCTTTCTGTAGCATTTATAGGCATTATGCTATGCTTCTTCTCAATAATAAAAGTAATATGGTAATTATTAAGCCTGTAAATCATGGCATAATTGATCCTCCAGTTAGGCCAAGGCAAGGAATTTGTTTACAGTGTCCATCCCTGGTTTGTTTTGGTTCATGAAGGCTCTGTTCTATCATTTAACATGAGTAGCAGTCAGAAATGCCAAAGTTGGCTGGCCAGGAACCAGAGATGAGGTACAACCCTTGGAAATACCTTCATTTTTATTCAAGGGTGTTGATAATGTGGCTCTCTACTATCTAGGTTATAGATAAAATACAATGAAATGCCATGAGTCTGTAGCATTAGTTTTTATTTAATAGGTCTAGATGTGGTTTTATAATAAAAATGTCCCCTGACTTAGATCAGTAAGGGTGTGATCTCCTTTCTTTTGAAGTCTTTTGAAGTCTTATTTCTTGGCTTTAGGATCCATCATCCTTGCTCAGTCGGTTTGGTTTGTTCCTATGTTCTTTAAGTGTTGGGCTACTTTGTTGGGATTGTGTGAATCAAAGTCTACAAGAGATTGATTTAGGATGTGTTTTCTTTCTCTAGTCACTACAGGAAAAAGCTCCATTCCTACTCTTTGGCCCTTGTGGAGGAAGGGCTAGACTGTGCCAGCTTCCTTTAGAGTTTGGGACAAACCAAAGAATTGAACATAACGGTAAATCATTTTGACCAGAGTCCTAACCAAGGATGAGCTTTCTTGTGGGAAGTCTCATCAAAATGTAAAATGGTAAAACAAACAAACCTTTCTTAGTAGCATTGGTTGTTATATGAGAACATTGTAAAGTATAAATAATAGGCAAGTAGTGTTTATTATTTCTATTATTATTTTGTTTTTATTCTACTTCTTTGGTATAATGCAATGATGGCAGATTAAGAGTCACTGAAATAAAATATAAAACTGAGACCAAAAAAGAGAATTATGTCTTTGGAATAATGATAAAAAAAATTAACGAAAAGGGTTAGACCAATTCAGCTTAATCTTAGCTGCATTGTAGCATTTCTAGCAAGTTTCTAATAATGTCTGGTTCTACTGAGATCAATTAAATCAGCAATTCTGGAGGTGAGACCCAAGTATTAGTAGTTTTTGAAAGCTTTCCAGGTGATTCTTATACAAATTTAAGTGAGAACCAATGAGATATAGGAAGAGATATCAGGATTAGTCAACTACCAGATGATATAAGTAAAACACCTGAATAACAGTGGATTAAATAAGATAGAAGTTTGTTTCTCTTACTTAAAAAAATTCTGTAGGTAGGCAGTCCAGAGCTGGTATGGTCACTGTATAGTATTAGCAGGTACCCAGGATCATATCATCTCTTTCTCAGCATATGAATTTCCTTCACAGTGTCACCTAGTAGCAAGATTCCTGGTGGCAGCAACTGTTCTGGGATCCGGTGGCAGTTTAGATGGAGCAGCTACAAAGTATCTGGCAGAGAAGATGACATTTGAGTAAAGTTCCAAAGATCATCAAAGGATAAGCCATGCAGATATCTGATGCAAAAGTGTTTGAAGCAAAGGAAGGAAGCAACAAAATCCCTAAGGTAGGAGTGGGCCTGATGTATTTAAGCAAAAGCAAAGACGCAATAAGGGTAGAGCTGAATGAGTGCAGGGTTAGGCAGGAGATGAGAGAGACTGGGGGCAGAGAACATATTGAATATGTATAATAGGCTACTATAAAGACTTCCAGTTTAGCCTGAGGGTAGGGGATGAGACAAGTTGAACAGAGAAGTGACATGATATGATTTATACTTTAGTTTCATCACAATCCCTTCTCATTGCTGTGTTAGAGAATAGGTCTGCTAATTGACCAGGTGGAAAAAGGGAGACTAGTCAGAATGCTATTGCAATTATCATTATGAGAGAGGATGTTGGCTTGGACCATGGTAGCCTTGAATTGGATAAGGAGTAGACTAATTCCAGATTTAGTTAGAAGATGGAGCCAACATCATTTGTTAACATAATGAATATGGAATGAGAACAGCAGAGAGGAGTCAGGATGGCATAAAGGTTTTGGAGTGATGAACTGGAAGAGTGAAGTAGCTGTTTACTGAAATGGGGAAGACCAAAAGAGGAGAAAGTTTGGCTTAAAATCAAGAATTTAGTTTGGACACGTCAAGTTAAAATGACCCTTAGACATTTGCATCAGTTCATTGCTTCTCAGCTGCAAAAATGCTTTGTGGTAAACAATGGAATTCCTTTAAGCATTTCTTTTTTAAAGTGAGAACAGTGTTAAGCTTTTTAAATAAAGAGGGCTGGAGGGACATTGAAGGAGGAAGAGTCTTTTTTTCTTGCCATTTCTGTTCGAGACTGGGCATTGGCAATGTGGATGTGAGGATATCCAGTGGAGCTCTTTCAGCACTGGAACCAGGACTGGCCCGTCTATGACATTGCATTTTAAACCTGCTGGTAACTATTTTGCAGCCTTCTTTTCTGTGGAAACCAGAGTCCTCATACCTTGAGGGCCGTCTTCTTCTGCTCATGCCCTGACTCCCTCTGCAGGTCAGTGGCTGCTGATTACCTGTTCCTACTTGCACTCCAAAGAGTAGCTAGCCTATTGCTTTTCCAGCAACTCCAGACTAGTTCTGGTCTTCTCTTTTTGTTTGGTAGCCTGAACCACATCTTTTCCAACAAGGTCTGAACCCCTTCCAAGTTTGCCTTTCACTGGGTACACATCACCCTGGGATGCCAGAGATATCCCAGTGTTAAGATACCATATGTGTCACAGTTGCTCTTTTAAAATAGCTCATGATTCTTTATTTGAAACTTCCGTCTTCTATCACCTGGTTGGACACAGATTGCTATAACGTCCAATTGGAGATGTGTGCAAGCCATTGGTTGTATAAGTTTGGAGCTCAGAGGAGAGGTCCAAGATGGGGATACACATTTGGTACCATAAATATATAGATAATTGTGGAAGTCATGAGACTTTCTCAAAGTCATGAGTCATATCTCAAAGGAAATGAACTTAGAGAAGAAAGACACAAGACTGAAACTTAGCCCAAAATTTAGAAGAAGAAATAAAGAGGAAGTAGGAGACCTCAGTCTGTTTTCTTAGTAAAGGAGACTGAGAAAGAGTTCTGAGAGACAGAGTGAGCTTTTCAAGGAGAAGAGTGTAATCATCTGTGTTCATTGAAGCCAGTTGGTCAGTTAGAAAAATGGTGGTGAATTGGCCATTGGATCAGGCATTATGAAGGTCTTTGGTGAGAACAGCAGTTTTAGTAGAATGGAAGGACTTAAATTCTGATTGGAGAAGATTCATGGAGAATGGGACAATGAAATCATATAGACAGTGAGTATAGAAGCTCTTTTAAAGAGTTTGTCTATGAAACAAAAAGGAAATATAGATTAATGTAGAGGGGAGACTTATGGGGTCAAGGGAAAGAGGGTCTCATTCTTTTAAGTGATGAAAGAAAAAAAAGCAACATTTTTTATGCTAATGGGAAAGTTCCAGTAGGAAGAAAAAAAATGATGGTGGAAGAGAGAGGGGGAAAAATTCCTGGATTCCTGGAGCAATGTCTGAAACGAGGAGGATTGTGGAATCTAGGGTTGAAGTGATAGTCCCACCTATAGTCACAGGAGAGAAGACAAAGTACCTGGGCACAAATGCTTTTGTGTAAGTGGTGAGAGCATGCAGAAGTATTCAGTTGATTAAATCTATTTTGTCAGTGAAAAAAGAAATAAGGTCATCAGCCCAGATTAAATATGGGGCAGGGGTTGCTATAGGCTTGAGAAGAGAGAATGTAGGACATAATGTATACCTGAGTGGAAAAAATGCATTAAGTAAAGAAACATACAACTCTCAGGTAAATTGAAAAATTAGCAGTCATGGAGAAGTTGGAGGGAAGGTGGTAGAATAGGAAGCACCAGGAATCTATCTCCCTGCATAGACTATTGCTCTGGAGAAGAATCTATTTGATGTAATCATTTTGGAACTCTGGAGTCTACTGAAATCTTGCAACTCCCAGGTGATGGCATAGACAGTAAGTTGTGGTTAACTTAAATTCAGCTCTTAATTCGGTAGTGGTTACCCATCCCTCATCCTCAGACCCATGGCAGGCGGCTATGCACACATTCCTGAAGCAACTTGCATGCTGCTTGCAGGAGCCATTGTGGACAATAAGGATTCTGACCACCAAGATATCAAGGATTTGGGCTCTGACTGCTAATTGCTGCTTTTGACTGCAGAGGTGCAGACACAGAGGCAGGTATCCATTGGTGCACACCTCTCCTCCTCTCCTTCCATTGTTGTCAGTACTACTTCTGACAGCTGACATGACTTCCTGGGGATTAAGAGACTTCCCTGCTTCACTTTTCTCTTTTTACCCCTTTGGGAGCCATATATTTAAGGACTATGGTGTCAGCTTAAAAGCAACCACATATATATACAGGAATTTTGAAAGTCGCCATGTCTGCCAGGAAAAGCACAGAGTCAGAAAAGACCTGAGAAGATCTCTAGTACAAAGACCATGTAACGATCAAACCAAACCAAACCAGCAAACCCAGGAGAAGAAGGAGAATCTGACCTCCAGAGTTAGTCACATTGTAAGATTCAAAGATCCAGTTTTCAACAAAAAAACCACGGGGCATTCAAATAAGTAGGAAAGTATGGCAAATTTAAAAGAGAAAAGTAAATCAGTAGAAAATCCTTGAGGAAGAGTAGATGGAAGACTCACTAGGCAAATAACTGTCATAAAGATGCTCAAAGAGTTAAAATAATGTTGTGGTGATGGTGTACAACACTGTGAATGTACTGAATGTTACTGAACTATACACTGAAAAATGGTAAATTTAAATTAGTAATAAT
This sequence comes from Panthera leo, assembly GCF_018350215.1. Taxonomy (NCBI): domain Eukaryota; kingdom Metazoa; phylum Chordata; class Mammalia; order Carnivora; family Felidae; genus Panthera; species Panthera leo. The sequence continues at coordinate 56,330,842 of NC_056687.1, forward strand.
GATAAATTTTATGTTATATATATTTTAGCACAATTTTAAAAGTCAGTGATTTGAAATAGAGATCATAGGCATGAAATTAAGGTGAGAACCTTCATTATGGTTTTGTGTCTTTTCTGTAATCCAGTTTAGTTGTGTGGATGCAGGTGCAGAGCCAGTGAAGGTGTGAGTTTCCCAAGGTAATAAGACAATAAGGTGACATGAGGAATGGATCAAGGAGTTAGGAGTATATGAAGGATGATTTTAATGACTGTTTGTGGAATATAGGCTGATGGCTAAAACTCTAGGCATTAAGATCAGGCTGGTAACAGAAGGAAATAGGAGACAGCAAAATAGCTCCTTCCCTTTGGACAGACTTCCTGGAAGAACCAGATACTTACCATTTAGTGAGCAGACATAGTCATGTGCTATACATAGGTGTTAAGGGATTCTAGAAAATCTGTTCTTTAATTCTGAGGAACAATGTGCCATGCTAAAAACATACTATTTGTTAGGGAAGAAAGGAAGAATGCATGTAGAACGCAACTACCCTTTTCTATCACCGTATGAAATAATGTCCTGTGTAATGAGTCTCTTTGGGAAAAGACTACAGAGGAAGTTGTTGTAGCCTGGGGAAAGGCAATATTCTCCTTTAATCAAAGCTAGGCCCAAGGCCATTTTGGCAAAAAAGTGTGGGTGAGACAACAGTATTTTTTTTCTCAACCATTCATCATCTTCTTTCTTGGGCATGCTTTCCTTTCAGGTCATAAGAATCTTCATGTATTTTCCATCCCTTTACTTATAGAAGATTTTTTCAGGAAAGGACTTGATAAGACCAACTTCATTATGGTTTAAATGATTGATAAAGTTTAGAGTTACTCATCTGAACAGTGTAAACATTTTTAAAGGAGATGAAACCTTAAGCTAACAGTGAATGACATCTCATTGGAGACAGTTCCTAGCTTAGGAAGCAGAAATAATTTAAGGGATATGGGGAACTTTCTGTAGCTTCTGTAATAACACCATCTTGGCAATCCCTGTCTGAATGTTCCTGAGGATTTCACTGGCCAGAGCTACATCATTCAGTCTTTCAAACTGTCAATCTGGCAACAGTTATTAAATTCAGTTTGAGACCAAATAAAAAGGAGCATTTTGCAATTGGATTGAATGAAGGTTAATAGCATAAAAGATTCAGAAATCACGATCAGATAGCTGTGGGATTCCTACTTCTCACAACTCAATCAGTGAATGCTAAGAAGTTGAGTTAACCTCATGGCACGCAACAGAATTGGCCCAGGACGTGGTTTTGCTTGTGACAGGAGCACATTTCCTTTTATTCTCATTGAATAGCCAAATAGAATTGACTGATGGTTTTCCACATGCCACCAAGAGATATCTTAGCGCATCTGATAGACTACAGAATAGGAATGCTGCTTAACATGAATTTTATTGCATCTCAGCACCTGCTCCAGCCAACAGTCATTACTATCTAGGAGAGTCTGTGCTCAGATGATCATTATTCCTGTATCTTTGCATTTGTATTCTGCTGACTACTGTGCAAGCTAAAATTGACAAATGGAGGGACTTATTGTGAGTGGCAGAAACCTGTGGCTGCATGTCCTTTGCAAGCCTGGAATATTAGGAAAGGTTGAGGAGGGGGTTGTTTATGTAATTGGAATCACCATCTAGATATTCCAGCCTTTCTGTCTCTCTCTCATTCAGCCTCCTCCTTTCCCATCCTCCCTACCCCATCTCTATCACTCTTGTCCATTAATTTTTGTGAGGATTTTTATTTTAATATGAGATAGGGAAAATATCATGTAATAACCAGGATGGAAATGTTCAGGCCAAAAATCCAAATATCTGATCAATCAGATAAATGTTAGAAATGTAGAAACCATGTGTTATAGTTAGGGATAATATTCATTCAGGATAATCAGACCAGTCATTGACATATTGAAATACCTCCTTACCAAATGTTGTGTATCTATTGACCCATGCTCTCTGAATATATTCTTGCCACAAAGTCCCTTGGCCGGGACCCTTAAGGGTCCTAAGACCCTCAAAATTACCTCAATATCTAGAAAGTAAGAGTTAGATCTTGGAATGGCTGGAGGCCAGAGGAAGCAGCTCCTTATCTAATCTGATTGTTCTAAGCCTCATCCCATCACTTGTTAACTGCTAGAGTTTCTAACTCCTAGAATGTCCTTCAAAGACAAACTGAAAAGGTTGCTGTAGGGTAGGAAAGATAAAATGAGCTGCTCCTATGTAATGTATTGACCGTTTGTTCTTAGGTACAAAACTGGACACTTAGCCCTCTTCGGCCTTTGGTGAGAAGCTAAATCAATATTCTTTTGCTTATCAAACTGTTTTTTAGGCAGCGGATAGTGACTCTATTGGAGTAGATGAGAAAAAGCCAAAGGGCATGCTCAATCCACTAGTCAAGGACCCCTGCAGATTCAATTCATCATGTGTGGCCTGTGGTAACCCTTGCAGTCTTTGCTCATTAACCTGTAAAAGGGATTCACTACTGCATATCATCATTTGTAGGTGTCCTTTTATTGAGAAGGTCCCTGAAGATCCCAGAGGGATTCAAATTTTACCTTTTGGATATTTCTTCCCTCCAGAATCCAATAGGCATAAAAATGTTTCATATCTTTAGCAGGATTCATGTCTTTTCAATCATAGTTAACAATGGTATTCTTGACAGAAACTGCATCCTCTGCCACTTTATTATGTGCATTTCTTTGAACCATTTGTACGCTGTGTGTGATTGGATCTGTACAGATTAAAATAGCACCGAGAGAGCCAATTTAAGGCTTGGGATGAGTGAGCCCAAGCATTAGAGACATTCTGGCACACATATACATCGTAAATCCTATTGTTAAGTTTGCAGTGGGTGTGATGGAATGTGCAGCTCAGGCACTTTACCCTCGTTAGTGCAAAAGTAAATTGTAAGGGCTCTCACAGAGCTCCAAGGGGAATAAAGGAGGAGAGGGAATGGAAAAGATTTTCTGAAATCTAATAGCTATCTCTCTTGGTATCCCCAAGATGCAATACACCAGTAAAAAAGGCTAACGTGTTTGCTGATTATAGCCTTGTATACTAATTAAATACATGGTATTGTGTAGTAAAAGAAAATCCAAATGGCTTTCAGCACATCCAAAATGGAATAGGAACTAGAAACAAACCTTGTCTAAACAGTTCATTGATGAGATATGGTAATTGATTGGAAATTGCTATAAAGATAGGCTCATGATGACATGTTTTGGAATTAAATATCTATTTTCCCTCCAAATTCATATTGTTAAATAATAAACATATTAACCTTATATGTTTATCTGTTAGTGCAATGGTTCTTAACTTTGCAGGGACATTAGAATCTCCTGAGGAGGTTGAAAAAATACTGATATCTTGGTCCTACCCATAGAGATTCTGATTTATTTGGTCTGGGCATCAGAATTTTGTAAGTCTCTTTGGTGAATTAAAAAAAATCCAGATTTACTGAGGTATATTGGCAAATAAAATTGAAATGTATTTAAAGTATACAACACGATGATTTGATATATGTATATGTTGTGAAAGGATTCACCTAATCAAAATTAATTAATACGTCCATTACCTCACATAGTTACTTTTTTTTTTTTTTTGGAGGGGGGTAACACTTAAGATGTAATTCTCTTGGCAAATTCCAATTCTGCAACACAGTATTATCAACTGTAGTCACCATGATATACATTAGGTTTTCAGAACTAACTCATCTCATGACTGGCAACTTACAACCTTTTACCAGTTTCTCTCTGCTTCACCCAACCCCCAGCCCCTGGCAACCATCATCCTATTCTCTGTTTCTATGAGTTCAAATTTTATTTTTAGATTCCACGTATAAGTGATACCATGTTGTATTTGTCTTTCTCTGTCTGGCTTATTTCACTTAGCATAGTGCCCTCCACATTCATCCATGCTGTGAAGTCCAGATCGAGAACTGTTTTGAAACATTTGGTTTAGAGTAAGGTACCTTACTGAGACAAATGCTGTCAGTGAGACGTCGTTCATTTATAGCTGTATATTTTTAATATATATATATATTCAAACTATAAGTGACTCAGGAAATAATTTTTAAAACTCTCAAAGCTTAGAAACATTCCAATTAATAGATTGAATTTTTCATGCAATATATCTAGAAATATTGTTTCATAGCTTAGTTTAAAATTATAGTGCATAAAGTTTATAGGAATTCAGAATTGTATTTGGATTTTATACTATCTTTAACAAAGCAAAACTTCCGAGTACACACAGTTAATAGTTTTAATGGAAAATGTTTTTCTTCAGGCACTTAGCAAGATTAAAGGTATTTCTATATAACAAAGTAGTATTTGTTTCTCATTGGAAGAGAGAGACAATAATCTCTAGATAGAAGATAATAGCAGCTGCATGCTGATGAAGGTTTGACTGATTTGATTGCAGTTAATTAAGAACCTGGGAGTTTCTGAGAATCAAACCTGCTTTATATCAAAGGTGATGGGGATCATTTTGACACTTCAAACAGTCTCTGAGTTGAGTGAAGTCTGTTGGATTTTTGAGGTCAGAGAAAGGCTTTGATGCAATTATTTATCATTGCTTGGCTACTAGCATGAAGAATAAATTCAATTCATTAGTAACTTAAAACACTATTAGTGAGGCCTATTTAAGGCATCCATTAAAAGCATTATGGGACATTTTTTTCTTCTTCCAGAAACAAATCACCTTTCTTGCCTATCTTTGTTAAATAAGACTAGGAACAAAAATGTAAATATTTAAACTGATTTTTCATTCTTTAATAAGACAGTAAGGTTCCAAGGTTACACATTCCTAGGTGGCCCTCATCTGCCAGGGACCTACTTCCATTATAGCATTTCTGAGGAAAAAGGTTATTAAGAGAAAACTGTGTACCAGTTTATACTGGGGAATAGCCTGATGGTTGCTGGACAACACTGTCTTCATGTTCCCAGTAGGGTTTTTTAGAACTCAAAATAGCATTTTTTTTAAATTTGTTTGTTTTTGTTTTGTTTTTTATTCATGAGTTTCCCCTATGTTTTTCTTTTTAAAATTGAATTATAATTGACAAACAGTATCATATCAGTTTCAGGCCGACACAGTAGTGATTTGATATTTTTATGCATTTAGAGATGATCACCATAATAGGTCTAGTTACCATATGTCACCATGTAAAGTTGTAAAGTTGTTGCAAAATTATTGACTGTATTGCCTATGCTGTATATTATATCTCTATGATTTACTTGTTTTATACCTAAAGGTTTGTATCTTGCTTAATCTCCTTTACCTATTTCTCCTGTCCCCTTATTTGCTTACTATCTGGCAACCACCAGTTTGTTCTCTGTGTCTAAGAGTCTGTTTTATTTTGTTTTGTTAATTCATTTTATGTTTTTAGATTCCACATATAAGTGAAATCATATTTATATTTGTCTTCTTGGCTTCTTCCACTTAGCATAATACCCTCTAGGTCCCTCCGTGTTGTTGCAAATGGCAAGATTTCATACTTTTTATGGGTTGAGTAGTATTCCATGTTACGTATATATGTGTGTAACGATAATAGCAGCTGAATGCTGATGAAAGTTTGACTGATTTGATTGCAGTTAACTAAGAACCTGGGAGTTTCTGAGAATCAAACCTTTACATCAGAGGTGATGTGGATCTCTCTCTCTCTCTCTCTCTCTCTCTCTCTCTCTCTTTCTCTCTCTCTCTCTCTCTCTCTCTCTCACACACACACACACACGCACACACACACATCAATTTACCTTCTTTATACATTCATCTATTGATGGACACTTAGGTTTCTTCAATATTTTGGCTATTGTAAATAGTGCTGCAGTGAACATAGTGGTACATATATCTTTCTGAATTAGTGTTTTTTTTCTTCATATGACTACTCAGAAGTGGAATTGCTAAAATGTATGGTAGTTCTGTTTTTAACTTTTTGAGGAACCCCCATTCAGTTTTCCATAGTGGCAGCACAAATTTACATTCCCACTAACATTTCATGAGGGTTGCCTTTTCCTCACATTCTCACCAACATTTATTTCTTGTCTTTTTGATGCCTCCCATTCTGATAAATGTGAGGTGGTATCTCTTCGTGGTATTGATTTACATTCCCTGATGATGAGTGATGTTGAGCATCTTTCATGTTCCTGTAGGCCACCTGTGTATCTTCTTTGGAAAAATATTTATTCAGTTCCTCTGCCCATTTTTTAATCAGGTTGTTTTTTGATATTAAGTTGTACAAGTTCTTTATATATGTTTGCATATTAACCCCTTATTGGATGTATGATTTGCAACTATCTTCTCCCATTCAGTAGATTGCTTTTGTTGTTGTTGTTGATGGTTTCCTTCACTGTAGAAAAGCTTTTTAACTTGATGTAGTCCCGTTTGTTTATTTCTGCTTTTGTTGTCCTTGCCTGAGGAGACCTCTCCAGAAAAATTATTGCCAAGACCTATGTCAGAGAGCTTACTGTCTATGTTTTCTTCTAGGAGTTCTATGTTTTCAGGTCTTATATTTCAGTATTTTAACACATTTTGAGTTTATTTTTGTATATAGTGGAAAAAATTAGACCAGTTTCATTCTTTTGCATGTGGTTTATCCAGTTTTCTCAGCACCGTTTTTGAAGAGACTGTCTTTTCCCTACTGTATATTGTTGCCTCCTTTGACAAAGATTAATTGACCATGTAAGTGTGGGTTTATTTCTGGGCTCTGTCTTCAGTTCCATTGATCTATGTGTGTGTTTTTGTTTTGGCACCAAACTGTTTTGATTATTATAGCTAAGTAGTATAGTTTGAAATCAGTGAAAACTAGCACAGTTGTTGAATGCAGTTCCCTAATACAAGAGATTTTTGATTTATGAATAGTTGTGAAACAAACCCTGTTCATTTTACATGAATCTCAATAAAAGCTATTGCAAGGCGTTTTTTATAGAGCTGGTGTTACTGTACCCAAAGTAATTCTTTAAGGGCAAAGTGAAGCCCTAAGGATTTTTCTTTCTTTCTCATAATAAATTCTATATTTTATTTACTCAGATTATGTGATGCATAATTTTGTGCATTAACCTGATTGTGCTAATGGATGCCCAGATATCTGGTAAAACATTATTTTTGGTGTGTCTCTCAGCATGTTTTTGGAAGAGATTAGCATTTGGATTGGTAGACTAAGTAAAGAAGATTGCCTGTACCAATGCAAGTAGGCATCATCTAATCATTTGAGAGCCTGAATAGGGAATTAAAAAGATGGAAGAAGGGTGAATTTTCCCTGTTTGCTTGAGATGGAATACCCATCTTCTCCTGCCCACAGATATCAGTGCCCTTGATTCTCAGACTTTTGGACTAGGATTGGGATTTAAAACTATTGTAGTCTTTGGTTCTCAGGTCTTCAAACAGGCTGAATTATACCACTGGTTTCTTGGTTCTCCAATTGCAGATGGTAGATTGTGCAACTTCCTGGTCTCCATAATTTGCTTCCTATAATGAACTTCCTTATGCTTATATCTATATATATTCTATTCTCTTTCTCTGGAAAACCCTGACTAATATAGCTTATCCATCAAAGAAATGAGGAACCTTAAAAATCATCCTGTACCAAAACTGAAACAGGAAGAAGTAGAAAATTTGAACAGATCCATAACCAGTAAGGAAATCAAATTAGTAATCAAAAAACTTCCAAAAAACAAGAGTCCAGGGACAGATGGCTTTCCAGGGGAATTCTACTAAACATTTAAGAAAGAGTCAACATTTATTCTCTTGAAGCTGTTCCAAAAAATAGGAATGGAATGAAAACTTCGAAACTCTTTCTCTGAGGCCAGCATTACCTTGATTCCAAAACCAGACACCCCACTAAAAAGGAGAACTATAGACCAATTTCCCTGATAAACATGGGTGCAAAATCCTCAACAAGATATTAGCCAACCAAATCCAAGAATACATTAAAAAAATTATTCACCACGACTAAGTGGGATTTATACCTGGGATGCAGGGCTGGTTCAATATCCACAATTAACATGATTCATCATATCAATAAAAGAAAGGACAAGAACCATATGATCCTCTCAATAGATGCAGAGAAAGCATTTGACAAAATACAGCATCCTTTCTTGATAAAAACCCTCAAGAAAGTAGGGATAGAAGAAGCATACCTCGAGCTCATAAAAGTCATATATGAACGACTCAATGCTAATATCATTCCAATGGGGAAAAACTGAGAGCTTTCCCCCTAAGATCAGGAACAAGGCAGGGATGTCCACTCTCACCACTGTTATTCAACATAGTATTGCAAGTCTTAGCCTCTGCAGTCAGGCAACACAAGGAAAGAAAAGGCATCCAAATCAGCCAGGAGGAGGTCAAACTTTCACTCTTTGCAGATGACATGATACTCTATATGGAAAACCCAAAATATTCCACCAAAAAACTGCTAGAACTGATTTATGAATTCAGCAAAGTTGCAAAATATAAAATCAATGCAAGGAAATCTGTTGCATTCCTACACACCAACAATGAAGCAACAGAAAGAGAAATCAAGGAATCAATCCCATTTACAGCTGCACCAAAAACCATAAGATACCTAGGAATAAATCTAACCACAGAGGTGAAAAATCTATACACTGAAAACTATACACAGCTTATGAAAGAAATTGAAGAAGACACCCCCCAAAATGGAAAAAGATTCTATGCTTCTGGATAGGAAGAACAAATATTGTTAAAATGTCGATACTACCCAAAGCAATTTACATATTCAATACAATCCCTATCAAAATCACACCAACATTCTTCACAGAGCTAGAACAAATAATCCTAAAACTTGTGTGGAACCGGAAAAGATCCTGAATAGCCAAAGCAATCTTGAAAAAGAAAACCAAAGTAGGAGGCATCACAATCCCAGACTTCAAGCTATACTACAAAGCTGTAATCATCAAAACAGTATGGTACTGGCACAAGAACACTCAGATCAATGGAACAAAATAGTGAACCCAGAAATGGACCCACAAATGCATGGCCAACTAATCTTTGAGAAGGCAGGAAACAGTACCCAATGGCATAAAGACAGAGTCTTCAGCAAGTGGTGCTAGGAAAACTGGACAGCGACATGCAGAAAAATGAACCTAGACCACTTTCTTACACCATACACAAAAATAAACTCAAAATGGATGAAAGACCTAAATGTAAGACAGGAAGCCATCAAAATCCTCAAGGAGAAACCAGGCAAAAACTTCTTTGACCTTGGCCACAGCAACTTCTTACTCAACACGTCTCCAGAGGCAAGGGAAACAAAAGCAAAAATGAACTACGGGGACCTTATCAAAATAAAAAGCTTCTGCACAGTGAAGGAAACAATCAGCAAAACTAAAAGGCAACCGACAGAATAGGAGAAGATATTTACAAACGACATATCAGATAAAGGGTTAGTATCCAAAATCTATAAATAACTTACCAAACTCAACACCCAAAAAACAAATAATCTAGTGAAGAAATTGGCAAAAGTCATGAATAGACACTTCTCCAAAGAAGACATCCAGATGGCCAATCGACCCATGAAAAAATGCTCAACATCACTCATCATCAGGGAAATACAGATCAAAACCACAATGAGATACCACCTCACACCTGTCAGAATGGCTAACATTAACAACTCAGGCAACAACAGATGTTGGCAAGGATGTGGAGAAAGAGGATCTCTTTTGCACTGCTGATGGGAATGCAAACTGGTACAGCCACTCTGGGAAACAGTATGGAGGTTCCTCAAATAATTAAAAATAGAACTACCCTATGACCCAGCAATTGTACTACTAGGCTTTTATCCAAAGTATACAGGTATGCTTTTTTGAAGGGACACATGCACCCCCATGTTTATAGCAGCACTATCAACAATAGCCAAAGTATGGGAAGAGCTCAAATGTCCATTGACTGATGAATGGATAAAGAAGACGTGGTATATAAACATACAATGGAATGTTACTCAGCAATCAGAAAGAATGAAATCTTGCTATTTGCAACAGTATGGATGGAAATAGAGGGTATTATGCAAAGCGAAATTAGGCTGTCAGAAAGACAGATATCATATGATTTCATTCATATGAATTTAAGATACAAAACAGATGAATATAAGGGAAGGGAAACAAAAATAATATAAAAACAGGGAGGGGGACAAAACAGAAGAGGTCTTAAATATGGAGACCAAACAGAGGGTTACTGGAGGGGTTGTGGGAGGTGGGGGATGGGCTAAATGGGTAATAAGCATTAAGGAATCTACTCCTGAAATCATTGTTGCACTATATGCTAACTAATTTGGATGTAAACTAAAAAAATAATAATAATAATTAAAAAAAAATCATCCTGAATTTTGTCTTGTTTCTAGGCTAATAGCATGTAAAGCTTGTACATTGTAGGTACTCAACAGAGGAATTGTTGAATGGAGAGAAAGAGCAGTAAGCCATGACTTAGAGAAATAGAGGGGAAAATGGTGATTATCCACAAGGGGCCTTCACAAATCTACTACCATTTCTTTTTCTTCTAGTGAGATACTAAGCCTTCACTGTTCTTAATCAGACCATTCCTAAGACACAACATGTGCTACTTCTCTGTTTCCCTGTATTTGTAAGTAACTGTACTCAACACTGATTTCTTTTGTTCTTTCGTGTATTCCGATATGAGGATTTTGAATTCCCTTCCCTCCTTATCATCGTAAAATTTTAAAAGTTGGCTTGGGGAGTCATGAGATAAGGATTTAAAGAATGCAGCACAGGACATATCACCTGGCAAATGCTTAGTAAACAGGTATTATTATTGTTATATATAATATCATAGTGACCACATCTTATCTATTTCTTACTTTAAATCCAAGTAAACTGCAGTCCTGTGAGTTAAGAAATTTGCCTAAGATAAAATTAAGAGCTATACCAGACGTGAAATCAGACACAGGTTCTTCTGAAACTTAATCTAATGCATTTAAAGCATATGGTATGAACTTTTTGCTTAACTACATGCTAACCTGTGACAGAGGCAGTGTCATGATTCTTACCAAATCTTGTTTCATTTTCCTCCTCCTGGGAATATAAGACTATATTTTTCAGTCATCCTATGTTGGGAGCATGGATTAACCTCTGGACAGTGGGATATGGTTAGAATGGATTTAAGCTGGTTTCAGGACTTGAGCTTAAAATACCTTGTATGGTCTCATCCCTCAGCTTCCTTTTCTCTCCTGTGGTGACATTGTGTTCCAGATGCATAGCTACATAATGGCAGGAACACACATTCCCTCAGTCATAACTTGAAGCAGAGCCTTTGAGGAGAACAATCTAGCTTTCACTGGTAATAAGAAAAAATAAAGTTTGTTGTGTTAAGCCACTAAGATTTATATATATATATATATTATATATATATATATAATATATATATATATATAGAAATATATATATATATTTCTATATATATATATTACCACAGCATAGCCTGTTCTATCTATATAGCTTGTGACAAGCTGTGGACTTTAATCCAAATGTATTTTTATCTACTATGCAAATCTCATTTGTCCCTTCTCTTTTCAATGGTTAAACAACCCATGACTACTTTTAAGGAACACTGATTAATTTTCCCCATTTTTTAAAAAAAATTTCTGTCTTCATTTAACTTCGTTATAGGTAAATTCTGACCCTTGGCAAATTTCTGATGGGTTCTTTGCCTCAGTTTCCTCAATATGAAATACAAATAATGTTTCTCTATTTATTACTCAAAGCTGTCAAAAAGATGAATGAGTTGATAATTATTAGAAAAGTAGTATGTAAACATAGAGCATTACATTATTATTAGGTTATTCTCATAAGAGCAGCAAAAAGTGTTTCTGTGCTGTAGATCTGGGAAATGTTATGAAGAAAAGATTTATGATTTGTTCGGCGATTTTTTTTTTTTTGGTAGAATTGGAATAATTCCTTTAGGTTACATAGATAATCTACTTATCTTAAAACTTGAAGGCATCTTAACATGTCCACATGAATATTTAAAATATTTAAATGCTTTAGGGCACTGATATTAAGAATGTTATATGAGATAAAGTGATTGATATAAAGAAAAGCATGGGTGGTTTTTCATGCAGTTTCATATTGCAGTACAAGAGTGCAGTTGATTCTAGCCTAGACATGAATAAAAAATAGTTACATACCTAGAGGCTTAGTGAACCTTGTAAAAAATATAATATGAATAATGGTTGATCCTGCAAGGAGACCAGACCTTAAAAATTTAATTCTTGATAAGGAATATGTCATATTTTAAAGGAGAGTTACTATTTAACCATAATTAGTCTTTAAACTGAGGTGATTTTGTAAAATATTCTTTGTACTCTTCTTGAACCATAAATTAATTATGCAAGCTATATTTATTTTTAACTTTGAGACAATTGTAATGTGTCCTCATATATATTTAATCTATAATACATTTAACCATATCAGTCAGGGGTTAAAAATAGAGTCATAGGCTTAATCACAAAATAATAGGGCCCTTGCTTTATACACCCACCTGATTTGTAGATAAGTTGACTTCCCTAAAATTCCTTTCAAATGATTTTGATAATCCTTAGATAATGTTCAATATATGCTCCATTGACCCCTGCACTTGGCAACCAATGACATTAGACTTTTCTCCTCTTCATCATTGGCTCACTGGGTGATATGTTCTGTTGTGGTATACAAAGCAGGAGCCAGGCTACTAATGAGCCTCCAGATGCCACCTGGTTCTGTCACTGATGTCTGTAGACGTGCTATAAGGTTGCTGATGTATGATGCTTAGGCCACTGACATTTGCACAGTGCTCTTTGTATCCAGTGAGACCTTGGCATGGAGAGGCTTCTCCAGCCAATACTGCTGAAACTATCATGGTGGCAAGAGTTCTATTACTGTTGGTGACAGCCAGGATCTCCACTTAGGCTGATGATGGCTAATATTGAGGGTGACACTTTCATGACAGAGATGTGGTGAAATATCTCGTTCAGGTTTTTCCCTCTTTTGCTGTAGTTCCTTTTACTAACAATTTAGGTATGAGTCCTTATAACAAGGCCTGGGCAAAGAACAGACCTAATCATGGTCTGTGACCATAATCCATCTTTCAGTCTGATTCTTGCCCTTTGTCCCGTGACAGACCTCAATTCTGTCTTCCTTTTGGGAATTCATAATTATCATTCAACTTTCTATATCTTTGGAATCCTGAAAATGATGTGGATATATAATGATGACTGGACAAACGGGAAACTGAGTAATGACTAAACCTCATCCTGACCCTCTGGAAAACTATGTTAAAATATATAAATTAGCTAGAATCTCAAGTGGGGCTTCCTGCTTTCTACTCTGTACATGTCTCTTGGATACACTTTCTTATATAATTAGATTGGGGGCTATTAGAAGAATGTGGGAGTCAGGGAACATTTATTTGTGTGTATGTCTTAAAGATGGGTGATATATGAATGTTAATTGGAATTACTCAGCAAACCAGTCAAGGTTGAAGGTACAGGAGGAGACTTGGAGAGCCATTGCAGTAAACTGCCAGATACAGGGGAGGCCTCCACAAGAGCACTAGGCATAACCAGCCTTTGATAGCAGGATGAACTCTTGTACTCTCTTTCTTACATTAGGTGATCACACAGCTAGAGCTTTGCATGTAATTTTTCTATTCCATATTTGCCAAGCTCATTTCTATATCCTCCAGATGCTAGGCAGTAACACCTCTCCCTCCCCCATTTGGTATAGATGCTCGTCATTTGTGTTCACCAGCATTCAAAGGATATTTTTAACATGGAGCTTTTCGTATTTTATTATAATCAGTAATGATTTGTGTCCTTCTCAGCTGCTCCTACTAGGTTGTAAACTCCTTAAGGACTTTTTCTAATTTGTTTTGTTTTTTTATTGTGGTGAAATATACATAACATAAATTTAACATTTTAACCATTTTTAAGTGTTCATTTATGTGGTGTTAAGTGCATTCACGTTGTTGTGCAACCATCACCACAATCCATCTCCAGAACTTTTTTTTTCTTTGCCAACTGGAAATCTGTGTCCATTAAATCTTAACCCTCCATTTTCCCATTTTCCCATCCCCTAGCCCCTGGCAAACACCATTTAATTTGTTTTTATAGTTTCAGGGATGAACAAAGTACCTATCATATAATAGGTGGGCAATAAGTGTTTATTTGATAAATAAGTAAAGGTACCCATTAATGTTTTTTTAGGTTTTCAGTGGATTATGGGCCAGTGCCTTTAAATTTGGAATGAATATCTCATCTGTACATTAGTCAAATGAAATTTAATATATCAAAATTTATTCTAATCACATTATGCCCTTATTTGATGAAAGAATATCATGATTAAAGAAAGGACTGAATAAAAGTGGATGACAGTCAAACTCAAAAGATGGATACGTGCAAAACAAAGCATTCAGATCATTAAAAAACATAAACACAAAGGAATTCAATTATTGGTAACCTTTACAAAGTAAGTACAAGAACAAAAATAATCACTAGTTTCAGAAAAATGCCAAATAAATGACAGTGTCAGCTATCATAATTATGGAATTAGGGCAAAAGAAAAAGATTACACAAGTTCAGCTTTTGTTGTTGTTATGGTGACACTGTTATTCCATGATTGGGTTGCAGATGTTTAGAAATGGCGGTTAAAAAAAAAAAAAAAAAGACGTTGAACCCAATCAAATTATTTGGTTTTAATGAACAATTAGATTGTTGTTTGGAAAAGTAAACAGAATTACTTCACAACTCTATAGTGCTTTCTTTAATTCGTAGTTTGACAAACATAACAGAGCTTGAAAGCAACTACCTATGAAATATTTTGAACACAGTGGTGCTCTTGATGGCATCATATTTACTGGAATTAAAAATAAATAAATAAAAAACATGAGCTGAGTGTCATAAGTGTAGTTGCAATGATAATGAATGACCACAGGAAGAACAACACATTCATGTTAGCTTTGGTAGAGGCTGGGTTCCCCTGTTCCCCTATGTTTGAGGTTAATAGATGCAGATTGACATTAAGGATGTAGTGTCAACTCAGCTTTCTTCAGAATACAGGTTAATCTCTCCAGTCATGCAGAGAAAAAATAATCTAAACCAAAGCGTCAGTTTCCAGGTATAAAAGTCAAATCACATGAAACTGACACATGTTTCCAGTGATAAAATGAGAAAAGCTGGTCGAAGGTTGGAGTGTTAGTGGGGAAAGAGAACATTTACAACAAAGTTATGTAACTATATGGTTTCAACTGGATTCCTTCCAGTTTCACAGAAGTGTTTTTATAATGTGAAATAATGCCTTAAAATTTAGAAAGCCATGTAGCCTTTAATTTGGGAAATGATTTAGACCATTTAATAGTACTAAAAAATAATGTAGAAGTAACAGGTAGTGTTGAGATGCTGGGTTTTAAATGGCGGGGTGGATTTCAGTTTTGTTGCTTACCAACTGTAATGCTTACTCTAAGATCTTTAACTTTTCTGAATTTTAGTGTCCTTTTCTGTAAAATGAGGAGACTGAGCTCGATAACTGAATTAACCACAAAGGTCTATGGAATTTATAAACAGAGCAGACATTAAATTGTTATTTCTTCCTTACATCAATTTCATCAAAGTTGGGAAGTGGCATCAGATGTACGATATTGAATCTACTGCATTGCCTCTGAATTTACATGTTGTATATGTTACAAATGATTTCAGCTCTGTATATCTGGCTTATAAAGTATTGAGTTATCAACTTTGATTGACACACTTAGGTTCATTAGAGAGCTCACATACTAGGACACACAGTAGAATTGGGTTCTATTTTTCTTAATTCTGAAAGACAATTTATAGTGCAAAGATTAAACACTTTTTCTTCCTGAAGATAATGAGAATTGATTTCTTTACCCCCAATCAAACTTTCAAGTTCCAGGAGAGGAACTTTTTAAAAAAAATTGGCTTTTAAATCTTGTAGTCTTTCTGAGCCCCCAAGGGTAAAAAGGTATTATGCCATTTAAATGATAGAAGACTGCGTACATCTCATTTTACTCTCTTGTACAAGTAAATACTACTTCAGGGACCTTATCTTTAAAGCAAAAGATTCATCTCAATCTTTACCTTAGTGAAGTTTATAAAGATTGAATGTAGGGCTGACTTGGCATCTGAGAAACCCTGAACATTTGTACAGGAGGCCAAAGTTTTTTTTTTTTAATTAAAATGCACATTTTCTGGTTTTTAAAATTATAGTTTTAACTTGTCTTCATTATGCCACTCAAAATTCCTTATTTTTTAGATCTCTGGTGGAGTTAAATGATAGGGAAAAAAGTCTGGAGATGAATATGTATGCATGCTGTTTTTAGAAAGTTCTAAAAGATTTCTCTTTTGCCATCCCACTATTGAAACATGTAAAACCAAGTTTAGTGTCCACTTGAATTGATATGCTCATTTCTGGTGATTAGTAGCTTTTTTTTTTTTATGCCAGTTCTTTAGAAGTATCCTCTTCTTAAAGTTAAGCAATGCCTTCCTCTCCCCCATGCATCAGTTGATGGACATTTAGGCTCTTTCCATAATTTGGCTATTGTTGAAAGTGCTGCTATAAACAACAACAACAAAAAAGTTAGAGAGGGAGGGAGCCAAACCATAAGAGACTCTTAAAATCTGAAAATCAACTGAGGGTTGATGGGGGGTGGGAGGGAGGGGAAAGTGAGTGATGCGCATTGAGGAGGGCACCTGTCGGGATGAACACTGGGTGTTGTATGGAAACCAATTTGACAATAAATTTCATATTAAGAAAAAAACAAATGGTACGATGAGAGCTCCACCACTCCAATACATAGGACTATATATATATATATATATATATATATATATATATATATACAAAGGTAAATGGAAAGCTATTGTTTCTTATACAAACCTAAAAAAAAAAAAGTTAAGCAATGCCTTTCAGTTTTGGTGACCTTTGAAATTGTTGCTTAGACACCAGTTTCTTGGATGTTCTGAAAAATACCGTATTCCTTTAGTGACCTGCTTATATAATTTTCTTTTTCTTTTTTTTTTTTTAGTATAAAAGTATAATGAAGGTGGCCAGCTTCACTAAACCACCAAAACACAATAATGGGTATGTGTAACCCTGGGTGCCTTGGACCTATGCTTCAAGGCCTTCTGATTCTAGGAAGATCTGACTACCCTCATTTATAGAAACATTTAATGCCACAAACCTGTATTCCAATTTTTGGATCATTTCAACATCAACTACAAAGACCAGCCACTGGCTATGAGATCCTATACCATTTACTACAAACCTTTAGGGCTACCTCCCCCTTTTCCCCCTCTTTCAAACTAATTTTACCAAAAGGGAAAATTAAGGAGATATTTTGGGTGTTTCAGTAAGACTTTCACTGAAAAAAGCCCTTGATGATATCTATTGACAAAGCTTAAGTAATTTGCATTTATTGTCCCTTCTTTCTAATGACTTATAACTTAGTTTTTCTAACAACATATATGGATTTTTTGCTATAGAGACATGAGATTTTCTTTCCTTACTTTTGTTTCAAAAACTTAAAAAACTAGTTCCTGCTACTTGAGACTTGTTGAGTTGTCATGACCTGAATGCATCTTCCTGAAATTCGTATGTTGAAACCCTCCTCCCACCCCCGCACGAGTGTGATGGTATTAGGAGGTGGGGCCTTTGGGAAGTAATTAATATTAGCTGAGATCCTGAGCTTGGAACACTCATGAATGTGATTAGTATACTTAAGAGTCATAAGAGAGCTTGCTTTTATTGCTTATTAGCTCTCTGCTAAGTGAGTTGGCAGTCTACAACCTGGAAGAGGGTTGAACAGACTAAGACAACACTTAAGCCGTCTGGAATCTGTCCTTTTTCATCCCTTTCTCTTTTGCCCATTCTCTCTTGGACTTGCCTATAAACAGACACAGATGGTTGGTACAGGTAAAGCCCTGATGCAGTAGGTCCTGCTCTCAAAGTTCTCATCTGAAAAGGCATAGATGAGTCAAGCCCTTCACCTTTGCATCTCTGTCTTCCACTCAGAAAGGAAAGTCCAGCTGGCTGTTTCAGCCCTGGGCATGCACTGTGCTCTTCAAGTCTACTTCATTGTTAACAAGGCTCTCCTCTGAACTGCACCAGGCTTTTGGGCTCTGATTTTACAATTGGCAGGATCCTCACAAGGGAGATCAGGTAATTGGTTAGCATGCCACAAATTTGGAATAGTGCATATTATTCTATATCAATAAATATTTAGTTTTTGTCTTGGTTTATCCATAGATGTTTTGGGATTGATCACTAATGCAGTATGTTTTGGAGTGTGTGTCTTGATATTGACTTAAGCTCAAAAGATAGAGGAAGTATCAATCTGCTTACTTTGTTCTCTTCTATACCAATGTTTCTAGGACCACCAGAGGTAGACATAGTTACCTGGAAATCATTGTGGAAGGGCTAAGGCATCACTACTTTTCAGGGAACATCAGTGGAGCTTGGCTAGGTATAGCAGGTAGTGGTCAAGACATGATGGACAAGGTTTATCTTGTTTGCCAACCAATCTGTCCATTATCTGTAACAAATAGGAAGCTTCCAATTAACATAAAGCCTACAGAAAAGAAGTTGAAAGCAGCTGGCTATGTTACACTAGGTAAGAGTATGGTCATAAAAGCAGTTGAGTGTTGTTTTAACTTTGAGGAGGTCTTCTCATCATTGCCTTTCACTTGACCCACAGTACTAAAGACACCTACATAAGGAATCACAGACACATATACAGAAAAATGCACACAGAGACATACAGGTAAATATTCATAGATAAACACACACAGTCATTCACATACAGAAACACACTGACAGGGTTGATTTTCTGCTGGGGACTATTGCTTATACCATCTCCAAATCACATCACCTGTTACCAACACCCACCACCAGATGCACTGTCTAGGTAAAGCCAAGCTGTCTTTTGAATCTCAGGAAATTCTGTTAACTCTCTGAGGTCTTTAATGCCTTGAGCATTGATCTCTTCTTCCTCTATACCATAAAATCTTCACTTAATGATTTTTAAAACATTTTTTCCAAAGTAATAATTTTCTCTCCACAACTAAATTGTATGCTGTGTGAAAAAAGGAAACTTTGTTTTATAGCCGTATTTCATTGACCATAGGGCGCCAAAAGGCTAAGAATAAAAGATTTAATTGAGTGAGGTGACTGTGAGGGCATGGGGGATGACCCAGGAATGCCACAGGGATGCAACAGATATTCATTCACCTCTAAGTAAATTAGCACCTTCTGTACCCTAGATTCTGTGCAAAGTTCCAGGAATATCATATATAACAGGTAAGACATGTGAGTTTTATACTCTTGGAACTTAGTCTAGTGGGAAATGAGGTAGTTATAAGCATTAAAAAAATAAAGTTTTTTTATGAAGTTTCACCAATTACTATATAACTTTTTTAGCTATTTTCCCTTTTATGAATCTCTTCTATTAATCTCTTCTTTTTTAAAAAAATAGTTGAGTATAGTTGACATACAATGGTATGTCAGTTTCAGGTGTGAAACTCTACTAATCGATTCTTATTACAGAAAAAGTAAAGTTAGGGTGACTATGTGGCTCAGTTGAGTGTCTGGCTCTTGATTTCGGCTCAGGTTCTGGGTTTGAGTCCCACATTGGACTCAAACTCAGTGTTGAGTCTGCTTAATATTCTTTCTCCCTTTTTCTCTCTTTCTCTTTCTTTCTGAAAAAAAGAAAAAAAAAAGTAAAACTAGCATTAGCATCTGCCTAAATATAACCCTTTTAAACAGCAAAATTGCTGGGTAATATGTAACGTCATATGGAGCAAAATGTCATTTATATTTAACCAAACTTTCATAAACAAGTAAGATAATATGGCTGCACTATAAACTAATCAGGGTAGAGTCTATCGCTTGCTTTCTAAATCGAGTGATATTTACATTTAACACAAATTAGCATATTAGCACACAAAACAGTTCTCTAAATGAAAGATTTGCTGCCCAGTTTAATCTGCTAAGTGGTTGTAAAACAAATGTTACCTTTAATGTTATAAATAAAAAAAATACAATCATTTGCATTAATCTACCTTATGTTTATGCAAACTGGAGATAATTGACATCTATTTAAGGGATCATAAGGATTACAAAAGATTACACTGACACTTGTAAACTGCAATTATCACCTTCCATTAATGGTAACATGAGTTTATGCAAGTATATTTCTTTGCTAATTACTTATACTTGAGATAATAATCCACAGGATAAATGGATTTTTTCCTTAAGTCCCATAGAACTCCTTAATACATACATTTTAATTTCATAGTATAAGCTCATTGTCTG
This sequence comes from Panthera leo, assembly GCF_018350215.1. Classification (NCBI taxonomy): domain Eukaryota; kingdom Metazoa; phylum Chordata; class Mammalia; order Carnivora; family Felidae; genus Panthera; species Panthera leo. The sequence continues at coordinate 56,351,187 of NC_056687.1, forward strand.
GTTTGTGTACGAACCACAGCAAGAACAGATTTTTTTTTTTTTTTTTTTTTAATCAGCCACTGCTTCTGGAGCCAGGCAAACAGGAAGCAGAGCTGGAAATCCCAGCATCCCAGCACTTGGGGAGGTCCATCTGTTGAGTCAAAGAGGTAAGATGGCCAGTTACTCTTCAGTAAAAGTCTGTGGATGCGTTAACAAGCTAGGGAGCTAATAAACATAGTGATGGGCGAGCTCATCAGGGTCAATGTTTCTTTTGTGACCCACGGTTTGATTTTAGGCATTTACTTTTCCTTCAGTACTCAAGTTGCACATGTCTGCAATGTTGTCCATCTGAAGGAATCCATTTTTAAGTCATTTCTTTAGCAGCTGGGGTCTTATTTTTTAAAAGCTTGTTTTCCTCAAGAATCTAACCATGCACTGGCCAAGATTAACTAACTAACTAACTAACTAACTAACTAACTAACTAACTATTTACAATGTGTCTTCTTTCAAGACAATTATTGTTGAAACAATGAATTCATATGGTTTCTCAGTAAAGGGAAAATCTGGGATGATCATAATGTATTATACTAAATAAATAGTAAAGAGATGAATAATGATGAATTTCTCAGAATTGGTTAAGAGGAGAAAACTGGCTGAATAAAGTCCAGTCTGCTATTTTCAAAAATTTGAAGAAGCATGCCAGGTTTTTGTAGCTAGAGAATACAATGTCATCAGGATATTAGTTAACAGTGGTTAATGTCAGGGGATGTAGATGTAGCTCTGAGAGCAGATGATGGCAGAGAGGTTCTTGCTATCTGTGTGGAGTGCTGTCATTTTCTGAGTCTGTTGTGTGTTAGGTGGGTTATTGCTAATCGTTAAAACAACCCTCATGTTGAAAGTGTTGTAGATGAAGAAATAGGCTCAGAGAATTTAAGCTTTTTGTATAAAGTCTCATATTTAGGATATGGGGAAATAAAGATTTGGCCCCAGCCAAATTGCTCTAAACCTATGAGTTCTCTTTTTACTATAATACTTAGTACCTTTTGATCAGGTCTGCTTAAGGCTCAACCAACTATTAGCCTTACTTATATGTACTGGGCATTTGTAGGTTTTTGATTGCATAGTAAATATTCACTCACATATTCTCAATAGCATACTGATCTCATTTTGGGGTATACTTTTATTTGTATATAATCTTAGAGAGAGAGAATCAATTCCTTTAATTCCTTGTCCTTGCATGGATGGAAGAAGAGGCCATATTAGATACCTCCTTGGGCTTAGCAAGTTGAATGCTTCTGGCAAGGACTGAATCTTGGGAGAGTGATATTAGCAATAGTTGGGGGTACATTGCCTACAGTGGGGTTCAGATGTGACTGCTCCTGCTGGTTTGCCTTTGCTGCTCTAGCCTCCAGGGACCCCTTGATTACTGACTACCATCCGAGACAAGTTTCCTAGCCTCCCTTTGATACATTTGAGATCCTAGCCTTTCAGTACGGTCTCTTTATGTGTAGGCTAGCCAGAGTCAGTCTAATGTTATGACATGGGGACTTCTTTACTTCTGTGTTCAAAGCAAAAGGCAATGGGAAAATGGGAAAAAAAAGAAGAGATAAAACCTGAAAAATCAAGGGACCATTTCTTTAAGCAAAAGTCGTATCGCTTTATCTAAAATTTGTCAGTAATGATAAATGACAGGAAGAAAATAACTGAATTCAGAGACTGTATTAGCATTACTGAGTTCATCTCTAAGAGTCAGAGCCAAAAGCCACCCAAAGGCAACTATATGAATGAATAGAATAAGCACATCAACATCATTTATTTTTTTAAGTTTAAAACTCCACAAAGATTTTTTTCTAAAACTCAATTTGGTATTTATTATTTGATATGCATATCCTTCCTCTCTTTTCCTATCTTTTTCTTAGGTCTTCTCCCACCCATTTGAATAGCATTATTCTTTCTTGGTAATACATTTTCTTCCCAGATAGCTTATTTTTAGTAAATAAAAATCTAGACTTTTAAAATAAAAGACATATAATTGGAAATGTCTCTCAGGTACATATAATATTCTGATTAAACAGTGGATCAGAATGATGATTTTGGTTTGAGATGAATATATTTTAACTAGGGTTCCAAAGTGCTGTCCAGGAAAAACCTGGAGACATAGATTCTTTCATGAATTTTTTCATATATTACTTTTGACCCCTGATTTTTGTGTGCAAAGTGATTTTAGTACATGACTTCATTTGGGAACAGCTTCATAACTGGCAAAGGAAAGAGTTGTTGGGAATCTTCTAAAATCTCTGGGGGAAAAAATTAAAATGTTTTATGCCAGAATACAACTTTGAAAGGGGGTTAAAGCCTGTTTTTTCTGGACATGAGGGGATTGTTGGACTTAACTCTTTTATTAATGAATTTAAAATTTAACTGTTTTCTTGGTGAAATTGTTCTACAGTTGTGGTGTACATTTCTCCAGCTTCTTAGGCAGAGTATGCCTGCCTAAGAGTACCTTTTTCAACATTCAGCTCCAGGAATGTCTTTCTGGAAGCTGTGATTTCATGATAGCTCTAGTAGATATTAAAGGACTGGAGGGCCTTAATGAAATTTTACTTTTCTAGGGCTAATTCTCCTTGTATATCCCGTATAGCCTGTTAGTTCTATAAAGAATGACAGTACAGAAGAGGGGATGAGTGTGCAAGCCCTGGGAGTCAAATTGGCTGGGTTAAAAATCAGTTTTATTATTTAATAGCCATGTGATCTTGACCATGTTGGTTGATTTATCTGTGTCTCAGTTATCTTACCTGCAAATTGGCGATCACGGTACATCTTACTCATAATGTCATTCATTCACTAGGTATTTATTGAGCATATATTATGAACTATTCAATACTGGGTACTAGGAATATAGAAATGAAAAAAATGAACAAAAATCCATTTTGTCATGGAGCTTACCTTTCCTGGATAGTAGCTAGCACTTATTCAAACCCTTACAGAGTTTCAGGCACTAATCTAAATACAACATATATATTTATTTGGTGTTGACAACCACTTTATGGGACATAGAAAATTGATATTTTTATGACTTTACTCACAGGATTATTAAGTAACTTGCTCAGATCATACAGTATTAAAAGAACAAATATAAAGAGATCAGAGAAGTACCTGTCATAAAGGAAGCACAATGTAGATCGATAGATAGACAGATAGATGATAGATTAGAGAGGTAGGTAGACAAATAGATTAGATATTAGGTCTTATTTACTGTTTATATGTATATATTTATACTTTATATAAAATATATGTGTACATATATATATTGTATATGTGTATATATATTTATTCATAACAAATGTAGTAGTATTGAAATAATACAGAAATATGTGAAGTAAAAATAAGCATCCTTGTAATAGCTTCCCAAACTGTTAATTAAGAATTTGGCTTATAATTTATTTGATGGACTTCTCTTCCTAGGGCATATGTGAAATTAAGTCTCAGAATGTAATAAGCCAAAAATTCTTACAATCAGTATTCACCTCAGATACATCAAGTGATTTCTAATATCAAAGAAAATTACCAGTATGTAAGAAATCGATTGCAGAACAGACAGTATAAGGAATGTCTAAGTAATTCCATAATTTGCATTTTTTCATTCACCTCATAAAGACAATAACATAAACTATCTCTTTTCTCTGTAGTATAAAAAAGAAAAGTCTATTTTTGCCTAATTGGATTGACTGCCAACTAATTACAAACTTTAAATATAAGTAGTTATTGAGTGTAGCAACATAACTTCAGGGCATACGCTCATTTTTATGTATGAGGAGTCACAATCGTAGCTCTCCTGGAGCCAAGAGAAGAATTATTTTCTGCATCTTTTTACACGTTTTAAACCAAAATTGCTTGAAAACCTAGCTCCAGTCTTTATTTCCTTTCTTTCATTCTGTTTCAGCCTAACTGAAAGGTTCTAAATCTCATTTTATAGAAACTAGTGTTTTGCTATGATAATTACCAAGGAAATGCTCTTGGTAAAGTGATTAATAAAATTTCTCCCAGTCTTCCAAGCGCTAATGGTGTATCTCTATGTTTTAAGGAAGTAGGAACTTATTGAAGAACCATAAATGAAACGAAAATGTGGCCTTTCAAGGTGAGATAACAGTTAAGAGGTGCCATATGGGCCTACACAGAACTCCACATATACAAATGTGAACTATTACACTGCAGATGTTACTTAGTCAAAGAAACGGTATAATCTTGAATAAAATAATTTATGTATGAAATAAGGGGTATATAAAGCAATCAGGGCAGAGAAAAAGGTTAAGAACTTCTGATAGCATTTTTCAGTCTAAAAATTGGAAGGTATAAGGCTTTGTTCACATTCATTATGTTAATAAAATTAAAAAAATACCTAAAAAAGATTGTGCAGATTTGCATTGAATGTAAGCACATGCAAAGATAAAATGGAGAAAAAGATGCTTCTTCTCTTCCAATGTCCTCTTCATCAGCCACTTTAAGAGGTAGAACATTGATTACCTAATTATATCTGTCATGAAGCTCTTTAAAAAAATGAAATTATGGTGAAGATTATTTGAAGTGTGGATTCATATCTATATCATTAGTGACAAACCTTCTAGACACACTGCCTTGAGATATTAGCAATATATATGGTGTGTATTTGGTATATAGCATTCATATACACATGGACTAAGAGTACTTGTTCACATTTCTTTCCCTGAACAATAAAGTTTAGAGAACACTGAACTTGTAAATACAATATCCACTCTGTCTCTTTATTGAAGGGTAAATTTATCGGAGGGAAGGTACCGTATACACTAGAGATTGCAAACATGGTTTCTTTGAGCCAGTTCTCATTTGCAGAGATGCTTTATGCTGCATTCACAGCTTTATTTTCTTATTTCTTACTTTTATGTTAAATTTAAAAAAATATTTTAGTTATTTAACATTATTTTAATTAACTTTTTTTATTTGAGTATATTTGACACACAACGTTACATTAGTTTCAGGTGTACAGCATAGTGAGTAAGTCTATACAGTATTCTATGCTTGCCACAAGTGTAACTACCATTTGTCACCAAAAACTCTATTACAGTATGATTGACTATATTCCCCATGCTGTGCCTTTAATTCCCTGTCTTATTCATTCCATAACTACATTCCTGTCACTCCCACTCCCCTTCACCTGTTTTGCCTATTACCTCACCCCCATCCCTCATTTGGTTACTTTTAAAACTCAAGAGATTACACACCTTAAAAATACAGATTTTTTTCTTATGAGCAAAGCTCTGCCAATAATGTGCATGTTTTTCTGCAGAGGAGCCATCTTCCCTCTTTAGTCAGAGAATATTCTTTCAGATTCCTTATAGTTTCCTAAGTTCCTATAGTTCCCAAGTTTCTATAGTTTTATATCTAAACCACTTCATTCATTACTTTATTCATTTGCATTCGAGTCTGTGAACTTTGCTATAAATGCTAGCAATGAAAAAGACAGCTAGCCATACCACAAAGATTTGAACTTCCTCCACACTAAAGAGAATACAGTGAGTGCTGGAAAGCAGCTGCTGACCCAGGGCTATTCCTTCATTCCTCTCCCATCTTGTGGGGCATTGTTAATGTGATGTATCACGTTGATCGATTTGCGAATGTTGAACCAGCCCTGCATCCCAGGAATGAATCCCACTTGATCATGGTGAATAATTCTTTTTATATGCTGTTGAATTCGATTTGCTAGTATCTTATTAAGAATTTTTGCATCCATATTCATCAGGGATATTGGCCTGTAGTTCTCTTTTTTTACTGGGTCTCTGTCTGGTTTAGGAATCAAAGTAATACTGGCTTCATAGAATGAGTCTGGAAGTTTTCCTTCCCTTTCTATTTCTTGGAATAGCTTGAGAAGGATAGGTATTATCTCTGCTTTAAATGTCTGGTAGAACTCCCCTGGGAAGCCATCTGGTCCTGGACTCTTATTTGTTGGGAGATTTTTGATAACCGATTCAATTTCTTCGCTGGTTATGGGTCTGTTCAAGCTTTCTATTTCCTCCTGATTGAGTTTTGGAAGAGTGTGGGTATTTAGAAATTTGTCCATTTCTTCCAGGTTGTCCAATTTGCTGGCATATAATTTTTCATAGTATTCCCTGATAATTGTTTGTATCTCTGAGGGATTGGTTGTAATCATTCCATTTTCATTCATGATTTTATCTATTTGGGTCATCTCCCTTTTCTTTTTGAGAAGCCTGGCTAGAGGTTTGTCAATTTTGTTTATTTTTTCAAAAAACCAACTCTTGGTTTCGTTGATCTGCTCTACAGTTTTTTTAGATTCTATATTGTTTATTTCTGCTCTGATCTTTATGATTTCTCTTCTTCTGCTGGGTTTAGGCTGCCTTTGCTGTTCTGCTTCTATTTCCTTTAGGTGTGCTGTTAGATTTTGTATTTGGGATTTTTCTTGTTTCTTGAGATAGGCCTGGATTGCAATGTATTTTCCTCTCAGGACTGCCTTCGCTGCATCCCAAAGCGTTTGGATTGTTGTATTTTCATTTTCGTTTGTTTCCATATATGTTTTAATTTCTTCTCTAATTGCCTGGTTGACCCACTCATTCGTTAGTAGGGTGTTCTTTAACCTCCATGCTTTTGGAGGTTTTCCAGACTTTTTCCTGTGGTTGATTTCAAGCTTCATAGCATTGTGGTCTGAAAGTATGCATGGTATAATTTCAATTCTTGTAAACTTATGAAGGGCTGTTTTGTGCCCCAGTATATGATCTATCTTGGAGAATGTTCCATGTGCACTCGAGAAGAAAGTATATTCTGTTGCTTTGGGATGCAGAGTTCTAAATATATCTGTCAAGTCCATCTGATCCAATGTATCATTCAGGGCCCTTGTTTCTTTATTGACTGTGTGTCTAGATGATCTATCCATTTCTGTAAGTGGGGTGTTAAAGTCCCCTGCAATGACCACATTCTTATCAATAAGGTTGCTTATGTTTATGAGTAATTGTTTTATATATCTGGGGGCTCGGGTATTTGGCGCATAGACATTTATAATAGTTAGCTCTTCCTGGTGGATAGACCCTGTGATTATTATATAATGCCCTTCTTCATCTCTTGTTACAGCCTTTAATTTAAAGTCTAGTTTGTCTGATATAAGTATGGCTACTCCAGCTTTCTTTTGGCTTCCAGGAGCATGATAAATAGTTCTCCATCCCCTCACTCTCAATCTAAAGGTGTCCTCAGATCTAAAATGAGTCTCTTGTAGACAGCAAATAGATGGGTCTTGTTTTTTTATCCATTCTGATACCCTATGTCTTTTAGTTGGCGCATTTAATCCATTTACATTCAGTGTTATTATAGAAAGATATGGGTTTAGAGTCATTGTGATGTCTGTATGTTTTATGCTTGTAGTGATGTCTCTGGTACTTTGTCTCACAGGATCCCCCTTAGGATCTCTTGTAGGGCTGGTTTCGTGGTGACAAATTCCTTCAGTTTTTGTTTGTTTGGGAAGACCTTTATCTCTCCTTCTATTCTAAATGACAGACTTGCTGGATAAAGGATTCTCGGCTGCATATCTTTTCTGTTTAGCACACTGTAGATATCGTGCCACGCCTTTCTGGCCTGCCAAGTTTCAAAGGAGAGATCAGTCACGAGTCTTATAGGTCTCCCTTTATATGTGAGGGCACGTTTATCCCTTGCTGCTTTCAGAATTTTCTCTTTATCCTTGTATTTTGCCAGTTTCACTATGATATGTCGTGCAGAAGATCGATTCAAGTTACGTCTGAAGGGAGTTCTCTGTGCCTCTTGGATTTCAATGCCTTTTTCCTTCCCCAGTTCAGGGAAGTTCTCAGCTATAATTTGTTCAAGTACCCCTTCAGCACCCTTCCCTCTCTCTTCCTCCTCTGGGATACCAATTATGCGTATATTATTTCTGTTTAGTGTATCACTTAGTTCTCTAATTTTCCCCTCATACTCCTGGATTTTTTTATCTCTCTTTCTTTCAGCTTCCTCTTTCTCCATAACTTTATCTTCTAGTTCACCTATTCTCTCCTCTGCCTCTTCAAGCCGAGCCATCGTGGATTCCATTTTGTTTTGCAATTCGTTTAAAGCGTTTTTCAACTCCTCGTGACTGTTCCTTAGTCCCTCGATCTTTGTGGCAAGAGATTCTCTGCTGTCCTGTATACTGTTTTCAAGCCCAGCGATTAATTTTATGACTATTATTCTAAATTCACTTTCTGTTATATTATTTAAATCCTTTTTGATCAGTTCATTAGCTGTTGTTATTTCCTGGAGATTCTTCTGAGGGGAATTCTTCCGTTTGGTCATTTTGGAGAGTCCCTGGCGTGGTGAGGACCTGCAGTGCACTTCCCCTGTGCTGTGGTGTATAACTGGAGTTAGTGGGCGGGGCCGCAGTCCGACCCGATGTCTGCCCCCAGCCCACTGCTGGGGCCACAGTCAGACTGGTGTGTGCCTTCTCTTCCCCTCTCCTAGGGGCGGGATTCACTGTGGGGTGGCGTGTCCCGTCTGGGCTACTTGCACACTGCCAGGCTTGTGTTGCTGGGGATCTGGCGTATTAGCTGGGGTGGGTAGGCAAGGTGCACGGGGGCTGGAGGGGCAGGCTTAGCTCGCTTCTCCTTAGGTGATCCACTTCAGGAGGAGCCCTGTGGCAGCGGGAGGGAGTCAGATCCGCTGCCGGAGGTTTGGCTCCGCAGAAGCACAGAGTTGGGTGTTTGCGCGGAGCGAGCAAGTTCCCTGGCAGGAACTGGTTCCCTTTGGGATTTTGGCTGGGGGATGGGCGGGGGAGATGGCGCTGGCGCCTTTGTTCCCCGCCAAGCTGAGCTCTGCCGTCCGGGGGCTCAGCAGCTCTCCCTCCCTTTGTCCTCCAGCCTTCCCGCTTTCCGAGCAGAGCTGTTAACTTATGACCTCCCAGACGCTAAGTCGCGCTTGCTGTCGGAACACAGTCTGTCCGGCCCCTCCGCTTTTGCCAGCCAGACTCGGGGGCTCTGCTTGGCCGGCGAGACGCCCCTCCGCCCCGGCTCCCTCCCGCCAGTCCGTGGAGCGCGCACCGCCTCGCCGCCCTTCCTACCCTCTTCCGTGGGCCTCTAGTCTGCGCTTGGCTCCGTAGACTCCGTTCTGCTAATTCTCTGGCGGTTTTCTGGGTTCTTTAGGCAGGTGTAGGTGGAATCTAAGTGATCGGCAGGACGCGCTGTGAGCCCTGCGTCCTCCTACGCCGCCATCTTCCGGAACCACCCCCTGTGGGGCATTGTGATTAGTTCTCTTAATGGCATATGAATGAAGTGATATATGTCCCAAAGAGCTTTCTTTTTTTCCACCACTGAGTGACTGACTGCAAAGGAGACCCTGGAAGAGGTAAGGAATGTTAATTAGATGGTGGGAGTCAGGTACCTGAAGTACCATGTGGAAGGCTTCTTGCAGACCAGTAACATACTTCTACTGTGATAAGCCAGTAAAATATGTGGACTTATTTGTTGTAGCATTAAGCAACATAATAACTAATACATACTAATATTCATGAAATACTTATGATGTATTCTGATTAATGTAGACAACAATGTCATGTTTAGTGATAAATGTCGTAGAAAAATAAACTGAAATTAACACTGTAGATATAGTTTGTCTATATTAAAAAAAATAGATTTGGATGAAAATGTTTGTTGTTAAATCAGTTAAATCTTTTTATGTTTATTGATTTATTTTGAGAGAGAGAGAGAGAGAGAGAGAGAGATCAAGTGTGCAGCAGAGAGACAGGGGGAGAGAGAATCCCAAGCAGACTCTACATGGGGCAGAGCCCAACATGGGGCTCAGTCTCACGAATGATGAGATCACGACCTGAGCCGAAATCAAGAGTTAGGACACTTAACTGAATGAGCCACCCATTTGCCCTGAATCAATTACATTTTAATTGGTTTTTTTTTTTGATAAAAACTAAATGATGTCAATGGGGTGCCCATAAATAATTAACAAAAATGATATTCAATTGTAGCCCTACTTCAGAGTTACATCAGAGTAAAACGTTAAAAAACAAAGCAAAACAAGTTTGAGATCTGGTGTTAAATTATGAGATTCATAAAAACTTCTAAAATTGAGTTATCAAAATCATTTAATCTCCTTCTATACTTAGATTTTTACCCTCTTATTTTTAGCTTCCATATATGCTGTACATTAACATATGGAGGGTAAAGAAAATGATAGTTCTTTCTAGACTAATAATTGCTAGACATGGGGCTTAAGAGAGACCTTAAAGCAGCAGATTATTGTTACATATACTTCATTCGAAAATAAACATGAGGTGATATAAAGCAAGTATCAGCACCCCCCCCCCCATGTGTTGACCTGAAAGGGGAATAAATAGGTTAGAATGGAGTTGTCCAACACATGTGCTCTGTCTTGGGTGGGAGAGATAGCCTTGAGCTTATGTGGGGGAGGTTTGTCAATGGATGGTTTTTAATCTGGCAGGACTTGTGTACTTGTGTGTGCGTGTGTGTCTGTGTGCCCTGGGCACAATTAAAGGGCTGGGAATGAGGTCCATTGATAATGACTGTAGAGGCTAGAACTGAGTTGGTCAGTCTTGAAAACTAGACAGACTAAAGAGAAAAGTCAGATGAGAAGGAGAGAAGGATTGGAATGAGCCCTTAAGGAGGAATTCTGGAAGGGACTTGCTGCTGATCCACTCATTTCTGGTCTTGTAGTTTTGTTGATTAGGGGAAAGTCATTCAGAGTCTGAGGTGGCACTGTGTCTGCAGGTGGGAGTTAGAGAGCTTCCATCTTCAAGATCAGTTTCATAGAGTAACAATAACCAAAGAATGCTGCAGTAAATCTGGCACTGCTCTACCTTTAATTTTGCTCACTGTTTATCTGAAGCACTGATTTTAGTCACTTCCTTGAAAGCACGAAGGATTTCCTAACCCCGACTAGAACAGGGTGATTGCCTGGTATAATATGCTCGAAACCTCTCAACAAGGAAAAAACGCATAGGAGCTCTGCATTAATAGAAAGCCATGGGTCGACACAAATATCATTTAACCCAGTAACATATAACTTTTTCCTTTTTGTCTGAGTATAAAATTAGGGTTTAAAAAAATCGCAAAATCTGTAGCGCTTGGAGTAGTTCCACAAATTAGAGTGGGTTTCCTGCTGGTTGAGCTGTACTTCAGCTAGTTGCTGATACTCCTTTGTACTCAGAAAATTCTGTATTCCTACATACAAATCTATTTGATTGTGGAAGATGGTTTAAATGACTTTACTATTTTCTTTGCAGCATACAAATTTAATGAATCTTTAAAGTCTTAAACTTTTTTTTCAAATTTTAAAGTTTCCAAAACTTGCCTACTTTTTATTTCTTTCTTTCTTCATTTGTTCATTAATTTAACAGATATTTGTTGAGCACCTATATTACTCTAGGTATTGGGAATTCCAAGATTAGAAGATATAGTATCTAACCCCCAAGGACATACAGGATTAAATCACTTGAAATCTGTGAGTTAGGGTGTACAGTTGAAACAAATAATAACTAATTGACCTAATCAGGGTTTTATTTAAGTTTTAATCTGTAAAATATTTCTTAAAATGTTTACTTTTAAACCAGTATCCTGAATTAATTGCTTTTTTGTCTGGTTGGCTAAAATAGTTATTTAAATAGATAGAATCTTGAATGCATATAGGTTGACTTCATTAGCCAGCATTCCAAACATTTGAAAATATTTTCACTGATTATTACTACTAGAGAAGTGATACTCTGTGTCAAGGCTGTCAGGAACATTGGAGTGGGAAAGATTGTTAAAGATATCTCCAAACTATGGTTTAAAAATGCTTGTTTCAGTGGTGCCTGGGTGGCTCAGTTGATTAGGCGTCTGACTTTGGCTCAGGTCATGATCTCATGGTTTGTGAGTTAGAGCCCCATGTTGGGCTCTGTGCTGACAGCTCAGAGCCTGGATCCTGCTTTGGATTCTCTGTCTCCTTCTCTCTCTGCCTCTACCCCACTTGTTCTCTGTCTCTGTCTCTCAAAACTAAATAAATGTAAAATAAAATAAAATAAAATAAAAATGCTTGTTTCACAAATGTATGGCTAACTAATCTTTGACAAAGCAGGAAAGAATATCCAATGGAATAAAGACAGTCTCATCAGCAAGTGGTGCTGGGAAAACTGGAGAGTGACAGGCAAAAGAATGAACTGGACCATTTTCTTACACCATACACAAAATAAACTCAAAATGGATGAAAGACCTAAATGTAAGACAGGAAGCAATCTAAATCCTTGAGGAGAAAGCAGGCAAAAACCTCTTTGACCTTGGCCATAGCAAATTCTTAACATGTCTCTGGAGGCAAGGGAAACAAAAGCAAAAATGAACTATTGGGACCTCATCAAAATAAAAAGCTTCTGCACAGCAAAAGAAACAATCAGCAAAACTAAAAGGCAACCGACAGAATGAGAGAAGATATTTGCAAATGACATATCAGATAAAGGGTTAGTATCCACAATCCATAAAGAACTTACCAAACTCAACATCCAAAAAACAAATAATCCAGGGAAGAAATGGGCAAAAGACATGAATAGACACTTCTCCAAAGAAGACATCCAGATGGCCAACCGACCCATGAAAAAATGCTCAACATCACTCATCATCAGGGAAGTACAAATCAAAACTACAATGAGATATAACCTCACACCTGTCAGAATGGCTAACATTAACAACTCAGGCAAAAACAGATGTTGGCGAAGATGTGGAGAAAGAGGATCTCTTTTGCACTGTTGGTGGGAATGCAACTGGTGCAGCCACTCTGGAAAACAGTATGGAGGTTCCTCAAATAATTAAAAGTAGAACTACCGTACGACCCAGCAATTGCACTACTAAGTATTTATCCATGGGATACAAGTGTGCTGTTTCGAAGGGGCACATGCACCCCAATGTTTATAGCAGCACAATCAACAATAGACAAAGTATGGAAAGAGCCCAAAAGTCCATCCATAGATGAATGGATAAAGAAGATGTGCATATATATACAATGGAGTATTACTTGGCAATCAAAAAGAATGAAATCTTGCCATTTGCAACAATGTGGATGGAACTGGAGCTTAATATGCTAAGCAAAATTAGTCAGAGAAAGACAAATATCATATGACTTCAGTCATATGAGGACTTTAAGATACAAAACAGTCATATGGGGACTTTAAGGGAAACAAAAATAATATAAAGACAGGAAGGGGGACAAAATATAAGAGATTCTTAAAAATTGAGAACAAACAGAGGATTGCTGGAAAGTTGTGGGAAGGGAGATGGGCTAAATGGGTAAGGGGCATTAAGGAATCTACTCCTGAAATCATTGTTGCACTATATGCTAACTTACTTGGATATAAATAAGTAAATAAATAAAAATAAAGTGAGAAAAAAATTTAAAAAAGATAAAAAAATGCTTATTCCAACTGGTGATTCCTTGCTAATAAGTGATGAGTCATTGATAAAGTTAGCATCTCACATTCTATCTTGTGATTATAAAAATAATTAATTCTTTAGTCTTATGATTCCAAAATTGTCTTTAAATGATTTGAGTAACCCTGTTATATGATCACATAGGAATTTTAGTAATTTACTCAATCATGTTATCAGCATTGCCTAAAAAAATATTCTATCACAAATCTCCTTGCTTGCTTAGAAATTTGAATATAATCTAGGAAAAGTTAATAAATGATAATTATGCCTACTAATGTACATTAGGAGTAAGGGTAAAAAAGGAGAAGTTTGTATTTAATATCCATCACAGTAATATGTTTAAGCACTTTGAAGGAGAATGTATTTGTATACCTCTTAATAAATAGATGATCATAAATTATACTTTAAAAATAGACTATATTTGCAGTAAAATAAAATTAGATTTATGTGTCCATATGAAAGTGTGTCCCATAGTAATTTATATTAAAGGAAACAGCATGTTGTTAAAGATATTAATCATTTCAAACCAAAATTTTACAGATTATTTTTGCCCTTTAATTAATTGTATTTTATTTCTTTAATGTTATAAAAAGAAGATAAGGAAAAATAAATGATTGGCTTTACATATTTGTTCTAGTAATGCAAATTTTCCTTAAGAGAAGCTTTATAAAATTCTTTTCACAATGTGGGCAGAGAGCCAAGAGCTTAAATTACCATACTTAATAGAAGAAAGGAAGCAATAACACATTGTAGTTAAGACATAGGTTCTGGAGTCCCACTGCCTAGATTCAAATCCCAGCTCTGCTACTTCCTAACTGTGGAACTTTGGGCAAGAAACTTACCTTCTCTGTGCCTCAGTTTTGTTATCTGTACCCTAGAGGAACCCACAGCTCTATTGCAAAATAAAATGAGTTTACTACTCTTACTATTACTACTATTACCACTACACTCTTTGCCATTACTGCTCCTGCTACTGCTTTAGGATAAGCAAGAACAAGTTGAAATTTGAAGTCAGCCAAGGCAGAAATTGGCCCATGGATACCCTATTTTTTAAGGCAATAGAGTACAGAGCCGAATGCAGTTAAAGATTCAGGAATAGTAGAGATAAATTAGAGGGCTAACCATACTGAAATTTGGATGTCCTAGATTACATTTTGTCAGCCTATTCTAGACTCAGTGATGTTTTAGTTGTGATTAGAGGGTAAGTGGCTAACTATGGGACAGAGTAGAAGTACTGAGGTCACTAGGTAGCCTGCATCCAATTCTAATCAAATGAAATTCTTTACTATAAGAATTTAGTTTCTTCATCTTTAAGATTAGGGTGTTGTAGATGAGTTTAAAAAGTGTTTGAGTTTTGATATTTAGATTTCTGCGGAAGTATATGACTTGCCCGAGTCTACTTTGTTTGTGAGTGGTAGAGTTGGAACTCAAATGCAGTGCAGAAAAACAAATGTTGTAATTGTATTGAAACAATATTAACCTTAATTCAGTTTAAGTTATTTAACATAGTTCATTTAGCATAAAGTTAAAATGACAAAAGTTATAGTCATGAGATGGTTAAGAGTCCAAAAGTTTGGATTCAATCCTTAGACTGCATAGTGGTTTAAAGTTGGGGCTCTGGATCCAGAAGATTGCCTTGACTTGAAAAGAAAAACAAAACAAAAAAAACCCCAAAAAAACAAAAAATTGGAACAGTTTCTGCTAGGTTCAGTAAATAACTCTAAACAAGTAAAGAAAGACACCATTTATTGAGGTTTCTACTTCTATCTGCCTAGCCTTCTAGGGTACCGGAGACCAGAGAAAGTTTTAGCAGAACTTCACCATTAAGAATAGGGATTCATGTGGATGGAAATTAGCTTGACACATCCCAGTGGAATTTAGGCATAACAGAGGTAAGTATGGAGTCTTACAGAATTGGAGACTTCATATCAGCCATGCCAGTCTAGCTCAGACCTCAACAACTGAGAAATGATCAGGTGAAAAATACCTTTGGGTAGATTTTATTATTGTTTCCAATTTGTTGCTGCCCCTCCTTGTGATATTATTTTTATCCCTGTCTATTGACATGAACCCTGACTATTTGTCTTGCTTTGGTCAATGAAACGTGAGTTAAGTGATGTTGTGTCACTGTAGAGCAGAAGATTTAAAAGCCCTCACATAGTTTCACTGCTGTTTCTTTTTTTTCTTTTCCAAGAGAATAGCATGTCCTTGATAGAGGTGGCTCCTATAGAATGGGACTCCAAATGGAGCAAAGCCAAAGCTGACTAGTACTATAAATAAACAGGAACAAGGTTTAAACCTTTTTGTTTTAAAGTCATTGAGATTTTGGGATTGTCTATTATTACAGTGTAAACTAGTAAAAACTGGTTAGTGAAATCCTTCCTTCAGCAAAGGTACTTTTATCTGGCTACATTTGGATATATTGCTCTTGGTAAAACAGTCTTTCAGTGGGCAATGTCTGTATCAATTTGAATTGACTCTTAAAATTTGCCTAAAATATCACTGTGTTCTGTTAACAAAAATCATTTGTCTAATAGAATCAGAAATGATACATTTTTTTTACCATAGCCAAAAGGTTAATTATGAATAGATGTAATAGTTTGCTTGGCACAGTATGGTCTTAGTAATGGAAAAGCCTTTTGCTTTTCCTTTTCCTGAGGAAAAATGAAGCCCTCGTTTTAAAATTAAAATATTTTAAATGCAGTGGAACTCATAATGATGCTTAGGATGAATTGAGATGACCTATTTGTTTTATTTTCAATGGCTGTTCCATCACATTTTGAGAAGTCAGACTGGCATTCTTCATGACCATTGAACGCAAAGGGAAAACATTTTCAGTATATTGAATGACAGCCGGCAATGGAGTGGCTCAGTGAAAGTATATCTAATTTACTTTCTTTCTTTTTTTAAGTTTTAAGGTTAATTTACTTTCTTTCGAAGTACAAATACTATGAACAACCACAAAGTCTACAATTATGGCTGGCTCATCTGTGACTTTGAATTATGCTTCCAACATAGTTTCTTTGAGGCTAGGGCATTATTCCAGAAAGAAAATTCCAAAGAGTTATGGATTAGTTCTAAACAAGAAAAGTTACCAAAGAATTTAGACAAAAAAGAAAAATTCAGGACTGGAAAACACATATGGACAAAAAATTTGCTGTTATAGTTGCTTTTGAAGGTAATTATATACCTTCCTAGCACCCCCTGATGGTATCCATTTATACTGTTTTGGGAGGAAGATAAAAAGAAGCACTTGGCTGTTATGTCTACCGGTTCAACCTTATAGTTTTACCTCTTGGGTTTTTCAGGCCTTTTCATGGAGGCAGATGAAGACTTTTTACTAAGGAAAGAAGAGTAAAGCCAGGAACAATCTAATTTACCACTAATCCCAAGTGGTACCTCTGATCCCAAGACAACAAGGCTATATTGGTCAGGTTAGGTTAGGCTTATGTTATAGTAAACAATTCACCAATCTCTATTTCTTATTCATACTACTAGCCTGTACAGACAGGGACTTCTGTTCCCCATAGTCACTCGGACTTAGATTGTTGAGGGCTCTACCTTAGTTTCTCAGCACAGCAAGAGAAAAATAATGCTGAAGAGTTTTCACTAAAATTTCTTAAAGCATTTCACTAAAATGCTTTAGTCCAGAATAGATGCATACCACAAACTAATGGCCAGAACTAGCCACGTGGCTTTCCCTTTCAGGGAAGCAAGGAAGTAAAATCACTCTCCCATTTACCTAGCAGGACAATAGAACTAGTTATGAATGAAGTCAACCACAGAAGTGCTTGACCACAAAAGTTAACAGAGACCAATATTAAAAAAAAAACAAAAACAACAAAACAAACAAACAAACAACCTACTGGGGACCTTGGAATAAAAAGACATAGTTACCAGACAAATATAAAAAGGATTTTACCATCATAAATAGAATTTGGGAAAATCTATGAATTTTTCCTTTGGAGAATTGTGTTTACACCTGTGTCTCAGAAACTTGTCATCCATCCATTGTTTCAAAAGTGTTTTGGCCTTAAAGTATTTTAAATGATGTTATTAAACTGGGAAACAATTATGGTATTTTCAAAAATAGAAGTCTGTAATTGTAGTCAAGCTTTTTAAACTGGGAGGAATTGTAATTATGATAATAAAAACAAACCATTTCTCGATATATGGATTTTGGCAGTGGCAGGGAAAGAATAGGGAGCAAGTTGGTGTCAGAGAAATGTTTACTGAAAAAAAGACAGTCACTGAGGTTGAGAGAGACCAGTTGCATCATGCTGAGTAATTTCTTTGCCCATTTCTGTTGCAAAACCATACAGGAACAGAGAGAGGGCCTTCTCCTAAAATCTCAGGATCTTCTAGTTGTTCAAGAGTACTAGTTGTATATGCTAGTTATAAGAAAATAGTATCAGAATGATTTGATTTAACTCATCCTTGCCATTGAAAATTAGATCATGGACTTGGGCCTCAGTAAATTTTAAAACCTCCTTCAGGCAAGTCTAAGGTAGAACCTTAATAGTGGAACTATTGCTGTAAGTGAAACAGGGATCATGTCATGTTTTTTGCACCATTCTACCTGCAGAGTCTGGTATAATCCTTAATTTACTGAATAGTCACTCAGTAAATATTTGCTGAATACATGAATGTTGATGGAATGAATATATTTGAAAAAATCTGTAAAATGTAAAGCACTATGCAGAATGGAGAACCCAGAAATGGACCCACAAATGTATGGCCAACCAATCTTTGACAAAGCAGGAAAGAATATCCAATGGAATAAAGACAGTCTCTTCAGCAAATGGTGTTGGGAAAACTGGACAGTGACATGCAGAACAATGATACTGGACCACTTTCTTATACCATACACAAAAATAAACTCAAAATGGATGAAAGACCTAAACATAAGACAGGAAGCCATCAAAATCTTAAAGGAGAAAGCAGTCAAAAACCTCTTTGACCTCAGCCACAGCAATTTCTTACATCTCCAGAGGTAAGGGAAACAAAAGCAAAAATGAACTATTAGGACCTCATCAAGATAAAATTCACATGGCAGAGGAAGCAGTCAGAAAAACTAAAAGCAACCAATGGAATGGTAGAAGATATTTGGAAATGACATACCAGATAAAGGGTTAGTATTCAAAATCTATAAAGAACTTCTCAAACTCAACACCTAAAAAGCAAATAATTCAGTGAGGAAATGGGCAAAAGACATGAATAGACACTTCTCCAAAGAAGACATCCAGATGGCTAACAGACACATGAAAAAATGCTCAACATCACTCATCATCAGGGAAATACAAATCAAAACCATAATGAGATACCACATCACACCTGTCAGAATGGCTAAAAGTAACAACTCAGGCAACAACAGATGTTGGTGAGGATGTGGAGAAAGAAGAACCCTCTTGCACTATTGATGGGAATGCAAACTGGTACAGCCACTCTGGAAAATAGTATGGCAGTTCCTCAAAAAGTTAAAAATAGAACTACCCTATGACTCAGCAATTTCACTGCTAGGTATTTATTGAAAGGATACAAAAATGCTGATTGGAAGGGCACATCCACCCCCATGTTTATAGCAACACTATCAACAATAGCCAAATTATGGAAAGGCCCCAAATGTCCATCAACTGATGAATGGATAAATAAAATGCATAAAGAAATGGATAAAGAAAATACACACACACACACACACACACACACACACACACACACACACTACGGAATATTACTCAGCAAACAAAAAGAATGAAATTTTGCTCTTTGCAACAACAAGGATGGAACTAGAGGGTATTATACTAAGTGAAATTAGTCAGAGAAAGACAAATATCATATGACTTCACTCATTTGTGGAATGTAAGATAAAAAACAGATGAACATAAGGGAAAGGAAGTGAAAATAATACAAAAACAGGGAGGGGGACAAAAAATAAGAAAATCTAAAATACTAAGAACAAACTGAGGGTTGCTGGAGGGGTTTGGGGTGGGGGGATGGGATAAATGGGCAAGGAGCATTAAAGAGGATACTTGTTGGGATGAGCACTGGGTGTTATATGCAGGGGATGAATCACTGGATTCTATTCCTGATATCATTATTGTACCAAATGCTAACTAAGTTGTATGTAAATTTAAAAAAATAAAAAAAAAATTAATAAAAAGCACTATGTAGACAGAAGCTAGCAAAGAGTTGAAATGAGAAGTGTAGTTTTAAAAATGAAAATGAGTTAAAGTAAAACTTAGTCAACTTCTCTTTGACATTGGATACACAGGGTCTTGATATATATCTATATCTATATCTATATATATCTATATCTATATCTATCTATCTATATATATATGTATATGTATATATATAATATATACACACACATATATATGTATATGTGTATATATATGTATATGTATGTATATACACATATATATATCTCAAATATATATGTATATATATTAATTTCTTGGGTAAACACAATTAGGTAATTAAATTAGGTAATTATCCATTTCTTTCTGATAGCCCTGATAGAGCAGGCTAGCACTCAAGTAAAGATGACCGACCATTCATTTAGATGACTGTATCTTCACAGAATGCAGTTACATCTGTCTTGAGAGAGCTATAATTGAGCGACATTTTATAAGAGTGATTAAATATAATGACCACTATGACAACATACTAGGCACTCCTTTCATTTAATTCTCATAATTTCTTGCCACTTGTCAGTTTTATCTCTTTTCAAATACTCTAACAGTTTTGCTCCCTTTGTAAGAGAAAAATAGAAAAAAATGGTGCTGTTTTGGGTGGGTTCTCTCTTCATTCAAGACTCTAAAAAATCATTTATCTGATTCACAATTTCCGTCTATACGTATTTTTAAAAGATTTCCTTTTTCTTGTCTTCATTTCCATTTTCACATTCTGTCAATTCTGTTATTTCTTAAATCAGCCTAAGATCTGTGTCTCAGAGGCTTATTTTTATGCATATATAGTCCAGGATTCCAAAGACAGTAAGACAGAGAATTTCTTAACATTGCGAAGGCCCTTCAGAGTTTAATTTTAACCTGTATTTCTTTTCTCTCACTGCACACCCTTCCAACTTCTCCCCCTCCAAGATATGTCCTTAAAATATGACATTTTGACTGTTTTCCAAATACATCATGCACTTTTATGCTGCACCAATTAGGATGTTTTCAGAAAACATATAAGTGGCTTGGATAAAAGAATATTATTTCCCGTTAAAAAAAGCCTATATATTGAGAGAGTGATTGATTCTACATGTTCGTTGATTCAGTGACATAATGAAGGCATCAGAAATCTAGGTTCATTCCCTTTTCCTTTGTGCCATGTTCTGCATATTGCTTCTGTCTTCTTCATGGTCATAAGTTGGCTGAACCAACTCCACAAATAGCATTTTCAAACAAGAGGGTCTGCAGGCAATAAAGAGGAGTTTTTCTGTCTTATGTCACTTTTTAGAGTGAGAGGGGGTTCCTGAAGTTTTCAGGCATCAACTCTTGTCCCATTGGCCAGAATTGTATCTCTTGCCCTTGCCAGTCACTTGGTGAGAGGAAAATGGTCTTAACCTAGTTGTAATTCACCCCCAGTGGTTGTTGGGAAACCTTACCTCCTTGAAAGGACTCATGGAGAAAGTCAAATGAAACTGGGGTCTTGATAAGTAAGAAATTGGGAAATAGCTGTTGCATGGGAAACTAACTTCTATAAACACAACTTTGCTTTTCTATTTGCAATACTCCCTGCTTGCCTGCTTGTCCTCCTCCCTTTTAGGTAAAAATATATCTCACCCACCAAGATTCTCTTCAAATGTCACGTCCTCTGTGAAGCTTTATTTCATCTCCCTTCCTTTACTTGCAAAACTAGTTGTTCATATTTCTATTAAAACAGCAAATTGTTTTGCATATGTTTATATACATATCTATGCCTTCTATTAGATGGAAGATCCTGGAAATGAAGGGTTTATTTGGCACTGAAATCCTAGCACTTGAATGATTATAATCATAAACTATCAGAATATCTCAGTTAATGTGTTTTTTTTTTTTATCATTTATGTAATCTAACCCATAAGTACTATTGTTCTAGGGATGACTATTCTCTTGTAATATATAGCGGGACTGGAAATACTGGTGATATGTGGCTTGACTGGAAATAATGATAATATATAGCTGGATTATAAATAATGATTTTCCTACCTTTTGAAAACTTCTTTGGAATTAGACCATTCAGGTGCCAAGCTTACCTGGACATATGAATTCTAAATGTATGTCTGACGGTGTCCTAGGCTTTTGGGATACAAAATAACATAGGAATAGACCCTGCTTTCACAAAGCTCAGAATCTTGTGGAGGAGACAGAGTTTCCAAGTAAGTAATTAAAATCTAGTATGTACTCAAAGAAATAGATCGCAACTCCAAAGAGTATATTTTCTTGGATATCCTCTTGGATAATCCTTATCCACTGTAGAAGTGATATCTAACTTTGGTCTGAGAAGATATTAAGGACTTTTCCAGATGAACCAGGGGGAAAAGGAATGCCAGGATGAGGCAGAAGACTATACAAAGATACAGAAACATACTCATTTGCATAATTAGAAAGTTCAAGTAGTTCTGTGATCTTGGAAGATATATTTTGAGAAAGACAATAGCAGGGAAAGAGAGTGCTTGATTATGAAGTGTGTTTTGTGTAACAGGAAGGGTCTAGAATTATTCCAAAGGCTTTTATTTAGAGTCAGTTAGCTAACTTTGCATTACTACAAGGGGAACATGCTCTTCAACTAACAAATGCACTATGAGTTCTCAATGGGTGGATGATGGTAAAGTCTTTTATTGGCAAATTAGAGAGCCTCAGCAGACTAAATTGATATAAAATGACCAACTTTCTGTTTCACTTTTAAAATAATAGGGAATCTGAAATGGATCCTCTCCCCATGAGCATTTTTCATCCTCTTATTGTCACCTGGGGGATGTTAATGCTTTTGGACTGCTGCCTGCAGCCTTGGCCTTGCCCCCTAAGTGGATATTCAGTGATGGCAGCACACCCTTATAAAGACAGACTGCTGATTACATTTCCATTAAAGTCCAGAGCCATATCTGTCTGCTAATTTCCCTGCCAATAAGAGTTAGGTTTTTACAATGGCCAGTTTACTGTGGAAAAAGAACCATTTTTCTTGTCAGAGTGCAAAGAGATAGCGTAAGAAATAAAAGATTGTAGCCTTCATCACCAAATAATCCTCAATAGAGTTTCTATAACAGAATAGCCTTTACATATCATTCTTCTGAAAATTTTTTCTTCATGTGCCTTTCTTTGTAGTAAGTTACATTATTGTCTGCCCTTTCAGATTCTGTTTATCTACTGCAGGCATAAAAATGAAAGAAAGTGGATGTGAAGAGCATAATTTCAATTATTCATTAATCAAACATCTATGAAACATTTATTATTTCCAGCATTGTTTTAGCTGACATGGCTAAAACAGGATGTGGCACAGCTGTTGCCCTCAAAAAGCTGACAGTCCTGCCTACCTTGAGGGTAAAGTATTTTGATAGTAAATACAAAAATAAAACTTTTATGAAGGAAAGAAAAACTCTTACAGCACTATGATTAGCAAGAAAAACTATAAGTACAGTTCTAGGATTCAGAATATCATTAGTATTGGGTTTAATTATAATAGAGTCTCTGTAAAAACAATTTTTACAATTTCATTATTTTTTTTTTTTTTTTTTGTTTACCCATTATTATGGATTGAATGTCCTCCTCAACATTCATATGTTGAAGCCCTAACCTCCAATGTGATGAATTTGGATATAGGGACTTTGGGAGATAATTAGGGTCAAATGAAGTCATGAGGGTGTGTCATGAGATCTTTTTATAAGAACAGACATCAGAGACATAACCTCTCTTCCCCTTCTGGATTTCTCACTTTCTCATTCTTTCTAAGTGTACATACAGGGTAAAGGCCGTGTGAGCACATAAAAAACAGGCAGCTTGCAAGCCAGGAAGAGAGCTTTGGCCAGATTCTGACCATGCTGGCACCCTGATCCCAGACTTCTACCTTCCAGGACTGTGAGGCAATAAATTTCTGTTCTTTAATTCCTCCAGTCTACAGCGCTTTGTTATGGCAGCCCCAGCTGACTAATATACCCAGTCTATCGTCTCTCGTACTTTCCTTTGACATCTTGTTCTTTCTTTTCTTTTCTTTTCTTTTTTTCTTTTCTTTTCTTTTCTTTTCTTTTTTTAATTTGAGAGAGAAAGAGAGTGCTAGTGGGGGAGAGGGTTTGAGGGAGGGAGGGAGGGAGGGAGAGAGAGAGAGGAGAGAGAGAGGAGAGAGAGAATCTTAAGCAGGCTCCATGCTCAGTGCAGAGCCCAATGCAGGGCTTGATACCACAACTCTGGGGTCATGACCTGAGCTGAAATCAAGAGTCTGGTGCTCAAACGACTGAGCCACTTAGGTGCCCCCTTATTTTACATTTCTTATTGTTCATCATTAATCTTCAAGGCAGCTATGATTGTCCTTATTTTATAGGTATGTAAATGAGGCTAGGGGTCTTAAAATAATTTACCTGAGTTGATAGAGCTAGTAAATGCCAAGTCAGGATTTGAGCACGTATCTGTGTTATGCCCACTACTAAATTACAGTGCCTCATGGCATAGATTCATTAATCTTTCTTCTCATATATGGTGAAGTATGCTACCCAGCTATTTATATTCTAAATTCTCAAATCTCCACTTTTTTCATCTCATAATTTTAGTAATAATAGTCAGACAAACAAATTTGTTCTTTCTAAGCATTTAAAATGTTTGGCAATAGTCTATCGTTTATGTAATGATTTCAGGAGACATAGAAGCTGCAGAATATTTTTTTCCCTGAGATCCAAGTATCATTTTCTTTACTAACCATTTAATTTTGCAAGGATAAGGACAAGCAGTATAACAGTTGTCTGACACAATAAGATAGCACATTCATCATATGATTACTGACATTCTTTGGTTTTATCTTTATTTATCATGGAGAGTATGTGATGATGTGAATCAGTGGCAGGTGGGACTATCAGGTACATCATTTAGGAAGTCATATGGGTGTTCTGCTATTTTTGATATGTTTGCTTTTTGTCACTTCTGGCCTAGCTTTTCACATATGGAGTACATATACATTTGGTAATGTTTTCTTTTTTCAGTATGTTTTGAACTTGTGTATTTCTTTGGGTGGCAGGAGTAATGCACATTTATTCTTGGTATCTTTTGAGGGAGGTCTGAATGTATTCATGTTACTGCCTCATTGCTCTCTCTTTTTCTTTAGAGAAAAACTCCTTCAAAGAGTGATCTGTACTCACTGATTCCAATTTCTCTTCTCCCAAACTTTCTAAAGCTAACCTAAGTCAGATTCACCCCAGACTGCTCTGATCAAGGTAACTAGTGACCTTCACATTTGCTAAATCTGTCTTAATTCTCATCATTCTTGACCCATCAGTAGTGTTTGACACCATTGATCTTGTCTTGATCCCTTATTTCTTTATTTTTGATGGATTGGTTTACATGTGAAATGATCACCACAATAGGTTGAACTAGCATCCATCTTCTCATATAAATACAATGAAAAGAAAAGAAAGAAGAGAAGGATAAAGGAAAAAAAAAGATTTCTCCTTGTGATGAGAATTTTACTTAGGATTTTACTTTCTTAATAACTTTACTGTGTACCATAAAACAGTGTGAGCTATGGTATAAATAAGTTCTACCTTACTTTTTTTTCTTATAACTAGAAGTTTGTACCTTTTGACCACCTTCCTCCAATTCCTCCTTCCTCAAACCCTCAAATCCCTGCCTGTAGTAACCACAAATCTGATCTCTTTTTCTATGAGTTTATTTTTTTGGTTGTGATGTTGTTTTGTTAAGATTCCACATATAAGTGATATCACACAGTATTTGTCTTTCTCTGCCTGACTTCATTTAGCATAACACCTTGAAAGTCCATCTATATTGTCACTAATGGTAGGATTTCATCATTTTTAATGGCTGAATAATATTCCATTATGTATGTATATATGTATGTATGAATGTATATATGTATATATACCACCACTTTATCCATTCATTCGTTGATGGGCACTTAGATTGTTTCTGTGTCTCTATTGTAAATAATGTTGCTATGAATATGGGGGTGAAGAATCATTTTAAGTTAGTGTTTTTCTTTCCTTTGGATATACTCTCAGAAGTGGAATTGTATCATATTATAATTTCATTTTTAATTTTTTTTTTTAATTTTAGAAAGAGAGAGAGAGTGAAATTGGGGGAAAGGGGTGGAGAGGAGAGAGAGAGAGAGAGAGAGAGAGAGAGAGAGAGAGAGAGAGAGAGAATTTTAAGCAGGCTCCATGCTTAGCACAGAGCCTCATGTGGAGCTCAGTCCCACAACCCTGGGATCATGACCTGAGCCAAAATCAAGAGTCAGAGGCTCAACTGACTGAGCTACCCAGGCACTCCTATTTTTAATTTAAGAATCCTTCATACTGTTTTCTGTAGTGCTGTACTAATTTATAATCTCATCAACAGTGTACAAAGGTTCCTTTATCTCCACATCTACATAAGCATTTATTATCTTGTCTTTTTTGATGATGTTCATTCTAACAGGTATGAGGTGGTATCTCACATGGTTTTAATTTGCATTTGCCTAATGACTAGTGCTTTTGAACATCTTTTTATGTATTGGTTGGCCTTTTACATATCTTCTTTGGAGAAATGTTTATTCAGGTCCTTTGCCCATTTTTATTTTTATTTTATTTTAGAGTGAGAGAGAGAGAGAGAGAGAGAGAGGGAACATGAGTGTGTGTGTGTGTGTGTGTGTGTGTGTGTGTGAGAGAGAGAGAGAGAGAGAGAGAGAGAGAGGGGGAGAGAGAGAGAGAATCTCAAGAAAGCTCCATGCTCAGTGGGAGCCCAATGCGGAGCTCAATCTTACGACCCTGGGATCATGACCTGAGCCAAAATCAAGAGTCAGATGCTCAACTGACTGAACATCCGGGCACCCCTTTGTCCATTTTTAAATTGGATTATTTGGTTGTTTTTGCAATTGAGTTGTATGAGTTCCTTCTATGTCTTGGGTATTAATTCCTTATGAGATGTAGAGTTTGCAGATTTTTTTTTCCCATTCCATAGGGTTTCACTTTGTTGATTGTTTCTTTTGCTCCTTTTCTTTTGCTTCTTTTCTAGAAGCTTTATAGTTTGATGTAGTCCCTGTGTTTATTTGTTTGTTTGTTTGTTTATTTATTTATTTATTTATTTATTATTTTGTTGCCTGTGCTTTAGGTGTTATATCCAAAAATTCATTACCAAGTCCCATATCAAAGAGCTTTGTTTCTCCCTTTTTTTTTCTAGGAGTTTCATGGTTTCAGGTCTTACATTTAAGTCTTTATTTCATTTTGAATTAATTTTTGTTAGTTGTGTAAGATATGAGTTCAGTTTCATTCTTTTACATGTGAATATTCAATTATCCCAGAACAAGTAAAGACATTGTCTTCTTTTCACTGAGTACTTTTGGCTCATTAGTTGACTATACCTGCTTGTGTTTATTTCTGGTTGACTATTATGCTGTCGATTCTGTTCTGTTAGTCTGTTTTTATGCCAGTACTATACTATTTTCATGCCTGTAGCTTTATAGTATAGCTTGAAATCAAGAAGTATGATACCTCCTGCTTTGTTCTTCTTTTTCAGGATTTCTTTGGTTGTTTGGCATCCGGGTCTTTTGTGGTTTCATATAAATTTTAAGAGTGTTTTTTCTATTTCTGTAAAAAATGCCATTGGTATAGTTGTTGAGATTGCATTGAAACTTAGTGGCTTTTGGTTGTATTAACATTTCATAATATTCTTCCAGGTCATGAACATGGGATACTTTTCCATTTATTTGTGTCTTTTTCAATTTCTTTCATCAAAGTTTTTATTTATTTATTTATTTATTTATTTATTTATTTATTTATTATTTTGGCAGAGAGCAAGCATGAGCAGGGGAGGGGCAGAGAGAGAGAGAGACAGAGACAGAGAGAGAGAGAGGGAGAGAGAGAAGGGAGAGAGAATCCCAAGCAGGCTTCATGCTATCAGTGTGGAGCCCGACATGGGGCATGATTTCACGGACCATGAGATCATGACTTAAGCTGAAATCAAGAGTTGGATGCTTAAGTGACTGAGCCACTCAGGCACCCCTCATCAATGTTTTTTTGTTTGTTTTCTGCACAAGACTCTTTTACCTCCTTAGTTAATTTTTAAAATATATTTCATTGTTTTTGATACTATTGTCAATAAGGATTGATTTTTTCCATTTTTGATTTTTTGTTAATGTATGCAAACAGTACTGATTTTTGTATATTAATTTGTATCCTGCAACTTTATTGAATCCATTGATTAGATATAACAATTTTTTGTTTGAATCTTTAGGATTTTCTATGCATAGAATCCTGTTTTCTGAAAATAAAGACAATTTCACTTCTTTCTTTCCAATTCTGGTAACTTTTATTTTTAGTTCTTGCCTAATTGCCTTGGCTAGGACTTCAGTACTGTTGAATTATTGTGGTGAGAGCAGGCACCATTGTCTTATTTATGATTTTAGTGAAATAGCTTTCAACTTTTCACTGTTGAGTATTATGTTGGCTGTAAGCTTGTCATATATGAGTTTTATTATGTTGATGTTTCTTCTATGCCTAATTTGTTGAGTTTTATCATGAATGAATGTTGAATTCTGCCATATGCATCTTCTGTATTTATTGAGATGATCATATGCTTCTTTCTGTTTATTCTATTAATGTGATGTATCACCTTCATTGATTTGTATATGTTTGAACTATCCTTGCATCTTAGGGATAAATTCCATTTAATCATGATGAATGATCCTTTTAAGGTACTAGTAAATTTGGTTTGCTGAATATTTTGTTGAGAATTTTTGCATCTGTATTCATTAGGGTTATTGGCCTGTAGTTTTATAGTTGTGTCTTTCTGGTTTTGGCATCAGGATAATGCTGGCTTTGTGAAATGATTTTGGGAGTGTTCCTTCTTCTTTGATTTTTTTAGAAGAGTTTGAGAAGGTTTGGTGTTAATTCTTCTTTAAATATTTGGTAAAATTTCCCAGTGAAGCCATTTGGTCCAGGGCTTTTTGTTGTTGCTGTTGGAAGATTTTTGATTACTGATCCAATCTCCTTACTCTTAATTGGTCTATTAATATTTTTTATTTCTTCCTGATTCAGTCTTAGTATGTTGCATGTTTTAAGCATTTTCCATTTCTTCTAGGTTGTTCAGTTGTTCGATATAGTACCCTCTTAAGATCTGGTATTGAATATTTGTCATGTCAGTTGTAAGGTCTCATTTTTCATTGATAATTTTGTTGATTTGGGTCCTTTCTCTCTCTCTCTTTTTTTTTTCTCCCCATGGTCAGTGTAGTTAAGTGTTTGCCAACTTTGTTTCTTTTCTAAGAACCAATTCTTAGTTTGGTTATTCCTTTCTCTCTTTTTTAAAATCTATTTCCTTTGTTTCTGCTTTAATCTTTATTATTTACTTTCTTCTGCTAAATTTGGGCTCAGTTTGTAGTTTTTCTAGTTTCTTAAGGCATAGAGTTAGATTTTTTTTTATTTGGAGTCTTCATTGCCTCTTACTGTAGGAATTTATTGCTATGAACTTTACTATTAGGACTTCTTTTGCTGCACCCCATAAGTGCTGGTATGTTTTGTTTTCATTTTGTCTCGAGAAACATTTTTTAAATTTTCTCTTTAATGTCTTTTAAAAAATTCTTTATATATATATATATATATATATATATGGATATATATATATATATTTATATTTATATATATCCATATATATATATATATATATATATATATATATATATATACACATATATAATTTAAATCTAACTTAGCATATAGTGTAGTAATGATTTCAGGAATAGAAATTAGTGATTCATCACTTACATATAACACCCAGTGCTCATCCCAAGAAGTGTCCTCCTTAATACCCCTCACCCATTTCCTCTTTAATTTCTTTGATCCACTGCTTGTTTAGGAAAGTGTTGTTTAATTTTCATGTGTTTGTGAATTTTCAAGTTTTCCTCTTTTTACTGATTTCTAGTTTCATGCCATGGTGGTTGAAGATACTATGATTTCAGTCTTCTTCAATTTGTTAAGACTTGTTTTGTGAAATAACATATGTCTATCTTAGAAAATATTCCATATGCACTTGAGAAGAATGTGTAATCTGCTGTTTTGGATAGAATGTTCTGTATATGTATGTTAGGTACATCTGGTCTATAGTGTTGTTCAAATATTCTATTTCCTTATTGATTCTCTGTTTGAATGACATATCCATTGTTGAGAGTGTGATACTAATGTCCACAGCTGTTATTGTACTATACATATTTCTTTTTTTTGCTTCATTTTGCATTATATATTAATGTGCGCCAATACTGGACCTATAAATATTTACATTTGTTATATCTTCTTGATGAATTGACTCCATCAGTATATAATGATCTTCTTTGCCTCTTTTTATCATTTTTAGTTGAAAGGTTATTTTGTCTGCTATAGATATAGATACCCCTTTTTTTTATTTAACTTAATTTTTATCTTTTATTACAATTTGTTTGAAATGTCTTTTTCCATTTCTTCACTCTCAGTCTATGTGTGTCTTGAAGGCTAAAGTGAGTCTCTTGAGGGAAGTATATTGTTGGATCTTGTTTATTATCCATTCCACCATTCTTTGCTTTTTGATTGGATAATTTAATCTGTTTGTGTTTAAAGTAATTATTGATAGGTTAAGGATTTACTATTCCCATTTTGTTAATTGTTTTCTGTTTCATAGATTTATTATTCCCTATTTTTCATCCTGCTGTGTGTGTGTGTGTGTGTGTGTGTGTGTGTGTGTGTTGATGTCTTTTTGTATCCATATGCTTTGACTTTTTTGTCATGTTCTTTTGTGTAATTACTACCAAATTTTCCTTTGTGGTTTTCATGAGGCTTATTACATAAAATGTTTGATAACACTCTATTTTAAGCTGATTACAATTTAACTTCAATAGAATTTGTATATTTTACACTTGCTTTTTCTCCCCCTCACAGTTCAGGTTATTACTCTTACAATTCACATTTTTTTTTATATTGTGCAACTAGTAACAAATTATTGTATTATTAGGTTTTTATTTTTGCTATGTTATTTTTTATATAACTTTTAAACTGGAGATGTGAGTTATGCAGCACTATTGCTATATCATAGAATCTAACTATGACTATATGTTTACCATTACTAGTGAGATTTGTGCTACCTTTTTGTGTTTTTATGTTAATTATTGTTCTTTTACTTCCATTGGAAGAGCTCCCTTTAGCATTTTTTATAAGGCAGGTGTGCAGGTAATGAACTTTCTCAGCTTTTGTTTGTTTGGTTAAATCCTCATTCCTCCTTTGCTTCTGGTGGACAGCTGGGAGCTACACTCAGCCTGGACAGTGAATTCGTATCTTTGCCTTTTTATATCATGGGAAACTTCCCCAACTGGTACTGGCTTTGCTGTGGGGCAGTCTTCTCTGTCTGCCTATCTCTTGGCTTCAGCACCACTGAGCTGTGCAACATCTGGGAGTTGTCACCCACCTTTCTGCACAGGTGAGGCTAGAAAGCACTCTCCACATCAGGGGGCTGAGACTCAACACCTTGCCTGAGTGCGGGCAATCCAAGCTCTAGGGCTGGCAAAACTGAGCATTTAAGGTTCCAAATCAGGCAGATCTGCACTCCACCAGGTTCTCTAGTTAGTGTGTACCCTCTAACTTGGTTTTGCAGATGAGCAAACGTGCTAGTTGGGATTATTACTTGGCACTGCAGGTATGAATTTGGTCTCCCAAGATCTGTGTGCTGGTTCTTGCAAACCCTTCCCCACTTTTCCATCACAGTGAGATTCCCAGTGACTATGCTCTGAAGATTTCCCTGAAATTCCTGTGGTGTGTGATCAGAGTAAAGGCTCTTGCCATGTGACCCTCAGTGCTGTGGTGGGGAGCTGGTTGTTCCCTCTAGGTTTTCTTTTCCCACTGGAGGTTCCAGAACCTCAGGGGAGACCCTTATGCATGGTGGTGTGCTGTTCTGGGAGAGGGTCAATGGGGTCAATGTGTAGCTGCTTCTCCTACCTTCTAATGCAGTCTGTCTTGATCTCTGAGGTGCAGGAGGTTGCTTTAGCCTCACCCCCATGTTCTAGGATTCTTTCAGTGGTATCTTGTTCTTATATATACGTTAGCTTTTTTTGTGAGGGAGAGTGAAGCCAGAATGGACTGTGTCACCATCTTGGTGATATTACTGATCTCTTTAAGTCTTTAGTCAAATAAAATACCTCCTTGTCATCTTCCCTGGAACCGTATTAAATATTAGAACCCTTATTCCTCAAAAAATTAAAAATAGAACTACCCTATAATCCAGCAATTGCACTACTGGCTATATACCCCCAAAATATAAAAACACTATATTGAAAAGATACATGCACCCCTGTGTTTATTGGAACACTATTTACAGTAGTCAGATTATGGAAGCAGCCCCAGTATCCACTGATAGATGAATGGATAAAAGATGTCATGTGTGTGTACCCACACACACACACACACACACACACACACACACACACACTGGAATATTATTCAGTCATAAAAAAGAATAAAATCTTGCCATTTGCAACTACATGGGTAAAGCTAGAGAGTATAATGCTAAATGAAATAAGTCAGCCAGAGAAAGACAGATACCACATGATTTCACTCATATGTGGAATTAAAAAGCAAAACAAATGAACAAAGGAAAAACAAGAGAGACAAACCAAGAAGCAGATTCTTAACTATTGAGAACAAACAGATGGTTACCAGAGGGGAGGTGGGTGGGAGGATGGGTGAAATAAATGAAGAGGATTAAGAGTACCCTTACCATGATGAGCACCAGGTCATGTATAGAATTGTTGAATCAATCACTATATTGTACACCTGAAACTAATGTAACACTGTATATTAACTATACTGGAATGAAAATGAAAAAGCTAAATAAAAATTATTAAAGCTCTCACACACTATTATATTTACCATAATACTTATCACTATCTAACTTATATATTTTATTTATATGTTTTTCTGTATCCCTAATTAAACTGTAAACTCACAAAAGGCAAGGATTTTCTTTATTTACTTTTGCATCTCTAGTACCTGAGAGCAGGACCTGACATATGGCTAAATTAAGATGGCCCATTTTTTTCTTACTATGCGTCAAGTGAGGGAATTTATTTCCCAATCCATTAAATCTGTGCAGACTTTGTAACCGCTTTTAAATTATCGTGGTATTCCAGTCCAGAAGAACTCTTGTATGACTCAACTTACCTAAAGTCAGTGGAGCAGACTTGTCTGGTTGAGTCAGATCAGTCTATAAACCAAGAGAGATGACAAAATGATTGTTGCCTTTTCTACTTTTATTGAGATAAAATTGGCATAAATGATGTTTTAAACCACTGAATTTTGGGGTGCTTTTTATGCCTCATTAGCTAATAGGAACAGAATTTGTTACTAGAAGTAGGGTGATGCTTTAAGGAAAACCTGAAATATGTGGTGTTGCCTCTGAATCTGGTAAGGCTGAATCTATAGTGGTCTCAAGGAGGTTGCTAGTGAAAGTTGGAAGGACAGGAAAGAAACTTTTATCGAGGCTAGAGAAAAGATGAACTGAGTTATGTAGTGGAAAAAAATTTGGCAATAACGTTGGACCATAATTTGTGGTAACGTGGAAAATAGAAAAAAATACATGTGAATTTGAGCAGTGAAATTTTCAGAGAGAATTTTCAGAAAGGACATTGAAAGTACTATCAATGTTATTTAAGCTGCAAGTGATAAGTTATCTATCTATCTATATCTATATCTATAGATATAGAGAGAGGGAAACTAAAGAAGAAATTGTTTAATTTTCAAATAGAATTTGAATTGACAAACATTTGCGAGCCAAGTTTTGCAGGGTTCAAAAATGACACTGATTCTTATCACTAGTCTCTCATGGAAAAAGATTTACAAAGAATGAACTAGCCTCAGGGAAAATGTCAAATCCAGGATTTTGCCAGTAAAACATGATTTAAGGGTCAAGATCTCAAGGGTGCTGCTAAAAGATCCTTTGTTAAGATCTCAAAAATATTTGAGGCAGTTCTGTATAGACTCTCAGCCAGGCAAAGAAGATTCTAAGAATCATGACACTATAGCCGTCTTTTCATTTAGGATATATCCAAATAAAATGTGAAGAATTCATTCACAAGTTTTATTCCTGAGTCAAGGATGGGATATACCAGACATTCACTTCAAACACTAGAGAGCTATGAGAGACAGAAAAATAGAGATAGAGAGTGGGGTGGGGAGGGGGAAGAGAAAAATCCTTCTCTTTATTGAAATGCCATTGATATATAGTAAATATCTTACTAGTTTCAGGTATAGATCATAGTGATTCAATATTTTTATACAGTATGAAACGATTCCCATAAATCTAGTTACCATCTGTCACAATACAAAGTTCTTATATTATTGATTATATTCCCTATGCTGTACATTACTTTCCTGTGACTTTTTATTTTATAACTGGAAGTTTGTACTTCTTAATCCCATTCACCTATTTCACTCACCCATCTAACTGCTTCCCTGTCTAGTAACAAACAGTTTTTTTTTCTGTATCTATGAGTCTGTTTCTATTTTTTTTTTGTTTATTTATTTGCATTGCCTTTTAGATTCCATGTAGAATGAAATCAGATGGTATTTGTCTTTATCTGTCTTATTTCCCATAGCATATCTTCTAGGTCCCTCCATGTTGTCACAGATAGCAAGATTTTATTCTTTTTTATGGCTGAATGATATCCCATTGTGCCTGTGTGTGTGTGTGTGTGTGTGTGTGTGTGTGTGTGTGTTTAACATATCTTTGAGAAAGAAATCTTTGAAGTTAAGTACTTCCCCAAATTTAGAATATACTTTTATGCATTAGGATGTTGTTCCCTTTTCTCTCAATTTTATTTTCTACTCTGCCCTTATACTTAACCATAACTGCCTTAACTTCTTGTGGATATTTCTTGAGAATGATACTTCAAAGTAAGTTCATCTCCACATTCTTCAAAAATCAAAATGTATTTAAATAATGAAAGCAATGGTCATTGTTTGGTTGTATATTTTAGAATAGAGGTGGGTAGGAGCACCTGGGTGGCTCAGTCAGTTAAGTGGCGGACTTTAGCTGAGGTCATGATCTCACAGTCTGTGAGTTCAAGCCTTGCGTTGGGCTCTGTGCTGACAGCTCAGAGCCTGGAGCCTGCTTCCGATTCTGTGTCTCCCTCTCTCTCTGCCCCTCCCCTGCTTGCTCTCTCTCTCTCAAAGGTAATAAACATTAAAGAAAAATTAGAATAGAGGTTGGTAAACTAGAGAAACGAGCCAACTGCCTGCCACTTGTTTTTGCCAAAGTGAAGTTATACTGAAACACAGGCATGCCCATTGATTTATGTATTATTAATGGCTGCTGTCACACTGCAGTAGCAGAGCTGTGGAGTTTCCACAGTGATTGTATGGTCCACAAACCTAAACTATTTACTATCTCACCTTTTTAGAAAAATTTTACTGACCCCTGTTCTGGAGCATAAATTCCTTGAGCTTAGGGACCACAGTCTGCTCCATTTTGAATGTTCATCATGGGACCATAGTCAGATTCAGTGCCAAAGACGTCTCTGAAAGATGGGATGAGTGTACAAATTAATTCTTTCTATTCTAAGAGTACACAGAAAAGTTCTGTACAGATAATCTGTATACAGAAAATATCATTCCCTCGACAAATTTTAAAGACGTGCTTCTTAGACTTTTAGAAAAGAAGAGTTTTTAGGAACCTTAATTCTGCTGTTCCAGAACACATTGGCCCTTAGTCCAAGGGAGAGAGGATATAAGCTTAAAGAAATTTGCAAGTGTAATGATCTCCTAATGAAATGAATTATAACTTAGGCTCACATTTTTTTAATGGAATTATTACAACTTGGACTGAAAGAGACTGAGATACTCAGTATGAAAAGAGGCACAGTGTTGATTGAGAATGAATAAGTATTCACTGGGTATTTACTTTATTATGGGCAAATTGCAAGGATTTTTTACATATTCTCACTGGATTTCAGTCATGTGAAATAAATATTATCTCTACTTTGGAGGTGAGAAAACAGAGACTTAAAAATTAAATAATTTTGCATTTTTTTTTATCATTAACAAGTGGCAGAGTTAAGAGTTAAACCCAGGGGTGCCTGGGTGGCTCAGTCAGTTAAGCGTCCAACTTCAGCCTAGGTCATGATCTTGCCAGTCCCGAGTTTGAGTCGCACATCTGGCTCTGTGCTGACAGCTCAGAGCCTGCAGCCTGTTTCAGATTCTGTGTCTCCCTCTCTCTCTCTGCTCCTCTCCCACTCCCACTCTGTCTCTCTCTCTCTCTCAAAAATAAATAAACATTAAAAAAAATTTTAAAAAGTTAAACCCAAGTGTTCTGAACCAAATTCAATATATTTTTCATGATGTGCCAGCTCTTTTACATATTGAGATGAGTGAATAAAAACAAACAAAGTTTTGTCTCATTGACACATAGTTTAACATAAGGTCAAGACACTCCCCAGGCAGTGGACAGTGGAGT
Organism: Panthera leo; assembly: GCF_018350215.1. Lineage (NCBI taxonomy): Eukaryota > Metazoa > Chordata > Mammalia > Carnivora > Felidae > Panthera > Panthera leo. The sequence continues at coordinate 56,387,251 of NC_056687.1, forward strand.
ACAAATTATATAAGGAAGATGCAGAGAAGTGTCTTGGGAAGTAGAAGAATGATAGGGATAATATGGTGTCAGTATAGAAAAACTTATTTGGTAGAATCAGATCTAGAGTTGGTTGGTGGAAGACAAGAGTGCAATATGGGAAGAGAGCAATGTGAGTGAAGGAGCAGAAACAGAGTGACTTTCCGGGCTTTTGTTCTAGCTTGAGGGGAGGGATACAACAGAACTTTCAGGTCTTGATTGAAAGCTGAAGAAAGTAGAACATTGGGAATCGGAAGGGAAGCTTATTTTTTTTGACACTTAGTAAATTTTTTATATTTTAGCATTTCTAAAAAAATGTATGAAGAAAGTGTGAAATGCAATTAAGACAACTCTTCCACATGCCACACTGAATAGGCAATCATTTTGTCCATTTTGGGAAGAGTATGCAGAATAAAAAAAGGTACACAATATTGAAAGATGATGATCTCATTGTTCAGAAGGTCTGTTTTTTCCAGTAGATTGGCTGTCTTAAAGTCTCCTCAGAATCTCTTGCAACAAGTCAATCAAATAGTAGAGAAGAGTGCATTTCAGCATCATTAAGAAAAGCTCATATCCCCATTACCCAACATAAACATGAAGAAAAAAAAACGTAACAGCAAAAAGTTGGAGCCAAGTATAGTTAACTACAGATACTTTTATAGTCTGTAAAAGCTAAGTACAATGTGTAAGGAGGAGAGTTTCCTTGGGGAGCTAGGGAATTGACTGAGTGCTGGTACATTAATCCTACTTAGAAACACTTATTACTGTAAATAATTAAAAACTTTGATTTGGGGAGACAGTCTGTGCTAAAGGAAGTTCCAGGAAGTGAAGCCAAATAAAATAATGGTCTCTATGAAATAATCTGAGGATGGAGAAGTAGAGAAATCATTCTGGTATTATTGCTCTTGGAAAAACAATGTCCCAATCTCTCTAACGTATGCTTTCAAAAAAATGAATGAGGACATATTCTTCCACAGACACTCAATGAATTGAACAGAGTGGAACTGAACAGATACTGAATTACAACAAAGAGGTGGAGGGGAGAAAGAATGTAGTTGCAGATGTGCCTCAAGTAAAAGTGACCTTCTATAAGCACAGAAACTATAAACAACACAGAATAAAAGAAGGCTAGGATGTGTTTAATTGTGCACATCCCTAAGCACATCTACCACATCCCTCAAGCAATAATTGGGAAAAAAACAGTTTATAAAACTAGATGTCAGCATGTATATTATTCAATTCACTGAAAATGTAAAAACAAGTTAAAGTTTATAAATAGCCCAGTTTTTTATTGGGGGAAATGCTGAATCATGTCTTTTCCTTGAGTTTAGTCTTTTTCCTAGAGCCAAATCACTAGTGGAACAGATTTGTGTACTGGTTTGATGCATCTGGTCAAAAAAGGAATTGAGTTACAATAATAAAGGAATGTAAGAGATAAGAAAAAACTCAATATAGATTTGGATAGCACACTTTTTTATGCACTCAGGCCATTGGTAAACTCAGACTCTTTTTATAGGAAACTACCTCTTTTTTTTTTATCTGAAATTTTAATTGAAGTTGACATACAATGTTACATCAGTTTCAGGTACACAGAATAGTGATTCGACATCTCCATATGTTATGCTTTGCTTACCACAAGTGTAACTACCATCTGTCACCATACAACCCTATCACAATACCATTTTGACTATATTCTCTATGTTGTACCTTTTATTCTCCTGATTTATTCATGCCATAACTGAATCCTGTATCTCTCCTATGCCCCTTCACCCAGTTGTCCATTCTCCTTCCCCTCTGGCTACCATCAGATTGTTCTTTGTATTTATAGGTCTGATTCTGCTTTTTGTTTATTCATTTGTTTTATATCACATATAACTGAAATCATATGGTATTTGTACTTCTCTGCCTGACTTATTTCACTTAGCATAACATCCTGTAGGTCCAATCATGTTGTTGCAAATGGCAAGATCTCATTCTTTTTTGTGCCTGAGTAATAATCTCTTATAACAAAATTACCTCCTAATTGTAAGACCTTTAGCATCTGAAAAATCAAGCGTGAAAGTTAATAGTCATTGGTCCTTTATGTCACTCTGGTGGAAGGAACAATCTAACAGATTCCCTAGTACAAAGTTTTAAAAGAAAATCATATTAAAACAACAACAACAACAACAAACAAAAACATAAGGTCTGTTGTTGCCCAGTAGGCAATTCTTCACTGATTTAGGATGGGCTCAGATGACAAACAAGTTTAGGTGCTTTTTTGTCCTTTATATATGATTCTTCAAAACCTGATCTATGCTGAGTAACTGTTCATAAACCTCCAACTCATATGAGTGGTACTATAGTCTAAAATCTGAATTTAATAATTTCTAATGCTATTTCAAGAAAGGAATTGCTACTATTTGTCTATGCCTTGGATTGTATTTAGGTTTAGTAATGTCAGTGAAAATATTCACATTAATTATTCTTTTTATTTGCTCATTCTAAACTATATAAAGGATTATAGGAGATCCTAGATAAGAACATATTTATTTACAACTCATAACACATATTGAGCAGTTGCTTTTGTTACACATGAAGAAACTGAAGTCAAGAGCTGTGTTATCTTGAACAATTTTCTTAATTGAAATATTCTTAGGTCAATAAGTAAAGTCGTAATTCAAACCCAAGGTTGTATGACTTCAAATACCTCTTTCCCCTAAAAAATATCACCTACTATGAAGACAGGAACATTGACATATTTAATGCCAGCTAGCTTGAAGGTTTTTTTTTTTTTTTACAGTTGAAACTACTATGAAGTTTACTCCTTGGTTTCTTCCCTTTGCATGACATTCAGTAGGTGAGTGAGGAAGTGTAGTATTTCTTGCATTCTACTTAGTCACTGTGGCTAGAAGGAAAGATTGCTGGTGGCACCTCAAAGTAAACTAGTGGGGTGGGCATTTCTGGGCTGATTCTGGCTCTGTGTTTGGTAAAAGATGAAAGTTTCTGGTTTTACTAAATGCCCCTCCTCTGAACCTGGCCCAGGCGATAATAATAACAATGAAAAGAAAGAATGACAACATTTATACTTTCAGTAACGTTACTAGTGTTTTTGATCCTTGAATTTTAGATGGTTTTGTTCACTCAAAGCTAGCAGCCAACACATTAATGATCTTCAGGCATTTTGTAAAAATTTTTTTTTAACGTTTATTTATTTTTGAGACAGAGAGAGACAGGGCATGAACGGGGGAAGGTCAGAGAGAGGGAGACACAGAATCCGAAACAGGCTCCGGGCTCTGAGCTGTCAGCACAGAGCCCGATGCGGGACTCGAACTCACGGACCGGGAGATCATGACCTGAGCCGAAGTCGGCCGCTTAACCGACTGAGCCACCCAGGTGCCCCCAGGCATTTTGAAGGTTATGGCTTTGTAATGCTTAAGCAAAATTACACTTTATTTTTTAACTACTTGTAATCTTAAGAGATTTCAGAGACTATGCTAATATGTTTCTTATTAAACTTTTAATTATGGAATTGATTCATTTTCTTGGTTAAAACTTTCACAGTATATAGTGGATTAAATAAAACATAAAATGTAGTTGACTTCTTTGCTCCCCAATATCCATTCCTAGCCAACTCACTCTCCAAAGGAAACCACTGTTAACTGATTTTCTTTAAATCCTCCTCAAATTTCAAGTAATATATTCATTTGATATATGATGTACAGACTTGTCAAATTAATATAGTGCCTAATGAATCTCCATCATAAAAAATAAGAAATTGTGCAGTTTTTCTTTCAACTCTTAATTCTTCCTCAATTTTTGTTAGTTATATTACCATTTTTATGTTGTCAAACTTTATAGCATTTTATTGTTTTTCACATTAAGTCTTTCAACCTGTGTCTAGACTGATTCCAAAATATCAAATACTAAGAGGCAGCATTTACAATATAGTTTTCTAAATGTTTTGTGCTATGTCAAGATTGTGAATGGACTCATGACCCTTGCAAATGTTGATGTCAAATGACCTCTCTTATTTCCTGTCCAGTTTCCTGCAAGCCTTCTGGGTCATATATGGTGCATGGATGATAATTTTCTGAATTGTGGCATAGAACTAGAGTCTCAAACTAATTCTATATTATTCTCAAATTTTCTTGACAGTTTGGTGGAGAATAATATTCTAAACATTTTCCCCAAAGAATTTGAAGATGATCTTTCATCCTTTTTTTGTTGAGAAAATCTCTGTCACTCAAAAGGTTTGGACTTATTTAGTGAACACTTCCTCTCATGTAGGGAACTTTAATTTCTTTGTAGAAGTTTTCAGAATGTTCTCTTTACCCTTAGAATTTGCAATGTTGTATCTAGAAGTTGGTCTTTCTTCTCACAAATCCACCAGATATTTTCAATCTGAAACTTCTTCAAATTAGGGGAATATTTTGTTGTGTTCTGATTGGTCCCTTCATTGTTTCTGCTTTCTTCTTTGAAAATATTTTTAGGTGACTGTCAGACTTTCTGGATCCTTCATAATTTTTTTCCTCAGTTTCTCTGTGTCTGTTTCTAATTTATCATTTTATCATTTATCTTTAAAACCACTCGCATGATTTTTAGCCATGTTCCCTAATTACCATATACTCTGTATTTATAAAATTTCATAAGGATTGCACAATGATTTCCTGACTATTCTTTTTCTTTGTCACTTGTGATAATAACTTATTATTCAAAGTGATTAAAATTTTTCTATCGGGAGCCATTATTTTATATGTCCTCTGACCTACGGATACCCTTAAATATCTTATTAATTTTTATTATTTGTGTATATATTTATATGTATTCATAACTGAAAAAAAACATGATGGAGTAAGTAGATGTTTTCTCTGACTTCATGTAAGTCTTTTCTCAACAGATTTTTCTTTTCTTGTTTTAATTTTTGGTTTTTTATAATACTTTTTAAAATTTATTTATTTATTTTGAGAGAGAGTGCAAGCATGAGCAGGGGAGGAGGAGGAGGAGGAGGAGGAGGAGGAGGAGGAGGAGGAGGAGGAGAGAGAAAGAAAGAATCCCAAGCAGGCTCTGGAGCTGTCAGCACAGAGCCCGAGGCAGGGCTCAATCTCATGAATTATGAGATCATGACCTGAGCCAAAATCAAGAGTCAGACACTTACCAAACTGAGCCACCCAGGTGCTCCAACAGATTTTTCTTTTAAATAAGAGGTGGGGAAAGGTAACCTGTGCAAGTCAGGGGAGCACATAGGCAAGCCATCTTCCCTATTGGATATATGGAGGAAATTTATTTGGTGACATTACAGATCATTGTAATTTAGGAGAAAAATGACCTATGATAATTATTCATTGGCAACCTCATTGGGACCTCATGGTAAGTGAAATTTGACCTCTGCAGGTTCTTCAACATAATCATTTTCTAGTGACTATTGCTAAACTCTTAAGTCCATGAGTCTCATCTCCAAACTTTTTTTTTTACTATGTGCATTCTTTTTATTATTTATTTATTTATTGCTTTTTTTAAAATATGAAATTTATTGGCAAATTGGTTTCCATACAACACCCAGTGCTCATCTCAACAGGTGCCCTCCTCAGTGCCCATCACCCACTTTCCCCTCCCTCCAACCCCCATCAACCCTCAGTTTATTCTCAGTTTTTAAGAGTCTCTTATGGTTTGCCTCCTTCCCTCTCTGTAACTTTTTTACCCCTTACCCTCCCCCATGGTCTTCTGTTAAGTTTCTCAGGATCCTCATAAGAGTAAAAACATATGGTATCTGTCTTTCTCTGTCTGATTTATTTCATTTAGCGTAATACTCTCCAGTTCCATCCACATTGCTACAAAAGGCCATATTTCATTCTTCTTCATTGCCAAGTAGTATTCCATTGTATATATAAATCACAACTTCTTTTTTTTTTTTTTATTTTTTAATATATGAAATTTACTGTCAAATTGGTTTCCATACAACACCCAGTGCTCATCCCAAAAGGTTCCCTCCTCAATACCCATCACCCACCCTGCCCTCCCTCCCACCCTGCCCTCCCTCCCACCCCCCATCAACCCTCAGTTTGTTCTCAGTTTTTAACAGTCTCTTATGCTTTGGCTCTCTCCCACTCTAACCTCTTTTTTTTTTTTTTTTTCCCTTCCCCTCCCCCATGGGTTTCTGTTATGTTTCTCAGGATCCACATAAGAGTGAAACCATATGGTATCTGTCTTTCTCTGTATGGCTTATTTCACTTAGCATCACACTCTCCAGTTCCATCCATGTTGCTACAAAAGGCCATATTTCATTTTTTCTCATTGCCACGTAGTATTCCATTGTGTATATAAACCACAATTTCTTTATCCATTCATCAGTTGATGGACATTTAGGCTCTTTCCATAATTTGGCTATTGTTGAGAGTGCCGCTATAAACATTGGGGTACAGGTGCCCCTATGCATCAGTACTCCTGTATCCCTTGGATAAATTCCTAGCAGTGCTATTGCTGGGTCATAGGGTAGGTCTATTTTTAATTTTCTGAGGAACCTCCACACTGCTTTCCAGAGCGGCTGCACCAATTTGCATTCCCACCAACAGTGCAAGAGGGTTCCTGTTTCTCCACATCCTCTCCAGCATCTATAGTCTCCTGATTTCTTCATTTTGGCCACTCTGACTGGCGTGAGGTGGTATCTGAGTGTGGTTTTGATTTGTATTTCCCTGATAAGGAGCGACGTTGAACATCTTTTCATGTGCCTGTTGGCCATCCGGATGTCTTCTTTAGAGAAGTGTCTATTCATGTTTTCTGCCCATTTCTTCACTGGGTTATTTGTTTTTCGGGTGTGGAGTTTGATGAGCTCTTTATAGATTTTGGATACTAGCCCTTTGTCCGATGTGTCATTTGCAAATATCTTTTCCCATTCCGTTGGTTGCCTTTTAGTTTTGTTGGTTGTTTCCTTTGCTGTGCAGAAGCTTTTTATCTTCATAAGGTCCCAGTAATTCACTTTTGCTTTTAATTCCCTTGCCTTTGGGGATGTGCCAAGTAAGAGATTGCTACGGCTGAGGTCAGAGAGGTCTTTTCCTGCTTTCTCCTCTAAGGTTTTGATGGTTTCCTGTCTCACATTCAGGTCCTTTATCCATTGTGAGTTTATTTTTGTGAATGGTGTGAGAAAGTGGTCTAGTTTCAACCTTCTGCATGTTGCTGTCCAGTTCTCCCAGCACCATTTGTTAAAGAGACTGTCTTTTTTCCATTGGATGTTCTTTCCTGCTTTGTCAAAGATGAGTTGGCCATACGTTTGTGGGTCTAGTTCTGGGGTTTCTATTCTATTCCATTGGTCTATGTGTCTGTTTTTATGCCAATACCATGCTGTCTTGATGATGACAGCTTTGTAGTAGAGGCTAAAGTCTGGGATTGTGATGCCTCCTGCTTTGGTCTTCTTCTTCAAAATTACTTTGGCTATTCGGGGCCTTTTGTGGTTCCATATGAATTTTAGGATTGCTTGTTCTAGTTTCGAGAAGAATGCTGGTGCAATTTTGATTGGGATTGCATTGAATGTGTAGATAGCTTTGGGTAGTATTGACATTTTGACAATATTTATTCTTCCAATCCATGAGCAGGGAATGTCTTTCCATTTCTTTATATCTTCTTCAATTACCTGCATAAGCTTTCTATAGTTTTCAGCATACAGATCTTTTACATCTTTGGTTAGATTTATTCCTAGGTATTTTATGCTTCTTGGTGCAATTGTGAATGGGATCAGTTTCTTCATTTGTCTTTCTGTTGCTTCATTGTTAGTGTATAAGAATGCAACTGATTTCTGCACATTGATTTTGTATCCTGCAACTTTGCTGAATTCATGTATCAGTTCTAGTAGACTTTTGGTGGAGTCTATCGGATTTTCCATGTATAATATCATGTCATCTGCAAAAAGCGAAAGCTTGACTTCATCTTTGCCAATTTTGATGCCTTTGATTTCCTTTTGTTGTCTGATTGCTGATGCTAGAACTTCCAGCACTATATTAAACAGCAGCGGTGACAGTGGGCATCCCTGTCGTGTTCCTGATCTCAGGGAAAAAGCTCTCAGTTTTTCCCCGTTGAGGATGATGTTAGCTGTGGGCTTTTCATAAATGGCCTTTATGATCTTTAAGTATGTTCCTTCTATCCCGACTTTCTCAAGGGTTTTTATTTTTATTTTTTTTTTTTTTTTCAACGTTTTTTTTTTTTTTTTTTTTTTTTATTTATTTTTGGGACAGAGAGAGACAGAGCATGAACGGGGGAGGGGCAGAGAGAGAGGGAGACACAGAATCGGAAACAGGCTCCAGGCTCCGAGCCATCAGCCCAGAGCCTGATGCGGGGCTCGAACTCACGGACCGCAAGATCGTGACCTGGCTGAAGTCGGACGCTTAACCGACTGCGCCACCCAGGCGCCCCTCAAGGGTTTTTATTAAGAAAGGGTGCTGGATTTTGTCAAAGGCCTTTTCTGCATCGATTGACAGGATCATATGGTTCTTCTCTTTTTTTTTGTTAATGTGATGTATCACGTTGATCGATTTGCGAATGTTGAACCAGCTCTGCATCCCAGGAATGACTCCCACTTGATCATGGTGAATAATTCTTTTTATATGCTGTTGAATTCGATTTGCTAGTATCTTATTAAGAATTTTTGCATCCATATTCATCAGGGATATTGGCCTGTAGTTCTCTTTTTTTACTGGGTCTCTGTCTGGTTTAGGAATCAAAGTAATACTGGCTTCATAGAATGAGTCTGGAAGTTTTCCTTCCCTTTCTATTTCTTGGAATAGCTTGAGAAGGATAGGTATTATCTCTGCTTTAAACGTCTGGTAGAACTCCCCTGGGAAGCCATCTGGTCCTGGACTCTTACTTGTTGGGAGATTTTTGATAACCGATTCAATTTCTTCGCTGGTTATGGGTCTGTTCAAGCTTTCTATTTCCTCCTGATTGAGTTTTGGAAGAGTGTGGGTGTTTAGAAATTTGTCCATTTCTTCCAGGTTGTCCAATTTGCTGGCATATAATTTTTCATAGTATTCCCTGATAATTGTTTGTATCTCTGAGGGATTGGTTGTAATCATTCCATTTTCATTCATGATTTTATCTATTTGGGTCATCTCCCTTTTCTTTTTGAGAAGCCTGGCTAGAGGTTTGTCAATTTTGTTTATTTTTTCAAAAAACCAACTCTTGGTTTCGTTGATCTGCTCTACAGTTTTTTTAGATTCTATATTGTTTATTTCTGCTCTGATCTTTATGATTTCTCTTCTTCTGCTTGGTTTAGGCTGCCTTTGCTGTTCTGCTTCTATTTCCTTTAGGTGTGCTGTTAGATTTTGTATTTGGGATTTTTCTTGTTTCTTGAGATAGGCCTGGATTGCAATGTATTTTCCTCTCAGGACTGCCTTCGCTGCATCCCAAAGCGTTTGGATTGTTGTATTTTCATTTTCGTTTGTTTCCATATATGTTTTAATTTCTTCTCTAATTGCCTGGTTGACCCACTCATTCGTTAGTAGGGTGTTCTTTAACCTCCATGCTTTTGGAGGTTTTCCAGACTTTTTCCTGTGGTTGATTTCAAGCTTCATAGCACTGTGGTCTGAAAGTATGCATGGTATAATTTCAATTCTTGTAAACTTATGAAGGGCTGTTTTGTGCCCCAGTATATGATCTATCTTGGAGAATGTTCCATGTGCACTCGAGAAGAAAGTATATTCTGTTGCTTTGGGATGCAGAGTTCTAAATATATCTGTCAAGTCCATCTGATCCAATGTATCATTCAGGGCCCTTGTTTCTTTATTGACTGTGTGTCTAGATGATCTATCCATTTCTGTAAGTGGGGTGTTAAAGTCCCCTGCAATGACCACATTCTTATCAATAAGGTTGCTTATGTTTATGAGTAATTGTTTTATATATCTGGGGGCTCGGGTATTTGGCGCATAGACATTTATAATAGTTAGCTCTTCCTGGTGGATAGACCCTGTGATTATTATATAATGCCCTTCTTCATCTCTTGTTACAGCCTTTAATTTAAAGTCTAGTTTGTCTGATATAAGTATGGCTACTCCAGCTTTCTTTTGGCTTCCAGGAGCATGATAGATAGTTCTCCATCCCCTCACTCTCAATCTAAAGGTGTCCTCAGATCTAAAATGAGTCTCTTGTAGACAGCAAATAGATGGGTCTTGTTTTTTTATCCATTCTGATACCCTATGTCTTTTAGTTGGCGCATTTAATCCATTTACATTCAGTGTTATTATAGAAAGATATGGGTTTAGAGTCATTGTGATGTCTGTATGTTTTATGCTTGTAGTGATGTCTCTGGTACTTTGTCTCACAGGATCCCCCTTAGGATCTCTTGTAGGGCTGGTTTCGTGGTGACAAATTCCTTCAGTTTTTGTTTGTTTGGGAAGACCTTTATCTCTCCTTCTATTCTAAATGACAGACTTGCTGGATAAAGGATTCTCGGCTGCATATCTTTTCTGTTTAGCACACTGTAGATATCGTGCCACGCCTTTCTGGCCTGCCAAGTTTCAAAGGAGAGATCAGTCACGAGTCTTATAGGTCTCCCTTTATATGTGAGGGCACGTTTATCCCTTGCTGCTTTCAGAATTTTCTCTTTATCCTTGTATTTTGCCAGTTTCACTATGATATGTCGTGCAGAAGATCGATTCAAGTTACGTCTGAAGGGAGTTCTCTGTGCCTCTTGGATTTCAATGCCTTTTTCCTTCCCCAGTTCAGGGAAGTTCTCAGCTATAATTTGTTCAAGTACCCCTTCAGCACCCTTCCCTCTCTCTTCCTCCTCTGGGATACCAATTATGCGTATATTATTTTTTTTTAGTGTATCACTTAGTTCTCTAATTTTCCCCTCATACTCCTGGATTTTTTTATCTCTCTTTCTTTCAGCTTCCTCTTTCTCCATAACTTTATCTTCTAGTTCACCTATTCTCTCCTCTGCCTCTTCAAGCCGAGCTATCGTGGTTTCCATTTTGTTTTGCATTTCGTTTAAAGCGTTTTTCAGCTCCTCGTGACTGTTCCTTAGTCCGTCGATCTTTGTGGCAAGAGATTCTCTGCTGTCCTGTATACTGTTTTCAAGCCCAGCGATTAATTTTATGACTATTATTCTAAATTCACTTTCTGTTATATTATTTAAATCCTTTTTGATCAGTTCATTAGCTGTTGTTATTTCCTGGAGATTCTTCTGAGGGGAATTCTTCCGTTTGGTCATTTTGGAGAGTCCCTGGCGTGGTGAGGACCTGCAGGGCACTTCCCCTGTGCTGTGGTGTATAACTGGAGTTAGTGGGCTGGGCCGCAGTCCGACCCGATGTCTGCCCCCAGCCCACTGCTGGGGCCACAGTCAGACTGGTGTGTGCCTTCTCTTCCCCTCTCCTAGGGGCGGGATTCACTGTGGGGTGGCGTGTCCCGTCTGGGCTACTTGCACACTGCCAGGCTTGTGTTGCTGGGGATCTGACGTATTAGCTGGGGTGGGTAGGCAAGGTGCACGGGGGCTGGAGGGGCAGGCTTAGCTCGCTTCTCCTTAGGTGATCCACTTCAGGAGGAGCCCTGTGGCAGCGGGAGGGAGTCAGATCCGCTGCCGGAGGTTTGGCTCCGCAGAAGCACAGAGTTGGGTGTTTGCGCGGAGCGAGCAAGTTCCCTGGCAGGAACTGGTTCCCTTTGGGATTTTGGCTGGGGGATGGGCGGGGGAGATGGCGCTGGCGCCTTTGTTCCCCGCCAAGCTGAGCTCTGCCGTCCGGGGGCTCAGCAGCTCTCCCTCCCTTTGTCCTCCAGCCTTCCCGCTTTCCGAGCAGAGCTGTTAACTTATGACCTCCCAGACGCTAAGTCGCGCTTGCTGTCGGAACACAGTCCGTCAGGCCCCTCCGCTTTTGCCAGCCAGACTCGGGGGCTCCGCTTGGCCGGCGAGCCGCCCCTCCGCCCCGGCTCCCTCCCGCCAGTCCGTGGAGCGCGCACTGCCTCGCCGCCCTTCCTACCCTCTTCCGTGGGCCTCTAGTCTGCGCTTGACTCCGGAGACTCCCTTCTGCTAATCCTCTGGCGGTTTTCTGGGTTCTTTAGGCAGGTGTAGGTGAAATCTAAGTGATCGGCAGGACGCGCTGTGAGCCCCGCGTCCTCCTACGCAGCCATCTTCTGGAACCTCCCCCACAACTTCTTTATCCATTCATCAGTTGATAGATGTTTAGGCTGTTTCCATAGTTTGGCTATTGTTGAAAGTGCTGCTGTAAACATTGGGGTAGAGGTGCCCCTATGCATCAGTACTCCTGTATCCCTTAAGTAAATTCCCAGCAGTGCTATTGCTGGGTCATAGGGTAGATTTATTTATTTTTTTTTAAATTTGAGGAACCTCCGCACTGTTTTCCAGAGTGGCTGCACCAGTTTGCATTCCCACCAACAGTGCAAGAGGGTTCCCATTTCTGCATATCCTCTCCAGCATCTGTAGTCTCCTGATTTGTTCATTTTAGCCACTCTGACTGGTATGAGGTGATATCTGAGTGTGGTTTTGATTTGTATTTCTGATGAGGAGTGACGTTGAGCATCTTTTCATGTGCCTGTTGGCCATCTGGATGTCTTCTTTAGAGAAGTGTGTATTCATGTCTTCTGCCCATTTCTTCACTGGATTTTTTGTTTTTTTGGGTGTGGAGTTTGGTGAGTTCTTTATAGATTTTGCATACTAGCCCTTTGTCTGATATGTCATTTGCAAATGCCTTTTCCCATTCCGTCGGTTGCCTTTTAGTTTTGTTGATTGTTTCCTTTGCAATGCAGAAGCTTTTTGAGGTCCCAATAGTTCATTTTTGCTTTCAATTCCCTTGCCTTTGGAGATGTGTCAAGTAAGAAATTGCTGTGGTTGAGGTCAGAGAGGTCTTTTCCTGCTTTCTCCTCTAGGGTTTTGATGGTTTCCTGTCTCACATTCAGGTCCTTTATCCATTTTGAGTTTATTCTTGTGAATGGTGTAAGAAAGTGATCTAGTTTCATTCTTCTGAATGTTGTGTAATTTAGGAGAAAAATGACCTACAGTAATTATTCATTAGTGATCTCGTTGGGACCTCATGGTAAGTGAAATTTGACCTATGCAGGTTCTTCAACATAATCATTTTCTAGTGACTGTTGCTAAACTCTTAAGTCCATGAGTCTCATCTCCAAATTTTTTTTTACCATTTGCATTTTGAATGAAACTCTTAACCTTTATCAAGAAGGCTGTTTGTTTTGCTGCTTTTTCGATAAACGTCTTGTTGTTAATAGAAATTTATTTTATATGCTACATGAAGTTTCTAATGATATTTCCAATAGTCACCATGGGAAAGAAGAGAACCAAGAATAAAACAGAAATGGTAGGGAAATGATACATCCCAGAAGAGGAGCATTATCTCACAGTGAAATGTTTCAGAGCTTGTTGAAAAGCATTTGAGAAAACTAAAGGAAGTTTATAAACATATTAAATATAAATGAGGTAGAATAATGCTTCCTTGATGGATAGAGAGAAATTCTTAATGGCAAGTTGAAAAGCATGTTTAAAAATCCTCAATACTTGGTTTTATTCTTTCTAGATCTCTTGTAAGGAATGAGTACTAAACAGATAAATGAGAGAAGGTGATGTTTTTCTTTCACAAGGAAAGTCTGAAGAGAAATCCGGATGAACTCTGGAAATATACCTCTTGGCAGTCTAGTGCACTAATTTGTAGGCTAATCTTTCTGCCTTAAATACTCTGTTCAATTAAATGTCAGAATTTCAGTGCTTGCTTGAGTAGAAGGGGACTTCCATTTATTTTCATTTTATTCTTCTTAAAAAACAAATCATGTACATTCCAAGCTTACATTAATTTATGCTTAGAAAAGTTAATTTTCATGTTGAAAAAATAAAACCTAAGCTCTAATATATGGGATGGGATTAATATGAACAGTATTTTCTAGCTTTTAAGTTAACTCAAATATTATTTTATTATGATTTTATTGTTTTCCCATTTTTATAATTGTGCTTGACTACAAAAGCAATAGTTGGTTTATTTACTAAATTGAAATTATTTCACTATTAGAAAAAAACTAGTTGACATATCCACGAGCTCATGTTTTTATTAACAAATAGAAGGTACAGCCTAACGTAAAGATGTCAAGACAACTGAGCTAGATTTAATTCACTTTTTCTTCAAAGGCCCAATATGTTGTTTTGATGTTCTGTAGCTCCTATTGCCCAAATAAATGGATTTTCATTGGTTTAAGGTCAATGATTTTTTACAGACATGGAGTCAGAAAAAAATAAAGAAAACTACTGAGTGTGTGTGTGTGTGCGTGTGTGTGTGTGTTTATATGAAATGTTTTGGGGAGAGATCTGCCAACCTTTGCTAGGGTGGTCAACTTTGTCACTGATAGTTTATCATGTAAGATTCATGCTGGCATGCAAGAATCCAAAACTTAGTCAATGGAGGGCTTTGTTCTTCGAGAAGCCCTATTACCACTGTGCTGATTAACTGAGTGAATTGCCACAGAATGAAAAACATGAGACGATGTTTGTTTTTGTTGGGCTGTGCTAAATACACACACAAACACACGCACATGTACACACACACTTTTATATAGCTATAAGAAAAACAATATAGAAAATGCTATTGAGAGGAAAAAATGAAGGAAATTTCATGGTATTTACTTGGCTGATGTCATTTGCAGTTAGATTGAGCCTGAGAAAGATGATTGCTCAAAATACAATATTAGCAACTGAAATGACCCTGAGGATAACATTCACAAATTGTTATTATTTTATGATTCTATATAAAGCTGATCTTTTTGTTGCAGATCATAAGAGTTTTGAGTCATTTTCTAAAAATTCAGTAAACCTGTTATTCTGAGTGGTCCTGTATACTGGGAATATATCTCATGCACTAACAATAGTTTATTATGTGTGCAATACCCAAACACAGAGAGACTGTGGATCCCTGGCCTTTTTCTTGGCCTAAAAATCTATGTGTAGACCTACCGAAAGCTTCCTTCTGATGTCAGGTGAAGCCTCTGAAGCTAATTTTTTGTAAAAGTACAATGATTATTAATGACTTTGGAATTATGTTTTATTTGCCTTATGTAAATTGCTTCCCCTGTCTTTGAAATCCACCACTTTGTTACTGCACTGGCATATTCAATGCATATCATGATTTTAGGTTTAACTTCACACATGAAATTCAATAGATCATTAATTCCACAAGAACTTCGGAAACATGGGTCCTTTTTGCATGATTACTGCAAACTTCCATGAAGGTATGGCACACAACTATGGCTTGTGTCTGAAGGTTATCTGTACAAGTCCAGTCAAGATTCTACTCAGGCCTAGTCTTGGATTCTTAAAGTTTCTGCTCAATACTAATGACTATAAACATAATTGGAAGGTCCAACCAACAAATATAAAAGCATTTCTTATATAGTAATAATAATTAGAAATGGCCCCTGCATGCATTTTGAGCCAAGTGTTTATGAAACATGTATATATGTGTGTATAATATGTATGTATAACATTACAACATGAAATTGGTTCATTTCAGCATAGGAATTTAGAGACCTTTGGCTCTCCTTGTATAAATAGGGACATATTCATGACAAAACATCTTGCATCAAAACTATAGTTTTCAAGCTGTAGTTAACTGAAAACCTTTTCATAAATTCTATTCACACTGTACTTACTAGTGTCCTTAACTCAGTTGAACTTGAATTTTAGTGCCTTTAAGGAAGTTCATTCAGCTGCCCTGAAATTGAAAAAGACACCCACACATAAATATCATTAATATAGACATTTAAATGAAACTTTTCAAAGAGGCTCAGAGAGCAGAATTGCAAAGCATACAGCCTTCTGCTGATTACCTTATTTTCAAGGTGTTTTACCTCCTTGATGTGTATAACTACTGAAGGTGATACGAAAAGAGTTCTCCTGGTGTGATAAGCACGGCCAGCAACAAGGTTGGCTGTGAAACAAAGAAGATGGTTTTGAAAAGCATATTGTATATGTTGAATAGACAATCACATACATTGTGATAAACGTTTTTAAATGTATTTTCAAAACCCACACAATAAATTAAATGGATACCATGACTCTTTTTAACAGAACTCAGCATGTGTCTATGCTATTATTTTTGAAACCTTAAAAAAAAAAGAAAAATTTTCCAGTTGCGTATTGCATAGAGGGGTAGAACACAACCCTTACCTTGAATATCTTTATAAGAAAAAAACAATGCATTTCTTAAAAATAATTTTACATTTCAAGTTTAGGAAGTCTTGTTCAATAAAACACTAAAATTTGCCTTCCCTTTAACTGTTAGCACATCAAGAATCCATAGATAAAATAAGAAAAATTAAGATCTCATGAAGGGAGTGAAAAGAAAAAGAAAAAAAAAAAAAACAAATCTATGTGCTTTGCACCTGAGAGGAATTTTAGGAATTGCTATGACAGGAGATTCTAGGGAATTTGTAGATATGGTCTCTAAAGAATCACGTAGGTAGACTTTGTTCAAAGAAAAACACTAAAATTGAAGGCAGTGTAGAAACCGAAAAGAAATAATAGGAGGAATTTTTTATAACGTGTTATAGAAAAACAAAATCTAAAAAAGAAATGAGATTTTCTGCTTTGCCCAGAGAATGTGACAAAGTAAATCATGGACTTAAATGACAGGAATGATCTGAAAGGATAATTTCAAATGATATATCAGAATAAAACATATGCACTAAAGATCATGCATTTATACTCTTGCTACACTTACATAATAAAAATATATTTAACATTGTATAATAGTTTAACTTGTTTTGGAGGAAGAGATAAAGTGTCAGCTGCTAGTGGATGCATTTTGTGTTCCAGGAACCTTACCTGATGCTTCCAGTACTTCTCATTTAATCATCATAAAACCCTAAGTCATTCTTCTAATAGATGAGGCTCACATGCCTTGGAAGCTTGTCCCAGTTTCAGTTCCATCCCCCTAAAGTGCAGCAGTGTGTCACTGTAAACCTTAGTCTTTCGGACTTGAAGTCTGATGGTCCTTCCACTTAATTATGCCGGCATTGTAAGTTTTCAAGCCTTATTATTTTTTGTTACTTCATTTGATTATCATGAGAACTCTGTACAATTCATCCCAATGAAATGTATATTCTTAATTTGGAGATAAGGAAGTGAAGATTATAATAGAAAAACAGATTTATCCTGTTTTTCCAAATTATTTCTAATTTGTGAGGAAGATGATTTTTTTTTAAATCTAACTTACAGAGATGAGTATTTTCTATCATATTATGCTTCTAATTCAACTAGGGTAGAAGACAAAAATGCTTCTATAGAGAGAATTTAGAATCTAAAATGTATACCCATTCAGAATTTATGCATATCTGGGATTGTCTGGGCAATGTTGACTCCCGTGTCATTTACCAGAGGGTTCCAGTTGCTGAATAGGATAGACCCTGATAAGACGGCCTCTGGCTGTAACATGGACCTTGGGCTGAGACCATCTAATACTTCAAGACAGTGGCGTCCCATTTTTCTCAGGCAGGATTGAAGAAGAGTTCAAGAAAATAAGTTAGGTGTGGGGAACCCAATTTGGGAATGAGAGGAAAACTAATATTTGATGGCAGGGTCACCATTCTCAATTATGCTTTGGCCAAAGTTTTCTTTATGTATTTATTACCTCCTCTCAGAGATGATAGAAGGTCAAGAGGGGCAAATATATATGAAAGCATATGTTGAATAAAAAAGCAGTATCACTGGAGGCACAGCAAACATGTGCAAATAGGAAACCACTGTTTTGTGCCCTAACAACAGTCATTAACTCAGATTAGAGGAAGGTATTTCTTCAGACTTTCGTATTGTAATTTACAGAGCATGGCCAAGAAATAGATATGGATGATGGTTGAAGGTGACAACAGGAACAGCTGTGCGATCCCTGAGGAAGGAGGTCAGCTCAGCAAGAATTTTCATATTTTATATTTTAGTTTTTGGGTTTTCCAGGTAATAAATATAACATCTGCATTCCCTAATTATATCAGTAGCCAAGTGGTACTAATATTTATTGTTTTCCATGTATTATCTCATTTAATCCTCACATAAACTGTGTCAGGTATCATTCATTATTATTTTTCCACATGAAAAAAATGGGCATAAATAGGCTAAATAATTATTCAAAAATCAATCATTAGTTGGTAGATCTAAGTTTAAACTAAGTATCTTTAGAGGACATATACTTAACCAGTATGTATTACTCCCTCCCCTGTGAGATCCTTTATCAGAGATTAATTTTTTATTACTGTACCTAAAGGCATTAAAAGAAATAGCTGATTTTATAAAACTAATTGAAATATAGAAAGTTTTTTTTTAACTTAAGCTGTAACATAGTTAAATAAAGTGAATGTTGAGAAGATATGGAAATGACACATTATTTCAAATTGCACATAGTCGTTATATCTTTTGTGGTATTTCAAGTGAAATAAGGAAAAGAAAAAAATCATTCTAGCTGCCTAGGTAAAAATTAGAGTTTTGGACTTTGATTGCATTCTGTTTTATTTTTATTAATGTTTATTTATTTTTGAGAGAGAGAGAGAGAGAGAGAGAGAGTGAGTAGGGGAAGGGCAGAGAGAGAGGGAGACACACTCTGAAGTAGGCTCTAGGCTTTGAGCTGTCAGCACAGAGCCCAACGCGGAGCTCGAACTCACAAATCGTGAGTTTCTGACCTGAGCCCACTTTGGACGTTTAACCGGCTAAGCCACCCACGTGCGCCAGATTGTATTCTATTTTAAAAGCTAGCACAGCTTGCATGTTTCCCACAGTCTAACTTTGATTCTGGTAATAATTGTTTTGATCATTCATTAATTTTTTCATTCTATTACTACTCATTTATTAAGTACCAACTAAGAACTTTTGCTCTGTGTTGGTTGCCTGGTATGCAAAATGTGAAAAGTGAAAGACTTTGCTTTCAGGTAGTTAACAGTTTAATGACAAAATAAGTGCTGTGGCAAAGGGGAAGAAACTTCTCAGAGAGCTATGAGGAGCCAAGCTCACCTCTGTTGAGAAGGCAGCACCTAAGCCCAGAGATCCTGGCCCACTGGGTGCCTAAGAAGAAACAGTATTCCAGGCAGTGGAAGTAATGATGATGAGATTTGCCTTCAGTTGTCCTCCTAAATAGGTTTTCCTTTAGGCAGAACATTATAAAAAAGCTTGTTCCTGATTGAAAGGTTTTCCAGAAGTTATCTTTTATTTTTAGACTTCCAATGTTTCCTCTCGACCTGTTCCTTGATCAGATTTCAGATAACATGCTTTGTTATGCTTTTTTCTCCTTGTTATTAGGCTCTAGGTTGTTAATGACTTTTGTTGCTTATTTCGGTTGCATCAAATTGTAAGTGACTCTCTCTTCCGGAACTGATGTTATTGGCAAATATAGTCTATGGACACATAGGCTTATGCTATCTGACTATTCCCCATAGTCCTACATCTCAACTTTTGCTTTAGCTTGATCATTAAAATGAAGTACACAGTTATACCAGTGTTCCTCATTCTATTATTCCTCATACAATGGTCAAAATAACCTTGACATAGAATTTTCATACTATGCTGTAAATTGTTTCTGCTATTCCTTTGCTGCACGCACATTTCTCTTTAATTTTACTAATCTCTAAGGTTCTCCTGACATTTGAAACTTCACATCTTGCTCAATTTCTCTTCATTGTATTAATTTTCAATTTTCCAAGCTGAATCACATTTTAAAGTCCTCTTTAGGCTTTCTTAGAAGCTTCCTGTCTTTTACAATTTTGTCTCACTTTTCCATTTTGTATCATTTCAAGGCTTATTATATTTATTTCAGAACTGATGTAAAGAGAATTGAATTCTTGGAGTAAAGGCCATTCTGATTCCCACACACTTCGAGATTTTTGGCAAGGTCAAAGTTTGGGGGCCATCAGCTAGGATGTTGGGTTAAAGTCTAAGTCAGAGAGAAAAAAAAAAGGTTAAGAATAAAGCAGTAGCATCTATGTACCCCTTCAACACACATAAGCGAAACCTAAACATGAAAGCTGGAAAGCATCATGTCTTAAGGAACCCATATATCTCAAGCCCATATTTCCAGAAAATATTTTTAACAAGCTTGATAATTTGATTGGGAATGTCTCAGATTCTCATTTACATCACAAGGAAGTTGATCTATTTTATTATTCTATCAGACAATGTGGTCCTATCAAATATTCCCTTAAGTGGATTCTCCAAAACACTTTTCTGGTTTATAATGAAAAGGTAACCAATATTTAAATAAATTTAGAAAATACCAAAAGCTGAATCCCTTTGAATATTCACTATAGATATTCCTATGAAAGATTTCAGATTAATAGTATCTGTTCAACTCTTTTTAAGTCAAGATTTCCAAAATGTATTTGATGAAGGAACATTTCTGATGTGGTACAGCTACCATCTTCTTGTTCAAAAGCATTCAGAAAATAGGATTCAAATAAATCACTAGTTTCCTTCTGGATCTAACTCATTGAGTCTCGTAACCTTTCACCTGTTATAGATAAAGTATAGAAGGTTAAGTACTTACAGACAGATGATCCTAAGGAGAACCTGATTTTCTGCATCTATTTATTTTGATACCCTGATACTTTGTCCCTTGACCCAGCTCTGACATTAGCTGTGGCTCTGGTGGACACTTTTGCACACTGACAACTTCACATTCCAAGTTCTTACCTGCCTTCTACGTTTCTCTACTTTAAGACTTTCTGTAAAGTCTTTTTTTTTTAAGTTTCTTTATTTTGAAAGAGAGAGGAGAGAGAGAGAGGAGTGGGGGAGAAGCAGAGAGAGAGAGAGGGAGAGAGAGAGAATCCCAAGCAGGCTCTGCACTGTCAGCACAGAGCCTGATGCAGGGCTCGAACTCAGGAACCATGAGATCATGACCTGAACCGAAACCAAGAATTGGATGCCTAATAGACTGAGCCACCCAGGAACCTCTCTGTAAAGTCATCCTGTGCTGAGTTAGAGGGTCTGGGAGGGCCATTAATCTGAGTGTCAACTCCTTGTCAGTAAGGGGACAGATGAATGCCCTAGATTCTTTCTTCAGTTGGACAATTCTAAGGTGCAGTCTACACATTTCCTAAGAGGGTCCTCAGTGGGGTGAGTTTTTTTTTTGCCCACACTGGTAACTAGTTCAGTAACCTACACTTTATTGGGCTTCTTCCCATTCCTTTCTGCTTTCACTTCTGCTGCCTGAGATTATCCCCCAGATAAGCTGAGTCCTCATTTTAGGGTCTTCTTTTAGGGGAAACCAAATTAAGATTCTCTTTTTTTTTTTCTTTTTTAAGTAGCAAAAATAGGAAAGGGTTAAGTTGACAGCAGGGAGCACATATATTCTATGGGTTCCCTGGTTCCTACATGTAGTCCCATGTTATGTTTTGAGCTGATTCTTATTTGTGGGTCAGGGTTATTTTAAGGTGATACAATCTTGGATGTCCTACTTTGGCTCAGGTCATGATCTCACACTTCTTGGGTTTGAGCCCATTGTCGGTCTCTGTGCTGACAGCTCAGAGCCTGGAGCCTACTTCAGATTTTGTATCTCCCTCTCTCTCTGCCCCTTCCCTACTTGCACTCCCTAAAAAATAAATTTAAAAAATTAAAAAAACATTAAAAAATTAAGGTGATACAGTCTGTATGGCCTATAAAAATTCAAATATGTTAATTATCCACTTACTGGCTATTTCTTACAGATTATTTCAGGTTGTGTTCTCTGAATGAATGGTTGTTCCCAAAGAAACGAGAAAAGAAGGAAGGAAGGAAGGAAGGAAGGAAGGAAGGAAGGAAGGAAGGAAGAGAGGGAGGGAGGGAGGAAGGAAGGAAGAGAGGGAGGGAGGGAGGAAGGAAGGAAGGAGGGAAAGAAGGGCAAGCCTCCTAGCCCTACCATTTTGTCTCAAATCTTATCACTGAGCTTCTACTTTGTTCTTAGAGGCATCTTCATCATATAAAACAATAACAATAATACCAGTTATTATATATAAAGGAAATTTGGCAAGTATTGTACAATATGCTTATAATTATTTTATTCTCACAGTTACCCATATAGATATCATTGAAAGAAAGCCAAGAACCAGAAAAGTTAAATAGCTTGCAGAAGATCATACTACTGGTATTCTGCAGAGCCAGGATTGGAACTCATGTCTGTGTGATTCTGTGGTTCACACTCCTAGCCACTGTGCTCCACTGCTTAAACTCCATGTCTAACACTTCAGCTACCAGATATTTTCACTTGGAGATAACTGTGTCTATAGAAATGGGGATAATGATGCACTTTCCTCATAGGGCCCGCAGAAGTATCAAATGACTTAATGTATGTGAACATAAAACAATGCCTGGAAGCTTTTATAAAATATTTACTATATTATCATTACTACCATAATTAGATAGGGTCCATTTCCTTCTCTTGGGAGTCCTCTGCAACCTCAGGTGGATGAGGAAAGTGTGCCAACACATGGAAGACTACATCAGGGCTGCTTTAGGAGCTTAGGCAAGAGTGTTGCATATCAGTTCTACCCTTATTCCATTGGCCATTATCCAGTCACATGATCTCACCCAACTGCAATTCCCTTTGGAAATGTAGTCTAGCTGTTTGCCCAGGAAGGAAAAGAAGGAAAATGATTGTATAGTGATGTCTCACATGTTGTAATCATCATTATTAATTTCATTCTAATTTAACATATTCAAAAATGAACTTGACCTGCAAGATATATTCAGAATCCCATCATGTCTCGCCACAGCTCCACAAACACCCTTCCAGGTCCATCCATTATTTCTCTGTCTGATTTCTGCAGTAGCTATCTAACTGGTTTCTCTTCTCCACTGCTGTCATTCTAAAAATGCATTCTCCAGTCAAAAAACATATCAGTCTCATGATAAAATTGTGTCTCCCTCTGCTCAGAACTCTCCAGTGGATTTTCAATACACTTAGAATAAATGACAGATGTCTCCATTATCTATCCCTGTCTACATCTTTGACATTGTCTCCTACACACTCCTTGTTATCTTAGGAATATAGATTTGCTTTTCCCTCTTTTTGAAAGGCTCTTCCCTTGCACCTTTATGTAGATGCCTTCTTCATTTCATTCAGGTCTGTCTCCAGTATCATTTCCTTTTTTTGTGTCTATCTATCTATCTATCTATCTATCTATCTATCTAGGCAGAGAGGGAATCCTAAGCAGGCTCCAAGATTAGCATGGAACCTGACATGGGGCTCCATCTTACAAACTGTGAAATCATGACCTGTGCCAAGATCAAAAATCAGATGCTTAACCAGCTGAGTCACCCAGGTGCCCCTCCAATATCATTTCCTTAAAAATACCTTTTTAATCATTTCACTTAGAATATGCCTTACTCTCCAACTCCTTGATCTATTTTTCTTCATAACTCTTAAAATGACTAACAATATATTATATATTTATTTATTGATCTGGTTTATTTTGGGCTTACCCCATTAGATTAAGTTTCTGAGAACAATGATGTTGTATAGTTCACTTCTGTATTGCTAACATTAGGATAGTCTTTGGCATGCAGGAAGTGTTTAATACATATTTATTAAAAGGATGAATGACTGCTTCACTCCCTGCGATGACAATTTTATATCTTGGCAGTTCTCATAGGGCTCATTTTCCTCTTTCAGGGATTACAGTGCTTCCTCTCTACCCCAGACCTGTTTTTATTTATTTATTTTTCATTTCTGGGGCTCTATGAACTGGTGACAATTTACATGTTACCAATTTACATGTAACCAACAATTTATAACAGTTTACATCACAGCCCAACTGTCTGTATGTCTGAATGTTTGTTTTGCCCATACTAGATATAAAGAGAAATGCTATCTAAATGCTATCTGATTTCTTCACAATAAGCCAGTTCTGCCTATTTTTTGTGATACCAGTTCAAAGTATTGATGGAATTTTACAAGGTTGGCTTGCCCTTATTCCCTCCCTCCCTCCCTCCCTCCCTTCCTCCATCTCCCTCTCTCTCTTTCTCTCTCTCTCTCTCTCTCTCTCTCTCTCTCTCTCCTCTTTTCTTTTGGAATAGCCATTCATTTAGAAAACACAACCTGAAACAATCTGTAGGAAATAGCCAGTAAGTGGACAATTAACATATTTTCATTTTTACAGTGTGTTCCATATCATTATTTTCATATAAGAAGGAAGCACAGGGGCGCCTGGGTGGCTCAGTCAGTTAAGTGTCTAACTTCGGCTCCAGTCATGATCTCGCGGTTCATGAGTTCGAGTCCGACGTCAGGGTCTGTGGTGACAGCTCAGAGCCTGGAGCCTGCTTCAGATTCTGTGTCTCCTTCTCTCTCTGCCCTTCCCCTGCTTGCGCTCTTTCTCTCTCTCAAAAAAAAAAAAATACTAAAATTAAAAAAAAAGAAGGAAGCACAGTGGGTATCATTGTTCATGTAGGCATTATTAATACTATTGCTGTGATGCATACCTATAACCAACAGCAACTTGTCTGGAGGAGTTTGTCACTATGCCATTTAGATTCCGAAGTAGCATAAAAAATTGTCCATGAGCTGTCACCCTCTTACTCCTCCACACCAAACACGCTTTTCAGAGATACCTCTATTTGGAAAAGACATGATCATAAATCTAAGGGTATTTCTTTTAACAGTGTCTTTTTCTTGTGAAGAAGTGTCTTTCTACTAAACTCCCCTAGAGGAAAAAAGAATGAAAAGTTTTCTGGTTGTAGGAATGACTGGTTATGTGGCTGCCACTGTAATTTAACTCATCATTTTTGGGTTTACTACTTATAAAACATAAAAATGCAAATTTTTTCCAAGTTGTATTTTAGTTCTTGGCCATAATTAACTCAGGTACTCCTAAACATTACTTGGAAAAATAACATCTATAAAGGACTATATGTTTCAGTTAAATTTTTACATCTATTTTTGGCCAGCTTTTAAAAAGAAACATTGTACCAGGTTTGTGATATGACCTACAGTGGAAGATTCTGAAACAGGAATCAACTTACGGTTTTAGATTTGTTTCAGTTCATAACAGCTAACACTCCTTTCCCAATTCAGAAAACTTCCTCCACATACTCCCAAGTGTTTGTTGCATTATCTCATAAGAAACATATTAGTTTTAGCTGTTATGTTTCAATAAACATCAATAGAGGTTTCTTAGCTTAAAATAAGTCTATGCCAATTTGAAAAATAAGACTTTGATTGCAATGCAGAAGTGATTCCAAATAAGGTTTTTGCTTTGTGCTCTCTCTCTTTCCACTGTTCGGTTTCTGATGCAAACAAAGATCTATCTGTACACTAAAAGAAAAGGAATGTTAACATTTCCCTAAGTGCCATTCTGAAAATGTCTCAAAATTTATACTGGTTTTATGTCTTTAACAAAAAAGTCATTTACAACATAGTCAATGACTGCCAGTTGTGCACCAGGTTGGATCTAGGTACATCTTTCTATTTTAGAGCTGGAATATAAGCCCAGAAAAGACTTTTAATTCCTCAAACCAAGCAAAATGATTTTTATATTTAAAGAAACTTCATTAGGGAAAAAATAATATATTAGCAGTTAATTAGATCATGACTACATTATTCTTTTTTTTTTTTTTTTAAGTTTATTTTGAGAGAAAGGGAGAGCACAACTGAGAGCCAGAGAGAGAGAGAGAGAATCCCAGGCAGGCTGCACACTCAGCACAGAGCCCGACATGGAGCTCCATCTCATGTCTTTTAGATCATGACCTGAGATGAAATTAAGAATCAGTCACCTAGCCAACTGAGCCACCCAGGCACCCCAGGTATGCATTATTTTATTTTATGCAACATAGGAGTTTTATAAGCCAGAAAGAGGAAGTGTACATTAAGAAGCCTTGAAAGTTACAAAACATTGTTTAAAGATAAAGTAGCAAGCACACCTAAGGCACATATAGGAAAGATGGCATGTGGGCTCATTTTCAGTAGCATTTGGGTTCTCTTCTTAATCCCCTCTGAAAATCTCACCTGTCACTCTCCATTCTCACATCTCCACTCCGCTCACAAGAGTTAACACTCTCTCTTTACTGTCCTTTGTACTATTTTTCATTCTATCAGGAAATACCAGAACAGAAAAGCAATAGTACTGCATTACCCTCACCCTAAAATGTCCCCTGAATGCAAATTATCTTAAGAATTACTGTCACTTAAAAATATTTATGAAGTCTTTATAAAGAATACGATGTCAAAAAGTCAGGATTAGAAAATTTGATAGGGTACAAAGACTGACCTTTGGATGAGTAAGGATATTGATGAACAAGGAAAACAATACAGAGAGAAGAAAAAGTTTTCACAGAGATTGGGAGAAAATAAAAGGAATATTTCCCTTTTCCTAATAAAATCTGTTCAGATTATTGGTAGATTAAATATTTCTGAGACCAGGGAAGACAACTGCTCAACTGCATAAGTGACAAAATCCTGGAGTACAGCAAGAGATCTTCAGTCAAGTCTTTTTCAGTAAGTGTTTCCCCAGGTTATGAAGCTGTACTTAAGTAAACCAGGGGTAAGCTATATTTGAATTAGTATAACAGCTGATTTGAAGGACACAAATACTGTAAAAACAGTGAAAATATTGTAAAATTTGCAACCTGGATCTTCTAAGCCATAAAATAGAAATACTGTGCCTGAAAATAATACAGTAACTTCTGCATAGTACATTTGGTTGAGTGTCTATCATTTACAAAACACTGTGTCAGACACTAAGTGGGGGTGACAAAGATGAATGAGATATGAACTTGGAATTTAGGAAAAGATTTTCTAACTGAGCAAAGTTAGGAGTCCACATACTGGAAGTCATCATAAATTTTAACAAACGAATTCCCTTGCTTCCTAACATTTATGTTCAAAATGTCCAAATAAATATTGATGAAAACATTTATGAAAATATGAATGTTTTGTCTGCAAATTGTTGCCAGTAAAAAAAGCTCTGTGACCTTGTAATAAGTTTCCAGAGCTCACCTAGGAGATGGCATATGTATCTTCCTTTTACTAATTTTCTGTAGAAGCAGACTGTGCCATGGTTAGACTGGATCAGCACTTAGTAAATATTTAATAACTTACACTTAGCAGTGAAAAAGCCATCTACACATTTTGCATGATGACCGTAATGCCTGAGAAAGATGATGAGTTCAGTGGAGAGAAAGCAGCAAAAATCAAAGAATCTGTGCTATTAGAGAATTGCTACTGGATTCATCATGGAGAAATGCCATGGGAATCAGCTTAGCACAGATAAACTTCTACTGTCATTCCCACTGAGCTTCTTAGGGTTCCTTATATCTAAGCATTACAGCACATAGTATATGGACTTGAATTTAAAAATGTACCAATGTGGAGGGTGAAGAATAAGCAAGGCAAGAAGAGTATCATTGATCATCCTGTGAATGTAAAAATAAAGTTAAAAACCACTTCCTGTTCTCAAACAGTTGCTCTTTTGGCTCTTTCTAGTCTGTTCTTTTTCTAGATGCCCCTTAAATTTTGGTGTTCTATGTTTTTGTTTTAACACTTCTCATATGACATACTTTGTAGAATTTCGTTTATTCTTCTGCTATTCCCCCAAAATGAAAATAAATATGATATTTTTCTCTCCCAAGGCCAGAAGCAACCAGGATAATGAATAAAAAGAAATAATGCAGATGCCACATGTAAAGTAGAAAATTAAATTCTTTCTGAAATCCAATCCCTTGAATTCTGTGTTTATCCATCATTTGTTTACTGCGATTTATATACTCAGTACTGACTCTAGCAGAATTTTTCCATGCATTAAAATGTGGAACCAGTTGTTTGACAGGTTACATGAGAGGCAAGATATTCAAGACTAAACCTGGCATGGTTTGCCCACATCATGCTAACAAAATACTAATATAGCCTGCTTCTTCTCCTGGATTCTTTATCTTAATTACGTGGACATTTAACTTGGAAACCTGTAGCAATCCTTAACTTTTTCAACTTCCCATGTCCTACTTTTAATAAGATTCATGGATTTTACCTGTCAAATATTTTCTGGATACATTCTTGTTCTCAATCTTCTTTGCCATTACTACCACTTTAGTTTTGTTCTCATCTTTTAGCTAATTTCCTTGCTCTTGTTTTGCCCTCTCTAATTCGTTCTGTACCTTGGCCAGAGTGATATATTTATCCCAGAGGATACAGCTTAAGTTTCTTAACCAAGCATATGAAACTCTCCATGATTATATGCTTCCACTTCTTGACTCAAAGTTCAGTAATATTACACTGCTTGTAAGTCTCCCTGCTCTACGTACTCATCCTCCCCTACATAAACGCGGTATTTTCTGCTTTGGTGCTTCATTGTATTGTTTCCTTTTCCTGGGCAGCCCTGCTCCGGTCCGTTTCAGAACCTTATTCTTCTTCCTCGGGACTCTTATTCCTCCCTTAAGGCACAATTTGCATTCACTTCCTCCAGAAAGCTCTTCCCAGGAACCTTTTCTGCTAGACTTCCTGTCGTGCCTCTGGGATTCCATAGCGATGACCTGCTTATATGGGTCTTCCTCACTCTACTGCAAATTCCTTGAAGACTAAGACCACTCCTATTTCACCCGTGATTTTCTAACTGAATTTAACTGATCACTGATTGAACAATGAACAACAAAGGGGGTAAGTGGAAGTGATCAAGAAAGGAACAAAACTAGTCAATTATGGACTCCACCCCTTACTCTGCTATACTCTTTACATTTACCACCTTAATGAATGTGGATTCTCACTTCTCACTTGTAGGCAGGTGGTCTCCAGTTGTAGATATGGCTGTAATCTTTCTCTAACATCTACTTGGGTACTGGATATGTCCCACTTGGAATTCGGACTTTTATCTTCCCTGGAATGGCATTATCATTCTTCTGTCTTGACATATTACTCTGAGTAATATGTCCATATTATCATCTGTCCTTTCCTGCAGTCTAATCAGTTAACAATCTGATATATTCTTTTCTTGTAGTATTTATTGTTCTGAAATTATTCCTTCCTTTAAAATTTCTCTGCCCTCATTCCATTTTAAATCCTTATAGCCTTGTTCCTAAATGGTAGTACACCACTAGATATCCTTCCTATCTGATCTGGCTCCAATCTGATTTTCTTAAATTTTTAAAAAAATTTATCCAATAATTAAACTCTTTTTTTCCCCTTAGGATGGTCTTTCACTAAGCTGTCTAAAACTGAGTTTTCTAAACTTTCTTTCACTAAATAATGAATATTATATGATTCATTTTTCTCTCCCCTCCCCCTTCTCTTTTATTTGTGCTTCACCTGTCAACAACTCGAACTTCTACGTAGCTTCTGTAAAAGCAACTTGATGATAAATAATCATTAATTAATTGATGGAAAAGAAGGTGCCACATTGTTGGTTCTCTCTTGGGGTCAGTACCGTTGCATCTCTGATGCATCACATTCATTCATGTTGTCTGCCTCTGCTTCTGTATCTTAGCACATCACAGTACTTGCTCATTTACCACAGGTTAATTTGTGTTTATTACATTTAACCTATAGAGTCAGGTAGCTGAGTGGTGAATATTAGAGGACTGCTATTAAAGAATTTGAAAAACACTTTTAGAAAGCCTTAGATAATAGTGTCTGAAAAATTTATTCAGAATAGCCCTGGTATTTTTCTGTATAAAAAACATAACTATTCCCATTGTACTCTTTTGTACATATCAATTAACATTGAATATCAGGGGGAAAGTTTTGACCTTGCTTTAGTAGAAAGATTTATTGCAAATCTTTCAGAAACGGTTTAATGCCCAACAAGTTAAAATAGAACTACTTGGGACAGCTTGACAGGGGAGAGAAAATTCACATTTTAAAGTATTAAAACTCCTCAAAGAACTTTAGTTAAATTCAATACTAAGCCAGAAGTCCAAAATAGAAGCCCTCTCAGCCCAGTTATTACCTTTTGCTGATGCTTTCTCTGTGGTTACTCTGTCTAAGCCAGAAGATTCTAAAGCTAGGAAGAGTGTTGTTTTTTAATAGCTATTTGGCCAGACCACCAATTGCTTTACGATACTGTAGCTCTGAATACAGTGCAGAGTATTAGATTAACAACTTTTGCTTTGACCAGCAAGAACAAGAGAGTTAGGAAATAAAAAGCAGGACCCCTGTTTTCCCTATTGCAGAATTCTTTGTTCCCTGAACCACAGGGAGGATTAGTTTGAATAGTGGTGTGTAAAATGGAGTCAGTCTTATAGATCCTATCACTTTTTATCATTCCACTAAGGGAGGGTTCAATTTAATAAGACATGGTATAAACTGTATTTGGTTTGTTTAGGACCTTTATATAGATTAGCAACCCCGGACTCTTTCTCTGGTTTTCTTTTCTTTTTTTCTTTTTTTCTTTTTTTCTTTTTTTAACTGATGATAGTGTGATTAGCAGTAACAGGAGGTAATGGTGGTGGGAGTGGAGGGAATTTTGAAGGTGAAGCTTTGATAAATATCAGGGATTTGGGACTCACAGGAAGACACTGCATCCCACATCCTTTGTTCGGGAATCTCCATGATCAGGATCTGTCGGGGAAGTATCAGTGGTTTTTAATTTCTGCCTAATGGAATAAGAAGAAAAGATCTTTGCACTCTGCTGCTAAGTTGTCTGTCAATTGATCTGCAGTCTCACAAATAGAAATTGAACACAAAAGCAATTTTCCTAGTTGGGATTCTAGGCCTCATCCTCAGTTGCAACAACCATCGTGTCTCCTCTCTATATTCACAATCTCAATCTCTGTTTAGTATTTAATTTCCTTTCAACAAACACTTATTGAATGCCAGGCATTGTATTAGGTGTTGAAGAAAGATAGGAGATGAATATAAAACCTGGCCTCTGCCCTTGTTTTCATCACCTTGAAAACTCAATTGTGTCTCATAGAATGATTTATTTGTTTAGTAATCTAGATGAAAAACTAGCCACACAAAATACACCTGGAGGTATAACTAAGTTCAGATACTAAATACAGCAAGTCAGGTGATACAGGGTCATCTTACAGCATAAGGTAGATAGATGGGGTCCTGAACAACACCTGGATTCCAAAGAACTATAGTGAAGAGGCTCTCGTGTGGATCCTGCCAGGTGACTTTATTTCTTTGTGCCACTTAAGGTTAAAACAAACGTGTGTGCACGCATGCGCGCACGTGCAGACACACACACACACACACACACACACACACACACACACACACTGCTTCTGCCTGCAACCGGACATACATGCACAAAAGATACCTAAATGAGTTGATCGGCATCTGACATTTATAATTAATAGTTTTAGAAGGTCTTTTTTTGTTTAAAATTAGATAAACTGTGAATATCAAGATGAAAATGAATTGACCTGTTTAATTTCTTTGTCTAATAATACTGTTGATAATGATGATTTGCATAAATCATCCTTTTTTCCTAAAGAGACTTAGAAAATGCATTATATAGATATATTCTTTTCTGTTTCTATGTAAATTATAGATTAAACAAATATTACCATCTTTATCTTAGAGAAACTGAGACATTGAACTGTGTAATGACTTTAAAAAGGCAGAAAACCAGGATTAGAGTTCCTAATTTTAAAACCA
Source organism: Panthera leo (assembly GCF_018350215.1). Classification (NCBI taxonomy): domain Eukaryota; kingdom Metazoa; phylum Chordata; class Mammalia; order Carnivora; family Felidae; genus Panthera; species Panthera leo. The sequence continues at coordinate 56,418,777 of NC_056687.1, forward strand.
GATTTTACATTGGAGGTAGAAGTAGATTGTCCAAAAGAAATTTTTCTACTGTTCTTTGTTCTTTATCAGCTAACTTGCTTTCCAGCCAGATTTTAACACAGTCAAGAAATCATAAGAGCAGAGTGATTGTACTGAGCAAGGAAGGAAGGGGGGGAAGTGCCTCTCCTTTGTTTGGCAGAGCTCCTTTTATAAGAAAGTTTAAGAAGGGTGCCTGGCTGGTTCAGTCTGTATAGCATTTGACTTTTGATCTCAAGGTCTTGAGTTCAAGCCCTACATTGGGTGTGGAGCCTACCTAAATAAATAAATAAATAAATAAATAAATAAATAAATAAATATTTTTAAAAAAGGAAAGAAAGTTTGGGAATAAGAGGAAATGATTTTGAATATAACCTGGTACATACTACTTTTTTGTTTTGTTTTGTGGGTTGAACCAAAAATAAATTGTCCTGAGGAAGCAGCATTTCTAAATGGCAGAATGATAGCCAGGATCTTTGCTTTCTTCCCAAATTCGTTGCAATAGGAAGACAACAGAAAATAGTCACCCCTGACTATAAGCCCAACTTTAGTCTTCTGATGACTCAGAGTCTAGGTATTTTAAATTAAGCATTTTTATTGTGCTTTAATTTTAAAAGACATATAAGTTTAAAAATAGCTGTATTTCCAAGATGCTGAAACAGTTTTGTAAATTTTATGAATTGTTTACACTTTTCCCTTTCATACTTCCAAACAGTTTGCAAATAGCTAAGAAATTCTTTGTGACAGTTTAAGCAGCCTGCTGTTGATGCAGTGTCTAACATGTTTTGACAGACATGGGAGCTTTCCAACACATAAATTGGTATTGTATTTCAGCACAACTCAAGTTTCAACCACCTGCATTAGAAACAAATGCAAGATATTTTTTGGCAACTGGTACTGCTTTTGGCTTTCTAAGAGGAACTTTGCAATATATAATCACACAGACATATAGATTCTTAGGCCTGAGAAAGACTTAAAATAAATGTCTGGTCAGTTCCCCTCTTCCCAAGCAGTTTCACCCCCTCCTGGTAGACCTTCACTTGCATGTCATAACATCAACCATTCCACCAATAGAGGCTCATCCCTTGGATTATGTATTATCTGTAAAGATATTCTTTTGAAACTTCAATAGACAGGAGATAAGGAAAGGTTTTGTGGAAAGAGAATAGGATCTGGGATCAGGAGGGCTTAGTTTCATGTCCCAAGTTTATCTCTGACCCTGTGTACAGCCTGTAATATATTTTTTAAATCATTGTGAGCCTCATTTTCCTCATCTGAATAATGGGGATAATAACAGTTTCATAAATTATTGTAAGGAATAAATTATACAACCTACCTAAAGATTCTAGCATAGTATTTGCTACCAGATATGGGTATTTTATTTTATTTGGTCCTTACATAAGCAGTAGGAGAAAAACGTTATCTCTATTTTATAGAAGAAGAATGTGAAGTTCAGTGGTGATATGGTTTCTCCAAATTTTTATGTTAAGTAAAAAATAATCCCCAGGACAGCCAAATAACCTCTTACTTATCAGAGCAAGTGAACTTTGGAATCTTCATGTTTTCCAGCATTTTAAATCCATTGCTCAGTCACATTGTAGGGTAAACATTGTGCCCATTTTTTCCGCAGTTCATACACCAAAGGTAAATGAATTAAATAAAAATAGAATTAAGATTGCCACCTTAACAAATAGTTCTTTATCACTGAACACACAGACATTAATGATAAGTATTAATTGGATTTTAAACTTTGATTAACAGTTTTCATAATTATGTATTAAACATAAATAATTTCCAGCCTGCTAAGCTGAAAGTTTCAGGAAAGCAAAGAACACATATGCCGTATCCCCAGTGCTTGGTACGTTGTACTTATCTATAAATATGTAAATAAATGCTATTAATTGTGTAATAATACTTTTACAGTGGTATAAAATTCCACTTTTTTCAGTTTATTCTTATTTCTATTTCTGGAATTTTTCTTCATATTCTACATTTTATTTCTCTTCTAAATAAAATAAATTCTCATTGCTAAGGAAGATTTTAAAAAAATAGAGATAAGATAAAAGAAAAAATATTAACCATTTCATAGTTTGTTATTTTGCTTTTTTAAAGAATTGAAAATCAATTTTAGTTAGACTTCAGAAAGTGTATATGTTTCCCTGGGTATTTCTTGATCTAACCACAGGGCTCTCCCCATTACAAGAGATGAAGCTTAATAATAACATTATTTGCTTATAAATTTCAGCCACATGTCCCTGGGAAAAGTGTCAGAAACCCCTCCATGTTTTTTGTTCTGTTATCATTTTGGTAAGATTTGTTTAGGGAGCCACTTCCCTAAGGAATCTTAAAATTAATCTTTTATTTTCTATTGATTTTCCCACAATGAAGCAAGAGTATTTTTTATTAATACATATTATAACACCTCTATTCTGTTCAGGTTAATTTTGAGTCATCTTTGGACTATCTGAGAACTTCAAGCTATTTCTTTTAAGAATGCTACATAAGTAGCTAATATTTCAGCTCTGAACACTTCATAAAGTTTGAGTAAAAATATGTATCAGTTGTTTTTATAAATGGAGCAAGAATTTGTCTTAGTACTAAATTATTGGATAATAGCCTTTTAACACTGAAGCTCCATAATGGCGCTTATGTGTATATATATATATATATATATATATATATATATATATATATATATACACACACACACACGCATATGCATGCCTGGGGGCTTGGGATTTTTTAAAAACTTGGTAATTATAAAAATTTCCATGATGTATTTAAGGATAAACTTACTTTAATTTTTCCTTGCTCTCTATAACTTTTTTTAAGCATACAACTTTTTAAAAATTATGTTGATTGTATTCTTTGATCTGCTTCTATTATTTTCAGTTCTTAGAACATCTAAATATCTTTTTGTAATGTTTATTCTTAAAAAATTAAATTGGTACAAGTAAACAATTAAATACTCAAATAGAACCAAAGGGCATTAAAAATAAGCAGTTCTTTGCCCTTCACCCCTCTCTGTCCCTTTCTATACACAGTCCCACTCTCATTTAACTCTTTTTGCTATAAATTATATTACTTAACTTCATGTGTTAAAGTAATATTTTTATACTGATATTTATTGATATATCTGTTTTAAATATGACCTGTTGAGGAGTTGAGTTTGAGGCTCTTAGCACCATCCTTTTTTTTTTTTTTTTTTGTCAATTGGCTAACATACAGCATAGTCTTGGCTTTAGGAGTAGATTCCCGTGATTCATCACTTACGTACAACACCAAGTGCTGATTCCTGAAAGTGTCCTCCTCAGTGCCCATCACTCATTTTCGCTATCCCCCAACCCCCTACCCCAAGCAACCCTCAGTATGTTCTGTGTATTTAAGGGTCTCTTATGGTTTACTAAGAGACCATAGTCTCTTTGTATCTTATTTTCCCTTCCCTTCCCTATGGTCTTCTGTCAAGTTTCTCAAATTCCACATGAGTGAAATCATATAATATCTTTCTCTGACTGACTTATTTCACTTAGCATAATACCCTCCAGTTCTATCCACATTGTTGCAAATGGCAAGATTTCATTCTTTTTCATCTTTGAGTAGCATTCCATTGTGTATATATACCATATCTTCTTTATCCATTCATCAGTTGATGGACATTTGGGCTCTTCCATAATTTGACTATTGTTGATAGTGCTGCTGTAAACATTGGATGTGCCCCTTCGAATTACACTCCTATATTTTTTGCATAAATACTTAGTGCCATTGCTGGGCTGTAGGGTAAGCCAATTTTTAATTTTTTGAGGAACTTCCACACTGTTTTCCAGAGTGGTTAAACCAGTATGCATTCCCATCAACAGTGCCAAAGGTTCCCTTTTTCCACATCCTCGCCAACATCTGTTGTTGCCTGAGTTGTTAATTTTAGCCATTCTGACAGCTGTTTGGAGGTATCTCATTGTGGTTTTGATTGATAACCCATTGTGGTTTTCCTTGATAAGCAATATTGAACATCTTTTCATGTGTCTGTTTGCCATCTGGATGTCTTCTTTGGAAAAGTGTCTGTTCATGTCTTCTGTCCATTTCTTCATTGGATTATTTGTTTTTCATGTGTTGGATTTGATAAGTTTTTTATAGATTTTTGATACTAACCCTTTATCTGATATGTCATTTGCAAATACCATTTCCCATTCCGTCAGTTGTCTTCTAGTTTTGTTGATTGTGTCTTATGCTGTGCAGAAGCTTTTTATCTTGATGAAGTCCAGTAGTTCATTTTTGCTTTTATTTCCCTTGCCTTCACAGACATGTCAAGTAAGAAATTACCGCGGCCAAGGTCAAAGAGTTGCTGCCTCTTTTTGCCTATAGGATTTTGATGGTTTCCTGTTTCACAGTTAGGTCTTTCATCCATTTTGACTCCTATTTTTGTGTATGATGTAAGAAAGTGGCCCAGGTTCATTCTTCTGTAAGTTGCTGTCCAGTTCTCCCAGAACCATTTGCTAAAGAGACTGTCTTTTTCCTATTGGATACTCGTTCCTGCTCTGTTGAAGATTAGTTGGCTATCTATTTGTGGGTCCATTTCTGGGTTCTCTGTTCTATTCCATTGGTCTGTGTGCCTTTGTGTGTGTGTGTGTGTGTGTGTGTGTGTGTGTGTTGCCAGTACCATACTGTCTTGATGATTACAGCTTTGTAATACAGGCTAAAGTCCGGAATTGTGATGCCTCCAGTTTTGGTTTTCTTTTTTCAACATTACTTTGGCTATTCAGGGTCTTTTGTGGTTCCATACAAATTTTAGGATTGTTTGTTCTAGCTCTGTGAAGAATGCTGCTGCTGTTTTGATTGGGGTTGCATTGAATATGTAGATTGCTTTGGGTAGTATCAACATTTTAACAATATTTGTTCTTCCAATCTGTGAGCATGGAATGTTTTTCCATTTCTTTGTGTCTTCAATTTTTTTCATAAGCTTTCTATAGTTTTCAGCATACAGATCATTTCCCTCTTTGGTTAGGTTTATTCCTAAGTATTTTATGGTTTTTGGTGCAATTGTAAATGGGATCAATATCTTGATCTCTCTTTCTGTTGCTTCATTATTGGTGTATAGAAATGCAAACAATTTCTGTACATTGATTTTGTATCCTACCACTTTGCTGAATTCATGAATTAGTTCTAGCTGTTTTTTGGTGGAGTCTTTCAGGTTTTCCATGTGGAGTATCATGTCATCTGCAAAGAGTGAAAGTTTGACTTCTTTTTTGCCAATTTGGATGCTTTTATTTTGTTTTGTTGTCTGATTGCTGAGGCTAGGACTTCCAACATTATGTTTAACAACAGCAGTGAGAGTGGACATTTCTGTTGTGTTCCTGATCTCATGGGGAAAGCTTTCAGTTTTTCCCCATTGAGGGTATTAGCTGTGGCCCTTTCATATATGGCTTTTATGATGTTAAGGTATGTTTCTTCTATCCCGACTTTTTTGAGGGTTTTTAATAAGAAAGGATGCTATATTTTGTCAAATTCTTTTTCTGCAGCTATTGATACAATCATATAGTTCTTATCCTTTCTTCTTTTAATATGATGTATCACACTGATTGATTTGCAAATATTGAGCCAGCCCTGCAGCCCAGGAATGAATCCCACTTGGTCATGGTGAATAATTCTTTTAATATACTGTTGAATTTGATTTGCTAGTGTCTTGTTGAGAATTTTTGCATCCATTTTCATCAAGGTTATTGGCCTATAATTCTCCTTTTTAATGGAGTCTTTGGTTTGGGAATCAAGGTAATGCTGGCTTCATAGAATGAGTCTGGAAGCTTTCCTTCGGTTTCTATATTTTTGGAACAGCTTCATAAGAATAAGTATTAACTCTGCTTTAAATGCCTGGTAGCATTCCTCTGGGAAGCCATCTAGTCAGGACTCTTATTTGTTGGGAGATTTTTGATAACCGATTCAATTTCTTCTCTGGTTATGGGTCTGTTCAAAGTTTGTATTTTTTCCCATTTGAGTTTTGGTAGCATGTGAATGTATAGAAATTTGCCCATTTCTTCCAGATTGTCCAGTTTGTTGGCATATAATTCTTTATAGTATTCTCTAATAATTGTTTATGTTTCTATGCTGTGGTTGTGATCTCTCCTCTTTCATTTGTGATTTTATCTATTTGGGTCCTCTCTCTTTTCTTTTTGAGAAGTCTGGCTAGCAGTTTATCAGTTTTGTTTATTCTTTCAAAAAACCAGCCCTTAGATTCATTGATATATTCTACTTTTTTTGGATTCCATATTGTTTATTTCTGCCCTAATCTTCATTATTTCTCTTCTTCTGACTTTGGGCTTTCTTTACTGCTGCCTTTCTAGTTCCTTTAGGTGTGAGGTTAGATTATGTATTTGAGACCTTTCTTGCTTCTTCGATAGGCCTGAATTGTAATGTATTTTCTTCTTAGGACTACATTTGCTGCATCCTAAAGGTTTGGACTGTCATCTTTTCATTTTCATTTACTTCCATATGTTTTTTAATTTCTTCTTAGTTTCCTGGTTGACCCATTCATTCTTTATTAGGGTGTTCTCTAACCTCCATGTATTTGGGGACTTTCCAAGTTTTTTCTTGTGGTTGATTTCAAGTTTCATAGCATTGTGATCTGAAAATATTCATGGTATGATCTCAATTCTTTTATATTTGTTGAGGGCTGTTTTGTGACCCAGAATGTGATCTATTTTGGAGAATGTTCTGTGTGGACTCGAAAAGAATGTGTATTCTGCTGCTTTTGGATGAAAAGTTCTCAATATATCTGTTAAGTCCATCTGGTCCAATATTTCATTCAGAGACACTGTTTCATTATTGATTTTCTGCCTAGATGATCTGTCCATTTCTATAAGTGGAGTATTAAATTCCCTTACAATCACGGTATTATTGTCTATACATTTATTTATGTTTGTGATTAATCGATTTATATATTTGGGTGTTCCATGTTGGGGACATAAACATTCACAATTGTTAGCTTTTCTTGATGGATACACCCCTTAATTATGATATAATGACCTTCTTTATCTCTTTTTACAGTCTTCATTTTTTTTTAAATCTAGTCTGTCTGATATAAATATGGCTACTCCAGTTTTTTTTTTTTTGACATCCAGTAGCATGATAGATGGTTCTGCATCCCCTCACTTTCAATCTGCAGGTGTCCTCAGGTCTAAAATGAGGCTCTTGTAGGCAGTATATAGATGGATATTAGGGGTTTTTTTTTTTGGTCTATTCGGATACACTACGTCTTTTGATTGGGGCATTTAGTCCATTTACATTCAGAGTGATTATTGAAAGATATGGATTTAGTGTCGTTGTGTTATCTGTAGCTTTGTGCTTGTGGTGATGTCTCTGGTCCTTTGTAGTCTTTGCTGCTTTCCACTCACAGAGTCCCCCTTTGGATCTCCTGCAGGGCTGGTTTAGTGGTTATGAACTCCTTTAGTTTCTGTTTGTCTGGGAAAGCCTTTATCTCTCCTTCTATTCTGAATGACAGCGCTGCTGGATAAAGGATTCTTGGCTTTATATTTTTCCTATTCAGCACATTGAATATTTCCTGCCACTCTCTTCTGGCCACATTTCAGTGGGCAGGTCTGCTATTACCCTTATAGGTTAAGTCCCATTTGTCCCTGGATGCTTTCAGACGTCCTTCTTTATCTTTGTATTTTGCCAGTTTCACTATGATGTGTCATTGTGTTGACCTGTTTTTGTTGATTTTGAAGGGGGTTCTCTGTGCCTCTTGGACTTGGATGCCTGTTTCATTCCCCAGATTAGGGAAGTTCTTAGCTATAATTTGTTCAATAACCCTCTGCCCCTTTCTCTCACTCTTCTTCTTCTGGAACTCTTATGATACAGATATTATTTCATTTCATCGCATCACTTAGTTCTCTAATTCTCCCCTCATGGTCTAGTAATTTTCTTTCCTTTTTTTTTTCAGCTTCAACATTTTTCATAATTTTGTCTTCTATTTCACCTATTCTCTCCTCTGCTTCTTCCATCTTTGCTGTCACTGTATCTAGTTTATTTTGCACCTCCTTTATAGCCTTTCTTAATTCATTGTGACTACTTCTTAGGTCTTTGATCTCTGCAGCAATGGACTCTCTTCTGTCTTCTATGTTTTTTTCAAGCCCCACTATTTGTTTTATGACTGTTATTCTAAATTCTTATTCATATATATTGTTTATATATGTTTTGAGCAATTCTCTGGCTGTTACACCATCCTTTCCCATTCTCTGTCTTCCAAAAAGTTTTGGTTAAATCAGCAATGTTTACACTATTATAATTATATAAATATTAGTCATTACTAATCCAAATAATATACTATTATATCAATAGCATACTACCTTTAGTTTGTCTTGGAGCTGTTAATTGCTTTTTGTTTTGCTCAGTTTTCTATGTACCTATAAACATTTACTAAATGGTCCAGCACAGCTGGGAAATGCCTAGTAATAATCTTTCCCAAACATTCAAAGATATCATATAGTCTGTAGTTTGATTTGTTATTCTTTCTGGGAACTGTTCCCTCCCAACTCTCTAACCTCATGCTCTCTTATGGACTCTTGCTCTCCAGACCTGCTGCACAGCTGCTGCCCTGGAACTTTGTGGTAAATCTTCTATGTTGAACCCCAAGTTTTCTATATATATACCCTGTCTGCCTCTCTCTTTCATTTATTCTGCTCAAATATGGCCTCCAGTAACCTCCCAAGAAGGGGGAAAGGAAATGAGCAGTAAACTTTTGAATTATTAGCTGCCTGAAAATATCTTTATTTTATTCTTCACTTGACTAGTAGTTTGGGTGAGAATAGACTACAAGGGCAAAAATAATTTTCCCTGGAAAGATGGAAGACATCATTCTTTGCTCTTTTAGTGTCCAATCTGGCTGATAAAAATTCCAAATGCTATTATGATTCCGTTCCTTTGATTGTGTTGTGTTTTGTTATGTTTTTGCATTATTTTCTGGAAGCTCTTAGAGTCCCTTTTATGTCTTTTGTTCTGTAATTTTTAAGTCATTATCTTAGTCATTCTGGGAAATTTTCATATGCATAATTTATGTCTCTAATTTTTGAGTTCATTATTTTGGAGGTGGTGTAGGGGTGAAATTTTGTAATTGTTGGATTTTGAAACTTTAAGATTGATTCTCAAAGACTATCATAGTTTATCTTATCTTTAGCACATTCTTTTCTAAGGGATTTACTTGGTTTTATCTAATAGAACTTCTGATGTTTAATTTCAATTATGTTTTAATTTAAAAGCCCAATTTTTATTATTTTTCTTTCCTATAGGCCATTAGGCTTGTTTATGTCTTTTAATATTTATTGCTTATTACTCTTTTAGACACTGAGTCTTCTCTTGATTCTCAATATATATTATATATATATATATGACATATATATGTATATGTGTGTATATATATACACACACATATATATATATATATTTTAATATTTTTTTTATTTATTTTTGAGACAGAGGGAGACAGAGCATGAACGGGGGAGGGTCAGAGAGAGGGAGACACAGAATCTGAAACAGGCTCCAGGCTCTGAGCTGTCAGCACAAAGCCTGACGTGGGGCTTGAACTCACGGACCGCGAGATCATGACCTGAGCCAAAGTTGGCCGCTTAACCGACTGAGCCACCCAGGCGCCCCTATATATATATTTTCATCTGTTCTCTGCACTTAGTTTTTTCTTCTGTTTTAACATTTTTGTTAGAGTTTTGTTTTGAATTTCTTTGGTTTCTCCTTTTTATAATGAAAACATTCTTTAAATAACAATTGATCTTGATCTGTCCATTCATATTCCAGAGGCACCAAAAAGCTCATTGAAGGTGAGTGCCTTGTGGGAGAGTGGTCTTGTTAGTTGGCAAATTAGTTACATCTATACTGAGCAGGAAGGGAGCCAGCCTTTTAAATGAGGGGCCACAAAATGTCCCAATGAAGATTTATTTTCTTGGGCTATAGAGTTACACCCAAGACAATCCCTTTTCTAGCGCCTTGTCCAGGATGCAGAGGAAGATCCCTACATCCAAATTCTAGGCAAGAATAAGGAGAAGGATCCCAAAAGCGTGCAGTTTTAGACTCCCTTGCATCCCATTTTCACTCCTGCATGCTCTCTTGCTCTGCGTGGTACTCCTCTCACATATTCTAGAAACTTTCAGAGAATAGACAGCTGTTGTCCCATCAGTGCAAGAGGATAGGGAATAATCTTCTGACCAAAGGCATAGAGAAGCAGACCTGAGATGTTCCAGCTGTCCTGTATACAGTGTTCCAACCCATCTATCTAGTCCTCATCTACTTCACTTTCTTGGTACCCAATGCTTCTAATCGTTAAGATTATCAAAGGCTTTGGGGCAAATTGCCTCATGTTTTCATAGTTTACCTGCTGGCAACTGGATTGTTATGTTACCCAAGGAAATCACTTATTTCTTCTTCTGCTTTCCATCCTCTAAATATTTATTAAAATCTTTATATTATCTCTTCTTTTGTGTTATTTGTCCTGTGGGTTAATGCCCAAAAATTATTTTCTGTAGTGTCGTTTCTGAGTTTTAGTGCTAATACCTCAGAGTGTAGTGGTGTCAACAATCTTCCTTTCCTTCTCATCATGCCCTCTTTTCAAGGTATGATGTTCCATTTTCATGGAAGTTGTGTTGTCATACATCCTATGCAGATTTCCAAAGCATTTAAAAAATGTCTTTGGGTCTTGGCTTCACAGGTGATCTCTAACTTTGCCTCGTTAGTGTGATACTAATTGTACTCTTTCTTTTTATCTCCAGAAAATTCTGAGGCCCGTGTGTTGGTTCTTCTGTGTTTAGTTTAGCTGCATTCCATTTGGATGCTGTTTGAAATCTCTCCTAAAGTCTATGCAATTAGGCTTGTTTGTGCAGTTCTTCACACCCTTGCCTGCTGAGCCCATGCTGCTGGGCTGTGGTGGGAGCTTCAGACACTATGAAGTGTTTGAACTCCTTATAGAAGAGTCACTTAAGACCCCTATTTCCAACATTTTCCCTGGGTTTTTTTCTTTTCCTTCCCTTCTTCTTTTCTCTCTTTCCCACTTTTCTCTGGGATCATGTACAGCACTGCCAGACCCCCACTACTTCCTGCCAGATAGTTTTAAGGGGATCCACTGTCTCTTTCTGGCTAGAATTGAAGCATTTATTGGTATGTTTGGGTGTATCAGACTGGCCCCAGAGGACTGTCAGAACAGCATTCACACAATGTCACAGATGGTTCACTTTTTCTAATGTTCAGGTTTGTACAGGTATTGCTGTTGTGTGTGCTGAGAGGGAGGAGATAAATGGTAAAGGTGTTCCTACTTCCCTAGTGCTGAGCAGAACACTAGTAGATGAATGATTCATTTTAGTGTATGTAAAACTTTGTAGTAAGGTGATTTCCAGTGAATGTTGGCAGTGGTGACTTTTCTGCTTAATTTTCAGTGCTATTTCAAATTCTGGTCATCTTTCTGACTTACTAAATTCTTTTAAGGGACAAGTCAAGAGGTATCTTTAAGTCTTTTGCAAGACACCATTTTAAATGGTAACTTCACATAGTTGTTTTTTTTTTTAAGTGTTTATTTATTTTGACAGAGATAGAGAGAGCGAGGGAGCTGAGGTGGGGCAGAGAGAGAGGGATAGAGAGAATCCTAATCAAGCTTCATGCTTACAGCACAGAGCCCAACATGAGGCTTGTTCTCATGAACCATGAGATCATGACCTGAGCCAAAATCAAGAGTCAGATGCTTAACCGACTGAACCACCCAGGCACCCCTATATAGTTTTATTTAGATTTTACACAGTAATGTTATGTTCAACATTTTCATTTATTCACAAAATATGAAAAGCTCTGTTCATTAAGAGTGAAGTATATAATATAATATAATATAATATAATATAATATAATCCTAATATAATACAAAAATAATTGGTTGGTCATGCCTACTATGTATAGTTTCACAACCCTTTCAGGAGCTCTCTTGTGTAATTCAAAATCCAAATCATCCCTATACGCAGAGTGCAAGGAGAGCGGGAAGAAAGAGGCAGGCCATGCCAGGCTGGTAGATGTCAGTTTTATGGGTTTTTTTTCATTTTTTTTAAATGTTTATTTATTTTTGAGAGAGAGAGAGAGAGCATGGTGGGGAAGGGCAGAGAGAGAAGAAGACACAGAATCCAAAGCAGGCTCTAGGCTCTGAGCTATCAGCACAGAGAACATAGGGCTCAAACTCACAAGCCGTGAGATCATGACCTGAGCCGACGTTGGATGCTTAGCTGACTGAGGCACCCAGGTGCCCCGAAATATTAGTGGCAGTTTTAATACTAGCAAGAGGAGCTTATATATGAGGTTTGTCTTGGGTTGTAACAAGAAAAATGGATCCCTGCACGAGCGCTTCAGATCTTAAAAGCTCATAAAGATGCCCTAACTGGACGCAGCCATGTATACTGTGCACATGTTTTCAACATCACTTCACCATCTCACGGTTGTGTCCTTGGAACAGCCTCTGGGAGGGGGAAAGGCAAGCAGAATCAACATTCCAAAGACAGGATGCAGGGTGAGGAGCCTCCAAGTGCTGGGGTCCAGCTCACAGGTCAATTGATGGTTACGTCTTTTTGATCACGTTTCCCAATGCTGTGTTTCAAGAAGGACAAAAATAATTACATCCTGATATTTCACCTTCTAAATTCTTAATGTCATGCAAAAGCCTTCAGCAAAATATCAGTTGCCATGCTTTGTAAAAAGAAAATTCAGTACCTATTAAATGAGGTGGTTAGAAGGAGAAAGGGGACAGATACAGAGAAAACAGATTGGAGTTTTAGTTTTAAATTCCACTAGGGTCTATCTGAGTATACTTTTTAGTTAGCGAAGGTTGTAACTGCTATTATAGGCAAAAAAGAAAATTAAAATAGAGAGCAGATTATGCCTCATAAAGATGTAAACAAGAAATACCTAATAGGAAAGCTTTAGCAGATAAAGTATCTCTGAATGTTGTTTTCACTGGCCCATGTTAGAATAATAGTATCACTATTATGATGCAGTAGCTAAGAGCAGACACCACCTTAGCGTAATGTTGGGTAAGTTATTTAGCGTATCTGATTCTCAGTTTTCTCCCATGCAAATGCACAATCATAGGTTTATAATGGGTATTAAATAAGGTAATGTTACAGCATGTGGTAGCCCATGGTGCACATTTAAGTAAATACTTAAAAAATGGGGTAAGTTTTTGTAAAAAATAAATTCTGCGTATTCATACTCTGAGAAATTTTTCTTTTCATTGATTTCAATTTGTAGATTTAATAAATGTATCTTCCTTTCTTTAGTTTGGTAGCCCATGCTATATGAATTAATTACGTGTTCCTACTTGCTCAATGGAACTAGTAAAAGAAATGATGTTGTGTTGATTAGACAGCAATGAGCTCTCTCTTTATAATTCCTAGAATAATGTAAGTGCATAATAAATAATTGTTGAATTAATTAATACCAAAAATTAAACCAGCCCTTCTTTATTTATTTAGACCACACAAGTTTAACTGTAGAATATCTGGATAATGCTTAAGGACTACCAGTTATCTCTGAGCCTCATTCTTCAGTATAAAATATAGATGAAGGCTACTGATATAGATAATTTATCCATGCCATTATAGGTTGGGAATGTTTCCCCTATTCTTTAGGTAGAAAACAATTTAGATATTCTTCATGAAAGGGTTACCTCCACTTTTTTTTTAAACACCTGAAATGGTGACTATAATACTCCTTGTACCCCTGTCCGGTAGGTGATATTCAAGGCTCTGGGCTCATTGAGAGGTTAAAGAATTAAAACACATGCTCCCTGTCTCTAAAAGCTCATTAGATATTTGGAGATATTTACTATAGGACTCAGAAATTTTCAGTGCATTAATTGAATATTATACCCATACTCTACAGATGAAAGAGATAGGGTTGAACAAAGATTTTATGAAGAAATTGACACTTGAGTTGGGCTCTAAGGGAAAGGTGGTATTGACTGTAAAGATAAAGGTAAATGGGAAGAGGACAGAGAGTGAACAAAATGGAGGAGATATGAATAGGCATGGTACAGAGTTCTTAAATTTATTGTAAATCTCTTTTCTGTTTAAAATGAGCATTGGTTTATTCTTACGTGAAGTTTGTTAGCAGTGAGCATATTTTAATTTGATGGTGTTTCTGGGAGTGATATGAATATATTGCCACTAAAAAATGTTAGGGAGGAAAAACATGATAGTGCATGTGAAATAACCAAAATTAGAATTCAGGCATATCTAGAGACTCAGTACAATTTTTTTCCTTCAGATTTTCCTTCTCATCTTTGGTTTAGGCTGTATTTATGATTTTTATCCCCATTGTAGTCTTACAATGGAAATCCACCTATTCAAACCATACCAGAAAAATAAAACTAGAGGTGATTCTCATGAGGGGAGTTACAGGTGAGTTTCTCAGTTAGCAGATTCTGACGTGAAGGGAAACCTGGAAAAAGTTTTTTTTAGGAAGTGCTCTTGGAGCATCTGTGGAAGATAAGGAGAGGAAGCAGGGTTCAGCTGAGGAAGAACTTTGGTCTTGATGCAGCCTTACTGAATGTCCCAGCTAACCCCACAGGTTGCTGTGAAGTGGGGCTGGAATTTCTCAGTTAGCCCACGATGTGGTGAGGGGCCAGGAAGGAGATAGGACTGGTATTGAGGCAGCTTTCTACAACTGAGGGCAATTTCTTGACAGACCTAAGACCTGAGTGCTGTTAGCACTCTTCCCATTTTTGGAGGAGTACATCCTTAGTCCTGAGGAGGGTCTGGCCAGCACGCTGAAACATCTACTATAGGAGGCAAAGCCATTTTGTGGAGATTTGGATGTCAAAAGCATCATTTTCCCTGGATGCAGATTCAGGTAAAGGCGTGGATCATTCAGGCAACATTGCTAATGTCGGTCTCCAAGAGTCACTACCACTTTACCGAATAAAGAGATGCTGTGGGTCCTGTGTTAGTTTGCTTGGGCTGCCACAACAAAATACTTTAGACTGAGCCACCAAACAATGAAATTTTATGTTCTATCAGTTCTGGAGGCAAGATAGGGTTTTAGCAAATTCAGCTTCTGGTGAGAGGTCGCTGTCTAGCTTACAGAGAGTGGCCACTTTCTCTGTATGTCCACACATGGCCTTTTTTTATGAGCTCACTGAAATTTCATCACTTCCTGGGATCTTGGGTGGCTCAAGTCGGTTAAGTGTCTGACTTTGGTTCAGGTCATGATCTCGTGGTTCGGGAGTTAGAGCCCCTGTCGGGCTCTGTGCTGACAGCCCATAGGTGGAGCCTGCTTCGGATTCTATGTCTCCCTCTCTCTGCCCCTCTCCTGCTCGTGCTCCGTCTCTCTTTCTCTCAAAAATAAATAAGCATTTAAAAAATATTTAATGTAATTACTTTCTTAGAGATCTGTGTGTTTGGTCCATCTCCAAATACAGCCACACTGGGGGATGGGGTTTCAACATATAAACTTGGTGAAGATGGGGGGGTGGAGACAAAGATCTATAACAGGGCAAGTTAACTCAGATTTTCACATGCATTTCCTTATTAAACTGGAGAAATATAAATTATAAATGAATTTTTCTCCCCTAAAGAAGTGGGGTATTTTTTTTAACATTGAGTAAAAAACAAAGTAAAGCATCAAAAAAATAACTATTCCTCCATTACAGTCAACCTCATAAGTTTTCCCTGTATTGCTCTTTTGCAAATTGCCTAGAGTGGCTTGTTATAAAAAAATAATAATTATCATTCATTTAGTCAGTAAGTATATTTTAAGTGACTACTGTGGACCCCATGCATTTTAATTTATATTTTAATTTACCACCCATCCTCATTCAAAATTACTGACATACCTTATGAGAATTAGAACAATCGCAAATACTTATTATGTTTAATTTTTAATTTAAAATGAACTTTTATTAGTGCCAACATTAAAAAGCTTTTTTGTTATGTACAACATGAAAATTCCTGGAATTGTAGTTAGAAATAACAGTAATTTGCTTTTCTTTTTCAGAGATGGGGGATAGGTTACAAAACATTTAGTTGAATCGATTGTTCTGGAAAAAAATTTTTGTGATTAAAATAATTGGGTTAAATGGAATATTTTATAAACATACATATCACAGTGTGCTTCCATAATATTTGACCTTTTAATTATCAAGCATATGCTCTGCTCAAGTCCTAATGGGCTGAAGGGAATTCACTACTTAAAATTGAGCTCTCTTTTCCTTTTGAGTGTTTATATGACAGTGCAATGTAGAAAGACACCAGTTCCTTCAGTATTTGGATAGAAGAGCAAGAAGGATTGAAAATCTTACCCTGTGAATAGTGAGGACATGTTTTTTAGGTTTTTTGGGAGCTGGGGAGGGGAGGAGTGTTTGGATAATGGATGGGGAACTAAGATGAGGAAATAGAGTAAAAATTTTTACACTACAGAAGTCTGAGTATTTAATAAGCCTCCCATGTCCTATTTGACTTTCTCTTTTGTGTTTAGCAGTTTATAGATAATGATAGATAAGGTTTTGAGACTCTCCTCTAAACCTGACCCTCCTGGCAAGTTATTCATAAAATCCACAGCACACTTTCTTCCAGACATTGCATTGGGGATCAAATCACATTTTAATCTTTTGTTTCGGGAATATTTCAGCCGGAGGGTAGAGAACAATTCCATTGTTCTCTTCTGTGACAGCTTTATGTATTCTTTAGAGGCTGACGAACAGTAGAATTTCTTTTCTTCTCTTTTCTTCATTTCTTCATGTGCCAGCTTTTAAAAGTTTGTGGATGAGATATGTGACTTGTCACATCCAGGCACTAACATTACCCTCCTATTGAATATGGAACATATCTAGTCATACTTCTTTAATGGATTCTGACCTGAAGGATAAAACAATCACAAAAGTTCATCTTTTGTGAAGTTAATATGAACTAGTTGGAATTCAGCCCTGTTGAGGGTATTTCACATACATCATCAATTATAAGCACTCATCTTTGTGGTGCAAATGAATATTTGGAAAACTACATGTTATGCTGTGATATCTATATATCAACATGTTTATATCTCTATATATTCTTTCAAGTAATGTGTCAGTGGCACATTATGTGGTCAAGGGTTATAATTTATGAAACAGCCATAAAATAATTACCTGGAGCCAGAACAATACTGAAGATTCATAGAAGACATAGATTAAGAGTAAATCCTTAAATGATAGAAATATTTATCCTGAAAATGAAGTCACAAACAAGTGTGGGAGTGGGACTAATTAGACTCTATCTCAGAAACCATGGGGAGATGGGTCTATGTCTAAATTGCTCAGAGGTGCTATGTTGAGAGCAAGGATGGTCTTTATATAGTTCATCATTTTACTTCCGATACCTTCATAACACAGGTTCCCAAGAGATATCTGTTCAATAAATGAATGGATATAAATTCAAGTAAGTGAAAAAGCCAGAGATAAGGCTAGGTGGGCCAGGATTATCTTCTGACCACCTTTAGATAAATATTTGACGTTGTAAGGGAGGCTTGTAAGTCATTTCATTCAACTGACCACTTGCCCTTTTCTGCCTGACAGCCAGATATACTAGTGACTTGATGTTCAATCCCCTTTTCATCTACAATCTTACAGCCTCAAGCAGATAATGCCATTTTGCCATGATGAGAATCATGTACAAACTAGTGTTTTCTTCAATTGAACTTTTGAGGGAGAGAGGTTACTGATATACAGAGCTTAAAGCAAAATCCAAAAAGAAGCTGAAAAGACATGAGAGAGAGAAAGAGAGAGAGGGAAAAGGTCCCACTAAACGACATTTTCTGTTGGTCTGTGCTTTACACATCTTCTCACAGCAAAGATGTGCTTAGAAGCCAAATTGTTGTTTCATCAAGAGACAGTTTTGATAGCAAGGAAAGCACCCAAGCAGGTCAATAGAAACAGACGGTGAGCTGACTGGTACTTTGACCCCTGTCTAACTTTCACACCCGAGGCAAGTGTGGAAGCAGGTTTAACATTCTCTGATTCAGGTGAAATAGTCAGAGAATGTTACACCTGCCTTAATCTTTGTAAAAGTTTAGTGATCCACCAGAGTAAGATTACTGTAATAGATTTTTAACAGTTCCCTACCTATATGTGTACCACTCTAATTATTTCCCCTCAATGTCAGATGCATGGTTGGAAAAGAGGAATCTGATCACATTGGCCCTATGAAATCCTTCGATATACCCTGTGGCCTTCAGTATAGTATTCAGTCATTAGGATAGAGTACAGAACCCATCAGGTACCCAACATTTCCCTACTCTCCTTTTCTTTAGTGAGAATTTATTGAATACCTACTGTGTCGAACTGAGCTCATTGCAAGGATCTGATGATGAGTAAGGAATATAGACCTGCGGGGTCATTTTCACCCACTTCTTAGCCCTAATCTTAAGGATATTTAAATGGACCGTTTTGCCTTTTTGAATAATAATCTTCATGCCCACCTTACCTCCTCCCCATTTTTTGCTTGAGTAATACTTGTTCTTAAAAATCCATCCAGGCCCCTGTCCACTTGTCCCTCTCTGGGACCTGCATGCCAGATGCATATCTTCTCCATTGCCACAGACATTGTGTTTTCCTGTCTTGTACCTCCTGTGTGATGTGCTTTTCTCTGAGAGGAAAGCCCATTTCTCACTTTATCCCCAGCAATTTGCACAATGCCTGCCACACAGTAGGTACTTAATAGACTTTTGTTTCCCTTTTTTGATCAAATCCTCTTTTTCATATGATTTCTTAGATGATGTGGATTTTATTTATTCCTGTGGCAAACATTTCTTAAGAATCTGCTGTGTGTCAGTCATTACATTAGCCATATTTCACTTTCCATTTCCTCAGTGATAATGTGTTGAAGGAACGGAAGCTCAGATGTGATATTGTGAGTCTTAGATCTTGGCAGAAATGCTTCTCAGACTCAGATCCATGTGACTCCAAAACCCATGCTTGCTCTTTCTTTTTTCTTTTATGCTTTGCTTTTCCATCTGGGCTATAGCATAATATTCTGTACATTTTATGTAGCAAGTAAGAATATCCTACAGTTTAAATTCCATTGTAAACAAGCCCATAAGACCTCCAAGTTCACTTGTCGCTTGATTATAATGAGCACACTGTTAAAAATCCCTTTTATAGTCAGGATATGAACATAAGAAAACGGGCACTTAGGACTTTTTTGTTTGTTTTTCTGTTTGTTAATAAATCATCAGATGGAAAAATGAACTCAGGCTCAACACCCCTGCACCCCAATGCAGGGAGAAAGGTGCTGTACCAGCTGTGTTCTCCTCGATCAAATGTACCAACTCTGGTTTGTTGAGAGAAACTGTTTTGTTTCTGTCTTCAGTCACTCCTCTAATGGGGGTATATAGGGAAAGATTTTTTTCCCCCTGTTTCATGTCCCTGTTGTAAATTTTATATAAATCCAGGACCTTACTTGGTCTGTATATATTGTAGAAACAATAATGGATGAGTGGGCACTGAGGCAAACACAGAACAGAGTTAAAGCTACAGCTGATTTTTACCAGTGTTTGTACAGCTGATTAAAGATGGCTATAAATTCTTTGACGCTCTTCCTGTAGAGAAGAGAGGTTTATTCCTCCTCTCCCTGAATTTGAGCAGACTCTGGCTGCTTTGACTGATATGATATAACAGAAGAGATACATTGCTAATTTCCAGGCCCTTAATACATTGATAGTTGCTACTTTCTGGGTCACAGAACTTTCACTGTTGGAGCTCCGATGTATCATGTGAGCTGCCCAATGTGATGACCGTGTAAGCAGCATGGTGACATGGGGTAAGGGAAGGAGACCACTGAGTCTAGTCTTCTAGGGTTCCTTTCAAGAAGCCAGGCTTGGACATCCCCTCCACCCTCAAGACCAGACCAGCCACCAGCAGAATACTACTGAGTGATAGCAAGCAATTATGCTACATTCTTCTGGGAACAAAAGAATCTTCCAGATGAAACTTGCCTGAATTCTTCAACTGTGTTAATCCACTGAAGTTTCAGGTAGTTTGTTGGCAATAATAGGTTACTGGAACAGTTTGTACTTCGTCATCAATAACAATTACTTCAAGTGATTCCACATCTACTTCAGGACTCATTGAGGCTGATTGGATATATTGTGCTTTCCTTTTCTTTGATGGTCACCAGAATAAACATGCTAGCTAACATGGAAGATATGGGTTATTCATGTGTTTAAAAAACAACAACAACTCTCTAACTGATGGTAATCATCCCTATTTATTTACCACATGAAAATTTCCAAATCACATTTACATCTATTGTCTCTAGGTATTCTTATGAGATGTCTGTCATGGTCATTTGTCAAGTGTGGTTTATACCATCTTGCAGATGGTGAAGCTGAGGCACAGAGGTATGGTTGCCTCTCTGTGGTCACACAGTTAAGATTCTCAGAGCACACTGTATTTTACCTTTGCATGATTCTCAAATTAATGACTTTTAAGAGAATTATATGTTTAATATCCATCATACCAACTAGACTTTAAGCTCTAAGAGGTCAATGAACTTTTCTCATTCACCACTCTATACTTAGAACTTAGCCCAGTGCTTGACAGAGAAAATGTCCACTTAGTACTAGTTGAATGAATAAATTAATGAAGAATGACAGAGTCTAAACCCTAGGTTTCCCAATTCAGAAGTACAGTCTCTTTTCTTTATACCAA
Organism: Panthera leo; assembly: GCF_018350215.1. Classification (NCBI taxonomy): domain Eukaryota; kingdom Metazoa; phylum Chordata; class Mammalia; order Carnivora; family Felidae; genus Panthera; species Panthera leo. The sequence continues at coordinate 56,439,493 of NC_056687.1, forward strand.
CGAGTGATGAGAGGGCATGAACCCTCCCCTCCCCATGTTCCCCTTTACAGCAGAGCATATCTTTATGAAGAAAATATGGTTTTTGAAAAATTTTCCTAGTAATTCGAATATGCCTCCTGTTGAGAACTAAAACACAATATTATTCTTCCTCTTAATCATATTGTTACATATGAAGGAAATGGTCTGAGAAAATACAGTGGTTTTATCTTTGGAAAGAAAATACCTGAAAGCTAAGGGCTTTACCTTCATGATTAAATGAATGGAAGATTGAGGGCATATGGAGAATCTGAGTTAACCAGTCATCAATGATATGAGAAGATAGTTCACTTTTAGGAATTTTAGTAATTCTTAGCGAGTAGGTACTTGAGCCCTCATAAAGGTAACTCAGTAAGTTCTACCATTGCTTTTCTAAATACTTCTGAACTCTAAAAGGCCCTTGAACTAAATAGCAGTTCCTAACAATCGATAGTGATCACTAGGAGCTGTCTGCCTGTCAGCACACTGGAGGAATAAGGAACTGCCTCCTAAGATCCCTTTTCTTGCCTTTTGTGCTTCTCAGGGTTCCCAGGCAATTGAGCAATGGCAATAACTGGCTAACAATTCAAGGAGCGAGTGCTATGAACCTTGCATTTCTGGCTAGCCCAACTCACGCATGGGTTTCTTGGATTTGAGTGTCTGGTATGGATATAGTTCCATATATCTATATCCTATAGATAATGGTTCATCAGTCTGGAGTAGGCTAACATAATTGGAATAATTTTTCTCTAATGTTTGAGACTAGCAGCAGCTGACTCTTTCTGGAGTCAAAACTAGCCCCTCCAATGAGGAGGAAAGAAAGGAAGGAGGGAAGCAGGAAGGATGGGAGAGAGAGAGAGAGAGAGAGAGAGAGAGAGTATAAGAGTGAGAGAGAAAGAGAGAGAGAGAGAAAGAGAGATGAAAGAAGTAGAAAAGAGGGTAAACAGGAAAAATAAGGGAGATAGGAGAGAGGAGAAGGAAAGAAGAGGGAGAGATCAAGAGGGAGAATGACCTTAGCTCTAAGAAAAAATAACTTCCTGATAATGTGTATGTATATATTCACACACATCAGTGAAAACACTACTGGATTGCAGTTATGTGTAAATTAAGGTGCTTTGAAACTTGACTGATTCTAGTAGACAACTGATGGATTATCAGATACCAAACACCAAATTATAAGATAATACCAGGAAAGTTGTACTGAGAATCATAAGGATGGCTTCTAGACACCAATGGATGGTTTAGATATATTTTGTATGATCTCCTTACAAAGTGTGGGAAGTGTCAGTCTTTTGAAGATGTTTATTTGTTTCATACCAAAATTAACTATTAGAAGTATTTGGGGAAAGGCAACAATGACACTCAAAGTACTCAAAAGCTCATCTTTCAATGACAAATTATGTTAACATTTGGACTACCCCCTATTTTTTTTGTTGTATTGAACAAAAATAAATCGTACTAAAGCAACATCGCATAAAGGGTACAGTTTATCTGTTGTGTCCCATTCTAGGCAAAATGCTCTTGTTTGCAATAGTCCTGTGGAGTCCAGCAAAATAATAACTTTCTATACCAATTTTAAAGGCTATTTCAATGAGGACTTTAAAAAAAGAACAAAGAATCTATTGCAAATGATTGGACACATACCCTATAATGATTTTATATATAGTTTATTATGAAGATGACATTGCCACAAATGTATTTTATAAATTATAATGAGTATGTCAGAGTCTGCTATAAACTTTTTATTCCTCACCACCAAAGAAGAAAAAACCTATGAGCGGCAGCTAAGAAAGTAATCATTGTTATGATCCATTCTGGATTCTTATTCCTCGAAATTTTATTAACCCTCCTTGATACGCTTTACACCACTTGTGTACTATGCTGATTTATGATGTGCTGTACAATTTTATTTGGACAAAATAAGATCCTTAATTAATCTTTGAACACTTTATAATCACAGTTACTCAGAGAAGTCTGTATTTAACTAATTAGTGTGCCTCTTCTTCTGCATTTTGTAGATGCCGTCTACTGTCTGTTGTTTTACACACCCTATCAACAACTGCTCTATAAATTTAATGTTGTAGCTTCCCTCCCCTCTCACCTCTGTACTCTCTACTGTTGTCACTTTATTTTCTTATCAATTAGCATTTCTTTTGTATATCAGAGGGAAAGTGGATGTTTTAGATATTTTGTGACAGAAAAAATAATTTCCTCTTTAGGATTTGAGATGCCTAGCTGGTGGGTGATGCAACTTATAGTCTATTGCTCTGCTCCACCCCATCCTGTCCTAGTCTGTAGCAGCTTAGTGAGGTAATATTGCTTCACTTTTTATATAGCATAATTTTTTAAGGATGGCCTTTTATTTTGAACATAATAATGTAATTATGGCCATATAGCATATTTTTATTCTTTTTCTTTACACTTAACATTTTATGATATCCTAAACATTTTTCTACTTCCCAAAAACTTAGAATGAACCAAAGGTATATTATTTAACTCTTCCAAAATTAACATAAGCTGACAAATTTATGTTACAAAATTAACATAAATCCACTTCAAAGTTGCAAAGTAGAGGAAAGAAAAAAAAATTCCAACACTTTTTTATGCAATATTTTATTTTGTATTTTGCCATTTACTTTGCACCAGAAATTATAAGTATATGGATAAATGTCAATATTTTTTTTCATATTTAAATATTTTGAAAAGCTAATTTTTGTTTACATGACAATTAATAACACACTTAAAGTGTGTTACATACTTAAAGTGTATTACATACTCTAAGCCATATGCAGAAGTAAAACATATGCCAACAGTAGTACTGGAGCAAAGAGATAGAGAAATACTCTTGTAACCTTGTTATAGTAGATGTAATGGGGCATTATGTCATTTGAAGGTAGACTGTTAAAGATAAGCTGAAGATGTGTATTATATACCTGAAAGCAAACACTAAAATAACACAATTGTTATAGCCAATAACCCAACTAAGGAAAGAAAATTGAATCATTAAATATAATCAATTAATCCAAAAGGCAGAAAAAGAAGGAAAGGGGAACAAAGAACAAATGAGACAAACAGAAAGCAAATGATGGCCTCATCGATTTAAACCAAACCATATAAATAATTACATTAAATATAGGTGTTTTTGGCATCCCAATTTAAAAGGGAGAGTCAAATTGGATACACACACACACACACACACACACACATACACACACACACACACACAAGAATATTATGCAGCCATAAAAAAGGGGAAGGTTATGCCATTTGGGAAAATATGAATGGACTTACAGGGTATTATGCTAAGTGAAATAAGTAAGACTGAGAAAGAGAGATGCCATATGATTTCACTTATATGTGGAATAAAAAAAACCCACAAATGAATAAACAAACAGAGCAGAATCAGACCTATAAATACAGAGAACAAACAGATGGTTGCCACATGGGATGGAGATGGGAGGGATGGGCAAAATGGGTGAAGGGAAGTTGGAGATACAGGTTCCTAGCTATGAAATGAATAGGTCATGGTAATAAAAGGCACAGTGTAAGGAATATAGCCAGTGGTATTGTAATTGTGTTTGTATGGTGACGGGTGATAGCTACATTTGTGTTGAGCATAGCATAACCTGTAAACTTGTTGAATCACTATGTTGTACACCTGAAATTAATGTAACACTGTATCAATTATACTTAAATAAAAAAAAAATTTAAAAAAGGAAGACCCAACTATATGTTGCTTACAAGAAAATCTTGGAAAATAGAAGAAAAATCACTCACTCATAATGCCATCATTGCTCTTCTCTAGTTTGTATTTATTCCTTTCTTCTTTCATAGGTATGGTTTACCTTGTTGCTACTGTGGTGTGCATAGAGGTTTCATTCTATTTTTTTTTTGCACTTAAAGTATGTGGTTGTATGGAAATGGGTTAAAATTCACTGTTTTGCAATAGTCCATTCTCTAGCAGTTACAAATTCAGAACCAAGTTTCAAATATTAGCCAAATAAAAACTTTTCAAAGTTGGCTTATACAATCAGTAATAAGGTGGATACAAAATGTAAGAGGATTCCTGTTCTCAAGAGATTAGAAATATCATTCCTTATAAGGGCATATGTTTGGGTAAATGGCTTAAATCAGTATTCAACAATAAATGTTGATCACTCAGTGATCCAGTTAGAGCAGTTATTCTTAAATATATAACTATTTTGAACTAATCATAATCTTTCTTTTATGACTTAGAAAGTTATTTTGAAGTGTGTTTATCATGTTTAGGATTATCTTATAGCATCATTTATCTCTGAACTATGAAAACACAAGATTTCCTAGCAATAAAACTTCCAGTTCATAGACTATTGAATCAACCACTTTTGGATGAGCATCTATGTATAACTTCAAGGTCAGCACTTAACATGTAGTATTCACTTGTGAAAAACTATATTTTTTTATTCATTGTGCTGTTTTTATACTTTTATTTTAGTATAAATATAAAAATTTATAATAAGCTTTTACAGATTCAACTATACATTCTTAAAAATATAACTTGCACAGTTGAAGTGTAAATATTTATAATTTCAAAGGTCAAATGTCCAGAAGTGAGATTTAGTAGGTCATAGGTTGTGAATGGTTTTATAACTTTTCATACATTTTGCCAGTTTTATTTTTCAAAGCAGATGAACCAACTTACCCTGCCACCAACAATATATGAGTATAAAAGTTCCATTCAAATTTTGTCAATATTTGATACCACATCAATTTCAGTTTTACCCCAGCTATCAAGTTTCTGCTTTATTTAATTTGAACTCATTGGTAAAGAGTTGAATGTTTGAAGGCCTTACACCTTTGAATACTTTGTTAGAAAGTTATGTTTGTGATATGCTCAGATCTGTTTATTATAACACACTCCTGTTTAGACTAGTTCAAGATTATAGTAGAATATTATTTTCTCTTTTCAATGAGAATCACTAAACATCTCACCTCCAATGTTAAAATTAAAAAGTAATCCAAGATTTTAGCAGAAAGAAATTCAGAAGGAAATTGTCCAGGCTAGAGGTGGAGGCTAAGTGCTGATATTTCCTTCTTCACCTTCACCTCTGCAGGAATGCTCTTACTCTTGCATGAGCTCTGCCTTCCTCATGTCAAGCCACTGACGTATCAATACAACCGTGAGGTTTAGGTGACCATGGACACCGAATCCTTTCCCTTGGATTGTCTCACCATAACCAAAAAGAACAGAAAGGAATCAATTTGAGAGGCAGTTTAGCCTTTGTGCTAAAAATTTAAAAATACATACATGAAGAGATCCTGGAATTCAAATATACAAAAAAGCATAAAATGTAAATTAAGGCTTGTCCCCATCCCAGTTTTCCTTCTCAGAAGTTGGCAGTATTACTTCTTTATGCATTCATAAGCAGTTTCTGCTCCCTCTTCTCTCACTCTGCACATATGATAGTATTCTGTCTGGCTACTTGGAAATGATCAAAAGCTTTGGCCTTAGCAGAGACAGTAAATGGCAGAGCCAGACTCAAAACTATCTGTGTGACCTTCAGAAAAAAAAGTTCGTCTTTATGAAGTTTGTTTTTTCATTTGTGAAAGTGGAGGAAATGATGATTACCTTGGATGATTGGTTACCTCAAAGAAATTCAAATAAAACACTTAGTACAATGACTGAAACATAGATGGTTCGATAAATGATTATTATATGTATCATTATACATATATTATATGTATTATTGCTATTTTTGCTATAATATACATATTGCTAATATGTATATTAAATGTATTATTGCTATTTTTATTGATTTTATTATTGAAAGATTGAAAACAGAAATGATGAGAGAAAATTCTAAAAGCATAAACAAAGAGAAGTATCCTCAGTGAGGAAATGTCAGAGGAATCCAGGAAGAGTTTTAGTTGACTCCTAATCCCTCTAGATGTTGGAGACTTCTTTCTGGTTCTTATCCAGGTCTCTTTCCTCTCATAACAAGGTTGTCCCACAGCATCTCCTCCTAGAATGAAATTTTAAAAACCTTTGGTTTAAAATCCTCAATTACTTAGCTTCTTTTCTCTCAGTTTATGTTAGAGAAACTTACTGGACTTAATTGAGCTCCCTCACCTTTCTGATCTAAGATGTCAGCTCTACCTATCACTCTGGGCATTATTTATGAAAACTTGATAATGGGAAACTCCTCAGGAAGAGAAATGGTCTTGAGAATGATAACTATGCTTTGTTCATGAAAGACCCATGAGTTTCTCATGTTCCATGAGGGTAGGGAATGTGATGTTCAGTGTCACCAACCCACGTCTGGCAATTAGCAAAGTGCTTCACATAGAATATGTATTTAGTAAGTGATTATTGAGTGATGCATTTCTGACTCATAAAGCAAGGGACACCTTCACTACAGAAGATTGATCTTGATTTTGGCTGGCCTATGTCCTAATTCTACTGCCTATTAAACAGCCATGGTCCTCTTTAAAAAATATATTTATTTATTTTATTTTTTATTTGAAAGAGAGAGAGAGAATGTGAGTGGGGCAGGAGGACAGAGGGAGAGAGAGAATCTTAAGCAGGCTCCATGTCATGCTCAGCATGGAGCCTTTTACAGGGCTCCATACCACGACCCTGGGATCATGACCTGAGCAGAAACCAAGAGTCAGATGCTCAACCAACTGAGCCATCTAGGTGCCCCCAACCATGGTCTTTTAAATATTCTTAGGACATGGTTATCTCCCATTTTTTTAGTCCCTCTTCTCTAGATGTTTGTCACCCAGACTCATTAAGGGACAAAGACCCAACAAAACAAACAAACAAGCCAAACAAAACTCCAAAAGTCTTTCATCCTGTCCAAACAGGATGCATCAAACATCTTTCTTCCTTGTTCTCACTGTGTACTGCATTCACATTGCATTAGTTTTTTGTTTTTTGTTTTTTGTTTTTTGTTTTTTGTTTTTTTAGTTATAGGACGCTTTCTTCAGGTAGAAAAATCAGATATAGAAATCTTCTCTGTTAATATTGACCCATTTTAAGTTTTTCAACATCAATAATTGCCTGTTTTCCCCTGCACTCCCTGCCACTCTACCCTCCTCCCCCACTCCGCAAAAAACAAAAAAACAAAACAAAAAAAAACCCCAAAAAACCCACAAAGAGTTCATTCTCTGGAAATCTCATTTGTTTTTGTTTTATTTCGTTTTCTCAGTGGGGAAAAATTGGGGTCAAACATAAATATTGTCTTTAAGAAGTTAAACTGCTTTAAAAAATTAATGTATATCAGCTATAACAACAGAGTGGTGAATCTATGCATATTAAGCTGGTAAATCCCCCTCTTCTCCTCTTTCTCATTCTAAGTTACTTCTTATCCTGCCATTCTCTTATCTTTAAATCCTATCATAGGCAGAATATTCTTACTCCAATTGCTAACCATGATAGTAGTCTTTCTACATTATCTGCATTAGAAATGTAATTGCCATTTATAAGGACATATCAGAAGAAAACATAAATGTATATTATATATGTAAAGACTAAACTTGGAATACTGTTCATAAATAGAAAGTAACTCTCAGCAAATTAATTAAGATCATCCTGGTGTTTCTATTGTGATGGATAATGAAGGATAGCAATTTAGCTTCTGTTTTTTACCCTTTTAAGATTGTCATTAATGGAGGGATTGATACACAGTGTACCAGGAAAGTTGCAATTGATTTTTATTTACATTTTTTTTTATTCAAGAATATTGTTTCAGATAAGTAGTGATTACTGGAATAAAGAAACTATTATAAGAAGCTAAATAATATTGTTGATAACGGGAGGGTGCCTCCAATTAACATACTAATTTCTGTCCTTTCCAAACTTAAAACTCCGTTCCTTTCTATTTTTTAAACATTACCATTTTTAAACATTAAATATAAAAATTATTCTGTTGTATAAAAATAAATGTGGATATTCCAAAACATATGAACACAAAGATAGCCCTTCTGTAGAGTGAGTCTGAACTCTGTAGAGAATGTTCTGGAACATGCTGAAGTCTCCTTTTGTCTGTTTGCCACCTTTCCATGCTGTTAGGGCAGGAGTGAGGGGAAGGAAGAGGAGAAGGATACAGTGGTAAGGAAGCCATAGAGCACGTATTTTAGCATCCACTTGTGAGCGTCTGTTTTCAGATGAGTAAACATGAACTTATCCAGGGCAGAATATTTGAAATTGTGACTGTGATTGAAAATTTCAAACGTAAGTCATGTAATTTTTCTTCTTTTCCTTTATGATTTTCTATACAATATTGGAAACCATTAAATGCAAAAAATACCACAATTAAGTTTCTTTTGCTTAAGCAATCATTTTAATGATAAGCATGTCTGCTTAATGAGTATCCCTTTACTAATCAAAATGTTACATATGCTAAAGAGGAAAAGGTATTTTTATGCCAGCTGGCAGAGAGGAATATTGCTCAATTTTATGTCTTGTTGTATATTAAATAATTATTAAATCCCAAAGCCTTATCTTTTTCAAATGGGTTTTGGAATGAGGTGGGACATACAAATAAATATAGCGCAGGCCATATATTAGGCTACTGGGGGCAATAAAACAGATTAATAGAAAGGATCTTGGTCACAAGGAATAGCAATTTCCTCAGTGACTTACAGTGCATTTTGTAGCAATAAGGATTATGTAAATTAAAAACAAGGTTTCACTTTTATTTACCTATCACTTTGTTTTATTTTATTTTTTTTTTATTAAAATAGAAACAAACTATGGAATATCCTGGCACTGACAAGTAGCCCTAAGGGACAGAATGAAACAGCCATTTGTGTTTAAGACAAATTCCTTGGTCTTGAATCGCCATGAAGAATGCTTATTTTAACACTTAGTCTGGTGTTCGGCATATAGTGGTGAATCAGTTAATGTGACATAAAGGAGTGGATGTGTGAGCAGCTGACAAAATGAGGAAGGGGATTTCAGTGAGTCATTGGAGAGCAGTGCTTGATGTTAGGGGAACTGCTGTGATTCTTCGTTGATGGTTGTGAACCTACTTTGTCTCTCAGTTGCTGAATAGTTGCAAATAATTATAAAGAACCTCAGTCACATTTATTTTTTTCCTTCATTCACATTTTATGTAATAGTTGATCTATTTAGAAAATGGGGCATGAGAATAAAATAAGCTCTCATGAACTCAAGAACCCGAGGATAAGAACTTGACCTTTAAACATTGAAGCTACTTTTGTTTGTTGTTCCTTAATCCCATCCTTCTGCCATTTTTATATGAGTAACTATTATGTCATTTCCCCACATATTTTTACCAGATACTTACAGTTTTACCACATATTTATGTTTTTGTGTTTGATTTATTTTGATTTCTTGAACTTCATGAAAATTCTATCATACTACAGGTGGTATTTTTACCTATATCTGAGTATATTTATTTTTAGCACTGTATAATATTTATAAAGTGATGATCCATTCTCTTTGTATGGACATTTGAGCTGGCTGTGGTTGTTTTCATTTATTGATTGATTGCTATTGCCATGCTACCAGAAATATGCTCCCAAAATGTAAACTCTACCCAAACAGGGATTTTTTTTCTATTTTTTTTTAACCTAAAAAGTCACCTGGCTTATGAATGCTCAATAAATGCTTGTCATTTGGGGGCAGAAAAGAAAAACAAAAACAAAAAACAAAAAAATATTGTATGTGATGTCTAAAGGTGCCTGTACAAAAGGTTTCCTGTTAGAAATTTTGCTCACATATCCCCCAATAGAATTTTGAAAACCTGTATCCCTTAATACATTTTTTAGTTGATATCTAAGACAACAGCTATATTAACAACTATTTAAGTGATAAATTATAAACACTAATTATAAGTGCAGTAATTTCTGATATAGCTGTATACTGATATTTTAAATTTATACTGGGTATCATTATTTGAAATAGATCCAATGGAATCCAAATGCCATTGTGATTTTTTACCTTCCATCATTTATTATAAAATGCAGGTAAAAAGGTTTTAAAAAAAACAGAAATTTTATTTTTTTTCTCCCCAAGTCATATTTCCATTTCACTGTTCCCACAGAATTTTAGCGTAGTGCAATATATATTTGCACTTAATTTTTTTTAGTGGTTACCCTATTATACTTTGCAACAAAAGTTATGTAAATAAACCTGATTTGTAGCAAATTTAGTGTTACTTTAAAACTGTTATATTAATTTTTTTCTGGATTTAGTTATAACAGTTGTTATTCGTACAGAGTTCATTAAAGCCATTTCAAAAAATAGTCATTAAACATAAAGTAAAACTTTGGAAACGTATCTCAATATGGATGGGACTATCATTGTTCTATTGGATGGATGCCTATCACTGACTAGTAGAATGAGACAGGATTCAGTGGAAATTCACAGTAAGAGAAGATATTTATTAGGCCACCAGTGTGTGCAGTGTTTCCATAAAATGTTGTAGGGATCATTGCTAAGTATACATTATGTATAATAGACTACACTTTCTATTCTCATAGGAAGGAATCAACAAGTACAGAAGTGGTTGACAAGTGCCAGAAAGGATATTTATTATTAAGTTAAAAAAAAAGTACCATTTCTAAGTGTTCAGTGATTTTTTTTTTTTTTTGTAAAATGCAGGGAAATGTTTGTCCTATGAATAATAAGTGTTCCAGAAATACAAGACACTTTTTACCTCTACTATATGTTCCATTTTCTTAAAGATGTAATTCTGAGATGTCAGAAATAACAAACATTTTAATTTTTAATTGTTTGAAATCATGTAAAATATTCAGTTGAAACATAATCCTAGATAAATTTAGGGCATGAGATTTGGAGCACATTGTTTTAGTTCTAGGGTACCTTAAAAAATAATCTAGATATATTAATTCTGTGATAGACTGATAGGACATGTAGCCTCATCTCATGCTTGTTGCTTTTATATTTCTTACCCTCATGCTGTTTTGTTTTCCTCTTATAGACAAGGGTCTCTCCCTCAGGTACAGTGTGCTTTCTTCCACAATCACAAGGCATGGGAAAGTGAGGCTATTAAATGAAAATTGTCATTTCCTGTAATCCCACTCTATAATATATATGCATTCACTGCACCCTAATATGGTGTGTGTGTGTGTGTGTGTGTGTGTGTGTGTGTGTGTGTGTGTGTGTAGGGGGGTTCTAATCCCTCTTTGTCCTTAATAGAAATACAGTTCTATAGAAAACTAGGAAAGATACAAAGCCATACAACTAAGATAGCATTGCTGACATTACCTTCATTAAAGGAGAATTCTCTGTTTTTAATATTTTGGATTGTTCCCATTATTTGGCTTCCTTTAGGATATTGCATCACTATGAAATTGAAGATGAGTGAGAGGTATTTTTTTCAATAATATGGAAGAAAGGATGATTAAGTGAAAAGAGAGGTGAGAAGTCATTGTCATGACATGTAAAGCCTCTACTAAAGGTACATTCTCAGACAGATAACTTCAGAATACATACATTATAGGGGTGCCTGGGTGGTTTAGTCAGTTAAGCAACCAACTCTTGATTTCGGCTCAGATCATGATCTCATGGTTTATGGAATCAAGCCCCATGTCAGGCTCTACCCTGACAGTGCAAAACCTGCTTGGGATTCTCTCTCTCTCCCTTCCTCTCTCTGCCTCTCCCCACCCACTCTTTCTCTCTGTCTCTCTTGCATTCTTTTTTTTTTTTTTTAATTTTAACTTGTTTTATTTTTTATTTTTTTTAAAAATTACATCCAAATTAGTTAGCATATAGTGCAACAATGATTTCAGGAGTAGATTCCTTAGCACCTCTTACCCATTTAGCTCATCCCCCCTCCCACAACCCCTCCGGTAACCCTCTGTTGTTCTCCATATTTATGAGTCTCTTCTGTTTTGTCCCCCTCCCTGTTTTTATATTATTTTTGTTTCCCTTCCCTTATGTTCGTTCATCTGTTTTGTCTCTTAAAATCCTCATATGAGTGAAGTCATGTGATTGTTGTCTTGCTCTGACAAACTAATTTCACTTAGCATAATACCCTCCACTTCCATCCATGTAGTTGCAAATGGCAAGATTTTATGCTTTTTGGTTGGCAAGTAATACTCCATTGTATATATAAACCGCATCTTGTTTATCCATTCATCCATCAATGGACATTTGGGCTCTTCCCATATTTTGGCTATTGTTGATAGTGCTGCTATAAACATGGGGGTGCATGTGTCCCTTCGAAACAGTACACCTGTATCCCTTGGATAAATGCCTAGTAGTGCAATTGCTGGGTTGTAGGGTAGTTTCTATTTTTAGTTTTTTGAGGAACCTCCATACTGTTTTCCAGAGTGGCTGCACAAGCTTGCATTCCCAGCAACAAAGCAAAAGAGATCCTCTTTCTCCACATCCTCGCCAACATGTTGTTGCCTGAGTTGTTAATGTTAGCCATTCTGACAGGTGTGAGGTGGTATCTCATTGTGGTTTTGCTTTGTATTTCCCCAATGATGAGTGATGTTGAGCATTTTTTCATGTGTCGGTTTGCCATCTGGATATCTTCTTTGGAGAAGTGTCTATTCATGTCTTTTGCCCATTTCTTCATTGGATTATTTGTTTTTTGGGGTATTGAGTTTGGTAAGTTCTTTATGGATTGTGGATAATAACTCTTTATCTCATATGTCATTTGCAAATATCTTCTCGCATTCTGTCGGTTGCCTTTTAGTTTTGCTGATTGTTTCCTTTGCTGTGCTGAAACTTTTTATTTTGATAAGTTCCCAGTAGTTCAGTTTTGCTTTTGTTTCCCTTGCCTCTGGAGATGTGCTGAGTAAGAATTTGCTGCGTCCAAGGTCAAAGACGTTTTTGCCTGCTTTCTCCTCGAGGATTTTGATGGCTTCCTGTCTTACATTTAGGTCATTCATCCATTTTCAGTTTATTTTTGTGTATGGTGTAAGAAACTTGTCCAGGTGCATTCTTCTGCATGTCGCTGTCCAGTTTTCCCAGCACCACTTGCTGAAGAGACTGTCTTTATTCCATTGGATATTCTTTCCTGCTCTGTCAAAGATTAGTTGGCCATACGTTTGTGGGTCCATTTCTGGGTTCTCTATCCTGTTCCATTGGTCTGAGTGTCTGTTCTTGTGCTAGTACCATACTGTCTTGATGGTTACAGCTTTGTAGTATAGCTTGAAGTCCGGGATTGTGATGCCTCCTGCTTTGGTTTTCTTTTTCAGGATTGCTTTGGCTATTCGGGGTTTTCTGGTTCCATACAAATTTTAGGATTATTTGTTCTAGCTCTGTGAAGAATGCTGGTGTGATTTTGATAGGGATTGCATTGAATATATAGATTGCTTCGGGTAGTATTGACATTTTAATAATATTTGTTCTTCCTAGCCAGGAGCATGGGATCTTTTTCCATTTTTTTATGTCTTCTTCAATTTCTTTCATAAGCTCTCTATAGTTTTCAGTGTGTAGATTTTTCACCTCTTTGGTTAAATTAATCCTAGGTATTTTATGGTTTTTTGTGCAACTGTGAATGGGATTGATTCCTGGATTTCTCTTTCTGTTTCTTCATTGTTGGCGTATAGGAATGCAACCGATTTCTGTGCATTGATTTTATATTCTGAAACTTTGCTGAATTCATAAATCAGTTGTAGTAGTTTTTTGGTAGAAATCTTTTGGGTTTTCCACAGAGAGTATCATGTCATCTGCAAAGAGTGAAAGTTTGACCTCCTCCTGGCCGATTTGGATGCCTTTTATTTCTTTGTGTTGTCTGACTGCAGAGGCTAAGACTTCCACTACTATGTTGAATAACAGTGGCAAGAGTGGACATCCTTGTCTTGTTCCTGACCTTAGGGGGAAAGCTGTCAGCTTTTCCCCATTGAGGATGATATTAGCGTTGGGTTGTTCATATATGGTTTTTATGATCTCAAGGTATGCTCCTTCTATCCCTACCTTCCTGAGGGTTTTTATCAAGAAAGGATGCTGTATATTGTCAAATGCTTTCTCTGCCTCTCTATTGAGAAGATCATATGGTTCTTGTCCTTTCTTTTATTGATGTGATGGGTCACGTTAATTGTTTTGCGGATATTGAACCAGCCCTGCATCCCAGATATAAATCCCATTTGGTCGTGGTGAATAATTTTTTTAATGTATTGTTGGATCTGGTTGGCTAATATCTTGTTGAGGATTTTTGCATCCATGTTCATCAGGGAAATTGGTCTATAGTTCTTCTTTGTAGTGGGGTCTCTGTCTGGTTTTGGAATCCAGGTAACGCTGGCTTCATAGAAAGAGTTCGGAAGTTTTCCTTCCAATTCTATTTTTTTGGAACAGCTTCAAGAGAATAGGTGTTAACTCTTCCTTAAATGTTTGGTAGAATTCCCCTGGAAAGCCACCTGGCCCTGGACTCTTGTTTTTTGGGAGATTTTTAATTGCTAATTCGATTTCCTTACTGGTAGTGTATATGTTTCTAGGAATTTGTCCATTCCTTACCAATTGCCCATTTTATTGGAATATAATGGCTCATAATATTCTCTTATTATGTTTTTTTTTCTGCTGTGTTGGTTGTGATCTCTCCTCTTTCATTCTTGATTTTATTTATTTGGGTTCTTTCCTTTTTCCTTTTGAACAGACTGGGTAGTGGTTTATCAATTTTGTTAATTCTTTCAAAGAACCAGCTTCTGGTTTCATTACTCTGTTCTACTGTTTTTTTTCTTTTTTTGTTTGTTTGTTTGTTTGTTTCGATAGCATTGATTTCTGCTCTAATCTTTATTATTTCGTGTCTTCGGCTGGTTTTGGGTTTTATTTGCTGTTCTTTTTCCAGCTCCTTAAGGCATAAGGTTATGTTGTATATCTGAGATCTTTCTTCTTTCTTTAGGAAGGCCTGGATTGCTATATATTTTCCTCTTATGACCACCTTTGCTGCATCCCAGAGGTTTTGGGTTGTGGTGTTATCATTTTCATTGACTTCCATATATTTTTTAATTTCCTCTTCTTGGTTAGCCCATTCATTCTTTAGTAGGATGTTATTCACTCTCCAAGTACTTGTTACATTTCCAAATTTTTTCTTGTGGTTGATTTCGAGTTTCATAATGTTGTGGTTGGAAAATATGCACGGTATGATCTCTATCCTTTTGTGCTTACTTAGGGCTGATTTGTGTCCCAGTATATGGTGTATTCTGGAGAAAATCCCATGTGCACTGGAGAAGAATGTGTATTCTACTTTAGGATGAAATGTTCTGAATGTATCTGTTAAGTCCATCTGGTCCAGTGTGTCATACAAAGCCATTGCTTCCTTGTTGAGTTTTTGATTAGATGATCCGTCCATTGCTGTGTGTGGGGTGTTGAAGTCTCCTACTATTATGGTATTACTATCAATGAGTTTCTTTATGTTTGTGGTTAATTGATTTATATATTTGGGTGCTTTCACATTTGGCACATAAATGTTTACAATCGTTAAGTCTTCTTGGTGGATAGACCCCTGATTATGATATAATGCCCTTCTGCATTTCTTGATACAGTCTTTATTTTAATGTCTAGATTGTCTGATATATAAGTATGGCTACTCTGGCTTTCTTTTGTTGATCATTAGCATGATAGATGGTTCTCCATCCCCTTATTTTCAATCAGAAGGTGTCTTTAGGTCTAAAGTGGGTCTCTTGTAAACAGCATATAGATGGATCTTGTTTTCTTATCCATTCTGTTACCCTGTGTCTTTTGATTGGAGCATTGAGTCCACTGACTTTTAGAGTGAGTACTGAAAGTTATGAATTTATTGCCATTAAGATGCTTGTAGAGTTGGAGTTTTGGGTGGTGGTCTCTGGTCCTTTCTAATTTTTGTTGAGTTTGGTATATATATATGTATGTTTTCTCCCCCCAGAGAGTGTCCCTTAAAATTTTCTTGCAGGGTTGGTTTAGTGGTCACAAACTCCTTTAATTTTTGTTTGTCTGGGAAACTTTTTATCTCTCCTTCTATTTTGAATGACAGTCTTTCTGGATAAAGAATTCTTGGCTTCATATTTTTCTGATTTAGCACACTAAATATATCCTGCCACTCCTTTCTGACCTTCCAAGTTTCTGTGGATAGGTCTGCTGCAAACCTGATCTGTCTTCCTTTGTAGGTTAGGGACTTTTTTCCCCTTGCTGCTTTCATGATTCTCTCCTTGCCTGAGTATTTTGTGAATTTGACTATGATGTGCCTTGTTGATGGTCAGTTTTTGTTGAATCTGATGGGGGTCCTCTGTGCTTCCTGAATTTTGATGTCTGTGTCTTTCCCCAGGTTCAGAAAGTTTTCTGCTATTATTTTCTCATGTAACCCTTCTACCCCTATTTCTCTCTCTTCATCTTCTGGGATCCCTATGATTCTGATGTTGTTCCTTTTTAATGAGTTACTGATTTCTCTAATTCTTAAATCGTGCTCTTTTGCCTTAATCTCCCTCTTTTTTTCTGCTTCATTATTCTTCATAAGTTTGTCCTCTATATCACTGATTCTCTGTTCTGTCTTATCCTTCCTTGCCGCCGCTGCATCCATCTGTGATTGCAACTCAGCTATAGCATTTTTAATTTCATTTGGACTATTTTTTACTTCTTTTATCTCTGCAGAAAGGGATTCTAATCTATTTTAGACACTAGCTAGTATTCTTATTTCGTGTTCTAAATTCTGGTTTAGACATCTTGATTGTATCTGTGTTGGTTAAATCCCTGTCTGTTGTTTCTTTGTGCTCTTTCTTTTGGGGTTAATTCCTTTGTTTTGTCATTTTGAAGGGAGAAAAGGAATTAATGAAGCAAAAAAATTAAAATTAAGAAAATATCAAAATTAAAAAAAGATATATTAAAATTAAAAAATTAAAAACACACACACTCAACAAAAATCTAATAAATGATGCTAGATTCTAGGTGTGTTTTGGTCTGGGTGTTGAAAGTGGTTTGACAGAGTAGAGAAAAAAGGGTGAAAAAGGAAAAAAAAGAGGAAATCATATGAGAATTTGAAAAAGTGAATACAGACTAAAATGAGATGATGGGGGGCGCCTGGGTGGCTCAGTCGGTTAAGCGTCCAACTTCAGGTCAGGTCACGATCTCGCGGTCCATGAGTTCGAGCCCCGCGTCGGGCTCTGGGCTGATGGCTTGGAGCCTGGAGCCTGCTTCCGACTCTGTGTGTCCCTCTCTTTCTGCCCCTCCCCCGTTCATGCTCTGTCTCTCTCTGTCTCAAAAAGTAAATAAACATTAAAAATAAAATAAAATAAAATAAAAAATAAAAAAAATAAAATGAGATGATGGGAGTAAAATAGAATTTGAAAATATTTACGTGAAAGTAAAGATTATAGTAGAATAAAATCAAAGAAAAATATTTTTAATAAAATTTAAAATAATGAATTTTTCTCTTTCTGTATTCAAGAAAAAGAAAAGAAATGAAAAAGAGAAAAAGAGAAAAAAATAAATCATTTGAAAATTTGAAAAAGTGAATACACTGTAGTAGACTAAAATAAAATGATGGAAGTAAAATCGAATTTGAAAAAAATTACATAAAAGCAGAAAATTTAGTAAAAAAACTAAAGAAAAATAGAAATTTTTTCTACTTTAATAGAAATTCAAAGTAAAATGAAGTTTTTCTCTTTCTGTATCAAAAAAAAGAAACAAAAAGAAAAAAGAAAAAGAAAAAGGGAAATTGTTTGAAAATTTGGAAAGGTGAATACATTGAAGTAGACTAAAATAAAATGATGAAAGTAAGATAGAATTTGAAAATGTTACACAAAAGTAAAAAAATATAGTAAAATATTTAGAGAAAAATACTTTTAATAAAAATTGAAAAAAAATGATTTTTTTCTCTTTCTGTAATCAAGAAAAAGGAAAGTAGTGCAAAAGAGGAAAAAAATTGAATAGGTGGACCTGCTAACAGATTGAAATAGGACTGAGATTATTTCATTTTCCCCTAGAAGTCAGACTGTGTAGCACTTTATAGTCCATAAACTAAGTTGGCGGTGAGATTCGTGTTCTTGAAGAGTGAGGTTGGCCCAGTTGGGGGGGGGGGGGGCTCAGTGTAACTGCTCCATTCTCCACTAGATGGCGCTGCTAGCCTATTGGGATGGAATGTTGTGGCACTAGTAGGTGCATATGCGCATGTGCGGGAGTGGTGAAAATGACGTCACCCAGCTACCCTGTCTCTAGTATCTGAAGGAACTCTGTTCTCCCGGATCAGCAATCACGCACCCTTCCTCTGTCTTCAGCTTTCATCCACTCCCTGCTTCTTCACTGTCCGTGACCTGGCCCCAGGGAGTACCTCTCTCCCCAGTTTTGTCTCAGATGCAGCTGTTTTCCCTGGCCCGTTACTTCTGAAGGATTGCGGCTTTGACCCGTTCCACCCCTCTGTGGGAGGGTCTTACCGAGCAATGGCTGAATAATGGCTGAATGTCCGCTGCACCCAGGAACACTTGTTGGACCCTGCTGCTGCTGGAGCCCCGAGACTGTGGCCAGGTGCCAGCCTGCCTCAGAAAAAGTTCACGAGATAGTGTAGCAGCAGCTTTTCAGAGATTATGGAAAATCACAACACACTTCTGGTACCAGGCTTCACCCTTAACAACCTTATTCCAGCACCAACAAATGTGGCTATTTTCTGGGGTCTGCTGGGACCAGGTGGCTTCAACAGTCTCTACCAAATATCCTTCCAGCTGTGGAACCACTTTTCCCTGTGTGGCCTGAGAACCTCCCGGACCCCACTCTGTTCCTGGGGATTTGCCCTTCCCACCAGAGCACTACCAGGTATCGAGCTGCAGAGTTGCAGACTTTGTGCTCTCCTTGTTTATAGTCTTAATGGAATTTAAACCCTCTCCTTTCTCCTTTCTCCCTTTTTAGTTTAGTCCCTGCGGCTGTTTCTAATTTTCCACTTTCTCTTTAGCTACTTTTGGGGAAAGGTGCTTTTCCTGTATTCTCCCCCCACCCCTCCCCAGTCTCCATCCTGTCTCTGCCTGCAAAAGTGGCTCCCTGCCAGCCTCTGGCTTGTCTCCCCCAGTTCACCTCTCCGCGCCATGTACCTGCTGAATTCTGTGGTTTAGGTTGTGCAGATTGTTGTGTTGATCCTCCAATCAGTTTTCTTGGTTTGTAGGATGGTTTAGTGTTGGTCTGGCTGTATTTCATGGACGTGAGACACACAAAAAAAGTCTATGCTGTTCCACCATCTTGGCTCCTCCTCCTCCTCCTGTCTCTCTCTTGCTCTCAAAACAAATAAGTAAATAAATAAATAAACAAACAAAAAAACAAATAAAAAATAATATATACATTGCATATGGAATCTGGGAGTCTGCAGTTTATTCCCTTAAATGTATCTGTGCCTATGAGAAACTCATGTACCGCAGGGTTATACATACCCAATTTGGAGACTTTTGATACTTGCGTGGAAATAGGTGCTCAGTCATGGGTTATGACCTTTTCCCATTTATAAGATAACCTCCAAATTGATTACCAAAATAATTGTCCAAATTAACACTCCAACCAGATGGTATGAGAACACTCATTTTCTCTATACCTTTGCCAATACTTATTGTCAGATTTATTAATTTTAGGTAAACTAATAGATATAAAATATTATACCTTGTTATTAAATACCATTTCTGTGTCATTAATTTACTAAAGAGATTGAACATCTTTCCTTGTTTATTTGCCATTATTCCTCTTCTGTGCAATGCCAATGTATACTGTTTTGCCCATTTTTCTAGTGGAATGTTTGTCTTTTTGTTATTATACCATAGAATTTATTTATAGATTCTGGATTTTTTTTAAAAAATTTAATGTTTATTTATTTTTGAGAGAGAGACACACACAGAATGTGATCAGGAGAAGGGCAGAGAGAGAGGGAGACAGAATCTGAAGTGGGCTTCAGGCTCTGAGCTGTCGGCACAGAGTCCAACATGGGGCTTGAACTCACCAAGTGTAAGATCATGACCTGAGCCGAAGTCCAATGCTCAAACAACTAAGCCACCCAGGCTCCCCTAGATTCTGGATTTTAATAATTTATTTGTTAAATATGTTGCAAATATCTTCTCCTAGTTTTTGGCTAGTTTTTTCACATTCTTTATGGAATCTTTTGGGGGAACAGAAGCTCTCGAATTCAGTCAAATTGATCTTTTTGTTTATGATTAGAACCTTTTTTTTGTTGAAAAATTCTTTTGTATTTAAAGTGTATATTGGTATCTTCCTCTTATACTTCCTGTAAAAGTTTTAAATTTTCTTGTTTCACCTTTAAGTCTGTAATCCATCTGGAGGTGGTTTTTGTCTGTGATTTGAAGTAGAGGTTTGAGTTTAGTTTTTCCCATCAATAGCCAGAATTGTTTATTGTTTAGTGCACCTCTTGCTGTCTCTAGTATATATCAAGTTTCATGTATGTGCAAGTTTGTTTCTGCACTTTCTTAGTTTTTGTTTGTTTCTTGTTTTGCTTTTTTAGTTTTTTACTTTCTTTTTAAAATTTCTCTTATGGCTTTATTATTTTAAGTTTATTTATTTATTTTGAGAGAGAGAGAGAAAGAGTGAGTGAGAGAGGAGAGAGAGAATCCCAATCAGGCTCTGCACTGCCAGCACCGAGTCTGACTAGGGGCTTGAACCCATGTACCATGAGATCATGAGTCGATCATGATCAGATGAGCTGAAACCAAGAGTTGGATGCTTAACTGACTGAGCCACCCAGGTGACCCTCACTTTCTATGTCTATGCTGATACCACACTCTCTTTACTATTTTAGTACAATAAGTGTGGATATCTATGGCAGATTAGAGATGGCAGCACATTTTTGACGTGTTTCTCATCAGGCAGTGGAGTCTCTTCTCCTCCACTGGAAACTGTGCTCCTCCATGATTGCTTTGACCAGTGGATATAGAACTAGGAAGATATCTATCACTTTTCAGTGTGGTTCAAGGGATTGCTGTGCTACCAAGAAGGAAGTCTAACTGCCCTGCTGGAGATACCAGATGTTGAGAACTTTCTGAGTACATGGAGAGTGAGAAGGGAGCAGCTAAATTCACTCTGCTGGCTGTTCCTGACAAGGTCCTAGGGTGAAGCTGTTTTGGATGCTCCAGACCAACTAGCATCCAGCTGAGTGTATCATTGAATGATCCCAGTAGACACCATGTGGAGTCAAAAAATAATAATAGCCTAGCTCTATAGCTTCCTGATATGTCCAACTTGGCTACCATCCCCCTTTATTCAGTCAAGCACTAATTTAGGTGCTACTGTAAAAGGATTTTGCAGATGCAGTTAAAGCCATTAATCAGTTGATTTTAAGTAAGGGTAATTATCCTGGTAGGCCCAATTTAATTTGTTGGATCACCTTCAATGCAGGCCTGTGTGTTTTTTTAGGGAGAGAAGAAATCCTGCCATTAAGCAGCAGCATTTGCCTATGCTTACAGAATTCAGACCTCTATACGATCCTTCTTTCTCAATTTCCCCCTGTACAGACTTTTTTAGGCAGCCCCCAGAAGTAAGTAAGCCAATCCCTTGAAATAAATAAATATTTGTAGTAAATCCTACTGGTTTTACTTTCTTGATTGAACTTTTACTGGTAAATGAGCCAAGCCCTACCCAAATTCCTGATCCATAAAATCATGAGATTAATAAAATAGTTGTTTTAAGCCACTAAAATTTGGGATAGTTTGCTATAAAACAGTAGATAGTCAAAACAATATTAAGGACAACTTCCTTCCTTCCTTCCTTCCTTCCTTCCTTCCTTCCTTCTTTCCTTTCTTTTGTATCATGGCTATCCTTGGTCTTTGCTTTTTCATACAAATTTAAAAATCAACTTTTACAGAGTCTTTATGAACTCTATTGATATCTTCATGGGGATTGTATTACATCTAAAGACCAATTTTAGGGCAATGACATCATTATGGTATTGTATCTTATCCATTTATTTATGTCTACATTTATTTCTTTAATGTTTTTCAGAGTCCAGAGTGCTAACCATTACACCATGGAATCCCGCAATGTTTTTCAATAATATTTAAAAATCTCCTCCAATAAGTCTTATATATTTTTGCCATATTTTTCTAGATACTTCATATTTATAATGTTATTATATGGAAGTATTTTCTTAATTAAAATTTCTGGTGTATGAGGGGGGGAGGGTTTTTATATAGTAATGTTGTATTTCTGCAATTATGTTAAACTCCCTTACTAATTTTAAAAATTTTTTTTAATGTTTATTTATTTTTAAGAGTGAGAGAAACAGAGTGTGAATGGGGGAGGGGCACAAAGGGCACAAAGGGAACAAGGATTCTTTTTTTTTAAATTTTTTTAACAATTATTCATTTTGAAAGGCAGAGAGAGACAGAGCATGAACAGGGGAGGGGCAGAGAGAGAGGGAGATACAGAATCTTAAGCAGGCTCCATGCTCTGAGCTGTCAGTACAGAGCCTGACATGGGGCTTGAATTCACAGACTGCAAGATCATGACCTGAGCCAAAGTCAGATGCTTAACCAACTGAGCCACCCAGGCACCCTGACTCTCTTACTAATTTTAATATTTTGCCTGAAGAATCTTTTAGGTTTGCATTTTCTGTCTTATTCGTACCTCCTTCTCTTTATCCATGTCTTCCCTTTATAAACTCATTTTTTATAAACTCTTTTTTTTTAATGTTTATTTATTTTTGAGAGCAGAGAGACAGGGAGACACATAATTCAAAGCAGGCTCCAGGCTCTCAGCTGTTAGTACAGAGCTTGATGCAGGGCTGGAATCCATGAATCCTGAGATCATGGCCTGAGCCGAAGTCGGAAGCTTAACCAACAGAGCCACCCAGGTGCTCCTAGAAACTCTTAAGTAGATGAAGACAAAAGTTGATTTTAAGTTTACCCATGGTCTAATTTGTAGGTATTGGTAGTTATGGTATGTGTACTTTTAGAATACTGATGTATGTTCTTCTTTGGGCCTTTGCAATTTAAACATGTGCTTGAGAACAATTACAGTTAAAAAGAAAACATGTTGGAAAACTTACAGTGCACTTAGAGGTTAATATCCCGGCTGTATGATTTTAGATAAATTACTTCACCTTCATAGACTTGCTTTTCTCCCCTCTAAGATGGGCATTAACATAGACCTAAACCATGGGGTAGTCTTAAGGACAAAATTTAGTGTGTGCATTCAAAATTCTCACCCCTTTTCTTTCTTTCTTTCTTTCTTTCTTTCTTTCTTTCTTTCTTTCTTTCTTTCTTCTTTCATGTTATTTTGCTTCATTTTCTATTTATTTATTTATTTTTTATTTTGGAGTGATTTTAGATTTATAGAAAAGTTGCAAAGATAGTACTGCAAAGATAGTAGTTGCAAAGATAGTACCCACATCCCTTCACCCAGTTTTCTCTAATGATAACATCCTAAATAATTATGATACATTTGTCAAAAATAAGAAGTTAACATTGTACATCACTGTTCACTGAACTCCAAAAATTCTCATCACTTTGAAAGCACTCAGTAAATGGTGGCTGTTGTAATTTTAGGCAAATAGCTATCTGTATTTAATTAAAAGTGTTTATGAAGTATTTATAACTTTTATATGATTGAAATCATACTTTATTGCAAGATGTTTAACATTTGAATAGTGTATTCTCACCCACATGCTCCGGGAAGCTGGCAAAAAACAGGTGAAATTGGTCTCTTATATTACCCTTCCCTCTTTGGATGCTCTGTACTTCTGTTTAGTCATTTTCCTTTTATGTATTCAGTGTTCTCATATGGAGAGGAGGCAGTCTTAGGGGAATGAAACTCATAAAATTCATACTAAGGAATTTGTGATTTATGTGATGTCCATGGCAGATAGTTTCTTTAAAGATTACTGTGTGTGTGTGTGTGTGTGTGTGTGTGTGTGCGTGTGTGTGTGTATCTATATCCAATACAGTATGCTCTTCTTACAATTTGATGTTGATGCACCTTCATCAGGAGATAAAGGGTCTTTATTACCTCCGCTTGAAATTGGGTGGGCTTTTGTAAATGCTTAACTAGTAGAATGTGGAGAACTGGTGCAGTTTGACCTCTGCAGCTAGATCATGAAAAGCATTATGGCTTCTGCTTGGCTATTCTCTGGACACTTGCCCTTGGAACCAACTATCATCTGGTGAGGAAGTTGAAGCCACGTAGATAAGGTTTAACAGTTTCTTTCAGGTCTTCATTTCCTTATGAAAACTCCTGTCATGTAAACCTTAAATTAATGTGTATGCTTTTCTGTTATTAATCTGTCATCTGTTACAGGTATCTCAGCAGATAATTTAAAAGGGTAAAGGAAAAAGATATATATTTTTTTCTACACCTTTTTACTTTTTGGTGTTTTTTTTGGTGAGCAAAATCTTTCATTTTGATTAAGACCAATTTATCACTCAATCTTATAATGATAGTAAGCAGTAGAAAGAGGCTAGAAAGATTTGTCAGCCTAATTTACAAAGATATCATTGCATGAAAGACCAAAGATGAGACCTTTATGTTTGCTTTATATTAATGTTTTGAAGAATAGCACATATGTAATGTAATTTTTCAAAAAAATATATTTAGAATGGCAATACAATTCCGTTTTGCTGCTTAGCTCTGATGAAAAGTTTTTGTAAATTAAATGAGTATTTCTTTTCAAATGTAGATTTGACAAATTATATCCTTAATGACTTTTTAAAGATAAGAGTATGCCAGCTGAGAGAACAAAACTACCTCAAGAAAAGCAACATTTTGGAACTGAACTAAAAAATATGTGTAAAGTAAACTCAAAGTGAAAGATCTAGAATTATAAGAAATTCTTTCATAAGGAAGTGTGTGGGTGTGTGTGTGTGTGTGTGTGTGTGTGTGTTTGTATGAGAGAGACAGAGACAGAGAGATATAGAGACAGAGAGAGACAGACATAGAGAGCATTTGTGCATGCGTTTGCATTTAAACAGAGATTATCCTGTCACTGTCCTTCCTTTCAAATTGTCCTGACCCTCAGACAACAGAGAACCAACATAATAGGACTGCATAACTCTTTCTACAACCAACTCTTAAAGGGAGACATTGAAGAAAAAAATAAGTCTCCATTTGGATTTCTTTCTTTTCACCATTATGCACTTGTCTTTTAATCAGACAAACACCTCCTGTGGTTTTATTTCATGAATAAGTGTGCACAAATGGTATATGTGGAGTGTGTGTTAGAGAAAGGATTATTACCTTGGAGCAAAGCTCCAATAGCCTGACACTAATAATGTCAAATCAGGCTTACAATTAAAAAATGAATATTTAAATGATGTTTTGGATGTTTTCTCTCTTGATTGCTATATGGGATTAAAAGCCTGAAACCAGTATCTCTGTGCTAGTAATAAGATTTGGCCAAAGGTGAGGGAAAAAACAAAAAACAAAAAAAAAACAAGACCCAAGCAAGGAGCTAATAGCAGATACCACTCGCATATTTAGTGGGAATATTAAAATTTGATCTTACTTATAAATGCATTAAATGGTTCATCTGCATTTTCTATGGAGTGTCAGAGAACATATAATTAAGAGAAATTGTTTGTAATTGTAAAGTACCCTATCATAGCTTAATAATCTTCTTATGAATTGTTTAATGTTGTTTAAAATGTCTCATTCTGTGGAAAGGGTCATGCTCCCTTTCAGGGGTCTAGCTGTGTCTAAGGACAGGTTTCAAAATTATAAGAGGTTGGTTTTATGTAGATGCTATAAATTAGAAAATAACTATTAGCTGGTTATCTAATAAAAAGAGATCAGATTGCAATAATTTATGCAGTTGGAGAAAACTGCTGAGAGGAAAAAATTTAAAATATTAATCTGTATGACTGGTTTCTGTTGCTGTGAGTACCTTTCCATATGTGTTTTGTCTTAAAATTAGAGAAAAATCATGAAATCATTGTAAAGTAGATTTAGACAGAAAGACAAGAGGATGTCTGCTATGGACTGAATTGTGTCCTTCCAGAAATCTATAAGTTGAATCTAAACCCCAATGTAACTGTATTGGAGATAGTCTTTAAGAAGGTAATTAAGATTAAATGAGGTCATAAGGGTGGAACCCTAATCTAATAGGACTAGTGTCCTTATAAGAAAGGGAAGAGACACTAGAAGTATGTGTACACAGAGAAAAGGCTATGCTAGGACACAATGAAAAGACAACTATCTGGAAACCAGGAAGAACAGTCTCACCAGAAATTAACCCTGCCAGCACCTTGATTCTAGACTCCCAGCTTCCAGAACTGGAAGAAAATACATTTTTATTGCTTAAGTCATCCACCTTGTGATATTCTGTAATGGCAACATGAGCCAGCTGACATTAACATCTCTAAGTTAGTGTCAGTGTTACCTGTATCAGCTGGATATATCCAACCTTACTTTACCTTTATATTTATGACTAATTAAGGTGTTACTGTGTATCAACATTTAAAACAAGTATGTACAGTTGTTATTAGTTTATAAAATATTTGCATGTTCATTTGACTCTTAAAAAGTGTGATGTTCTTGGAAAGTCATATTCCAATCACCCTGCTATTTATCCTAATGAAATCAGTAAATATAAACACAAGGAGAAATCTATAGATAAGGTAGTAACATGTTAGCATCTTGCTTTGCAGCCAGTGAGGAAATAGAAAGAGCGTTTATAAATAGACTAGAGACTTACTATTCAATGTGTGGCCGCATATATCAGTGGCATCAGGATCACCTTGAAGTTAAACACAAAGGTAGAAACTTCAGTTCTACCCCAAACTTACTGAATCATGACAATGAGTTATCACTTCTCATCTGTTAGTATGGCTATTACGAAAAAGACAAGAGATAGCAAGTATTGATGAGGATGTGGAGAAAAGAGAACCATTGTACACTGTTAGTGGGAATGTTAACTGGTAGAGACATTACAGAAAATAATATAGAGGTTCCTCAGAGAATTAAAAGTACAGCTATCATATGATACAGCAATCCTATTTCTGGGTATATATTTGAAGAAAATGATATCACTGTAGCCAAAATATGGAAACTACGTAAGTGTCCATCAACAGATGAATGGATAAAAAAGATGTGATACACACACACACACACACACACACACACACACACAATGGAATATCATTCAGCCACTAAAAAGAAAGAAATACTGCCATTTGTAACAACTTGAATTGACCTTGTGGGAATTATGCTAAGTGAATTAAATCAGAGAAAGAAAAATATTGTATGATTACACTTATATGTGGAACCTAAAAAAAAAAAAGGCCAAACTCATAGAAACAGAATATAGAATGGTGGTTGTCAGTGGCTGGGGTGGGGGAAATGGGGAGATGTTGGTCAAAGGGTACAAACTTCCAGTTATAAGATAAAGAAGTTCTGATCATCAATTATATAGCATGGTGACTAGAATTAACAATATTATATTATATACTTAAAAATTATCAAGGCAATAAATCCTAAATGTTCTTATCACAGAAAATATGTTGCAGTTATGTGAGGTGATCGATGTATTCATTAATATACATTATTGCAGTAATTGTTTTTGCAGTATATATGTGTATCAAATTATAACATTGTACATCTTAAACATATGCAATGTGGCATGTCAGTAATATCTCAGAGGAAAAGACTTACTGCAAAGCTACCATCATCAAGATAACTGTTGGCACTGGACAAGGATAGACATATAGTCAATAAAAGAATTAAGAGAATCCAAAAGAAACCCTTACGTTTATGATCAATGTGGTCAGAGGTGCCAAGGAAATTCAATAAAGAAAAAAAAAAAAACCTCTCTTTTCAGTAAATGGCTCTGGGACAATATCTATCCACATGCAAAAGAATAAGTTAGATCCATTCCTCACACCATATCCAAAATTAACTCAAAATGGATTATAAAGGTATGAATAAGTTAAAACTATAAAACTCTTAGAAGAAAATCTAAGAATAAACCATGTGACTTTAGTTTAAACAAATCCTTTTTAGGTATGACACCAAAAGCACAAGTGGCATCAGGGAAAAAAACAAACAAACAAAAAAAAACAAATTGGACTTCATTGAATTTAAAGTTCTGTGCTTCAAAGAATACCATTAAGCAAGTAAAAATATAATCTCTATAATGGAGGAATATTTGCAAATAACATCTGATAAGAGATGGTAGATTCAGACTATATAATGATCTCCTACCAGTCAAAAAGACAAATGATCTATTTTAAAAATGGGTGAAGGATCACTTCAAGATATATTACAAAGCTGTAGTCATAAAAACAGTAAGGTACTGGCACAAAAACAGACACATAGATCAATGGAATAGAATAGAAAGCCTGAAAATGGAACCACAACTATATGGTCAACTAATCTTCAGCAAAGCAGGAAAGAACATACAATGGAAAAAAGACAGATGTACAGTCTTCAATAAATGGTGTTGGGAAAACTGAACAGCCACATGCAGAAGAATGAAATGGGAACACTTTCTTATACCATACACAAAAATAAATTCAAAATGGATGAAAGGCCTAAATGTAACACCTGAAACCATTAAAAACCTAAAAGAACACAGGTAGCAACCTCTTTCACATCAGCTGTAGCAGCTTCTTAGTAGACACATCAGAAAAGGCAAGGGAAACAAAAACAAAATGAACTATTCAGACTTCATCAAGATAAAAAGCTTCTGCGCAGCAAAGAAGACAACAAAACTAAAAGGCAACCTACAAATTGGAGAAGACATTTGCAAATGACATATCTGATAAAGTATTAGTATCCAAAAATCTATAAAGAACTTACCAAACTCAACATCCAAAACACAAATAATCCAGTGAAGAATGGACAGAAGACATGAATAGACACTTTTCCAGAGAAGACATCCAGATGGCTAACAGACAAATGAAAAGATTCTCAACTTCACTCATCATCAGGGAAATACAGATCAAAACCACAATGAAAAACCACCTCACACCTGTCAGAATTGCTAATAACAGATGTTGGTGAGGAGAAAGGGGAACCCTCTTACACTGCTGGTGGGAATACAAACTGGTGCAGCCACTCTGGAAAACAGTATGGGAGTTCCTGAAAATGTTAAAAATAGAACTACCCTATGATCCAACAATTGCACTACTAGGTATTTGTCCAAAGGATACAAAAATACCGATTTGAAGGGGCACATGCACCTCGATGTTTATAGCAACATTGTCAACAATACCCAAATTATGGAAAGAACCAAAATTTCCATCAACTGATGAATGGATAAAAAAGTGATACACACACACACACACACACACACTGGAGTATTACTCAGCCATAAAAAGGAAATGAAGGGCGCCTCGATGGCTCAGTCAATTAAATGTCTGATTCTTGATTTTGGCTTAGGTCATGATCTCATAGTTATGAGATCGAGCCCCACATTGGGCTCTGTGCTGGGTGAGGAGCTTGCTTGGGATTCTCCCTCTCCTCTCCCTCTGCCCCTCCCTTGCTTGTGTGTGTGCTTTCTCTTTCTCTTTTAAAAGAAAAAAAAAAAGAATGGGGCACCTGGGTGGATCAGTCAGTTAAGTATCCGACTTCAGCTCAGGTCATGATCTCATGGTTTGTGAGTTTAGTCCCTACATCGGGCTCTAAGGTGACAGTTCAGAGCCTGGAGCCTACTTCACATTCTGTGCCTCCCTCTCTCTCCCTGCCTCTTCCCTGCTGGCGCTCTGTCTCTCTGTCTCTCTCAAAAATAAATAAACATTAAACTTTTTTTTAAAGTGGTATCATGCCATTTCTTTATTTTATTTTATTTTATTTTATTTTATTTTATTTTATTTTATTTTATTTTATTTTATTTTATTTTTTCAATATATGAAGTTTATTGTCAAATTGGTTTCTATACAACACCCAGTGCTCATCCCAAAAGGTGCCCTCCTCTATACCCATCACCCACCCACCCCTCCCTCCCACCCCCCATCAGCCCTCAGTTTGTTCTCAGTTTTTAAGAGTCTCTTATGCTTTGGCTCTCTTCCACTCCAACCTCTTTTTTTTTTTCCCTTCCCCTCCCCCATGGGTTTCTGTTAAGTTTCTCAGGATCCACATAAGAGTGAAACGATATGGTATCTGTCCTTCTCTGTATGGCTTATTTCACTTAGCATCACACTGTCCAGTTCCATCCACGTTGCTACAAAGGGTTATATTTCATTCTTTCTCATTGCCACGTAGTACTCCATTGTGTATACAAACCACAAGTTTTTTATCCATTCATCAGTTGATGGACATTTAGGCTCTTTCCATAATTTTTCTTGCCATTTCAACAATGTGGATGGAATTAGAGTGTATTAATGCTAAGCAAAGTAAGTCAGTGAGAGAAAGACAAGTACCATATGATTTCACTCATATGTGGAATTTAAGAAATAAAACAGATGAACATAGGGGAGAGAAAACAAAGGGGAGGGAGGCAAACCATAAAACAGACTCTTAACTATAGAGAACAGACTGAAGGTTGCTGGAGGGGAGGTGGGGAGGGGATGGGCTAAATGGGTGATGGGTGTTAAGGAGGGCACTTTTTATGATGAGCACTGAGTGTTATAGGTAAGTGATGAATAACTAAATTTTACCCCTAAAACTATTATTACACTAAATATTAACTAAATAGAATTTAAATTTTTAAATGTTTATTTAATTTGAGAGAGACAGAGACAGAATGTGAGGAGGGGAGGTACAGAGAGAGAAGGAGACACAGAATCCAAGGCAGGCTCCAGGTCCTGAGCTGTCAGCACAGAGCGCCATGCAGGACTCGAACCCACAAGCTGTGAGATCATTACCTAAGCCAAAGTCAGACACTTAACCAACTGAGCTACCCAGATGCCCATAGAATTTATACAAAAACTTGAAACATTTAAAAAATGGGTCAAATATCTGAATAGGCATTTATTCTAAGAAGATATACAGATGCCTAATATGCATATGAAAAGATGCTCAACATTATTAGCCATTAGAAAAATACACACTAAATCCATAGTGAGATACCATCATACTCACTATTATGGTAATGATATTAATAATAATAAGCATAGATAACAAAGATGTAGTTAGGGAAATTGGAACCCTTAAACATTGCTTGTAGGGATGTAAAATGGTGCAGCCACTTTCGAAAACCATCTTTCAATTCCTCAAAGGTTAAACATAGGTTTACCATACATCCAGAAATTCCATTCCTAGGGAAAATACCAAGATATGAAAATGTATGTTCACTCAAAAACTGAATACAAATACTCATAACAGCATTATTTATAGTAGACAAAAAGTAGAAACAGCCCACATGTCCGTGAACTGATGAATGGATAAATGGGTATATTCATACAATAGAATATTATTCAGCAATATAAAGGAATGAAGTACTTATACATGTTACAACATAGATATGCCTTGAAAACATTATGCTAAATGAATGAAGCCACTCACAAAATACAACTATTGTATATGGCATGCTCTTCATAGGCAAACCTATAGGGACAGGAAGTAGATTCATTGTGGCCAAACTTTGGGGGTTTGGAAGGAAATGGGAAGTGACTATTAGCAGGTACAAAATTTATTTTTGGAGGGGTGAAGATATTCTAAAAATAATTGTGTTTATGGTTTCACAAACCTGTGAATATAGTAAAAAAAATTAAACACACTTTGAAATGGGTGAATAATATGCTATATTAATCATATGTCAATAAAGGTATTATGTTAAAAAATTTCCCAGTGTTATCTTTCTTCATTCCATACCAACATTCATTCTACCCAGGGACTTTATTTATATATTTTTTCATTTTTTATTTTTTAGAGAGAGAGAGAGACAAAGTGTGAGTGGGGGAGGGGCAGAGAGAGAGAGGTTGACACAGAATCTGAAGCAGTCTCCAGCCTCCCAGCTGTCAGCACAGAGTCCAATGTGAGGCTCGAACTCACTAACTGTGAGATCATGACCTGAGCCAAAGTCGGACACTTAACCAACTGAGCCACCCACACGCCCCTACTCAGGGACTTTAAAAGCCGTGATTTTACAAATAAAAATTTGTGATCTGTCAAGTGTGTTTCATGTACTTTTATTTTCTTTTTGTCTTTGGCTGTGATTTTTTTTCTTTTTCTCTTCTTTCTTTCTTTCTTTCTTTCTTTCTTTCTTTCTTTCTCCTCTTTCTTTCTTCCTTCCTTCTTTTCTTTTCTTTTCTTTTCTTTTCTTTTCTTTTCTTTTCTTTCTTTTCTTTCTTTTGAGAATGAGTGGGGCAGAGGGAGAAAGAGAGAGAATCTTAAGCAGGCTCCATGCTTACCCCTGAGCCCAACACAGGGCTGAATCCCACAACCCTGGGATCACGACTGAGCCAAAATCAAGAGTTGGACATCTAAACAACTGAGCCACCCAAGACGCCCCATGTAAACTTTTCAGTTGTATGCTAAACATGAAACTCTTCCTAACTTCTTTGTGTCCGTAACTTATTATTTAAAATATTATTGTATTAGTACAATTATATTAACTATTGCCTATGAAAGTGGTAAAATTAAGAGCTTAAATATTTTCTAGATCCATCATTAAAATTCTTATTGGAAAATGAAAAGTAATGAGAAAAATATAGTTTGGCAAACTCAAAAATTAAAGTTTTATAGAATCTATAAATTGGTGTGAAAGAAACATCTTGAAACTGAAATAGCAATGTTATGTCATAGAATCATATTATTTCACAGATAACTTCAGCTGTAATTTAGGTGCATCTACCAAATATAAAAAAAATACCATCCATATCTTTCAAATTGATTGACCTCCTGAAAGGAATCACAAAGAGGAGATTCTCAGAGGTGCAAATCTTTCGATTTCCTTCTTTAAATAATGTCTTTGTTATCCCTTAGTATGTCATTATATCTGAAGAATACAGTTCTTGCTCAGGTATGTCAAGCTGCATCATTTGGAATTGCAAATCCATCAATGCTGTCTAATTTTATTTTATTTAAAAAAAATTTTTAATGTTTATTCATTTTTGAGAGAGAGAGACAGAGTATGAGTGGGGAAGGGACAGAGGGAGGGAGACACAGAATCCGAAGCAGGCTCCAGGCTCTGAGCTGTCAGCACAGAGCCTGATATCAATGCTGTCTAATTTTAAATAGGTTTTTTTTGAAAATTGAAAAAAGATATTTATTTATTTTTGAGAAAGACAGAGCATGAGTAGGGGAGGGGCAGAGAGCAAGGGAGACACACAATCTGAAGCAGGATCCAAGCTCTGAGCTGTCAGTACAGAGCCCTGTGTGTGGTTCCAATCCGTGAACTGCAAGATCATGACCTGAGCCAAAGACGGATGCTTAACCGACTAAGCCACCCAAGCGCCCCATGATTTTTAGGATTTTTTTAAACAAGGAAATGTCACCTGAATGATACAGCTCAAAGTTGTTTCAAATTTTTCAGTGTGTTGGACCTGTTCAGAAATCAAAACAAGACACTAATAAGACTTTAGCCATTTGTCTACTACCAGAAGGAATAAATAACTTATTTGGAGGAAGGAGTAGAATTAGCAAAAATGAGTAATCAATCAATCAATCAATAAAACATACTGTGCTAGCAAACATACCATCCTTGTTCAGAATGCTAGAGGGGCACCTGGGTGTCTCAGTCAGTTAAGTGTTGGATTGGCTCAGGTCGTGATCTCATGGTTCATGAGTTCGAGCCCCAGGTAGGGCTCTGTGCTGACAGCTCAGAGCCTGGAGCCTGCTTCGGATTCTGTGTCTCCCTCTCTCTGCCCCTCCCCTGCTTGCCCTCTGTCTGTCTCTCTCTCTGCCCTTCCTGTGCTTACACTCCATCTCTCTGTCTCTGAAAAATAAATAAACATTTAAGATATTTATAAAAATGCTAGAGCTTTGGTAGTCTGGAGTTTGATATATCCCTTTTATAGGATACTATTTTTCTTTAGCATAAAAGTCCGACACTGCCAAGTTGTTGAGTGAATACTGATTTTCCCAAGTGGGGTAGGTTGAACATATCACGAATGGTAATCTGAATTCCTAGATACCATTGACCCATTGCTTTACAATGTGCTTATTGATCACTGGTACCTAGATAGCTACCGGATTGCTTGTTTGTTGTTACCAGGTAGCAGATTTCAGATATCTCAGTAACAAAATGTGTGTCCCTGTTTACATTGATGTTCAAAATCTAGTTACCCTTGGCTTTTTGAAAACAAAATTCAGATCTGAGTTTTTAATTCATCTGGGAAGAATCCTAAATTGCAAAATGTAATTTGGACATTTGTTGCTCCTTTATCCTAGGATGACTGAGGTATTATCTAGGTGTTGTTATCTCTGTTTCCTTTCAGTATATTTATATGCAAGCAGTTCTAGGCTGCTAGCATATTAGAATCTGTCCCACCATCAGTGAAGGTGGTGTTATCTCATCTCAGGCCTCCTGGGAGTACACAAACTCTCACATGTATGCAACTATTCCAGTTTAGCCTGAGGAAAGATAATTTTATTTCACTGAGGTTAAGATTATTTTATAAGGATTTTTTTAATGAAATGAAGTAAAAAAGTCAGTGACACTTAATAACTTATAAGGTTAATCAAGCTATAGACTGGGGCTAGGGAAGGAGATAGGCAAACACCAAAGTTTATACATGGTTAATCTTCCATCGCTATTTCTTTTAGCTCCTGCCTGGAAAGGGCTCAGGAATTCATGTCCTTGAGATAAGGCTGTGAAAAGAAGCACATTTAATAAGACAGAGAGAGACTTGGGTTTGAATTCCAGCTCTGCCTTTAATGGTTTCTCACTGTCATTTCATATTACGTCTCCAAGCTCAATTTCCTTCTCTAATCCTAGTTACTAGCCAGTGTGATAGTGAGGATGAAATGGGACAACCCAGGTTTAGCACACAGAAAATATAGAAAGTGCTCTACGGCTTGTTCATTCCTTTCGCCTTCCTGTACAGTCTCCAAGACATCCTCTGGCTTCACTTTTTCCTCCATGCACAAAAACGGAGACAGAAACAGGATTTCACCCTTGCTACGGAAAGAGGGTCCAGGGGAGCATTTACAAAGCAAACGTGAGGGCTGTGGTTGAAGAACAGTCCCTTTCTTGGCTCCCACTCACAGCAGTTTCTTCTTACTCTTCTCAAAGTAAAGTTTTAGCTGAGTCATAGTGAGCTATTTCTCTGCTCAGGTTTATACAGTACATATTTGTATTGGAGGTAGAGGGATGTGCCTGATACACTGTGCTCTGAGACATTCTGATTAGTAAGTAAGGTGCACAGCCGTTTTGTTGTGTTGTCTTATTTTCTCTTTCTGCTTTTCCTTAATTGGAAAGATCGCATGTGCCTACACTAAGAATGTACACATATACACATGTATAGATGCCAATTTAGTTTAATTAAACACATAGAAACTGACATAAACTGTTGTAAATGATCATGATTGTGCACACTGTTTTGTGTCCATCAGAGGCTGGCTTAAACCGATTTAGAATTTTCTGTGGACTTTAATGCCATTCCATTGCTGATGCACTGCCATCCATCTCCTCCCTTTGTAATGATTGCCCTACGGCTCCCTGAAAAACTAACACTCTAGCCCTCCTTCCCTTTGACATCTTTCTGTAACACTTGCTGGCTCTTTCTACTCTTGGTCCCTGAATGTAGACATCCTATTACAAGGTTTTAGCATATTTTCTTCTAAAAAACCTCACCTTCTAAATCTCTCGTGACTTGCCCAGTTATTTGAGTCTTAAGTTATACCCATATTCCTAATTGTTATACCTATATCCCTGATTGCTTGCAGGGCATTTCACATTCTTCAAATATAAAACCAAGCTCATCTTATAGCAATGCCTTCCTCATTTCTAGTCTCTATTTCTCTCCTGTAACACACACTCAGAAAAATGTCTGGGTTTTTTCTTTTCTTTATTTCTTTTCTTTTCTTTTCTTTTCTTTTCATTTCTTTTCTTTTCTTTTCTTTTTTTCTCTTTTTTCTTTTCTTTTCTTTCCTCTTTTCTTTTCTTTTCTTTTCTTTTCTTTTAACAGCACTAGTCAGTAACTAAAAACCTTGGAAGTTTTATGTTAGAGTGATTCTATCTGTCATATCCAATTTTTGAATCTTAGTTCAAATACCTTTCAGGATTAAAAGTTTACTACCTGATTTTTTTTAACGTTTATTTATTTTTGAGACAGAGAGAGACAGAGCATGAATGGGGGAGGGGTCAGAGAGAGGGAGACACAGAATCCAAAACAGGCTTCAGGCTCTGAGCTGTCAGCATAGAGCCCGACGCGGGGCTCGAACTCACGGACCGCGAGATCATGACCTGAGACAAGGTCGGCCGCCCAACCGACTGAGCCACCCAGGCGCCCCTACTACCTGAATTTTTAAGGCTAAATTACCATATTTTACCTCTTCTTAGACATTCTGTTCATTCTAATCTATTTAGCAATTACCCTACAGAACTCATTCAGTTTTTTAAGCATATATTGTTTAATATCATCATACTTTTTACATACCTGTTCTCTAAAACTGGAGAACCCTGAATTCTTGCATGGCATTGTTAATGATCTAATGCACCAAGATTCCTCAAATCTGGTGGCATCTTGGTTCCAGAACAGGGCATTTACTACTGCTTCTCACAGATAGAAGATATAAACCACCTTTCTTTACTTTTTGAGTTGGACTGGTCTTAAAGAGTAATTAATTAAATAATAAGTCTCATTGATGCTATGTGATCTGGTGACTAAATTTAGTGTGGTAGCTACTTTAGTTAGATATTTTATGTATTTTATATTCCAGTAAATTTTAAGTATTTGCTCATATTTTATATATCTTACATGTTAATCAATAAGAATTGAATATTAGACCTAGTTTATCATATTTATCTCACATGGTTTGTCTTTTTGACATGTCTAACAGGGAAATGGTCCCGTAACTTGAGTTAAAAGTGTCAAAGCAATGTTTTGCCAGTTTGTCTGTTCGAGAGTTAGATTTTTGCTCAATTCTTAATGAGGACTAAACGTAACTTGCTTCTTTTTTTATCGCTAGCATTTTTCTCAATGCCTGACATACAATAGGAACTCAATCAAAATTTGTTGAATAGATGAGCAAATGAATGAAGAAACTCAAATTCAATTCAGATATTCAAAGAAAGCCTAACTGATAATCTTCAACAAATTACTTTAACAGTCTGGTAATTTTCCCACTTGTGGTTGAGTTTCTGGAGTTTATTTCAGTCAGAAAGAGAGAAATTATATTCACTTGAGAATAAATGAACCTTTCTCATCTATGTTAGTAGGAAATTTCACTGTCATTTGGTTCCCCAAAATGTCCAAGGGTAATGTCCCTAATATTTTAAGGATTGTGTTGTCTCATAACACTAGTCATTAAGATCAACTAGATAGCCTCTAAGTGGTAGATATCACACTAGCTTTTAAAGCTACAAGCAGTCATCTTTGTAGAGGAATTTTCTTCTAACCTGCAATGGTTTTCCTCACTGTTATTAATTCCAGTGCTGAAAATGACATCCGGCTGAGTTCTGAGCCACTGGTTGTACTGTCTGCAATATACTTTCTTAATTGTCCAACTGAATTACAAAATTACAAAGTATATCTGATCAAGATAGCAATTATTTCAAGTGGTACTTGTATCTGTAGATTTCATTTTGTATATATCCCCAGTAACTGAAATATGTCAATTCAGATTTCACATATTCATGTCTGCATTAGTCACACTCATCTTTTTGCTCCAATTTATTAAACACCTATCTTAAAATATAAAACACAAGTGAGAAGAAATGAGGTACCATTTTACATATAACCATAGAATTAATTTCATTTCTTTTTTTTTTTTTTTTTTTCTGGGACAGTAGCTTACTCTAAATTCTGTTTCCTTTCAAGTGTTTTTCCCCTTGTCCTCCACATGGAGCTGACTTGTGTCATTTTTATTCTCATCTAATATATACTTGTAATTATTGTCTCTCTCAGTAAGTGGTTGGGTTTTTTTTCAGTTTAGGATAATTTTTTTTTGAGGTGGGTGCTTTTCCCCAGTAATCATAACTAAAAGGCTTCCAAATTTAAGATCTCTAATACTGTATTATTCTATTTCATCCATTCTTAAGAGACCAAATTCTTCATCTTTGTTGTCAATAAAGGTACCATTTTGTCAAGGGCCTACTGTTTGCCCTTTGATTTGTATGTACTATTTAATTTAATCTGAGGTATTATTATCTAATCTAATAAATGAGTAAAAGCAAGGCTCAGGAAAACTGTATAATTTGTCTTGGGTAAGGCAGCCAGATTCTCCCCAGGACTGATTCCAAAATCTCCTTCCTTTATACTATCCCAGAATCTCATAATGCTTACAGATATATGTAGTTGTTCTTAAATGTTTGACAAGACTTTTTGCCAAGTTTAATAAGTTTGACTTATTATTGCTATGTATTAATTCCTGTGAAAGATAAATATTTTAAATATATATTCACTTTATTTAGTAGTTTCAATCTTTTTATGTGTTTGAAATATGGTGGCCATTACCTCTGAATAATTGGTGATGCAGAATGTCTGATAAATGAACAGAATTAACTATCAAAATGTCATCAATAAATCCAGATCTTAGGAAGTGGCATATATATATAAAGAATCAGCGAGGTTCCGGAAGATGGCGGCGTAGGAGGACGCGGGGCTCACAGCGCGTCCTGCCGATCACTTAGATTCCACCTACACCTGCCTAAAGAACCCAGAAAACCGCCAGAGGATTAGCAGAAGGGAGTCTCCGGAGTCAAGCGCAGACTAGAGGCCCACGGAAGAGGGTAGGAAGGGCGGCGAGGCGGTGCGCGCTCCACGGACTGGCGGGAGGGAGCCGGGGCGGAGGGGCGGCTCGCCGGCCAAGCAGAGCCCCCGAGTCTGGCTGGCAAAAGCGGAGGGGCCGGACAGACTGTGTTCCGACAGCAAGCGCGACTTAGCGTCTGGGAGGTCATAAGTTAACAGCTCTGCTCGGAAAGCGGGAAGGCTGGAGGACAAAGGGAGGGAGAGCTGCTGAGCCCCCGGACGGCAGAGCTCAGCTTGGCGGGGAACAAAGGCGCCAGCGCCATCTCCCCCGCCCATCCCCCAGCCAAAATCCCAAAGGGAACCAGTTCCTGCCAGGGAACTTGCTCGCTCCGCGCAAACACCCAACTCTGTGCTTCTGCGGAGCCAAACCTCCGGCAGCGGATCTGACTCCCTCCCGCTGCCACAGGGCTCCTCCTGAAGTGGATCACCTAAGGAGAAGCGAGCTAAGCCTGCCCCTCCAGCCCCCGTGCACCTTGCCTACCCACCCCAGCTAATACGCCAGATCCCCAGCAACACAAGCCTGGCAGTGTGCAAGTAGCCCAGACGGGACACGCCACCCCACAGTGAATCCCGCCCCTAGGAGAGGGGAAGAGAAGGCACACACCAGTCTGACTGTGGCCCCAGCAGTGGGCTGGGGGCAGACATCGGGTCGGACTGCGGCCCCGCCCACTAACTCCAGTTATACACCACAGCACAGGGGAAGTGCCCTGCAGGTCCTCACCACGCCAGGGACTCTCCAAAATGACCAAACGGAAGAATTCCCCTCAGAAGAATCTCCAGGAAATAACAACAGCTAATGAACTGATCAAAAAGGATTTAAATAATATAACAGAAAGTGAATTTAGAATAATAGTCATAAAATTAATCGCTGGGCTTGAAAACAGTATACAGGACAGCAGAGAATCTCTTGCCACAAAGATCGACGGACTAAGGAACAGTCACGAGGAGTTGAAAAACGCTTTAAACGAATTGCAAAACAAAATGGAATCCACGATGGCTCGGCTTGAAGAGGCAGAGGAGAGAATAGGTGAACTAGAAGATAAAGTTATGGAGAAAGAGGAAGCTGAAAGAAAGAGAGATAAAAAAATCCAGGAGTATGAGGGGAAAATTAGAGAACTAAGTGATACACTAAAAAAAAATAATATACGCATAATTGGTATCCCAGAGGAGGAAGAGAGAGGGAAGGGTGCTGAAGGGGTACTTGAACAAATTATAGCTGAGAACTTCCCTGAACTGGGGAAGGAAAAAGGCATTGAAATCCAAGAGGCACAGAGAACTCCCTTCAGACGTAACTTGAATCGATCTTCTGCACGACATATCATAGTGAAACTGGCAAAATACAAGGATAAAGAGAAAATTCTGAAAGCAGCAAGGGATAAACGTGCCCTCACATATAAAGGGAGACCTATAAGACTCGTGACTGATCTCTCCTTTGAAACTTGGCAGGCCAGAAAGGCTTGGCACGATATCTACAGTGTGCTAAACAGAAAAAATATGCAGCCGAGAATCCTTTATCCAGCAAGTCTGTCATTTAGAATAGAAGGAGAGATAAAGGTCTTCCCAAACAAACAAAAACTGAAGGAATTTGTCACCACGAAACCAGCCCTACAAGAGATCCTAAGGGGGATCCTGTGAGACAAAGTACCAGAGACATCACTACAAGCATAAAACATACAGACATCACAATGACTCTAAACCCATATCTTTCTATAATAACACTGAATGTAAATGGATTAAATGCGCCAACTAAAAGACATAGGGTATCAGAATGGATAAAAAAACAAGACCCATCTATTTGCTGTCTACAAGAGACTCATTTTAGATCTGAGGACACCTTTAGATTGAGAGTGAGGGGATGGAGAACTATCTATCATGCTCCTGGAAGCCAAAAGAAAGCTGGAGTAGCCATACTTATATCAGACAAACTAGACTTTAAATTAAAGGCTGTAACAAGAGATGAAGAAGGGCATTATATAATAATCACAGGGTCTATCCACCAGGAAGAGCTAACTATTATAAATGTCTATGCGCCAAATACCCGAGCCCCCAGATATATAAAACAATTACTCATAAACATAAGCAACCTTATTGATAAGAATGTGGTCATTGCAGGGGACTTTAACACCCCACTTACAGAAATGGATAGATCATCTAGACACACAGTCAATAAAGAAACAAGGGCCCTGAATGATACATTGGATCAGATGGACTTGACAGATATATTTAGAACTCTGCATCCCAAAGCAACAGAATATACTTTCTTCTCGAGTGCACATGGAACATTCTCCAAGATAGATCATATACTGGGGCACAAAACAGCCCTTCATAAGTTTACAAGAATTGAAATTATACCATGCATACTTTCAGACCACAATGCTATGAAGCTTGAAATCAACCACAGGAAAAAGTCTGGAAAACCTCCAAAAGCATGGAGGTTAAAGAACACCCTACTAACGAATGAGTGGGTCAACCAGGCAATTAGAGAAGAAATTAAAACATATATGGAAACAAACGAAAATGAAAATACAACAATCCAAACGCTTTGGGATGCAGC
Organism: Panthera leo; assembly: GCF_018350215.1. Classification (NCBI taxonomy): domain Eukaryota; kingdom Metazoa; phylum Chordata; class Mammalia; order Carnivora; family Felidae; genus Panthera; species Panthera leo. The sequence goes on from NC_056687.1 coordinate 56,480,720, forward strand.
GAAGGCAGTCCTGAGAGGAAAATACATTGCAATCCAGGCCTATCTCAAGAAACAAGAAAAATCCCAAATACAAAACCTAACAGCACACCTAAAGGAAATAGAAGCAGAACAGCAAAGGCAGCCTAAACCCAGCAGAAGAAGAGAAATCATAAAGATCAGAGCAGAAATAAACAATATAGAATCTAAAAAAACTGTAGAGCAGATCAACGAAACCAAGAGTTGGTTTTTTGAAAAAATAAACAAAATTGACAAACCTCTAGCCAGGCTTCTCAAAAAGAAAAGGGAGATGACCCAAATAGATAAAATCATGAATGAAAATGGAATGATTACAACCAATCCCTCAGAGATACAAACAATTATCAGGGAATACTATGAAAAATTATATGCCAGCAAATTGGACAACCTGGAAGAAATGGACAAATTTCTAAACACCCACACTCTTCCAAAACTCAATCAGGAGGAAATAGAAAGCTTGAACAGACCCATAACCAGCGAAGAAATTGAATCGGTTATCAAAAATCTCCCAACAAATAAGAGTCCAGGACCAGATGGCTTCCCAGGGGAGTTCTACCAGACGTTTAAAGCAGAGATAATACCTATCCTTCTCAAGCTATTCCAAGAAATAGAAAGGGAAGGAAAACTTCCAGACTCATTCTATGAAGCCAGTATTACTTTGATTCCTAAACCAGACAGAGACCCAGTAAAAAAAGAGAACTACAGGCCAATATCCCTGATGAATATGGATGCAAAAATTCTTAATAAGATACTAGCAAATCGAATTCAACAGCATATAAAAAGAATTATTCACCATGATCAAGTGGGATTCATTCCTGGGATGCAGGGCTGGTTCAACATTCGCAAATCGATCAACGTGATACATCACATTAACAAAAAAAAAGAGAAGAACCATATGATCCTGTCAATCGATGCAGAAAAGGCCTTTGACAAAATCCAGCACCCTTTCTTAATAAAAACCCTTGAGAAAGTCGGGATAGAAGGAACATACTTAAAGATCATAAAGGCCATTTATGAAAAGCCCACAGCTAACATCATCCTCAACGGGGAAAAACTGAGAGCTTTTTCCCTGAGATCAGGAACACGACAGGGATGCCCACTGTCACCGCTGCTGTTTAATATAGTGCTGGAAATTCTAGCATCAGCAATCAGACAACAAAAGGAAATCAAAGGCATCAAAATTGGCAAAGATGAAGTCAAGCTTTCGCTTTTTGCAGATGACATGATATTATACATGGAAAATCCGATAGACTCCACCAAAAGTCTGCTAGAACTGATACATGAATTCAGCAAAGTTGCAGGATACAAAATCAACGTGCAGAAATCAGTTGCATTCTTATACACTAACAATGAAGCAACAGAAAGACAAATGAAGAAACTGATCCCATTCACAATTGCACCAAGAAGCATAAAATACCTAGGAATAAATCTAACCAAAGATGTAAAAGATCTGTATGCTGAAAACTATAGAAAGCTTATGCAGGTAATTGAAGAAGATATAAAGAAATGGAAAGACATTCCCTGCTCATGGATTGGAAGAATAAATATTGTCAAAATGTCAATACTACCCAAAGCTATCTACACATTCAATGCAATCCCAATCAAAATTGCACCAGCATTCTTCTCGAAACTAGAACAAGCAATCCTAAAATTCATATGGAACCACAAAAGGCCCCGAATAGCCAAAGTAATTTTGAAGAAGAAGACCAAAGCAGGAGGCATCACAATCCCAGACTTTAGCCTCTACTACAAAGCTGTCATCATCAAGACAGCATGGTATTGGCATAAAAACAGACACATAGACCAATGGAATAGAATAGAAACCCCAGAACTAGACCCACAAACGTATGGCCAACTCATCTTTGACAAAGCAGGAAAGAACATCCAATGGAAAAAAGACAGTCTCTTTAACAAATGGTGCTGGGAGAACTGGACAGCAACATGCAGAAGGTTGAAACTAGACCACTTTCTCACACCATTCACAAAAATAAACTCAAAATGGATAAAGGACCTGAATGTGAGACAGGAAACCATCAAAACCTTAGAGGAGAAAGCAGGAAAAGACCTCTCTGACCTCAGCCGTAGCAATCTCTTACTCGGCACATCCCCAAAGGCAAGGGAATTAAAAGCAAAAGTGAATTACTGGGACCTTATGAAGATAAAAAGCTTCTGCACAGCAAAGGAAACAACCAACAAAACTAAAAGGCAACCAACGGAATGGGAAAAGATATTTGCAAATGACACATCGGACAAAGGGCTAGTATCCAAAATCTATAAAGAGCTCATCAAACTCCACACCCGAAAAACAAATAACCCAGTGAAGAAATGGGCAGAAAACATGAATAGACACTTCTCTAAAGAAGACATCCGGATGGCCAACAGGCACATGAAAAGATGTTCCACGTCGCTCCTTATCAGGGAAATACAAATCAAAACCACACTCAGATACCACCTCACGCCAGTCAGAGTGGCCAAAATGAAGAAATCAGGAGACTATAGATGCTGGAGAGGATGTGGAGAAACAGGAACCCTCTTGCACTGTTGGTGGGAATGCAAATTGGTGCAGCCGCTCTGGAAAGCAGTGTGGAGGTTCCTCAGAAAATTAAAAATAGACCTACCCTATGACCCAGCAATAGCACTGCTAGGAATTTATCCAAGGGATACAGGAGCACTGATGCATAGGGGCACCTGTACCCCAATGTTTATAGCGGCACTCTCAACAATAGCCAAATTATGGAAAGAGCCTAAATGTCCATCAACTGATGAATGGATAAAGAAATTGTGGTTTATATACACAATGGAATACTACGTGGCAATGAGAAAAAATGAAATATGGCCTTTTGTAGCAACATGGATGGAACTGGAGAGTGTGATGCTAAGTGAAATAAGCCATACAGAGAAAGACAGATACCATATGGTTTCACTCTTATGTGGATCCTGAGAAACATAACAGAAACCCATGGGGGAGGGGAAGGAAAAAAAAAAAAAAAAAGAGGTTAGAGTGGGAGAGAGCCAAAGCATTAGAGACTGTTAAAAACTGAGAACAAACTGAGGGTTGATGGGGGGTGGGAGGGAGGGCAGGGTGGGTGATGGGTATTGAGGAGGGAACCTTTTGGGATGAGCACTGGGTGTTGTATGGAAACCAATTTGACAGTAAATTTCATATATAAAAAAAAAAAAAAAAAAAAAAGAATCAGCAGTCTAGTTCTTACCAGACGTGTCTCACAGACAAGGGAAACAAGAGCAAAATTGGACTATTGGGAACCAATCAAAATAAAATCTTCTGCACAGTGAAGGAAGCAATCAACAAAATGAAAAGGCAACCAATGGAATGGGAGAAGATACTTGCAAGTGACATAGCAGATAAAGGGTTAGTATCCAAAATCTATAAAGAACTTATCAAACTCAACACTCAAAACACAATAATCCAGTGAAGAAATTGGCAAAAAACATGAGCAAACACTTTTCCAAAGAAGACAGTCAGATGGCTAACAGACAAATGAAAAGACGCTCAACATCACTTATCATCAGGGAAATACAAATCAAAACCACAATGAGATACAGCCTCACACCTATCAGAATGGCTAAAGTTAACAACTCATTTAACAACTCAGGAAACATCATGTAGGTGAAGATGCAGAGAAAGGGAAACACTTTTAAACTGCTGGTGGGAATGCAAACTGGTGCAGCCACTCTGGAAAGCAGTATGGAAGTTCCTCAAAAAATTAAAAATAAAACTACTCTATGACACAGCAATTACACTACTAGGTATTTATCCAAGGGATACAGGAATGCTGTTTCAAAGGGGCACATGCACCCCAATGTTTATAGCAGCACTATCAACAATAGCCAAAGTATGGAAAGAGCCCAGATGTCCATTGACTGATGAATGGATAAAGGAAATGTGATATATCTGTATGTATATGTATATGTATATGTATATTATCTATATCTAATCTATAATGGAATATTACTCAGTGATCGAAAAGAATGAAATCTTGCATTTGCAATAATGTGGATGGAACTAGAGTGTATTATGCTAAACAAACTAAGTCAGTCTGAGAAAGATTAATAATACCATATGATTTCCCTCATATGTGGACATTAAGAATCAAAACAAGTGAACATAAGGGAAGTGAAGGAAAAATAAGATGAAAAGAGAGTGGGAGACAAACCATAAGAGACTCTTAAATACAGAGAACAAACTAAGGGTTTCTGACAGGGATGGGCTAAATGGGTGATGGGCATTAGGGAGGGCACTTGTGGGGATGAGCACTGGGTGTTATATATAAGTGATGAATCACTAAATTCTACTTCTGAAATCATTATTACACTGTATGTTAACTAACTTGTATTTAAATAAAATTTAAAAAAAGAAAAAGAATTAAAAATTTAAAAAGACCAAGAATGTTATTTGGAGCATGAATTAGTCATTGGATAGAAGCCCTGTTATTAGGTCCTCATAAAGGGTAGCAACTGAAAGGATCTTTGCAAATATAATCTTGGAGAATTATAGATGCTATGTAGACTTATCACACCAAGAAAGATCCTCAAAGCTCATACATGCCATCTTGCCTTCTGAAAGAACACACCTTACCTCAAATGTAAACTGGGAATTTTATTTGTCTTCTAAAGTTAATCAGCACATGACTGGGAGGGGAAACTTCTGGCAGATGAATAAACAAATTCTTGATAGTATGTTTTGGTTAGGAGCATCCAAGTACCATTTAGTAATCTTGACCAAAAAAAAAAAAACAAAAAACAAAACAAAAAACAAATGAAGTCAAATATAATTGTCATAGTACAAGTGAAGATTCTCATTATTTATAGTATGTTTTGGCCCATCAGGATTCTTGAAGATTCTGTTGCTGGTGAGAAAGTATCTGAACTGATTCTGTGCTGTTACTCAGTAAGTAAATATAAAGCAATTATTTTTAGTCCAAGTGAGATTGACTTGTACAATGTGGTCATGAATCTTTCTCAGACAGTAAAATAAGAACCCTACTAACTTTCACACTTTTGTCTGGAAGCTCAGTTGAGCTCTATAGATCCCTTTTCAGACTTAGTAAGCTGATGAAACCTTATGCTTCTGTGAATGAAAATGACAAGACTGATGTGTTTGAAAGAAAGTTGTCAGAGCATAAAGATGTGTGTGTGTGTGTGTGTGTGTAGGTAAATATGTGTGTATGTGTGCATGTAATGTGTCCTCTTCTTTAAAAAATGTCAGGAAACATTAGTCATTTTTCAGTATATGCAAGAACAAAAAAAATCCTGGCTGAAAGGAATAGTTTTCTTTTTTTTCCAGAAAGTTAAAGCAAGTGTCTGAAAATTGAACCTGTAATAGAATTGCTTTCTCCAACAGAATTATAGCATAATTACTGAGGGGACTTAAGATATTTTATACTGTTCTATTAGAACTTTGTCATATTTTTTATCCTTTAGAAGATTTTGCTAGAATGAATTTAGAACAGAGGTCACAGTCCACACATCTGCCAAATAAGTACAAAAGTAATAATACTAAATAGAAAATGCTTGCAACTACATTCCACACAATAATGCAGTGCCACCCTTAATCCTGACTTTAGTTATGGTAACTCATCACCTAACCCATCCAAGTTTCAATTAAATAAAGAATTCAGTAATGTATACCAATAAAACTACCTACTCCCATGAGAAAGTGTTTATTTTTAGAATATTTTGGATCTTTATATTCCCTAATCTTTTTAGTGGAAGCAAACTGAATAAACATACCTATCCTGTCTAAGACTTTGTAGTTGAATAGAAGCATGCTTAGAAATAAAATGCCCTTGATTATATATCTCAAGTAAAATGTGCTTCAAAGAGCCCTTTGCCATCTACCAAAGGAAATGCCATTATAAGGAATGAATTATATTTAAGTGAAAGTTTTCAGGAAAAATTTAAAATACTAAAGATGAAAAATTAAATAAACCTGTATTTCAACACTCCGTTTCTTCTCTGAAAAATCAATCTCTGTTTGCTGTCCCATATGTCTAATTGGATTGATTTGGTTTAGACTATTTATGGTGGTAATTTTAAACTTAAATGTGGGTAAAAGTCTGTATCAATATCTGTTATGCCAGAAAATTTATGACTGAAACTTGTGGAGATTATATAACTTTGGGCAGTCATTTTCTGTTTTTGGAAAATCTAGATCTCCTTTGATTTGTAGTTACTACAACTGTGTGACATAAATCCCAATTGCCAAACAAGTTAATAGTAAAACTTATTCTCAAATTCTAAAAGGTTTCAGTTCATTAACTATTTAATAATAGAGACATCTCTCATCTATGTTCCCACATCTAGGGTTCAACTTATATTGTTTTGCCAATTTGTATGTAGTAAGGAGTAGGTTGAGATTACTTTCAAGTTATATGTAAAGTAAGAAAAACATTCTACCATTCTAACACAACTTATGTACTATTAAAACTACATGTAACTATTGCTCATGTCTTCACATTTGTTCATATAACTGTTTATTTCTTTATGATACTATTTTTATGAAATATCATAAATTGTATATTCAGTTTATAAGGGATAGTAAATAACATCTGAAGTGTCACTACTTACCTTCAATATCACTGCAACCATTGGTGATGCCCCACCTTTCATTCTGGAATTACAGTGCTGATATTTCTGATTATCTTCCCTTGCATTTCTTTATAATTTTACTTACATGGATGTATTATGTATTTACAAATTTAGAAAGGTATATTTCTTTATGCAGTGACCTTCTTGATCTCTAGTTATGCTTTCTTTGGTAAAGTTTATCTTTAAGGTTTTTATATAGCTATACCAGCTTAAGTTTGCTCTAGGAATTTTCCTTTGTATATTTACTTTTTCCCCCCATCTCTCTGTTCTTGTTTTAAGTATACCTCCGGTGTATGACCTGTGATTGAATTTTGTTCTAGTAAGATATTTGTGATATTATTTTAATTTGGAAATTTTAGTGTATTTACTTTGACTACCAATATACTTGGATTTGTTCTACTATCCTACTTTGTTCTATTTCTTTTTTCTCTTCCTTGCTTCCTCCCTTCCTTTTCTTTCTTCTTTCTTTCTTTCTTTCTTTCTTTCTTTCTTTCTTTCTTTCTTTCTTTCTTTCTTTCTTTCTTTCTTTCCCAGGTTTTCCAATATTCATTTCCCCCCCTACTGTCTTGCCTTCTTTTGGATTGATTTTGAATTGTATTTCACTTTCCCTTTTGTTCCTCTAATGCTTTGGAGGTTGTGTAGTTGATTTCTATTCTTTTAGTGGTTACTTTTGAAATTTCAACAGGTTTACTTAACTTAGCATTAGAAATGGTTAATCTACATTTATAAAATAAGTTTCCCTAATTAAGATTTTGGAATCAGGGGATAGAGTGATTTCATAGCTTTAAAAATATACTGCTAAATTGTCGTTCAAAAAGTTGTATGAATGTATTTTGCCACTGGCAATCCATAAATGTGCATTTTCACATTTGTGGCAAATGTTGAATATTGTGATTATTTATGTATTTATTTTTATGCTAATTCACTTGTGTGATGTTACTCTTCATTGTTGATATTTTTTATACATTGCCAAATATCTTGATCAGTGAGTTCGTTTTTCCAATTTAGCATTTAATTACCAAATTTTATGTGCTCACTATAAAATGAATCATTTATTTGAGGCTGGTATTTTTTAGTGTCTATGCAATAGTCTTGAGTTTGTTGGTTAATTTATCTTTAAAGTTTTCTACATCATCATGATGATACTTTTATCATGGCATCTACTATTTAAGCATGCATTTGTTTATGTATCTTTCTCTCCCCCCAGACTGGGGCAATATTATATTCAAGTATCTACTTATATTACCTAACAGGATGTTCATGAGGGTAATCCTAAATGTCAGATAGTGGTCTTTTTTTTTTTTTTTCTGAGCTGCCAACACTGTTTTTGAGTGCTATAAATCATTCCAGATTATTATTATATTTCAAATAATGGCTCCAAAGAGGACAAAAGTGAATGTGTTTAGTCAATTTGCCCTATTTAACTAGAAGTTGACTTCAATTTAAATGTTTTATTCTATTACATGTTACTTTATTGAATGAATTTGAAGTGAAGATGGAGGAACATGGCTCATATTCCTCCTATTCCCTGATTTTTCCTACAATATGATAGTTTCTTCATAAATGTTCATTTCCATTAAATGATATCATTTATAAAAGGAGTTCATGCCAAATAGCAGCTACTATTCTAAATATTAGGAATTAAAATTTAATTAAGATATTGTTTTATGTCTCTTTTGTAGTTGATTCTGGAAATGCCTATTTCCATTTAGTTATTTCCTTGATTTATTAGGATATGACTATATAATAGTACTGGGGTGGGTCCACTTTTGATATTTACTTATTTATTTATATTTGTAAATAACTATTTCTTCTTTCTATCTTTTTTATCTTATTTTGGTTTAGTTTTATTGAGGATTCATTGACATATAAAATTGTAAAATATGTAAAGTATACATCATGGTGATTTTTTATATGTATACATAGTGAAAAAACTCCCCCCAAGTAGTTAGTGAACACATCCATTGCATCACATATTTATCTTTTTGGGTGAGAACATTTAAGTTCTGTCTTAACAAATTTAATTTATAAAATACAGTGTCATCAACTGTAGTCACCATGTTTTACATTAGATTTGCAGACCTCATTCATCTTATAGCTGAAAGTTTTACTATTTTGCCAACTTCTCCCTATTTTCCCCACAACTCCACCTTCTGAAAACAACCACTTTTATGCTCTCTGTTTCTATGAATGTGGCTTTTCTTTTTTAAGATTCCACATATAAGTAATACCATATAGTATTTGTCTTTCTCTGTTTGTCTTATTTCAATTGGTATAAGGTCCATTCATGTTGTTGCAAATGGCAGTATTGCCTTCTTTCTCACAGTTGAATAATATTTAGTAGTGTGTGTGTGTGTGTGTGTGTGTGTGTGTGTGTGTGTTTGTATGTATCACATCATCGTTATCCGTTCATCTTTGACAGAAACCTAGGTTGTTTCCATATCTCAACTATTGTGAATGATGCTGTAAAGAACACGGGAGTACAGATATCTCTTTGAGAGTCTGTTTTCATTTCCTTTGGATATATAGCCAGAAATGGGAATGCTGAATCATATGGTAGTTTTAGTTTTATTTTTTTGAGGAGGCTGCATACTGTTTTTCATAGTGGCTGCACCAATTTACATATCCAGCAAAGTGCTCAAGGGCTCCCTTTTCCCCACATTCTTGCCAGCATTTGTTATCTCATCTTCTTGATGATAGCCATTCTAACAGGTGTGTGGTGATATCTCACTGTGCTTTTAACTTAATAGTTGCATTTAGTAATATAGTAAGCATCCATGAAATCACCACTCCAAACAAAAACTATGATATTGGCAATAATCGACTTCTAAACACCTGGTTTTGTCCTCCTATCAACCCATTCCTTTACCTCCTCTCACTCAAGGTAACCATCATCCTGAATCCTCTATTCTTTATTCTTTGTTTAAATGTTAGTTTTATTTCATCACTGTGTATTAATAAATGTGTGTGTGTGTGTGTGTGTGTGTGTGTGTGTGTGTGTGTGTGTGTGTGTGTATTTGGATGTTAAGTTAAAAGGGCTCAGAGGCAGAATAAGGAACCAGATTGTCAAATCAAACTCAAACAAATCTAAAACTTATCAAGTACCAAACTTTACTAATAACTTCAACACTACAAGCAATCAAGTGGAATAGGAACAACAAGAAAAAAATCCAGTATATATAGCAGGACTCCCCAGTTCTTGTTTTCTGTTTTGGACACCCACTTTTTAGCTGAGAATAACATATGAGGAGGAGTCTAATGAAGTTCAAGGCTCACCTCAGAGTCTATGTGATTTTCTCCAGAAAAGCATGACTCATAAATCTATAGATTTATAGATTTATAGGTGTGTTTACATTAGACAATACCAAATCATGGGTATTCTATTCAAAGTATTACAAAGGTAAAGGTTCTTTTCCTAAAATACACTATTAGTTTATATGCCTGGGAATCCAGTATTATTTACAAGGAAATTATACTGGATCACCTGCCTTATTTCCCCAGGAGCATCCCTCCTCTCCCCATTGGTAATTGGGGAAAAATATCTCATATCTGCGTTACCTCTTCACTGCATGTGATGAGAGAACAGCTATTTTGCGTTGCTGCCTAGACACTTTACAGTATGACAACTCTGCTCAGACTAAGTCTGGACATTTGGATAAGGACCTGAGCTTGAGATTCCTAGCACAAGTTGATGCTTGACTTTTCCCCTGGCACCTTTTAAAATAACCACTAAAATTTGAACCCGTGAAAAGTTAGTGACATCTGCCCCAACCACCTTATAAGTAAGAGGGGCTTGCTACCTTGCTATCTTCTACCCTGTCATTATCTGGGCTAGAGGACTGTCCCTTCCCTAGCCCATTGAGCCCTAATCTCCCCACCCCATTTTTGAGATTTGTAAGTAATAAATCTTTACTTACAAAGATTTATTGGCTTTATTTCATTTGTATGAATGTACTGAAACTGTGCCTTCAATCAGACCAAACTTGCAGTTTTTCCTTCCTCAAAATGGCAGTTTACATGCTGAGAGAGCTACCTACTGATTCTGTGTGAGTGCTTCCTCATTCAGTAGCTAAGAATCTGCATGTTCTTAATTTAATACACAAGGTGTAAGGCTACTGACACACTTCTCAGATGCTTTCTATGGTATATCCAGCTAAGCTGGACCAAAGAAGACATTTCCAGAGACGACAAGAGAACGAGGGACCCATGCACTCTGTAGCTTCTAGGTGTATAAGTTGCTCCAAATGATACTTTCATGATGTATTATTCTTAGTGGTCAGTGTGTCGGTGTGCTATTGCACAACTTGATTACATTTATGCTGTCCATTTACAATGGAATAGTTATTTTTGGGGGCACCTGGGGGGCTCATTGGGTTGAGTGACCAACTTGGACTCAGGTCATGATCTCATGGTTTGTGAGTTCGAGCCCCGCATCGGGCTCTGTGCTGACAGCTCAGAGCCTGGAGCCTCCTTCTTATTCTGTGTCTCCCTCTCTCTCTGCCCCTCCCCCACTCATGCTCTGTCTCTCTCTGTCTCAGAAATAAATAATCATTAAAAAATTAAAAAAAAAAAACAATGGAATAGTTACTTTTGTAGGAATTTAATTTTATTGGTTTACTGACTGCCTGGTGAAAATGAATACATAAATAATACAACTTTGAATATTACAAAAGGTAATAGTGTTTGATGTTCCAATGTAAATACAGAAGATGAATTTTTATGTGCTGGGATAAATAAATCTATAAGCGTAAAGTAAAAGGAAAGTGAACATAGGAAAACCTTATGAATAACTGAAAAATGAAATTTATTAGCCTTCTAATCTTTTTGCTTTTACTCTTCAGTGTATTTATTGTCTAATATAAAATGCTATAAATTAGTGGTATGTATGTCTTTTTCAAATGTAGCAGAGTAACCTCTTTGGCAAAACAATCAAGCTTTCCAAAAGCGAAGGAAATTAATTATTGGATAGGAAAGGCAGAGAAAAGATTAAAAATTTAAATGCATGATTCCAAGGTATGCTCCTAAAGGCAAAAATATTGTCATAAATTGCATAACTACTGAGAATCTTAAAATATGGAACATATGTTAATATTATGATAAAAATCAATCCTTTTTATAGATGATAATGCTGGAAATCACATATCAGTATATGATATAAAATATAAAAAGATGATTGCTATCATATATTTTACTTAAATTTGAATAGAACTGTTGACATGCTGAAAATGAATCAGCTCATTGCATCTGTTTATAGGAGTGATAATTGCTTGACTACTTTTTTCTTGTTTATCACTGAAAATCTATAATACAAGAAAAAGGTTTTCTCTTAATTGATCAGTTTAGTGAACCTTTGGGTAGTGAACCATTGGGTGGACTAGAACAGCTACAATGGCATCAAACTCATAGAACTCCAGCTATATATTCAGCAAGAATGGAGAGTGATAGGCACATTTTTGAAAGATTAGAACTAAATGATAATTCACATGCTTTTATTTATGGAGAAAGCTCACAGTCATCAAGAGATCTCAATTCAGAGTTGAAGGAAATAGTGAAGAATGTAAATACTTTTCCATCACAGCTATTTTGTTTATTTTTTAATGTTTACCTGTTTATTTTGAGAGAGAGAGAGAGAGAGAGAGAGAGAGAGAGAGAGAGCACATGTATGCACAAGACAAGGAGGGACAGTAAGAGAAGGAGAGAGAGAATCCCAAGCAGGCTCTGTGCTGGCAGCAGAGCTGGATATGGGGCCTGATCCCATGAACTGAGATCATGACCTGAGCTGAAATCAAGAGTCGGTGCCCAGGCACCCCCATCACATCTGTTTTAGTGTACGCATTTTTAAGTATGTTCTATGAACTCTGTGTGAGCAGGTGACCAAGACTGTGACTTGAACGCACTGATTATATGGCAATAGGAATTGATTACAATGTGAGAATGTGATCAAAAATATCCCTAGAACTACTAGGAAGAAAAAGGTCTCTGCCCTCCTCCTTTCTGAGGGTATTTTGAGAGGAAAAAATCACAGACATTATCAGACCAAGAGTTGAGTTTGCATGAGAATGGAGCCAAAACAGAAATAGGTGTGAGATATGGAGAAGACTTGATCACTGCTTGAAGATATTGTTTGAACCAATGGATTTATTTATAGTTGAATCCACATTTACCAAAAATTTTTAGTTTTTATTCATTAGCCATTTGAATGTTGTATTTTGCTACTTGAAAAGGAAGGAAACTTTTTTCTTCTTATTTATTTATTTTTTAAAATTTACATCCAAGATAGTTAGCATACAGTGCAACAATGATTTCAGGGGTAGATTCCTTAATGCCCTTCACCCACTTAGCCCATCCCCCCTCCCACAACCCCTTCAGTAACCCTCTGTTCTCCATACTTAAGAGTTTCTTATGTTTTGTCCCCCTCTCTGTTTTTATTTTATGTTTCCATTCCCTTATGTTCATCTGTTCTGTGTCTTAAAGTCCTCTTATGAGTGAAGTCATATGATATTTGTCTTTCTCTGACTAATTTCACTTAGCATAATACCCTCTAGTTCCATCCACGTGATTGCAAAAAGTAAGATTTCATTCTTTTTGATTGTCAAGTAATACTCCATTGTATATATATACCACATCTTCTTTATCCATTCATTCATTGATGGACATTTGGGCTCTTTCCATACTTTGGCTATTGTTGATAGTGCTGCTATAAACATGGGGGTGCATGTGTCCCTTCGAAACAGCACACCTGTATCCCATGGATAAATGCCTAGAAGTGCAATTGCTGGGTCGTAGGGTAGTTCTATTTTTAGTTTTTTGAGGAACCTCCATACTGTTTTCCAGGGTGGCTGCACCCATTTGTATTCCCACCAGCAGTGCAAAAGAGATTCTGTTTCTCTGCATTCAGGCCAACATCTGTTGTTGCCTGAGTTGTTAATGTTAGTCATTCTGACAGGTATGAGGTGGTATCTTATTGTGGTTTTGATTTGTATTTCCCTGATGATGAGTGATGTTGAGCATTTTTTCACGTGTCTCTTAGCCATCTGGATGTCTTCTTTGGAAAAATGTCTGTTAATGTCTTCTGCCCATTTCTTCACTGGATTATTTGTTTTTTTGGATGTTGAGTTTGGTAAGTTCTTTATACATTTTGGATACTAACCCTTTATCTGATATGTCATTTACAAATATGTTCTCTCACTCATCGGTTGTCCTTTAGTTTTGCTGATTGTTTCCTTTGCTGTGCAGATGCTTTTTATTTTGGTAAGTTCCCAATAGTTCATTTCTGTTTTGTTTCTCTAGCCTCTGGAGACATGTGGGGTAAGAAGTTGCTGCGGCCAAGGTCGAAAAGGTTTTTGCCTGATTTCTCCTCGAGGATTTTAATGGCTTCCTGTCTTACATTTAGGTCTTTCATCCATTTTGAGTTTATTTTTGTGTATGGTGTAAGAAAGTGGTCCAGGTGCATTTTTCTGCATATCTCTGTCCAGTTTTCCTAGCACCATTTGCTGAAGAGACTGTCTTTATTCCATTGGATATTCTTTCCTGCTTTGTCAAAGATTAGTTGGCCATATATTTGCAGGTCCATTTCTGGGTTCTCTATTCTGTTACAATGATTTGAGTGTCTGTTTTTGTCCCAGTACCATAGTGTCTTGATGATTACAGCTTTGTAGTACAGCTTGAAGTCTAGGACTGTGATGCCTCCTACTTTGGTTTTCTTTTTCAAGATTGCTTTGGCTATTTGGGGTCTTTTCTGGTTGCATACAAATTTTAGGATTGTATGTTCTAGCTCTGTGAAGAATCCTGGTGTTATTTTGATAGGTATTTCACTGAATTTGTAGACAGCTTAGGATAGGTATTGCACTGATAATGTAGATAGCTTTTTAACAATACTTGTTCTTCCTATTCAGAAGCAAGGAATATTTTTCCATTTTTTTGTGTCTTCTTCAATTTCTTTCATGAGCTTTCAGTAGTGTTCAGTGTGTAGATTTTTCACCTCTTTGGTTAGATTTATTTCTATATATTTTATGGTTTTCAGTTCAGTTGTAAATGGGATTGATTCCTGGATTTCTCTTTCTGTTGCTTCATTGTTGGTGTATAGGAATGCAACAGATTTCTGTGCATTGATTTTATATCCTGCTACTTTGCAGAATTCATGTATCAGTTCTTGCAGTTTTTTGGTGGAATCTTTTGGGTCTTCTATATAGAGTGTCATATCATCTGCGAAGAGTAAATGTTTGACCTCCTCCTGGCCAATTTGGATGCCTTTTATTTCTTTGTGTTGTCTGATTGTTGAGGCTAAGACTTCCAATACTATGTTGAATAACAGTGGTGAGAGTGGACATCCCTGTCTTGTTCCTGACCTTAGGGGTAAAGTTCTCAGTTTTTCCCCATTGAGGATGATATTCACGTTGGGTCTTTCGTATACAAAATTTTTACAAATTTTTTACAATTTACAATGTTTACAATTCCTAGGTCTTCTTGGTGGATAGACCTGTTAATTATGATATAATGCCCGTCTTCATCTCTTGTTACAGTCTTTATTTTAAAGTCTCGATTGTCTGATATAAGTTTGGCTACTCTGGCTTTCTTTTGTTGACCATTAGCATGATAGATGGTTCTCCATCCCCTTACTTTCCATCTGAAGGTGTCTTTATGTCTAAAGTGGGTCTTATAAACAACATATAGACACATCTTGTTTTCTTATCCATTCTGTTACCCTGTTTCTTTTGATTGGAGCATTTAGTCCATTGACGTTTAGAGTCAGTACTGAAAGAATTTATTGCCATTATGTTGTCTGTAGAGTTGAAATTTCTGGTGGTGTTCTCTGGTCCTTTCTAGTCTATTGCTTTTGGTCTTTTTTTTTTTTTTTCGTCTTTTATCCTCTCAGAGAGTCCCCATTAAAATTCCTTACAGGGCTGGTTTAGTGGTCACAGACTCCTTTAATTTTTTTGGTCTGGAAGCTTTCAATCTCTCCTTTTATTTTGAATGACAGTTTTGCTGGATAAAGAATTCTTGGCTGCATATTTTTCTGATTCAGCACATTGAATATATCCTGCCACTCCTTTCTGGCCTGCCAAGTTTCTGTGGATAGTTGTGCTACAAACCTGATCTGTCTTCCCTTATAGGTTAAGGACTTTTTCCCCTTGCTGCTTTCATGATTCTCTCCTTGCCTGAGTATTTTGTGAGTTTGACTATGATATGCCTTGTTAATGGTCAGTTTTTGTTGAATCCAGTGGGAGTGCTCTGTGCTTCCTGGATTTTGAGGTCTTTGTCTTTCCCAGGTTAGGAAAAATTTCCACTATGATTTGCTCACATAAGTCTTCTACCCCTTTGTCTCTCTCTTCATCTTCTGGGACCCCTATGATTCTGATGTTGTTCCGTTTTAAAGAGTCACTGATTTGTCTAAATCTTAAATAGTGCTCTTTTGCCTCAGTCTCCTTCTTTTTTTTCTGCTTCATTATTCTCCATATGTTTGTCCTCTGTATCACTGATTCTCTGTCCTGCCTCATCCATCCTTATTGCCACAGCATCCATTCGAGATTGCAGCTCAGTGATAGCATTTTTTATTTCATCCTGACAGCTTTTACTTCTTTTGTCTCCACAGAAAGGGATTCTAATCTATTTTTGACCCCAACTAGTATTCTTATTATCATAATTCTAAATTCTGGTTCAGACATTTGCTTGTATCAGTGTTGATTAAGTCCCTGGCTGTTGTTTCTTCCTGCTCTTTGTTTTGTGGTGAATCCCTTCATTTTTTCATTTTGTAGGAAGAAAAGGAATTAATAAGGTAAAAAATTAAAATTAAAATATTAAAAACAACAGACACACACACACACACACAAATCAAATAAATGATGCCTGTTTCTAGGTGTGTTTTGATCTGAGTGTTAAAAAGAGTTTGATAAGTTAGAGAAAAAAAGAAAAAAAAGATGTTTGAAAATTTCAAAAAATGAATACAATGAAATAGAATAAACTGAAATGATGGTAGTAAAATGGAATTTGAAAAATTTACAAAACATAAAAAATTTAGTAGAAAAAATTAAAGAAAAATATTTTTAATAAAAATTGAAAATAAATTTTTTTTCCTTTCTGCTTTGAAGAAAAAGAAAAGAAACGAAAAGGAAAAAAGAAAATTGAATAGATGGACCAGCAATCAGACTGAAATACAATTGAAATTACATCCTTTTCCCCTAGAAATCAAACTCTGAAGCACTTTATAGTCCATAAGCTAAGCAGGTGGAGAGACTTGTGGTGTTCCTGAAAATAGAGGTTGGCCTATTTGGGCAGGGCTTATTGTAATGGCCCCTTTCTCCACTAGATGGTGCTGCTTTGCTTACTGGGGTGGATTGTTGTGGTGCTTGTAGGTATGTATGTGCATGCCCAAGACGGGTGAAAATGGCATCATCCAGCTACCCAGGCTCTAGTATTGGAGCTCTCTTCTCCCTGATCAGCAATTACCCATCCGTCCTTTGTCTCCAGCTTCTGTCCACTCTTCCCTTTTACACTGGCTGTGACCAAGCTGTCATATGGTTTAGTATTGATCTGGCTGTCATGTGTCACCTCCCTCCTGAGTTTTATCTCCGATGCAGCTGTATCCTGTCCTCTCACTTCTGAGGAACTGCGGCTTTTACCTGTTTTGACACTCTGCAGAAGGGTCTCACCAAGCAATAGCCAGATGCCGGCCTGCCCCCAGGAACATTCGTGATACCGTGCTCCTGCCAATGCCCAGAGACTACAGCTGGGTGCCAGCCTGCCCTAGAAAAATTTCACGCAATCATGTACTAGCAGCGTTTCAGGGATTATGGAAAATCACAACACACATCTGTCACCAGGCTTCACCCTTAACTACCTTGTTGCAGCACCAGCGAATGTGTTTTTTTTTCTGGGACCCACTGGGGCCTTTGCCTATGGGGTGGCTGCACAGCCTCTACCAAATGGCCTCCCAGCAGGGGAACCACCTCTCCCCATGTGGCCCAAGGACCCTCTGTACTTCACTCTGCTCCTGGGGATTTTTCCTTCCCACCAGAGCACCACCAGGTATTGAGCTGTGGAGTTTCAGACTCTGCGCTCCCCCTGTTTATAGAGTCTCCTTTCTCCTTTTTCAGTCCTTTTGGCTGTTTCCACTTTTCCACTTTCTCTCCAGCTGCTTTCATGGTGGTTCAGGTTTTATAGATTGTTGTGTTAATCCTCAAGTCAGGTTTTTAGGTGTGCAATATGGTTTAGTATTGATCTGGCTGTATTTCATGGGTTCAGATGCAAAGAAAATTTCCATGCTGTTCCGCCATCTTGGCTCCTCCCCCTCAGAAAGGAAAGACTCTTAAGCACAAAGTAGAATGTGGCAATTAAAAGCTTATATTCTTGGGTAATGCTAAATAGGCTTAAATCCTGGCCTCCCACTTACTAATTGTGTGGCCTACAAGTTTCTTAAAGTATTTATGCTTCAGTTTCATTATTTATAAAAAATGAGGACAATAATAGTACTTACCTCGAAGAGTTCTTGTGATGGCAAAAGGAGATAGTATATGTAAATTATAATAACTGTCAATTTAAAAATATGTAAAAGAACTCAGTATCTGGCATATACTTAGGAATTAATGTTAATTTTAATTATTTTTATCTTTATTACCATTTATATGTATTGTCAGCCATTAAAAATTTCATCAATATCTGCATAAGAACCCACAAACACAAAAATACTTCTTAGAGCTGAATAAAACAAAAGAATAGAATGGGAATTCATTAACTAAAATCCCAAATTTAAACTGTAAAGAAACATTTCAGGGGTATGTAGGAGAGGACAAACAGAGCTGGCAAGTGTCAGAACTGGTGCCCACCAGCATCAAGCCAACTAGACTGAAGGGACACAAGCAAATGGCACCTGCTAGTGCTTCCGTTCCTACAGAAATTTTCTACAGACCGTTGCCCCTCTAGCACATGCTGCTCTAAAATTAGTTGGTAAATCTTCATGTGTGGCCCATGCACTTTTTAAATTGCTGGGGCGCCTGGGTGGCGCAGTCGGTTAAGCGTCCGACTTCAGCCAGGTCACGATCTCGCGGTCCGTGAGTTCGAGCCCCGCGTCAGGCTCTGGGCTGATGGCTCGGAGCCTGGAGCCTATTTCCGATTCTGTGTCTCCCTCTCTCTCTGCCCCTCCCCCGTTCATGCTCTGTCTCTCTCTGTCCCAAAAATAAATAAAAAAACGTTGAAAAAAAAAATTTTAAATTGCTGCCTCTGCACATGGTCTTGGGGTGAGTGATACTGTTCATGGGCTCTCCTGGACTTAAGCCCTGCCGATTTTCAAAGCTCCTGGAGTTAAACCTTGCTGATTTTCAAAGCCAGACATAGTAAGTGCTTGTCTTCTGGGTGCAGATCTCAAGGGCAAGAGGGGACCAATCTGGGGCTTGAAACTTTCAGTCCTCAGTGAGGATCTCTGTCACTGTGATATCCCTCCAGCATCTGGGCTGTAGTGCTGGGAGGTTGATCCCTGACTGCTTGTCTTTTCCTACTGCCTTTCTCAATGTGGGTTTTTTTCTCTGTATCTTTAGGTATGGAAGTGCTGTTTTGTTGGTCTTCATGCTGTTCGCAGAGTGAGTTGTACTATATGTAGTTGCAATATTTGTGTTCATGGAAGAAGGTGGGCTCAAGATCCTCCTACTTCAGTATCTCTCTCTCTCTCCAGGGCTTTGATAAAAAAAAATAATAATTTCATAGTATCCATCTCCAAAGTGAATTTTCCAGCAGCATCTTGTACTTTCTATTATTTAAAAATATTTTTACTTTTAAAAATTAGTTCCTAAATTTCTCAAGAAGAGAAATATAACTTTGATGTACAAATTAGATGGGAAGTAATGTCTACCAGTTTGTTCATATGCCCATATTGATTTGTTCAGAGCTCATTTCAAATTTAAATTTTTCATATAGTGAGTTCTTTATATTTAATTCCTTTCAGTGCTAAGTATATCCATTCTCCACTTATGGGTACTTAAGAAGGAATTGTTATCAACTCAACAAGCATTTAAAAGTTGGAAGATTACACCAAAGAAGTACATTTCCCAGATGGTACATAGAAACTCTCTCTTTTTGTTTGCTGACCCATGAGACTGTGGGATCTTAGAATAACTTTCTGGGATTTTTGATTTGCTTTTATCTTAAAACTCGTGCAGGTAAAATATTCTTCATCCTAGGATAATTGAACTCACAGATCATCAGAATGACAGGTAGATAAAAATAATACAATAGTATATGCTAATTGTATCTCAATGTTACAAAAAAGATGAAATAGTACATTCATAATTCAAATATATGTAGTGATGAAAAAGAATGAACTAATTCTACATGCAAAGAAAGAAAGCATGAAAGTGCTACACTAACACACACACACACACACACACACACACACACACACACAGTGGAGGTTGAAAGTTTCTTGGGAGGTTCCTTAGAAGCCAGAACATAGGGAGAATAAAAATCTTGCCCTAAGTCACTCAGCTAGTTAGTGAAGGAGGTGGGATTATAAAATTTACCTAGGAAATAGCATTTGATAACAACATGAGGATTTTATAATAATAAGGTCTGAGGAAAAGGCTTTCACTTTTATATTTCTTTTACCTTTACCACTTGGGGTGCATTATTAGTGTCATTAGTATCTGTCACTATTTTAATAATATTGTAAAAGCAATTATTTATTCAATACTATTTTTTTTTGTGCTAAAATGAAGATTATATTTAAGAAATCATGTGGATTTTCCCAAAATAACTATATGGCTAACATGAAATTCTAGCCTTGAATATTTAAATCAGGAAAAAAAGAAAGGACCAGGACACCTGGGACTACCTGTGTGAGCCATTTTTCATAAGAAAAAAATTTCATTTTTCAATTTCATAAAAATTTCACAATGAATGAAAATTTTCATTTTTCATTTAATTTCAATAGGCTTTGGTTTCATAAAAAATATTCCATGTCATGTCACACAATTCTGTTTAAAAAAATAGAAAACAACAAGTGTTGGAGAGGATTTAGAGAAATTTGAATACTTGTGCACTGTTGGTAGAGATGTAAAATGGTGTAGTCACTATGGAGAACAATATAGTGGTTTCTCAAAAAATTAAAAACAGAATTACCACATGACCCAGTTTTTTTTTCATTTCAAAAAAGTTGAAAGCAAGACTTCAAAGATAATTGCACATCCATGGCTTAGAAGCATTAATCACAATACCCACAAGTGGAAGCAACCAGTGTGTCTATCAGTGGATAAATGAATAAAAATAATGTGTTCTATATACAATGGCATATTATGTAGCTTTAATAAGAAAGAAAATACCGACACACGCTATAACATAGATGAACCTATAAAGCATTATACTAAGTGAAATAAGCTAGTTACAAAAGACAAATACTGTGTGATTCTACTTATGTAAAATATAGAGAGTAGTCAAATTCATAGAGACAGAAAGTAGAATGGTGGTTTCCAGGGGCTGTGGGTAGGGGAGAATGGGCAGTTATTGTTTACTGGGTACAGAGTTTCAGTTTTGCAAGATGAAAAAAACTCTTCTGAAGATCATCACATTAATGTGGATATACTTAACATTACTGAACTGCACACTTAAAAAATGGTTAAGATGATAAATTTTATGTTACGTATATTTTGTCACAATTATTAATAAATACAGATCCAAGGAAAAAAGTCATTCTGGATGATTGTAGTGTTGCAGCCAGAGTTTAGAACCATTTTCCTGTCTATACCAGTGGTTCTCAAGGTGTGTCCCTGACTTAGCAGTATAATTGTAGCCTGGGAACGTCAAAAAAATTTTTCATTGAGTGTTTCATTCACCCCACTTAGTAGGAAAAATCAGAATCTGGATTAATAGGGGGTAATCTCTGGTCCCCATTAAAAATAAAACTCATAGCAGCGCTCTCAACAATAGCCAAATTATGGAAAGAGCCTAAATGTCCATCAACTGATGAATGGATAAAGAAATTGTGGTTTATATACACAATGGAATACTACGTGGCAATGAGAAAGAATGAAATATGGCCTTTTGTAGCAACGTGGATGGAACTGGAGAGTGTGATGCTAAGTGAAATAAGCCATACAGAGAAAGACAGATACCATATGGTTTCACTCTTATGTGGATCCTGAGAAACTTAACAGAAACCCATGGGGGAGGGGAAGGAAAAAAAAAAAGAGGTTAGAGTGGGAGAGAGCCAAAGCATAAGAGACTGTTAAAAACTGAGAACAAACTGAGGGTTGATGGGGGGTGGGAGGGAGGGGAGGGTGGGTGATGGGTATTGAGGAGGGCACCTTTTGGGATGAACACTGGTGTTGTATGGAAACCAAGTTGACAATAAATTTCATATATTAAAAAAAATAAATAAAACTCATAGTGCAGTAATTTTTTTGTCAAATGAATAAAATTAGTATAATATAAGAATTCAAAAAATGTTAAATACTGTCTTATGTTTACCTTATATTTATCTATAAACAGTTTCAATATTTTTGAAAGTATTCAAAATAATTTTTTCTTCTAGTTTTATTGAGATAAAGTTGACATATAGCATTGTATGTTTAAGGTATATGACATAATGATTTGGTATGTTTGTACTGTGAAATGATTTCTAAATAAGCTTAGTTAGCATGGATCACCTCACATAGTTACATTTTATTTTTCTTGTGATGAAAACTCATAAGTTCTACTCTCTTAGCAGCTTTCAAATATATGATACAGTATTGTTACACATGGGCAAGTCTTTGGAGACACTGGCTTGGTGCTAAACTTAAACTCTAAATGCTCTCTAGTGTTCCAAGTATTGCCTCTTTGGTTTCTAGATGATGAGAGACAAGAAGAGGGATATTGTGGTAGCATTGGGTGGCAAAGCCCACTTGAAGGTTTCAGAGAACCCAGTAAATGTCATTTGGAGTGTTGATTTCAACACTTTCTCAGTATTTCACAACTGGCCTGGATGTAGTGCTGTATACTGAGGAAGATCAGCCCTGGCTATATTTTATTGGCTTTGGAAAGTTCATGATCGCATGCATCTGCTAAATAACTCTAATTAGTTTTAATACATTACATTGAAAATATAAAAATGTCATAAAATGCAATGTCGGGATTTGAATTAGATCAATGCTTTGGAAGGTTGGAGGTATCAGTACAGTAGTGGAGATTGGATGGTAGAATTTCAGAATTAAAATCAGAGTCAAGTACTCCAAAATTAGCATGTAATCTTGCAAAATAGTAATAGTTCAGTGGTTTTCACAACCTACTATTTAACTGTGTTAAATTGGTCTGAAAAAGGGGGTGAAAATGCTTAATTACTTTGTGGAAGTGACTAAGTTAAAAAAAACTGGCTAAATATAAGAAGAATAATTCACAGTGATTACTTTCAATGATGAGTTTTGAACATCCTGGTGAATAATGTTACTATTCATAAATAGTTATTCAGAATAACTATTTCTGTGTAGTATATATGTCATATTAGCTTTCCAGTCATGGATAATTACTATTAGCTTTACATTGACACACATAACTTACCTTCCTGTGCATTTGTAAGCATAACTCTATGCTATATCTCATAAAAACATAAAAAGATTTTTCTTATATCTAGTAAAAATAGAAATTTTTTTTTCTCAGTGTGGAAAAATATTAGTTTCTTTACTTCATGGCTCTAATGAACCCTCTAGGAATCTAGTAAAATATAACTAAAATAGTACTGAGAGTTTTTTTTTCCTTTTATCTTGAATCACTTAAGGGTAAGTTACTGACAATGTACTTCAGCATTTCAGAAGACTCTGGAATATATTTCCTACAAACAGGATCTCTTACATAACTAGACTATAGTCTTCAGAGTCAAGAAATTAACAGTGATACTTGATATCATCTAATAAGCAGACACCACTCAAGTTTTGCCAGTTTTCCCAATAATGTCCTTTGCTATAAGCAAAGTATCCAATGCATGAGTGCATGTTGCATGTATTTGTCACATTTCCTTAGATTCCTCTAATAATTTTGTAAAATATTCCCCAATTTGCAGTTGTATGTTTCCTCATGATTAGATTCAGGGTATGCACTTTTGCCAGAAATATCCCAGAAGTAATGCTTTGTTTTTATTGTATCTTATCAGGTAGTACACAATTTGTTAACCTTAATCACTTTATTAAGGTAGCATTTGTCATGTTTCTCCATTTTAAATCACTCTTTTTTCCCTATGTATTCAATACATATTTTATTTTGAGGTTTTTGAAACCATCACATTGAAATATCACATTGCTCTGCAAATATTTACCTACTAATCTTAACATCTATTGATGTTTTTTTTGGTTGAATTAATCATTTTTTAAAGTTTCCAAATGGTGATTTTCTAAATGAATTGTTCCTTCTATATTCAGACATTGACATTCTATTGTATGTGACAGTTTCACTAGTCTCAATTATCAGTGTGGACTTTTAGATTTCTATTTTCTTTAATGAGTGAAAATTAGTAACTATTGTTATTTATTTAATTATATACTTTGCTTTAAAAATGATGTTTTTGGGGGTGACTGGGTGGCTCAGTTGGTTAAGTACCTGACTTCGGCTGGGGTCATGATCTCACAGTTTGTGAGCTGGAGCCCCACTTTGGGTGAGTTCCAGCCCTGTTTCAGGTGAGCTCTTGCCCTGCTTCAGATGAGCTCTATGCCCAAGCTTCGGGTGAGTTCCTGTTCACCCACTTCAGGTGAGCTCCCCTTCTCTGTCTCTACCCACCTGTCACTTGCTTTCTCTCTCTCTTTCAAAAAAAGAAAGTAAAATTAATTTTTTTGCAATATAACATACCTTAATAAAATGATTCTATTTTAAGTGTATTGTTCTGAGTTTTGATAAATATATACACATCTGTGTAACTACCAAACCAATAAATATATAGATCATTTCTTTCACCTTGCGTTTATTTATTTTTTAGTAATCTCTACACCTAACATGGGGTTCAAACTCACAACCTGGAGATCAGGAGTTGCATGGTCCTCTAGCTGAGCCGGCCAGGCACACCCATTTCTTGACCTTAAAATGTTCCTTCATGTTTCTTTGCAGTCAGCTCTGCACCCCCCTAACATGACTCCAGGCAACTTCTTTTGTTTTTGGTCACTAAAGTATGTCTTTTACCTATTGTGGAATTTTATGTAAATGGAACCTTGCTATAACAGAACCATTTTGTGTCTGGATTGTTTTTCTCATTATAATGATTTTGATACTTACCTATGAAGTTGAGTGTATCAGTAGTTTTTTTATTGCTGTGAATTTTGCCATTTATGTACCAAAATTTATTTATCCATTCACCAAACAATAGACATTTTGGTTGTCTTCAGTTTGGAGATAAAGCTGCTATGAACATTCATTACAAGCCTTTTTGTGGACTGTATATATGCTATTCTTTCTTTTGGGCAAGTATTTATGGTTAGAGTTGCTAAGCCATATGATTATATTTAACTTTATTTATGTATATTTAGCTTTATAATAAATTGCCCAGCTGTTTTCCAAAGTGGATGTACCAATGAATATTTCCACCTGCAACATGTGAGAGTGCCAGATGTTTCACATCCTTATCGATAGTTGAGAGTGTGTTTCTTAATTTTTACCACTCTAGTTTGTATGCAGTGATATCTCATTATGGTTTATTTTTTTGTATTTCCCTAATGACTCAAACATGTTTTTATTTATTTATTAGCTATACATATATCTTCTTTTGTGATGTGTCAAATATTTTGTTCATTTTGTATCATGTTGTTCATTTTCTTCTTACTGATTTGTAAGAACTCTTATATTTGTAATCCAATTACAAATATCAAGTATTTTCTCCTATTTCTTCATTTGTCTTTTAATTTTCTTGAGGGTATTTTAGGAAGAGCAAAAGTTTTTATTTGATGTACTCCAATTCAGTTTTTTTAATGTTGTTTTTTGTGTGTTCTCACTGAAAAATCTTTGCATATTCAACAACAGCCTCAGTGAGAGTCCTAGACAGAATTCTGAAACCTTTCTCTATGATATTCTGTGTTCTGTAGCGCTCTGCCCTGTAAATCCCATCTGTTTCTACATTCCAGAACTCCAGTCTTTATCAAGAGGTTTTCTTTTTCTTTCTTTCTTTTTTTTAAGTTCCTAAGTCACTTGAGCTAAGTTACTAAAGTTACTGTAACTTTATTCACTATATTCACTATAAGTCTTTTTAAAAGACTATATTCACTATAAGTCTTTTTAAAATTTTTTTTGTTTATTTTTGAGAGAGAGACAGAGAGTGAGCGGGGAAGGGACTGAAAGAGAGGGAGACAGAATCTGAAGCAGGCTCCAGGCTCTGAGCTGTTAGCACAGAGCCTGACACGGGGTTTGAACTCATAAGCGGTGAGATCATGATCTGAGCCAAAGTTGGATGCTTAACCGACTAAGCCACCCAGGTGTCCCTTCACTATGAATCTTTTATGCTCTGCTTAGAGTTCAGTCCAGGAAGTATCATAGAAAGTCTGGGTGACTTTTGAGCTCACCTAATTGATTTCCCTTCTCTCAAGGATGACAGCTATATGCTGCATGTTACCCAATGTGTCAAAATGGCTCTGTGTATTTTTTCCCGTTTGTGGGTATGGTAAGAGGGCAAGTTCAGTGCCAATTATTGCATCAAGGTTCAAATAGAAGTTCTATAATAGACTATTGATTCATTTTGAAATAGGTATTTAAAAAGTAAAATGTAGGGGCACCTGGGTGGCTCAGTCAGTTGAGTGTCTGACTCTCGATTTTGTTTGGCTGAGGTCATGATCTCACAGTTCATGAGATTGAGCCCTGCGTTGGGCTACATGAAGACCGCATGGAGCCGCTTGGGATTTCCATCTCACTTTGCCCCTCCCTCGCTCACTTTCCATCTCACTTTGCCCCTCCCTCGCTTGTGTGGACTTTCTCTCTGTCTCTAAATAAATAAATAAACATTTAAAAAATGTAAAATGTAAGCTGCAACACCATTCTTTCTAAGCGATTGCATCTTATAAAATTAAATCCCTAGATGTCTGAAGCTCTAAAGTATACTCTGAAAAATCCTACTGAGCACTGCTCTGTTCTAGTTGGAGCTCTATATCAGCTTTTTCTCAAGTCAAAATAGAGTCTCAGCATATGGTGTCCAGAATAGAAGCAAATGGAGCAAATACTTTAATATACTTTCAGGTATCAGGATATTAAATACATGCATACAGAATATGTGGGAGGGTCCTTCATGATAAATAGAAGTCCATACACATTCTTAAAAGACCTAGT
Source organism: Panthera leo (assembly GCF_018350215.1). Classification (NCBI taxonomy): domain Eukaryota; kingdom Metazoa; phylum Chordata; class Mammalia; order Carnivora; family Felidae; genus Panthera; species Panthera leo. Next base: position 56,507,594 of record NC_056687.1, read on the forward strand.
AAATAACTGAATGCCTTACCCTATAATGCTGAGCAACCTTGTGTTAAAAATATAAATTTGAAGATATATTGAAGTGTAATAATGTGCAAGGAATAAGCTAATCTTCAGAAGATAAACTTTTGCGGGGCGCCTGGGTGGCTCAGTCAGTTGAGCGTCCGACTTCGGCTCAGGTCATGATCTCATGGTTTGTGAGTTCGAGAGCTGCATCATGCTTTGTGCTGACAGCTCAGGTCCTGAAGCCTGCTTCAGATTCTGTGTCTTTCTCTCTCTGTTCCTCCCCTGCTCACACTCTGTCTCTGTCTCTCAAAAATAAAGATTAAAAAAAATTTTTAAAAAATAAGATAAACTTTTGCTTCTATGGAAAGTTTTTCACTTAACTTATTCCATTCCCCCTCCCACACACACTCTTTTAAACAGCTCTTTTTAAGGATTATAAGTCACAGTATTTTTGAACCATAAAAATTGTTCATTGTGGATTTTTTACCCTGTCTTTATCCAGTAGAAGTAACGTACATTACTGAGCTTTGACTGTGGTAATGAAGATTTTTTTTTATGCCACATAATCTTTATCACAAAAATTATATATATTGCTAAGAGTTTTGAATGAGGAATGTAACTATCTCACAGAAATTTATGTCATTTCTAGATTCTCTCACTAGATTCTCCCACAAAATTTTTGGTCAAATTGTTCCAGCCCAGTATTATTATAGCTAGACACACAAGAAGGTGTTTAAAGGAAGTATAAAGTTACTTAACTTTCACTTTATATAGCAGAATACATAAATTTAGATGGACTGCAGTTCACTGCCCTCTTTGTCCCCATTCCTTTCTCTTTTCCTTGGCCAGCTTAATGGGATTTATGCAGTAAAGGAGGGAGCATGTGATATTGGCTGGCAACAAAGCTAATGCTCAGTACATACAAGTTATCTGTGCATATTGTATTTTTCTGAACTATTGACTATTGCTTAGCAATTAAAAGACTCTCCATCATGATGACTTAGTTTACACATTAATAAAATATATTAAATCTAAAGAAATATCTTTATTTGTGTAGCAATTTCAGAATTTTTTGAGGGTTCTTAGGAAACACTATGAAATCAAATATTTTCATGATGACAGAATAGAATTACTTTCCAATTTCCCTACTGTATCACAAAGCTAGTGCTTCTAAATTTTCATGTACAGGATAATTACGTAGAAGGTGGGCTTTCCCTCAGATTTGCTGATTCAGTTGGTCTGGGGTAGGGCCTGAGAATTTGCATTTCTGAGAGGTTCCCAGGTGGTGATGATGGTGCTTGGAGGAGCACTGCTTCAGGAAACTGTATTATCGGAACAAAACTAGTTCTTTAGGCAGACTATTCCATAAGTAGTAAATATATTTGCTCACTTGGCTAACTGCCTGCCTTTGAAAATGAATTATAAATACTGATTTTCTCTTAAGTGTAAGTGTTTTAATTACTGTATTTGTAACAATGATATTTTTGGGGATGATGCAGTTTACATCTATTATAATTCTTTCCACAACTAAAAAGGTTCTTTATTCTAGGAAAGCCTAGGCTTTTGTATTTTATACAAGTTTTATGTTTGTTTATTTTCCTTGCCAGGCCAGGTCTGATTTATGAATTTGCTCTGAATATATGCCTGCACTGTGATATGTAAATTAGAGTGCTATAAGTCAGTAATTCAGTTCAACTGTACATTGTACCAATAACTTCTTTTTTCCCTTTTCTCTACAATATGGTCTAAGATTTTCACACCATGTTCCTTTCTTTCACACATTGATCATAATGTACTATTTTCCACTGCTAAATGGAAATAAATTTAAATGTAGATTATTAATTAAAGCCTTTTCATCAAAATACAACTTTTAAAAGATCACTCTCTTTAACACATTTGATTCAATTATATGCTAATTTAGACTTCTTACTAAACCTTTCTTTCTTTCTTTATTGTTTTCTCCTTTCTAACACACATACATATGTATGTGAGCACACACACACGATATATATACATGTATATATGCCACTGTTTAGCCATTATAATATCAGTGTATTTATGTAACACTTGCAGTTACAAACATAATGTACAATAAAATGTAACATTTACATAAAGTAGAGAGATAAAGCATGTGATTTCCTCTCTGTCACACAGGAAATAAGCATGGCTTAGTTTTATGGGAAATTTGATGTTTCTTTGGGGTCAACTGTTTGGCATGAAGAATATCAATCATACAATGATAGTCCCTTTCACATCCCATACATACACAATGACATATATTCAACCCTTTATCTTTCAAAGGTAATCTTATTAGTGGTGATTTTATAACTTTTTTTTTACCTTTCCAAAAATGATTATTTTAATATCCATTATCAATAAAGTGAATTTTAGAATTATCGAGATAACAAGTTAGAGTCAACTGTCACATACTAAGTATCAGTTATAAAATGACATTTTTTATTTTGGTTCATAGGAACCTAGGTTCAAGAATTTGGGTAAGGGATCAAGCTAGTTATAGAATAATAAATAAATGAAATTTAAAAATTATAGAATGAATCATCCCAATTACAGAAAGGGAAATTGAATTTCAGAGGTTCTAAATGACAAGTTCCACAATCCAATTTGGCAGAAAGCCTTATTAGAACCAAGGTGTTGTGATTTCTAGAATTGTATTTTTGTCACTACCCATTTCAGAAGCATAAATTCAAAAAGAATGGTGACCAATAAAAATGGTATGACTCTTATATTAGAAAACAATGTAGAAAATATTCTCTTCTTTTTATCTGTAGCCTCCAAACTTTAACTTTCTCATCTTTATGCTTAGACTATAAATAGTTGAAAGCTTTAAAGGAGATATTAGCATTGTTGACTTTCAGGAAGAAGTATGTAGCAATGGTTTATTTAGTTACCATAGTATGTCCATATGAATAGTCACCAAATCATAGTAGTAAATAGAGATATCCATCTAAACACATGCATCTCATAAGTACAAGAAATGACATATTACATAATTTACTTTGTCAATATTTCTGGTGCATTTATCACATTATACTGGGTACTGAACTCTCAAAAACATAATGTTCTTACAGAATAACTTATGTATAGAATTTCTGTGTTATTTCAAGAATCATCCTGTGAAATAGCACTATGATACACTTTCCTAAGAATAGAAAGTGAAACCAAAAACGAGGTAATCACATCAGGCTATAGGAGTAGAATGATCTTAAGCAGTATCACGAACATTTAATCAAAGTAAAATTATGTCTAGATTCTGACAAATATCCCCTTATTAGCAACACCAGCCTACTCTGGGGGAAAAATAAATTTTTAAAGGACTTCACATGTGAGGTTGAATGCTTCCAGCTTCCATGATATTTTTTTTTCCACCTTATTTAATCCCTACTGAGATCCTTGTCAGTCGTTCTCATCATAAACTTTTGGGATCTTAGAATATTAACATTGTAAGGAATCTTTGAGTACATACAGATCAACTTTCACTTCATAGATGAGGGAAACCCATACCCAGAGGAAGGCATGACTTTGAAAACTTGCACAGTGATTTGTATGAGAATGGACAGTAGAGCCTCTGCAGATGACTTCCACACTATTATGTACCAATTACTTGGTCAAGACAAATGGAATTGCTGGTGTTCTGGGCTCCATGGTTACCCATTCTTTGTTTATTCCTCTGTGTCACTTTGACACTTACTGTTCACAGTAAGTTAAGTCCTGAGCACAGGAGGTTTATAATGTTCCATAACTTTCAATTCTATTGAAACATTACCTTATTTATTATAGCAGCAGCTCAAAAAGAAACTTATTTTAATATTAAAAAACATGAAAGTGATGATTCAGTTTGGAGTGTTAAAGAAAGTTGAATAAATTGGTATCTATAAAAAGCTGCTTCCTATTGGGTTAGTACAAAGAGTGAACTTTGAAGAAGCCTATAATTAAAATCTAAATTCTCACTTAGTTTTCATATAAGGGGGCCAGGATCCCCGCTTTTAAAAAGATGACTCTTTAAAACAATGACTAAACGTCTTATCTTGTTCAGTCCAACTTCTCTTTATTCCTTCTTCCATAGAACTGGTAACATTACATTTTTAGGTCACTAACTCAAACCTTGGGGCTTTGCCATGTTGTGAAGCAAAGGATGGGAAAGGAACTATGATGTAAATGTTAACGTCTGAGTTCAAAGAATACTGGACATAGCCATGAGCTAAGGCAATTTATTTCTTAAACTGATAAAATAACAACAGGCAGAATCATGTATTTTCAAAAGGTAAAGACAAATTCACATGTGATTATTTATTATCAACATCCCAATGGAAGGTAGGGTAGAAAGTAGAGGAGGAAGTTGTAAACTTGGGGTGAGAAAGTCTGGATTTAAATTACCAGTCTGTCTCTTTCCAACAAGGTGACTTTAGGTAAATTACTAACCCTTCCTGAACCTCAGTGTACTCATCTGTAATATGGAGACAGTTATATCCATCTTCTCTGCCTACTCAAGTATGCACACATATGGCATTATTATGATTATTAAAGATGATAATAAATTTAAAAATGCCTAGAGTATCATGTGATATGTAGTTGTTAAAATGTACTTGAAATTTAATGGTAGGACATAATGAATGATGTAAACTCATACCTGGATATTACAGACTAAGTATTCTGGATATCTCAATCCTGTCATATGAACATCAATATTTTAACTCACTTGGAAAGTACCTTTGAGATTATGGCCAAGCGGTAGAACACATTTTAGTCAGATAGATGAATATATAGTCCTTTCAGCAGTTGATATAGGTGCTTTATGAAGTAGACATATCCTGAGAAGAAAGGGTGCAAAGATATCTATCATTTGAGTCATTTTCTCATTGGCTCCTACCAATTTTTAAAATGGTGTTCCAAAGGGAGAAAATGGTTCTGGGATCTAATAAAAAGCAGACAAAGAGAAAAAATGTTGTGAAAGAGGCATCAAATTTTCTCTGTTTTGCAGTGAGCTGTGTCAGTTTTAGGACAGACAGTATACTCTTTGGATGATAGAAGAAGCACTGTGGCTGACTCTCATAGCATCCCTTGGTAGAGCTGAATCACCAGTAGTAAAGTACAGGTTAATGATGTCATCCTGGGACTGGAAGTTCCTCCTTCGGGTCTATCTACAGGCTTATGATTTCATGGCAAATGAAAGGGTGAGATGAGACCAAGCCATGCTATTCACTCTGACACCCATGCTTAAACAATGTCAGGAGACAACAGGTGGGGAGTGAATATCATGTTTCCAGAATATTCTAGTCTGTTAACAAAGGTATCTACTGATATGATGAATATGAACTTTTCAAAAACATTCAACTGACTTTCTTCTCAGTTTTCTCTTGTAACGATAGCAAATTTCTACAAGTGTATTTTTAAAAAATGGAGTCCAGTTCTGTAACAAACATTGCATTTTATGATTCTAATGTTAAAAGGAGCCCCTAATTACTTCTAGCATGTTCGGATTCAGGATCATACTTAGATGAATGCTTATATGAATAAAGCTGTCTTTCCCATTGATCCTTCTCAGATGTATGGAAGGGACTTGTAAGTGACATGGGACAAAGAAGACATCTTTGGAGCACATGTTGTTATTCTACCTTTCTAGAATGCGGAATGAACATTAAATATCTCCATGTTCTTATATCATTTGCAAACTAATTTTTCCCCTCTAAGATTAACAAGGATGATCCAAACCAGGTATCTTAGAATCCTCTGTACCAGTGAATAGATCTGTAACATTCTGCAGAGTGGTAGAGATAGGTTCTCAAGTTTGGGCATAAATGGTGGTTCTCAGACACTGCTCAATAGGTCAGTGCAAGCTAGCACCTTGTGCTCAATTGAAGAAGCTTTTAGAAAGTATAGAATCCCAGGCCCCACACCCACAGTAGATCAGAATAGGGCACTGAGATCCATATTCTTTTTCCAAGTAGAGTGTGGTTTGGAAACAGCTGATCTAAGGTGTGCTGTACAGCTTTGAACCCTTCAGTACACACGGGCCTAAGGGATATGAATTTATTGGTAAGATATAAGAAAATATAGGCAAGATATGTTACCGAATGATAATAATTACACTCAAGCATTATCAGCTACAACTATAGGGTGTTATATGGAGGAACGCTAAAGTTTCAGACTTGAACACTTTCAGGTGTTCAGTTTAAATCAACAATGTTATTGAATGTCTTCTTGTACCCATTTGTATTTAGGGCTTCATTTGTACCTCAATGAAAAATTCAGTACCTGTATTTCAGTCTGTAGCAGGATAACAAGTATTTCCATTTATTACTTTTTCCTAAGACCTTTAATATGTAATCCTGAAGCTATTGTTAAATTAAACTTCAATTTGGTAGGAATGGACATCAACATTTTAAGAGGCCATTCTATTTTATTCATTTATCAAGCATTTATTGAATACCTGCAATATGCCAGGCACTAGACAAATGAACAGTGACTCATGAATAATGTTCCTTTTCTAATGTAAGAGGCTACAAAATCAGCTCACCTTAGTGGAAAAGTAAGTTACTGCTTTAAAAGGGGACAAACTTTTAATAACTTGACATAGCAAAATCAATTAAAAGCCAGGGAATGAAAGAATGGGAAAGAAAATGGAATTTCAGTACGGAAAAAATATACATTACTTATTTGGAAATGTTAACCAGATTAACGATATACTCTCTAAAATAAGACTTTACTTAAATTACAAAATCTAGAATTTGAATTGTAGGTTAAGTAAAATTCTGTGAATGGGTTTGACATCTAGTCATCTTTTGTTTTAGATGCAGGCTTCAAAGGCATTTTCATTACTTACTCATCAACTGTGTTTTGTTTCACTGGTTTCTGACAGACTAGCTGGCAGAGGATGCTTGGATATGTATGGATAGATAAAAAAAGAACAGATTATCAGTCAAGGAAAATTAGTGAACAAGGTAAATTAGACAGAGATCTGGAGTCATTATAGGTCTAGATCCAAAGGAAAATGCTGTATTCTTACTCTGAGGTTTAAAAATCCATACAAAAACATTTATTTAAAAAAAAAGAAACCTGGGGCAGATTACAAGCAGTTTATTAATTAAGAATGCATGATGATTTGATCTAATGATTTAAACCTCCAGAGACTTTTTTCCTCATTTACTAAATGGCTGTGACATACACACAATTCCAAAAATCCAAAGAGGTCTAAACAGAAAGATTTTTCATTAATCTGACAACAAACTCATTTGGCAGCAAAACTGGACCTGAACTGACCAGAAGAAATTTATGATATTACATATCCCACTTTCCCCAGTAATATTCCTAAGTATGCTTTTGCAGCAGAAATGTTAATGTGGTTGATTATACCTAAATCATTGTGTGTGTATGTGTGTGTGTGTGTGTGTGTGTGTGTGTGTGTCTATGTCTGTGTGTCTGTGTGCATCTGTGTGTCTGTGTGTTTAAAGTGGGACTTCAGTAAGAATCCCCAAATCACAGAAGGGTTGTTCTTAGCACTGAATGATTATAAAATTTATATGAAAGCAAAAGACCAAAAGTAAGCACAGCACTAGTGGAGACAAAGAAGCAGTATACAGCATGTTAGTGGTAATAATGTTCTCTGGAGCCAGACTGCCTGGTTTACAATCCCACCTATGGTACTTACTCATTGTAACTTAAACATGTTACTTAACCTCTCTGTGCCATAGTTTCCTCATCTGTAAAATCAGGAAAACAAAAATACCTATCTTATAAGACTGCTTTGAGCATTGACATGAGTTCATTTGCAAAGGGCTTAGAACAATACTTGACATAAAATGGGTTCATAGTGTTGATTAAAAACAAAAAAAAAAAGGTTGTGAGGAATTGCCCTATATGTCACACATTAATTAAGGCAGAATAATACTGCTGCGGGAAGAGGACAAAGCAAACTACAGGAACTAAATAGACATCCAAGGAGAGACTCATTCTTGGATTTAACTTTGGTTTTGTTTTTATAACATTCCTGTGACTTATTTATCTTATAACTGGAAGTTTGTACTTCTTAATCCTCTTGCCCTATTTCACCATCCACCAGATTGTTTACTATGAGTCTGTTTCTATTTTTTTTCATTTGTTTTGTTTTTAGATGGTGTATGCAAGTTAAGTCATATTATTTGTCTTTTTCTGTCTAACTTATTTCACTTACCGTAATAACTTGTTAGGTCTAGGTCCATCCATGTTATCACAAATGAGAAGATTTCATTCTTTTTTACAGCTCAGTAATAGTCTGGTGTGTGTGTGTGTGTGTGTGTGTGTGTGTGTGTGTGTATCCTATCTTCCTCATCCATTCATCTATCAATGCACACTTGGGTTTGGGTTGCTTCCCTATCATGGCTATTATAAATAATACTGCAATGACCATAGGGGTGCATATATCTTTTTGAATTACTGTTTTCATTTTCTTTGGATAAGCACCTAAAAGTGGAATTGCTGGATCATATGGTAAACTTTGATATATCACTGAGACTTACTGAATAAAACTTTGATATATATCTCTGAGACTTACTTCAGATTCCTGAGGGAAGGAGAAATATTCAATAAATAGAGCTAAGAATGGGTCATTAATAAGGAAAAAATGTGATTGTGTTTATCACACAAATTATACAAATCAGCTTTATATAGGTTGAGAACTTTAAAAAGCAAAATCCAAAACTTTAAAACTTTTAGAAAGAAATATAGTTGCATGCCTTTATGATCTTGGTTCAGATAATTTTTTATAAAAGATTTCAAAAGTACAAAACTTAAAAAACCCTGAACAATCATATGTGAAAATTAAGAGCCTTTGTTTCTCACAATGCACTTTAAAGAGAGTGAGGAGAGTGTGAGAAGTTATTTGAAATTCTTATAGTCAGCAGAGGACTATAATCAAGTATACATATATCCTATAAATTAAAATAATACAGAAAATTAATAAAATGGGCAAAAGTATTAATAGACACATCACAAAAGATGTATATAGCCAATAAACTTCTGAAAAGTCACCCAACCTTACTAGTAATTGGGAGAATGTTGATAAAGAACTTGAGATATCATTCTCCATCACTCACCAATAGAATTTAAGAAATCTTCTGATGGAACTGTCATTTGGAGAGGACACGGATCTTTTACCCACTTGTGGTAAGAGTGTAAAATGATACAACCACTTTGGAAAACAGTTTGGGCATTGTTTTATAAAGCTGAACGTTCCTGGATACATACCATTCTTAGATATTTTTGCAGGAGAAGTTCTTGCACGTATGTGCTGGAAGATGTCACAAAATGTTCATCATGTCACTGCTCATAATAGCAAAAAACTGGAGACAACAAAAGCATACATAGTGGAATGAATAACTATATTATGGAATTTTTATAAAATGGAGTAGCATACAGCAATAAAAAATTGATCTATAATTAGACATCATGGATGAATCTTAGCATCATAATCTGAGGTGAAAAAGGCAATACAGCAAGTATTAGAAGACTCCCTACTCTATGGTACTCTTTTTAAGAAGTTCAAAAACAGGGGCACCTAGGCGGCTCAGTTAGTTGAGAGTCCGACTTCAGCTCAGGTCATGATCTCGCAGTTTGTGAGTTTGAGCCTCGTGTCAGGCTCTCTGCTGACAGCTCAGAGCCTGGAGTCTGCTTTGGATTCTGTATCTCTCTCTCTTTGCCCCTTACCCACTTGTGCTCTCCCTCTCTCTCTCTCTCTCTCCCTCAGAAATAATAAATGAATAAACTTAAAAAAAAGTTCAAAAACAAAAACATGAACCAGTATATTGTGTACATATGTATGTGTGGGTCATAAACCTATAAAAACAAGTATCAACAAACAAAATTCCATGTTATGGTTATAATTCCTTTTACCATTTATCAATTGCCTTAACCCCTCTTCAGACCTCTTCGAGTCTTTTCCTTTAACAATAACTTCAACTGTTACTTTTATGCAGACATTATCAACCATGATATCTTGGATTTGTTGAATTTTATAGATTGAAATCATTCTTTTTGAGAGAGAGATATTTATTTATTTCTCCCCTTTATTTCTTATAAATGATTCTCTTCACCCACCACATTGCTTTTTTTATATTTATTTAGTCTGAATGAACTAACAAGAAATTTTTTTAACCTTTAAGCCCCAAATTAAAACATGAGTCTGATGAATCCAAGACTCATGAGTTTAGATACCACGATTGTACCTATTGTAAGTACACTTCCTTTCTGGGTGAAGAAAAAGCATCTATAGCTTTTTGTCTATAGACAATCTCTAGAGAAAGATGGTCTTCACTCACATATCAACTATGATACCTACATGCTATGCAACTCTGGGCAATTTACCCTACCTTTCTGAATTCAATGCCTCATTTGTCAAATTGCCGTCATAATGATATTCATCTCAGTGTATTTTTGTGAGGTTAATTGAGATAATACAAAGTTCTCAGCTTTGTTATGTTACATAGGAAGTGTTAAAATTAAAAACAGTTATCTACTAATACTATTAATAAGCAGGCTGTTCATTTTTATAGTAAAGTGAAGATGGGTGTAGTTTATGAACTGGTTACAAAATCAAATCATCCTACCACTTCGGGTTAACACATAAGTAAAGATTGTCCATAAGACTTTTTGCTGTAATCAGTCATGTATACATATCCTGGAAGTTTGCCATGCCACAAAGAATAAGCATTAGTCTACACATTTCAGTAAATCATTCTATAATTGCTACTCCCTTCATCCCTGTTACAACCTTCTCTCCCTTAATACTACAGCAGTGACAGTTGAAGGTTTCAGGTAAAATAAAATACTCCTTTTTTTAAATGTTCTCATAGTATCTTGTGCATAAGTCTGTTATCATGCTTTTTACACTGTAATTGTTTTGTAATGTCTCTTTCAATAAAACTGGAAGGAAGCAGAGAGGGAAGGAAGAACAGGAGAGGGAGGAAAGAAAGAATAGCAAGAACAGATTCAGAGACTCTTTATATTTTCCTGAATTCTGTTGCAGGTGTTTGGATTTCTCCTTCCACTCAAAAATAGAATATTTATTCTCTTACATTTTCATAGATGTTTGGAACTTTTTGGATTTGTATTAAGACTTACCCCATTTTTTAAGCATTATTTATATTGCAAGCATTTGTAATGCCTGTTATTATTTATACGCATTATTCATAACTTTTGAAAGCTATTGTATGCTCAGTTCTTGCTAGTTATTGACAATTCTTGCCTAATGGAATACCAACAATATCTGTGTCTCTCTCCAAAAGATAGGGTATTTTGTGAGATGTATTATAATGGTAAATAATAATCATTTCAAATACACTAAGTATCCATGTCTCTCTCCAAAAGATAAAGTATTTTGTGAGATGTATTATAATGCAAATAATAATCATTTCAAATATACTAAATTAAGTTGATGGTGACCAGAAAGTTGACAGCCAGTATTTAGTAGAAACCTATAAATATAATAGGCTCCTGAAAGAGGGAAAATAACACATAGTCATGCTATGATTTAGGTGAACTTAGCTAACTTTGTTTTATGGCATGGCTTCTAAGATCTCTGTATACATTTTCTTAAAAGATGATTTTCTTGAAAAACCTATTCATTTTTCTGTTTAAAGAATGCCAGTAGTGTGTTTAACATAGGTGCAATTCAATAATAAAGTACTATCTCCATCCCAAGGAGACCATAATACTAAAATATGTTTATCTTTTAATACCACTTCTCTTACAGACAAGATTTACTTTAACAATGCAAAAAATAATAATAATAAAAGCAAAACAGAACAAAATAATAGAAAGTGTTAAAAAACTTTTAAAATTTAACTTATTTTAGCAATGGAGCAAACGAGACTGAACATTTCTGTGCTGTTTTTGCAGTGAAATATCATAACCTTGTTTTAATTATGACAAAACATCAGGCAAACCTAAATTGAGGAGCACCATACAAAGTAAATAATGAGTCTTTTTCAAAATTTCAAGTTCAGGGGCGCCTGGGTGGCTCAGTTGGTTGAGCTTCCGACTTCAGCTCAGGTCATGATCTCACAGCTTGTGGGTTCGAGCCCCGCGTTGGGCTCTGTGCTGACAGCTCAGACCCTGGAGCCTGCTTAGGATTCTGTGTCTCCCTCTCTCTCTCCGCCCCTCCCCACACTTGTGCTCAGTCTCTCTCTCTCTCTCTCTCTCAAAAATAAATAAACATAAAAAAAAGTCAAGTTCATGAAAGAAAAGGGGAGAGAAAGCAAAGTCACACATTGGAGAAGAACCAAGAGAAATAACAGATACAACATGAGATCTAAGATACGATCCTTGAACAAAAAGAAGGTGTGGAAAACATAGTAGGGAAAAAGGCATAGTAAAAAAAAAACTGGTGCAATTTGAATAAAATCTGTAATGTGTAGTTAATAATGTAGTACCAATATTAATTTCCTGGTTTTATAATTGTATTTTGGTTACATATGGTGCTAATATTTGGGAAAGCTGAATGGAGGATATATAGGAATTCTCTATATTATTTTGCAACGTTAAGTCTAAATTTAGTTTAATATATAAAGTTTAAAAACTTTTCTAACTTTTACCAGCTTTATAAGTTGAATAGTAGAAAAGTTTTTACGGGAGCCCAAATCCCTAGTTTTCTTTTCCACACAGTACACTACATCCCCGTCAGAGTGAATATTCTCTAGATTAATTAGTGAAGCAAGTAAGTTTGTATGCTTCTTTTTATATTATCCTGAAATATTTGCAACTTGCATAAATAAATGTCCTAATATTAATATTTTAATAACATTAATGGACTATAAGCAGAAAAGAATCCCAAAACAAGTAATGAGTTAAATAAAATAAATCAAAGTGTCTCTTAGAAATACTACCAGTCAAATCTATCTAATCAGCAAGAGAGCTCATATATAAATTTGGATTAGATATTTCCAATAAGACTGAGTTATTGACCATGTCCTATCAAGGCAAATTTGGTGGTAAGTTACCATTAAAAAAAAAAAGTCACATCCGTTCCATTATGACCTGGCATCCCTAACTTGCAACAACCAGAGGAAAGAAATTGTGGGAAAATGTCAAATTCCATTAAACCTGTATGTAAATCCATGGATTAAGATAAAAGGGCACATGGAAAGAGGTTTTCTGAAAGAAAAGTCTAAATGAGACATAGCCTGAGGCTTAGAAACTTCTACACTGAAAATCTAATGACATTCAAGAAATAAAATCCTTGTTAAGTAAGAGTGATGTAAATTAACAACAACAACAAAAAGACTATTAGTGTATGAATTTGAGCTCAAGTCAGTTTGCAAATAATCTAGGTAGGAAATATTTTTGAAACTTGTTATGAGCCAGGTATTCTGTTTTGCCTGAACATTGGTACTGATTCACCTCTGCAACCTTGGGCAATTAAATATCTTAGTTCCCAAATGCCTAAAAGTGGGACAATTCCACTTAAATTTTTTTTATTATTATTAGTTTTACATTATGGGAGTTTTGATAAATGGAGTTTTGATAATGTATGGAAGGATTTTAAGTTCTAGGAAGCAAGGCATAAATATTTTCTTAGTCACTGTTCTGTATAGAAAGAAGCTTTTTGGTTTGCTGGAAAAAGCGAGAAAACTCACCATGTTTTGAGTTTTGAGAAAGAGTCTACCAGGTGAAAAAGAAATCTGAAAATACTCTTCAGGATGCCAAGTTGGAAGAATAGAATTCCCTCACTTATTTCCTCTTATCAAATAATAAAATGATACACTAAGTGGAAAGTGAGGGTATGAATTCTTTGCTTAGAATTCTTGTCTTTGGTCTGAGAGATCCTATTTAAGTAAAATGGCCAAGCTGAAAATACTGGTAAGCACTCTGAATGCCTTTAAACTATGATAGTTTTTGTGAGTTCATAGGCAGCAACATTTGTGTGTGCTTTTGTCCCCCAATAACATTATTAAAACAGTAAGTGAAAAATTGCAAGAGCACAAGAATAGTCCTAGAGGACATAGAAAACATGGCCTTTAATAGAAAAGGATTTTTTTACAAATAGGTTGATTTCACAAAGGATCTCTTGGATTGTCATGTTTTTCTCTCTAAGGAGGAGTCTGATTTTCTCAGAGTGAGGCAGAAACAAAACAGAAAATCTCTTGTGAAATCATGTTTTAAACCACATTAACTTTCCACTGTGAGGACAGTGCTTCAGCCACAGCATATGTATACCTATGGTTTCTGAAAAGGAATGAGTTCAAGAGATGAACAGTTACTGGTTCTGGTTGAGAATTTTGCCCCCTGAAAACATAATACCCTGGGTTCTCGTAGTGTTAAAATGTTAGCCAAGTTCACTAGTAGTCTATTTATCTCTGTTTCATATTTCAGTAGGTTACCTCTTCCTGTGGTGTCACAGGAGACTTGGCATTAAACAAGGATCTCTAAACAAAATCCCTTCGGTGGGGAAGCTGAATGTTAACAAACACAAACTTAGGGAGGGAAGTGACTATTGATGACAAGTTACTGTTCTGCAGGAACAAGCAGCCATTCCTTGAGAACTGGATGTAGCTCAGCTTGCTTGAGACGTTTGGGGGCTTTCTGTGCCTCTGATGTGACCCAAATATGTATCAAAATTGAAACACAAGTAGGAGATCTACAGAGAAATCACTCAAGGTACAAGGTGAATTTTTAAAAGCCTTCATTTTCTGGATGCAAACTTAGTTATGACCATTTTCCTTGTAATGGAAAGTAGCTCTCTCCTATAAGAGTAGATCTACCTATTGTTTCTTTTTGTCTTATTTCTTAACACGTTTTCAGTAAGACTTAGCAATTTATTTATCTAGATTAGCAAAAAATAATAATCAAAATCCCACCTTTGAATGTCTTAGTTTTCTAATGAGTAGCCACTAATACAAACATTAAACCACTGTATAGTCCTGGACCAACAGCATTGACATAATCTTTGAGTTTGTAAGAAATTCAGAGTCCCAGGCCCCACTCCAGCACTACTGGGTCTGCATTTTAGTAAGATCCTGAGGTAATCTCTTGTACATTAAAGTTTAGAAGAACTACCTTCTATTAGAAGGTATTAGATTGGCAGATGTCTTTTCACTTCATAGCTGGTAATTATAATTGTTCTTTAATTCTGACAAATTAGAAGCTTCATTATTATGTATATGATATATGTATATGTATAGCTGTATTCTTGAGGTTTATAATTTAGAACTTACCGGAGATATCCATGTAAAAATTAAGGCTACAATTGGATGTGTACAAATCATAGTTTAATTTTTTTACATATACAAGTATATAAAAATTTATCAGGGATTTCCTGTTGTCAGAAGTCAGCCTTTTTTTTAATTAGGTGTTTTTATTTTAATTCCAGTGTAATTAACATACAGTGTTATATTGGTTTCAGGTGTACGATACAGTGATTTAGTAATTCTATACATTTCTCAGTGTTCATCATACTAAGTGTACTCTTAGTTTTCTTTACGTATTTCAGCCATCCTCCCATCTACCTCCCCTCTGCTATGCTTTATTTTAAATGAGTTCCCTCAGTTAAAGTTAAGAAATAAGCCTTTTGATTGAAGGATTATATAGTGTATTCTCTACAGATTGCAACATAGTTAAAGGCAACATCCCTTACTTGATGCCAGACACTATAATTAGCTAAAAATTGAGCAAAAGAAAATGCAGACTATAAGCAAATCTGTTCATTCCTTCAGGGAATGACATGGCTCATGATATCAGCTAAATACTAGGTATATAACAATAAATAGCCTATTGTGGGCTTAAATAAATATTTGTTGAATAAATGATTATGCTCAAGTGTAACTCTCACTTGCTTAGATCACAAGTCCCTATCTGGTGGAATCATTTTGAACTCCCAGGCCTGCCTTTGCCCTGTAGGATCCTCAATTGCCATTATCTTTCATCCCTTCCATCATGTATAACGCTCTAAATTCATGAGGTGGTATTTCAATATGTAATTGTACTGACTTTGCTACTACCTTTCAAAAGTATATAAGATATCGCTACTGGGATTTGACATGTATCATCCCTCTTTACATTGACGCAGATATTGCTCCCACTGAGGAGACAGAGGGCTTTCTCCTTAATAGATTTGTTCACTTTTATTAGTCTTCCAAATGAACAGCAGCATTTCAGCCTTGTAGCCTTCTCTTAAATAATTTGAGAATTTGAGACATCTAGCAAAAACATTTAGTCAATAAGTATGTGTATACAGTACCCACAATAGATAAAGTTGTTTTTAGGTCACTTTTGGGGAATAATGGACATGAATGAGAACAAACATGAAACTGACAGATGGTGATAACAATTAGAAGGAAATATATAAACAAAGAGATGTGATGGAAATAAACTGGTTGTGGGAAGCTATTTTAGGGCAGGATGGTGACTGAAGTTCCCTTCAGGAAGTGATGATGCTTGAGGCTTGTAGAAGTAGAAACCAGAAAATTGTAGGGAAAGAGTGAGGGAAAGAAAGGAATCAAGAGTGGTATGTAGGATTTAGCTTGAGTAACTACATGGTTTGTTTTGTGATTTTTTGAGACAGTGGGTTCACAATAAAAATGAGTGAGTGAGTTAATAAATGAATGAAAATATTAATGAAAAAGTTAATGAACCTATGAAAATTTTCCTGTATCTGTGAGGATATTTGAGTGATAATATCACAGTGCCCCATTCAGTGTTATTCCTCGTAAATTCTACCAGTATATTGTCAAAGCACCTTGATTCTTTCCTACTTCAAGGTGAGTTTCCAACACCACCACCCCAGTCTGGGGCATTCTCTTGGAGATTGGTAACAAACGACCTTATCCTCTCTATGTATTAATTGCCATAACCTTGTATTGATTCTAGTAGGCACAACTAGTTCTGACAATCCTGAAGGTAGATATGTAGAGACATTCCTTAGGATACTTATTTCACAAGATAGTACTTGAAAAGTTGGTTTAAAACGTGTGAGAAATGTCTCACAAATTTAATAACACAGCAACACATTTTTGGTTCTATGAGCACATATGGAGCCACAATGCTGTCCATCTCTATCATCTCTCATGTTGATTTCTCCGTATGGACCAACATGTATTGATTTTAGATATAAGGAGTAGCTGTGCTCACGTCAGTGGTCTGTGAATAGAATACAAAAGGAGTGAGCTGTGCTCACGTCAGTGGTCTGTGAATAGAATACAAAAGCTGAGTCCTTACTTGCAAAGAGAGGTAGGATGTGTTGTGGAAAAATGCTATGAAATTATGTGAATTACAGTTTTCTAAGACAGCAGATGAAAGAACCAAATTCAGGGTCATAGTACTTTTCTCTAAATGCAGTTGTATTTGAACATCTTTGATTCTAATGATCTCTTAATATCATTGTCCCATGAATATTTGGATATTTGATATTTAGGATTGTTTTCTCAGTTATGCTGATGATTCTTAAAGTTGAGCCCATACAGATAGTCATGTGAGTATCATTAATTGATGAGAATTTTTAGCACAAGATGATTTAATTGCTCTTTGATTAGGAAGTATATAAATAAATCAGCTGTGGAGTAGTCAGAACTTGGAATCAATGACTTAATTAAAAAACATATATATATATATATATATATGTATATATGTATATATATACATATATACATATATATATATACACACACACACACACACACACACACACACACACACACACCATCCAATGCTTAATGTATGCAGCACACATATATGACATTACTCACTCTTAAAATTTAGTTGATTACTTTATCCTTGAGGTTTCCTAAAGGGTTTTATCTGCCTTGAAACTAATAGGATAATAAGGTCCTGGCTGGTTTCTACCTCTAAGAGAAGAGAAACTATTCATGTCTTTCTCACACAGAATAGGCTTAGATTCATTGCTGAGTTGCTTTTGGTCTATGGATGTTAAAAGAAAATGTATTTACAGTCTTTCAGCCTGTTTCTAGATATACTAGATGTTTATCATGGCTAAGAACTCTATTTCCCCAGTTTATGATTTAAAACTGTGATTATCATAGATTACTTAAATAAACTATCATTAGTAATTTTTATTTTATTTTTTAAAATATTTTTTTTTGAGAGAGAGAGAGAAAGTGCACAAGCACGGGAGGAGCAGAGAAAGAGAGAGAGAGGCAGAGAATCCAAAGCAGGCTCCAGGCTCCAAGCTGTCAGCACAGAGTCTGACATGGGGCTCAAACTCACAACCATGAGATCATGACCTGAGCTGAAATTGAATGTTTAATCGACTGAGCCACCCAGGCACCCTAGTAATTTTTATTTTAAATTATAGCTATGACATGTGTCTTACCAGAAGCACATTTGCTTGAGAGACTGAGGTGTCTTTTAGAAGAAAATCCATCCTAAGAGAAAGGGGAATCAAGTGAATAAATATGACCCCTACAAATTTTTAGTTTTTAGTATAGTGATGGTTACTCAGATTTGTTGCCAGACCCACATCTCTTTCATTTGTTTTAGTGTTTTGTGCTAAAATAAATTTCATTATAAGTCAGAGAAGACACATATCAAATGTTTTCACTCATATGTGGAACTTGAGAAACAACAGAAGACCATGGCAGAAGGGAAGGGGAAAAATAGTTACAGAGAGGGAGGAAGGCAAACCATGAGACTCTTAAATACAAAGAACAAACTGAGGGTTGATGGGGGGGTGGGAGAAAGGGGAAAATGGGTGATGGGCATTGAGGAGGGCACTTGTTGGGATGAGCACTGGGTGTTGTATGGAAGCGATGAACCATGGGAATCTACCCCCAAAACCAAGAGTACACTGTACACACTGTATGTTAGCCAATTTGACAATAAATTATATTTTAAAAATAAATAAAAATAAAAGAAATTTCATTAAAAAACTCTGTGACAATGTTAGTACATGAACAGCACTTTTTGGATATCCATTTGGAAAAGTAAAATAATAAAAAGGAGAAAAGCATTTCTTTACCACAGGATAGAATAAGCCTGGTCACAATCACGTGGAGTGTTTCAAAGAACACATCACTTTCTGACACCCAGTGGTTCCAAGCATCAACTGCCTACTAGTAGCAATGTCTAAAAGAGGAAGTCCTAGTGTCACTCCAGTAGACAAAGGGACCCTGTTGGGAACAGAAATACCAGGACAAGTGGTTTGTGACTATATTCTTCCTAGTGACAGTGGTAGGAAAATGGCAAAGTGAGATGAACCAACTTTGACAAGTGACCTGGTTTGAATTCTGTTCTATCCACTTAATAAATGTATAACTTGGATAAATTATAATTTTGAGTGAGTTTTTAATCATTTTAATCCATACACACACACACACACACACACACACACACACACATAATATATATACAGTTGTGTACTGCATACCTTATATGTTTGCTATGCAAATTAAATTGCACAGTGGATATGAAGCACCTAGCATGGTGCCTTCCTTGTTGAATGAGTTCAAAATGTTAGTTATGTTTCTCTCCTTTCTCTGTATTGACTAAGAACCAAAGAGAAGAAACATAAGGCAAATGGTGGGAAGAAAGAGAATCTAAATGAAAAAAAAAAAAATGAACAAGAGAACATGATCTACATGAAATATTGGGAAGAGAGATGATTGAGAGACAGATGAAATATTGAACACATATACTGCCTTATATAAATGATATTGGAGAAAGAAGAGTTAGAGAAGGGAATAGCTGATTGATGATAGAAAAAAATAAAACAGGAAAATTTGCTAAATGTGTAAGATAAAAACTATTATGAGAAATTACAGTGCATTGAAGAACAAGTGCCTATTAGTTTGCTAAGAACATGGAAACTGCATAGAATATTGTCAAGAGAGTTGTATTACATCATTTGAAAGTAACATTTTTATTCTCTCTTTTGATTAAATCCTCCTAGAAGCTTGGAGTCTAACAGGCATAACATATCTCCCAAAGTTAGACACTGACTGCATCAGAGTCTTTAAAACAAAAACAGCAAACAAACAAAAAACCAGACACTTGCCTGAAAAAAAAAGAGTAAATGCAGATAACTCAGTGGTGATTGAAGCCAATTCATTATTTCTAAAAACGGGTATATAAAAAGATATTGAAATTAGTTTATGTGTTACAAACAGGATTTATACTGAAAGGTTTTCTAATCCATGTTCTAGAGCCTATATAGGAAAAACAACACACACACACACACACACACACACACACACACACACACACACTAAAATAATTTCTGGTAGTTCCTAGGGTCACATATTGATGTGATACATCTAAATGATGAATTTACCTACATGGCAGATTAGCATCTAAATGGAATTGTTAAAATTCTTCAAATTATAGATTCATGCAGACCGTTTATTGCTCTTTGATCAGGGTTTAGATAAAAGAGTCTTAGAGTAGATATTTAAGACACAATTTTTGAAAGGTCATTGATGATTCATAGGTATTTTATGTAAATGTAAAAGTGTTTTCTCCTTTTGACTCAACTCACTGTGGTGTAAAATTTCTTTAAATCTTTATTTGAACCTCAGTGTTTTTTATATTACTTATTTGAACTTTCAAAAAATATCAGTAGAGTAAAGTTAAAGATAAGTAATGGGCCAGTATAAGTCAAGTTGTACCTGCTTTGTTATTAATAACTATAGATTGAATACTTAATTATATGTCCTATTCAGTCATCCACATCTATATGCAATGATTAAGCTAAAAAACTGGCGAAAAATGATTAGTGATAGAATTAGAGTATTTCCCATGTTCCTATTATTAGGCCAATCATTTAAGAATATGCAAATGTATGGAGATAATGGAGGGGAATTTAACAGATACATTTCACTTCTTTATAGCTGTCAGTGGTAAAGATGCATATTATTTCTCTCCTTAGACCAGCTTGTTAGCAGAACATAGTACATAATAGGGGTTTGCAGTAAGGATCTTGTACCAGAGACAATAACCTTCCCCAAAAAAGCTTAAATAAAAAAATTTTTTTAAATGTATAGGAGATCATCTTTTAGTTCTGCCCTTAGTAAACCGGCAAATGTGTTTTGTAAACCCAGAAAGGATATTTATTTTTTCTTAAATTGAGGACAAAAGAGTCCACCGTTATTTCAAACTATCCAGTTAAATGGAAGCTTTACATAAACAAGGGAAAATGTGTTTATTTCATAGGAAATAGTGGCTATCTTTGCTTCTGAAATTTATTTTGAATGTAAATAAATTCAATAAATTCTGGGTGTTTCCTCACTTCCTGAATAATGCTAAAACTGGACAATTTTCAGTGGTGGCTACAGTTACCTCTCAGGTTAGGGGAATTAAATTCTGCACTGTTAATAGTGGGAATAAATAAAACAGTGCAGCGTCCAGCTCAGGTTGTAATGTTTTTTTTGGCACTTCTGCCAACTTGACTAACACTGGAAAAAAAGGGCTTTTTTGAAGGGACACCTCCTGTTGAGCAACAGTGCCTCCCCTAATGTTATTTTTCTGTCTTCTTTATTATGTTCACCTTAAGCAGCTATTGCCAGGGACCCTGGTGTTCACCCCCTGTTGGAAGTTGCTACTGCTGAAAAGAATGCAGAGTCAGAGATTTAAGAGGGTTTCCTGGTGCCTCTGGCTCAAGTCCAGTACTGCTGTAGCTTCTCTGTTGCTGCAGTTCTCCATGAGGGTATTTACTACCAAAAGACCTAATGCATGCAAGTCATTTAGAAAGATGTTAAAGGCATTTAAAACTCAAGTGGATGAGAAAAAAACAATATGTGTAGCAATAAACAGCAGTGTCAAGCTGTGGTGGGGACAAAAGGAAAACCAAAAATGTTGCCTTGTGCTTGAGGTCATGTAGTTCTCTTCCTTGCAGGCATGTCTCTGCTTTCTCCCTTGCTGGGAAAATTCAAGCCACTGAATGCTCAGCACTGAGTCTCTCCTCCCAGCATTCCTACCTGCACACTCTGGCTTCCCTTCTGTTACCAACCCTATTAGTCTTTAAGGATAAATTCTTCCCTTATGTACTAGATCCTACCCCTCTCTCTTACTTAGGGATGTTGCTCAAGTTTTCTTCTGTCTCTTCTGTATCAGCAAAATTCTCTATTTCCTGGGTCAAGACCATCAAACATTAAAATATGCTAATATTTATATCTTAAAATTATTGTGATTTCAAGCCCATTGTAGTTATGACCCATTTCACTGTCCTTACAGAAAAATGCTTAGAATGGAATTAGTGCCCACTACCAGCAATTATTTTCTTCCCAGACTCCCTTAAAACTACTCTAATAAACATTCCATTCCCACCACGACACTGAGACTAACATAACCGAAGACTTTCATGGTGCTAAATCCAATAGTTAATATGCAGTCCTGATCTTACTTAGACTTTTAGTAAGTAATACTTTCTTTTCCCCCTCAATGGTGTACACTCTTGGTTTCCCACTACCAGTTGGCCCCTCCTTTGCTTTTTCCTTTACTGGTTCTTCTTCCTTTTCATGACTTCTAAACTTTTTGAGAATGTTCCATAATTCAGTCCTTTGACTTTTTTTTCATTTCTCAGTTCATACTCACTCATACAATGCTATAATTTTAAATAGTGTCCATACGCTGATCACTCCTAAAATTTCATCTCCAGCCTAACCTTCTTCTCATCTCCATTTTGGTGTCTAATAGACACCTCAAACTCAACATGTGGAAAAGGAAACTCCATAGCTCACATCAAACCCTCAGGCAATTTCTCTCATCTGTACCTTCAAATTATATCTTAAATTGTACCACTTGTCACCATGGGTTTGCCTCCTTCATTTCTCAGTGAAAGCACTGCTATTAGCCTCCCTGTTTCCTTGATTTTTGTCTAGCCCCCTTGGAGCCTATTCTCAATAGAGAAACCAGAATGATACTATTAAATGTAAATTTGATCATGTCTTTCCATTGTTCAAAACACTCTGATGTCTCTTCATCTCATTCAGAATAAAAATCAAAGCCTTTTTCATGGTGTACATGTCCTATAAGATCCACCTCCCCATTAATTTTCTGGCCCCTATATATTCCAACTCTGTCCCCTGCCATCTCTGTCCCTTCCATGCTGGTCTCCTGTCTCTTTTAACATGACAGGTATTCTCCCACATCAGCGCTTTTGTCTTCGCATTACCTCTGCCTGGGGTGCTCTTCCTCCCTGTGTTTGTAAGACTTGCTCCTTCACTTCAGGTTTTTGCTCAATGACATGCTTTGTATGGATTTTCCAGACCACCCTACTTAGGATGCAACTCTTCATCACCCTCTTTATTTTTCTTTTCTCTATAAAATTTACTACCTTCTAGTATATTATAATGTCTGTCTTTCTCTTATAGAATGTTTAAATTTACAAGGGTAGGGGAGTACTCAAGTACTATACCAAGTACTTAGAATAGTATGTTGCATGGCATGGCATGTAATAGGTTCTAAAAGTGTATTTGTTGGATAAATGGATATATTTTCATTGGACTGAGTGAAAGATACACAACTTTTTTTTTAATTTTGAGAAGGAAATCTACCAGATTTCTTCTAGGTCTCTTCTTAAGGACACTGCATAACTTAGAGGGCCAAAAACATTTTAGACTTTGATAAACCACTAACCTCCAATCTATTTTCAGGCAGCTTTAAAAATTGATTGTGACATTTTCAAATTCAAACAGAGTGGTAGAATCTGAATTTTGGAGTCATACTGCCAATGAATTCAGCTCACCAACTTGTGGAATATTGGGCAAGTCATTTAATGTCTGTGTTCAGTATCCTCTTCTGATAAATAGGGATAGTAAATAATAAACCATTTACATTATTTATAACATTTGACTTACCAAACAACACTCTGATGTAAAGTCTGTATATAATATCTAGTACATTAGATTAATTAAGTTGTAGATGTTAGTATTGTATTACTGCTTTTGACATTGCTTGATGTGTGTGTGTTTCCTTCTGTCTGGCTCACTGTTGCCCTACTTCCTACTTGCTACAGTGGCTGGTTGATAGAAGAGAGGGAGTCTGAGGATAGAAGAAGCAGTAGACATTAAGAAGGGACAGGGCTTGTGATAGGCCATCACACAACAAAGTGCCAGTTATTCCTTGATTGTTTGGTGAGTACAGGTTTAGATATACTAATGGCCAACAGGAATTTAGACAGAATTTGTTCCTAAGTGGATAGGAATGACAGAGTTGTTTTCATCCTGTGACTCTTTTCCTGTATAATGCATACATCAAAACTCCATTAAGATGCAGTTGATTTTTAAAGATATTTGCACCTGAGGCACCTGGGTGTGTAAGTCAGTTAAGCGTCCTACTCTTGATTTCAGCTCAGGTCATGGTCTCATGGTTTGTAAGTTCCAGCTCTGCATCAGGCTCTGTGCTGACAGTGTAGAGCCTGCTTGGGATTCTCTGTTTCTTCCTCTCTTTCTGCCTTTTCCTTGCTCTTCTCTCTCTCTCTCTCTCTCTCTCAAAATAAATAAACAAAAAAATAAAGATATTTGCACCTGATTTTTAATATTGATTCCAATCAGTATGACAAAGAGTAGAAATTAGAGAAGGCTATTTAGAAATTACCAGAAAACTTGTATAATAGCATGTGTAATACTTCTAACATGTACATAGTTACAGCATTGTTCTTGGAATCTTATTTATGGAAAATGATGTTATTTTCCAGGTCCATTCATTCCCCAATGGTGAAGAAAGTGGAAATTTTTTCATTCTTATCCCCAAACAAAAATTAACAATTGCAATGTAAGGAATGTAATTAATCATGACCATATTCATGATCATATTGAAATACAACATGCACTTTATTTTAAAAATGAAACTACTTAAAATCTATGTCAAATAGCTTTCTTTGACATCAAATTTGATTAATTAGGACCCAGCCCTGAACTAACATCAATGAGTGTGATTATGCTGAGATATCCCTGATAGTCATACTTAAAAACTCTAATCCTATCTTTGATTCCAAAAGCACAATATAGATCTCTTGACACTCTGTTACTTACAACCTGATGAACATGTATAATCTGCTTCTATACTTTATCATGTATCCTTTCCACTATATTGGAATCTCTGCTTCTGACATGAAAATTGTCAACACACATAAACAGGCTTAGTTTAGTGTTTATATAGAAATCTCTGTTTGCTGCTATATATGTGTTGTCTGCTAGCCTAATTCTTGCAATAGAACACTTCTTGCTCTGTAATTTTATTGTCTGCTTCTGTATTTCCTGCTTTATCACTTCAAAACATACCAAAGTTCTTGAACATCTCCATATCTAAGTCAACAGGACACATTTAAGTTATGCTTATAATTAGGAATTTCTATTCCTCTGTAAATGAGAAAGAGATTCTGAATATTTCTAACCTCTCAAAGTCAAATGTATGTATGTTGTTTCTGAAGATCACTATCATTCCCCAAGCCTGTGGTGTTCTCATTGAAATAAATTAATTTCCAGTTGCACAGATGTGTCCAAATGCTTTTCACTTGAAAGTGAATTGCTCATTCATCTCAAGTGCTTTATTATGTAAACGTCCTATAGTTATTCTCTAATTAAATAATGACACAGGTAATCTAGTAGTGAAGATATTAAGGACACTTAACATATAAATAAATTATGGAATGATGATACCTGAAGCAGCACCTACAACAAAGAGTGTATAAAGAAATAAGATGTTATGAAAGAGTAAAGCTTTTTTGTTTTCTTTTTGTTTGTTTGTTTTTTGTTTGTTTGTTTTTAATTCTGTTCTAAGATAAATGAATACAAGCTAAAATCTGGGAAAGTTAACTGAATATCTTTCAGTCCAAGGTTGCCAGTTCAACCTGAGAAACCTCTTCAGAATATGAAAACAACACTACTTTTAGATTCTCCTGCTGTTTTTGATGACTATTTAGGCTAGTATGTTTAAATTTTTTACTGTGTTTGCATGGTACAATTTACTGATGTAAAAAAAAAGAAAAGAAAGAAAGAGGGCTCTCTTTCACTTGCTATCCAACTTCTGTTTATTTCAGTCTTCTGTTTGTTGGTTTCTCAATATTAATTAATTAATTAAAATAAAGATTTGTGGTGCTGAATGTCCAGGTACTTTCCTATCAGCTTTTTTAGATTTCAGAAACTTGTGGTAGTGAGGGAGGATGATAACAATTCTCCATTCAAATATGTTGAATACTATGTCTACTGTTGACATTTTTGTAAAAAGGAAAGAAACTTGGAGTATGTTCTCTGTTTCTTCAGCAACACTAAAGCCTCTGGAAGAGGTTCTTCTCTTGTGGGCCTCAAGGTGGTATAATGACTTTTCTGAAACTCACAGGCCTACATTTTTTTTTCTCCACTAAGCTCATACAACTTTGCCTTTTGCCTTGGGTTTAAGAACTTTGCCTACCATGAAGTCTCTTAATTTGGTCTACTCTGGGTGCCTCCATGAGCATCTTTGGAACCAAGCAAATTCAGGATGTCTTAGACTCTAAGATGTCTAAGACCGTGTGGCTCTTTACTCTTTACTCTTTACTCTGTTGTACTTTTTGTCATTAAAAAGAGAGAGAGAGAGAGAATTTACTCTGGCCCATTTAGTTGCAGGTTTTTCAGCTGAAGGTTTTTAGCAAAATTGTTCTGCTATGATATAGTCAAAGCCAAGAGCTTTTCCTATAGGCCTATCTGATGAAAAATCCCAGAGGGAGATTCTATAATAAGAAGACTACTATGCACGTTTTTTGAATGTGAAGAAAAGACACACTACTATGTGTTCAGCAGGAAGGGTAGTAACAATGATATGAACTAAAATTTATTGATCACATAGTAGACACCATGCCCTTACTATTTGCTTTAAATATATTATTTCTACATTATAGATATTTCTGTGAGGTAATTATTATTATTATCTTTATTTGACAGTCAATTAGGTGCAAGATCACTGGGTTTAATTACCTGGCCAAGGTCACACAGTAACTTTGAAAGGATGGCAGCCCTGAATCTATATTTCTCTGACCGTTTCCATAGAATCACATTGCCATTGTCTAATTGTTATTAATTCTGCTATTAAAGCTTTACTCTGACCCTGAAAAATGTACCCTAGTTACTTAATCTTCGAGAGTCTATGGTATATTTCCTGTAAAATTGAAATAATAATCTTATCCTTGTCAATCAACACAAGTGAAGAGAAAATAAAGTCATGTATATAAATAGCTCTGTAAATTATACATCACTATTAATAAACATCTTAGTAGTATTATACTATTTTGAAAAACAATTATAATTATTTCTTAACTGATTGTGGAGTGAAATGAATGGAGGCTATGAATAAGCCCAAACAAATCATATTTAGTTCAAACTGGGTTAAAATTGGGTATAAAAGTTATTTAACATAGATTTATTTAATTAAAATTAAATCCTGCATTTGAAAACACATTTGCAGAAAACATTTTTACAGATATTACCTCAAAATGTAAAATTTAAAAGAAATATAATAGTTAAGGAGCACTACAAGGACAAAAATTATGAGCAAGGACAAAAATTACCCTCACTGTGCTAAAATAGACCATTTTTCTACAGACAGGAACATTTTCTACAATGGAATTCTAATTTTTCTGCATTACAATTGGATCTGGATTAACCAGGTTTAATCCAAGTCTCTTTCTCATCCTTTCTTCACTCAAATGTCCAACATCTCTGACAGATCCAATTTACAACCACAAGTTCTGTGCCACTTGCCCCTCACCCCACCCTAGTTCCTCAATCACTATCAAGAAAAGGAAGTGAGCATTGTTCCAGGGCATTGCAAGCCTGATAAAACTACATAATAACCAATGTGGCAGAGTACATTGTCCTCATTTCAACATGTCAACATGTTTTTTTCTCCCCTCTGCCCCATAACTCAATCTGCACATCAGAGGTGAAGCTACATTTCAACATCTTTGAGGGATTATTTGCCTATAATTGAACAACTTGTTTACTCTCTCTCTTTGTCTTTCTTTCTCTCTTCCTCTCCCTCCATTCTTCTTGATGATAGATAGATAGATAGATACATAGATACATAGATACATAGATAGATAGAGAAAGGGATTCAACACACACACACACACACACACACACACACACACACACACACAGAGTCATCCCACCCTGGCTATAATAATATGTGCTTGACTTCCAATCCTAACTTTCCTGTTGCTTGAGCCTAGTTAGTTTCAAAATAATTTTCTTTTCAACCTCACCTGGCACAGAACACTAACAATAGGACAATGATGGGTAAAGGGAACATGAAGAATGGATACTTATAGTCAGAGAGAGACATGAGGCTTTATGTTACATTAAAAAAAGAGGTTATGAGGCCAAACTCCTTTCTAGATTCCTACCCCTCACCACTGCCACAATCATACTACGCCTCTGAAAGAGGGTCTGAATATAGTAAAGATGAGCTAATAAGACTATATAACTGCATAGAAAAAACTGAAACTCTACCTTCAGTAGCCCACCGGATTGCCCTCTCTAGCATATTGATATTTCTGTTTACAATGCTTCTGCTCCTATAAGTGACCATAGACTCTTACGTTTGATATCTAAGGCAGATTTGTTGTTAACAAATTCTACATATTTCACAAAGAACAAGTTATGTATTGTTAGAAACAATATGCTAATCCTTTAGTGTTTGTAACAGCTTAGTGATGAAATGTTTGTAAAGTATACAAAGAGAGAACTTGACTGCAACTGAAATTTGTGAGTCAAGGACAGGGTCACGCATTCTAGTGAGACACACTTTAACAGCCTATATGAAAAAAAAGGGATAGAAATTCAAAAGATGCACAGGTTGTCTCAAGTCTTATGAGGCAGTTGGAATTTCTGCTTATGCACTATAGGAAAATGCTATGTATAAAAAATATAATAAAGTAAGCAACCTGTATGTCATCTTAAATAAGTCATTATCAATCACTATGCAGGAAAAAACTCTTGTTTTCAAAACATCTCAATCCAAAGTTATCCTTATTATTATTTTTTAATGAAGGCACAATACATGTATTTTTCAAGTTAGAAAGAGAAGTAGATGAATTTCATAGTTTAAAATAATGTCTCATTTTGCTATTTTAGCTTCTTTGGAACCACAGCAAAAGTCCAAATGAAGCTTAATTATTTTATTTAAAATATTGTTTTTAACCAAACAAGACTATTGAGAATAGTAACAAAATTGAATACTTGAAATAGTATGATCCATTTTCCTAAATGTCACTTGATTATATTGTATTAAATGATGAGTAATTTATGATGCTAAATTTTAATGTTTTGATGTTTAAACTTTTAATTTTTTAAAAGGATTTATGTATGTATGTATGTATATATGTATGTATGTATTTTTGAGAGAGAGAGAGAGCACATGCAGGCAGGAAAAGGGCAGAGAGGGAGAGAGAATCCCAAGCAGGCTTTGTGCTCAGTGGGAAGCCCAACATGGGGCTCCATCTCATGACCCTGAGATCATGACTTGAGCCGAAATCAAGAGTTGGACTCTTAACCAACTGAGTCACACAGGTTCCCCTAAACTTTTAATGTTTAAATGTTAAATATATGGATTTTTAATGAAAGTAATTTGGTCTTAATAATCAAATTCTGAAAATTAAGTCATTAAGTCTCTACATGATAATGAGGACCTAAAAAATCTATTGAATAATGAGTGAATCACAGAAACCATCCCTTAAACTGTATGCTGGTACTTGATTTCAAATCCTAAGTTTTTCAAAGATATATATATTTTTTTCATGAATCTAAAACAGAAATAAACAGACACAGACTCATGCTTGGAGTCCAATAATTAAGTCAAGTTATAAAGTCTAAGGTGGCCGTATCCTAAAGCAAGGTGGGCATGACTTGGCATATATCTACACATTTAGTTTGCATTTTGAATACCTGAATGGTATGTGATGGAGAACCCTGGAAAATTTTGAGCAAAAGAGTGATATAAATATGTTAAAAAAATTACTCTGGCAGTGAAAGTTTTCTACAGGAGTCAGGGGAAACTTTTACAAGACTACTAAAATAATCCAGTAAGGCAAGGTAGTGGGGAAAAGATGAGAGGATTTATTAAGAGGCTTTTTGATAATTGGAGTCTATAGAATTTGCTGATGATTTAATCCAATGCAAAGTTAGAGGAGGAGAAAGAATCCTATGGTGAATCATAGATCAGGTAAGTAGAAGTGAAATCCTTCCCAAGATAAAACCAAGGGAGGAGGGACAAGTTTTCTGAGAAGATGACAAATCTTTTTTTGGGCACTATATATGATTGAAGGGACTGTGGAATATCTTGTAGAGCTGCCTATTGACAAGACAGAAGTTTAGACATGGATGTAGAATTGAGGTCAGAGTTGTTCATCATTTCCTTATAGGGAATCATTAAAGTGATACCTGTAATACATTAATAAATGAACTCATACACATAAAGCTGGAATAATGACTGGGACATGGAAACAACTCCATAAATGTTACCTACTATTACAATCTCTAAGAGTTTTTCAAGTGAGAAGAAAAGTGAGACAGACCTTAGAAAAAGGTTTGTCCTCTGAAAGTCATGTTATAAAATCGACACATAGTAAATGAGGACTGAGATATGAAAAGTCATTGCAGTGAAAAATGGTTCCCAGAAGGCTTGACTAGAGTTACTAATGCAGCTATCAGGATTGCCTGGAACAGTTGCCATTGCTAGGTCCTTCTAATAATTTATACATATTTTCTAATTATTTATTTTCTGCATCATGGCAGATAAAAAAAAAATTCAAAGCAAAGAAATTCCCAAATGTTAGAATAATGTGTTTCCAGTTTTTCCTTTTGGCTGTTTAATAGGTAATATGTATTGATTACATGAGCTACATCTACTGCATATTTTTATTCCTCACAGAACCTATCACAACATTTTGGATATAGTATACTGTTTTTTTTCAATGTTTATTTATTTATTGAGAGAGAGAGAGAGAGAGAGAGAGAGAGAGAGAGAGAGAATCCCAAGCAGTATCAGCACAGAGCCGAATGCAGGGCTCCATCTTGATCCCATGAACTGTGAGATCATGACCTAAGCCAGAATGAAGAGATTAACTTACAGAGCCACCAAAGCGTCCTAGACATAGTATAATTTAAATAAATTAGTTGTGTATGGATGACTAAATGAACACTTACTGTGCCACTTGTTAAGTTGTAAAATGATATTTCTCCTTACCATTGCCTGAATATACCATTGCCTGCTTGGTTGAATAACAGTGAAGAATTAGTATAGAGACAGTACAAGCAAAGGAGAGAGAAGAAATTTAGATATTTAGGTTGAGGGGAGTCAGGTTTGGGGGATCAGGTAAACTCCGGTCTGAGGTCTGAAGGCCAAGTAACATTACTAAAGGAGTCAAGGTCACAAGCCCAGAGACCCAGTTCTAAGGGTACCAGGGCTATGAGTAAACATAGAATCTATTTTCAGGCTTATGTTTAATACTGTAGCCAGACTTTCCTGAATTAAAGATTTATCTGTTTTTGCTTTGGAGTATGTGCTATTGATAGCCCCCTGAGAATAAAATTCCCCATATTTAAAGTATCTACAATCTCATAAAAAGATTGCAGCTTTCATACTAAGTACCTGCATGGCACCATGGAAAGCAAGATTTTTTTGGTAAAATGGTCAATAATGCTTTTTTATATATGAGATATTTTGAGGAAAAAAAACATGACACACGCAAGGCACAATTTTTCCCACTTGATAACAGTATGGGGGCCACTCCTACCCTCTTCTTTACTAAATGATATCAGTCGTAAGATGTCATTACTTCTTGGTTGCTAAAATGTTACTACTTGAACATACATGAGAAGTGGTTATGAGGAAACAGTTTTCTGCATCGTGAATTAATCTGTAGTTTCACACTTACTTGGTGTTAGTTGTGTGCCAGCCTCTATGGAACTGAGTTTCAGGAGGGCTGGGATTTTACCCCCTAGGCATTGAAGATTTAGCTGTGAATTACATCAATGCAAACATGGCATTCCTACCACTAAGCATGCATTGTAGGCATGCTCAATGAACTTTTAAGTCAATGAATGGTGATACTGAAGTGAATATAATTCTTACTCTGAACAGCAGGGGAGGACATCTAAGTCCTGGAGCAGCATACACATTGGAGGGACTCTGTGATTGTTCTTGTGTTACCCTGTACGGTGTTTGCTGGCTTCTAGTGCTAGGAGTGTCCAGACAGTTCCCACCTATTTTTTGGCTTGCACATGTGTAGGATGAGTAAATATAGAAAGGCTGTACTCTGCCTGGGGTGTTTATTCTGATGGCACCCTTCTTATCCTCCAACTACTACCTTTTCTTTTTTTTCTCTTTAGTCCCTGCTTAGGCTGAGCTGAAAGCCTCCTTCTGAATGTAGAACAGGGACTCTGAGCAAAGTTAAGAAAGCCATGTGAGGGCTACAGACTAAAATGTGACATTTGCAGCAGCAATGGACATCACCAGTGCAGAATTGAGTGCACACCAGAATTTTACTGAATTAGAATATGCATTTTAACAGATCCCCAGGTGATTCCAATGAACATTAAAGTTTGAGAAACAGCATCTCAGGGTCTCTGGAAGATGAGGTTTATGTTCATATAAGTCATTCCCTGGGTCTGGGAATGGGGAACCAAATGGAATATATTAGGTATGTCTCTATTTTACAGTCTTAGAATAAGAGAAGTAGCTCAGTAATCATGTGATCTGACTTCTGAATTTAAACTGGGATCCATGCAGGCTTCAATACAAACTGTCATAACAAAATGAAAGACACAAGTTCTATTTTTTTAATGAAATATTTTAAATTGAGAAGCTCTTGGACCAGTTGGAATGGAGCATAACTTGATTTGCTTTATTAATTTAAACCCTCAAAATTAGAAGTTGGCTGAAGGAGAGATATCAAATATTAAAGAGTTTCTGAGGCAGGAATATGGGGGAATTTTCCACGTCCCAGAGAATACCTCGGTGTTCTGAGATGTGGGCTAATTGCATGCCCAGGGCCCTCCACTGCACTGCTGCACTGTATATGTGCATTTTCAGCCTCATCACTTGTCACAAGCTACCACATATTCTGCATTTCAGCCTGCATTTCAGGTTTCTGAAAATAATACAAAACAGAACAAGACAAAGTTCTCTTTCATGCCTCTGTGCTTTGAAGCTACATGATTTAAATGATCAGAATAGGTTCTATGTCCTCCCCCTGAAAAAAAATTTATCTGGTGATGTCTTACACTTGTGCCAAAACTCAAACGATATGATGCATATGGAAGGACTGCGTGGGTTCTGAAGAGCCACCCCATGTCAGGATGCTTGATTTGGGGGGGATTTGTTGTTGTGATCATTGCTAAACTTCTTAATAATTGTAATTATTAGTAGCACCACTACTATTGCTGTTATTACTACTGAAGCTTCTGTTGTATTAACAATGAGCAGCTGAGTGATATGCTAATAGAGCAAGTGCCTTGGAGCAGGCCTTCCAGCTCCTGGCTATGAAAATCTGAAGAAGTCATTTGATCTCTATACAACTTATTTCCCCATCTCCACAAGGAAATTGGCAGTGGCCTACCACGTAGATTTTACTTCAGTTTGGGTGTTCTCCGAGAGTAAGAGTTGGTTCCAGTGGAAGTAGTTGATCTTAGGGGGAGTGTAAGGAGCCCCAAAGGGAAGTGGGGAAGTGATACAGGGGAGGGAGGACTGCTGACGAGGATCACATTATTAAGCCAGTGGCCAACGGCAGCTTAGACCTACAGAGAATTGTTTGACAATGGGATGGTGGCAACAGAGGTAGGAGTGATGTGGCCAACCAGCTGGGAAATGCAGGCAGCCTCTAGAAGCTGGAAAAGGCAAGGCAAGAATACTTCCCTTGAGCTTCCAGAAGGAATGAAGTCCAGCTGACACATGCTGTCTAGCCCAATGAAACCTGTTTTGGACTTCTGAACTCCAGAACTCTTGCTTTAAGATACTAAGTTAGGTGTAATTTATTACAGCAGTAAGAGGAACTAGTACACATTTTGTGAGAGAAGTGTACCTGGTAGTCATTCCCCCTGAAGGACAGAGAGCCAAGGTATTTATATACCATCTTGTAAGTTTTTTCAGGTAAGAGCTACTTCTTGTAGTCTTTATTCCTTTCAAATAAGGAGAGAGAAGTACCTTTCGCTGTTGCGGAATAAAGGCCTCAGGCATAGCGGTGCAGAAAATGGCAGCTGGAAGTTAGCTGAGAAAGGGTGAAGAACAACGCCGAGCAGCTGATGCAAGCATTAAGTGCGATTATGTAAGCAAAAACATGCTTGGTGTCCCATAAAATGAGTGCATGATAAATGTTACCTTCTCCCTCCTCCCTTTCCTATCTGTCAAAACCATACTTTCCCCTAAATCCAGCTCAGATATTACCTTTTTTTCCCCTGAAATCTTCCTACATAGCAGGAACAGTTTATTTTGGTGTATTATATGCATACCACTGGAATACTACTATAATTTATTTTTATTATTTATTTACATATTTATTATTGCTACTGAATTATTAATTCTTGAGAGCAAAGACCATGTTTAATTCATTCAAAAATCCCAGTGTGTGTGAAAATTCAGGCCCACAAGAAACATTTGTTGAATGAACAAATCTTTATTTTCAAAACTCTGTTCCCATCTCACATAGAGGTTCCATTTTACAATTATTTCACACCTTGTACTCTATCATCTAGGTTCCTGTATCATATTTCAGAGGATTCTAGATCCTTGTCTTGTTTTTACATCAGCAAGTTCACCAAGAACTCTCCCCCAAGACAGAGTACTTTGATGCCCCACATTGTCACCCCCATTAAGGAGTCATTTTCATTCATCTCACTACACTTCTGTCACTGAGAATTTACACTGGATAACAGAAACTAAAATAATCTAATAAGTGCTTGGGAAACATTTTTTTTAATCCTAAACATCTGTAAAACTAAGGAGGCTCTCCACGAGATATATTTTTATTTATTAAGTAGAGAAAATACTGAGTTGCTCTAGCAGTCAAGCTGGCAGAATGCAAGAAGGTATATACTTTATTCTTCTTTGTTTCCACAACATTTATAACCTCTACAAAGCAGAGAACAGCTGTTACACTGGCAATCTGCAGTATATTTTGGGCAAGTAGGGCAGCAGGGTGACTAATGTGCACTGTAATGGCATTATAAGTGACTCACTAGAGTGCAATTATCAATATAGTTGCCACATGCTTGGTTTATGATTAGGTTAATTGGTTCATCAGCTGATTTCACTCTGTGTCTTCCTCTGGTACACTCAACACTCTATTCTCTTGCTTGGGAACCTAGGCATAGGCTTCACTTGAGGTTGTCCCTTTGTTAAATTTCACATGTCACCTTTGTTGCATGTTGCTATTTTCCCTGGGTCCTGTTTGACCCCACAGACCAATTTTCAAATGGCACCACAGTGCAAAAGTCAATCAATGCCGAATTCCCAAGGCATCATGCATCTTAGCAACCAGGAGTCTCTCAAGGGAGCATGCTACTCTTCTTTATTGCTTTTCCAGCACTTGTTATTCATGGTCATCAGGACACACAGGGAGGAGATGGTGTTAATTCTTCACATAGAATAGGCATCTCATAGGCAACTCATGGGCCCCTTAATTTGCAAATGACCAGAGGAGAATACTTTGGGGAGTAGTTCTTGAACTGTGGCCTAATATTAGAGAGGCAATCAAGGCACTACCGTCAAGTTCTATTTCTTTAATCCCTGTATTTATTTGGAAGCAAAGCTGAATTTTCTCCTCTTTTTAGTATGACTCTGATCATTTCCCACCCCTACCCAAAAGTTCTTAATGTGGGCGCCTGGGTGGCTCAGTCAGTTAAGCGTCTGACTCAAGCTCAGGTCATGATTTCATGGTTTGTGAGTTCAAGCCCCACAAACCTTGGGCTCTGTGCTGACAGCTCTGAGCCTGGAGTCTACTTTGGATTCTGTGTCTCCCTCTCTCTCTGCCCCTCCCCCACTTCCTCTGTCTCTCTCTCTCTCTCTCTCTTAAAAATCAATAAATATTTTAAAAAATTTAAAAAGTCCTTAATGAATTCCTAATTGTTTCAGACAGAATTTTAATTTTCCTAACATAGCAATCATAGTGGACAGACTCTAGGGTGTCTCCACTTATCCCCATCTCTGTGTATGCCTTGAAAGTGGGCAGAGTCTGTAACTTGCTCTTAACCAATAGTATCCAGCAAAGGTGATGGTATATATTTCCATGATTATGTTATATTCTGTTAGTGTAATACTCTAAAGACTCCTTTTGGTGCCTTGGTGAAGTTAAGTAGCCATAACAGGGCAATCTACGTGGCAAGAAACTGTAGTGGGTATGTACAAACTAGGGCAGCAGCTGGGAGCTGAGGGTGGCTTCTAGCCAACAGCCAGCAAAAGAAACTGAGGCTCAGTCCCACAGTTTCAAGAAACTAAACTGTGCCAACAACTCTTTGAGCAGGAGATGGGATATTCCCCAGCTGAGCCTCCAGATGAGAATATAGCTAACCCACACATTGATTGTAGCCTGTGGGGCCATAAACAAAGCATTCAGTTAAGTTGTGCCCAGATTCCTGATTCACAGAAATTTTGAGGTAAATAATGTGTGTTGTTTTAAGCACTAAAGTTGTGGTAATTTATTACACAGCCATTGAAAACTAATAAAAAAAAGGCTGTATAATTTAGTTATCTTTTTAGCTTCTTATATTCACGCATGTGTTGTAAATCGCTGTTATACAAGATATTCTCTAAGTAGTCAGGATTCTTATCTACAAAATACAGATATTAAGTAACTCACTGGTGTACAATTATATTCACAGTAATGGGGGATAATGCTACTTGAAAAGTTTTTGTAAGTATTAAATTATACGACACATGGAAGCACTTACTGCAAATTTTGGAACATTGTAGACATTCAGTAAATATTAAGTTCTCTTCTTTTTTACTTTCCTTCCTTTTTCAAATAATTATTTTGGCTCCCAGTCTCTATGCCTTTAATTTTCCTGTTCTTTCTTTCAAGAATGCCCTTCACACTCATCTCCATAAGTAGCCACTTCTTTAAACTTTAGCTCAGATTTAACTTCTGTGTAGAGCATTTTTTCCTCACAAGAATCTTAATCTCACTCTGTCTCCTTTCATGACTTAAAAATATAATAACAGCTGTGATTGAGGTATAAAGTGGCTTATAATTATGTTTCTCTAGGAGAGAAGACATGTCTATGTAAACAGCTGAGTGTCTGTCATATTTACACTGTCAGTCTTTGCGAACTTCCTCCCTGGTCTCATCTGTGTCAAGCTCCATCACTAGTGTCCAGTGCAGGCCAGACATTGGGAACTGATACTGAAGATCTGAAACTTCTGTTACATGCTTGTTCTGTTTCCTCCAGATGCACAACCTCCACTGTACAGGTCTTGCTTTTCTTTGTAAGCATCTCACCTTTTTTTGTTGCTGTTTACTTTGTCACAACATTACAGTAGGAATGGATAAAGAGATCTGAGGTATTTAGCCATTTGATTTTTTTTTTTTTAGTTTATTTATTTATTTTGAGAGAGAGAGAGAGAGCGAGAAAGAGAGAGAGAGAGAGAGAATGAGCAGGGGAGGTACAGAGGGAGAGAAAGAGAGAATCCGAAGCAGACTCCATCCTGTTAGTGTGGAGCCCATCACAGGGCTTGATCTCATGAACTGTGAGATCATGAACTGAGCCAAAATCAAGAGTTGGACGCTTAACCTACTGAGCCACCCAAGCGTCCCTTTAGCATTTGATTTAAAAAAATTTTTTTTTTAACGTTTATTTGTTTTTTGAGACAGAGAGAGATAGAGCATGAACGGGGGAGGGACAGAGAGAGAGGGAGACACAGAATCGGAAGCAGGCTCCAGGCTCTGAGCCATCAGCCCAGAGCCTGACGCGGGGCTCGAACTCATGGACTGTGAGATCGTGACCTGAGCTGAAGTCGGAGGCTTAACCGACTGAGCCACCCAGGCGCCCCTAGCATTTGATTTTTAAAAGGAAATAGGAGGATAGAGACTATACTAAGCAGAATTGTTAACTGGTGAGGTAAAAGGTGGAGTATATTTTTATTGTTGTTATTCAATTTACAATATTCCATCTGGGTACAGTCATGCATTCCATAGACCTTCTCATGATTATACTTTATATTTCTTTCTTTCATATGATTTACATGAGTTTCTTCATCCATAAAAGAGGCAAAGTTGAGCCTGGAAGAAAAAGAAGACAAAAATAGCATTTGTGGAATAAAAATGCCCCATTGAATGGCAGTAGAAATACCACTTATTGGGGCACCTGGGTCGCTCGGTCAGTTAAGCGTCCAACTTCAGCTCAGGTCATGATTTCACGGTTCATGAGTTCAGAGCCCTGCTCTGTCAGCCCAGAGCCTGGAACCTGCTTTGGATTCTGTGTCCCCCTATCTCTCTGCACCACCCCTGCTTGCGCTCTGTCTCCCTCTGTCTTTCAAAAATGAATGAATTAAAAAAAATTTTTTTAAAGGAAAAAAGAAGTACCACTTACTTAACGCTCATAAAATGTCTTTTTTCCTCCCTGTAGTTGTTGCCTTTGGAGCTTGATATGGCATTGGCATCTAAAATGATCATTATCAAACATTTTTCTCTTCATCCCTCAAATGTATACAGCTGTAAGTTTTTCATGAGGGTTCTATAATGTAGTTGAGAAAGTAGTAGTTACATTAAGACAGATTAGCTTTGGAGAGAAAATAAATGCCTCTATTTTTTTTTTAATTCACTAACTTTTTTAGGATCATATTTTATTTTCTTTAGATAATTTCCCTTTTGGTACAACCCGTTGTATATTGGCTGAGTGTAGTTTTTCCATAAATTCTGCACATGCATATATTCTAAAATGAGTGGCTGTCTAGCAGTGACAGGTGGGAAGATGTTCTACTGTGTGTTCAGTTGTTCCCAGGGGCTTTCTGGGCTGTTGCCATGATTCTGTAGCCTGCAATCTAGTTATTTATCTCCTCTTCCTTTGTAAGTGTACAAATAACTCGATCACAATTTTTTTTTTAAGTAAGTGTTATAACTGAAGTTTGAGGGCTGAATCTTTGACTTGTCTGGTTATATTAGTATCACAGAATATGAACACACTTGAACTATTAAATAAAAAAGGAAATAAAATAAGGTTCAGTCTTACTCAAAGTAATATAAGATCTAGTCTAGCTAAACTTCTAAGTATATTATTCTTCTGGCAGTTAGCTTGAATTTATAGGTTGAAATCTACAATAGGAGAAACACACAAGATCCCCTTAGCTATTTCAGAAACAAGACAGTGCTTATTCAATGGAGGCATGGTTTCATTCTGAGTTAATCTTTGGAACATTGGGAACATTTATTTACAATTTAATCCCATCAGAAGTGTTCCACGTAAAAGCACATATAATATGCTGTTATTTAAGAACCCATTTTAACTGAGAGAAAATTTGTTCTGAACAATCAACTGCTGTCAAAGATACCCTTTTGAGTTTCAACTGAAATACCTTGTATTTATCAATATGATTTGTCTTTCTTCCACACTTTGTCCCATATTTGCCACTATTGTCTGTCAGTACAATTTGCCACTATTGCTGTGAGGTTAAATAACTAGAATGCATCCATAATGCCAAAAGTTTTGTATACACCATCCTATTAAATACTAGAAGTTTTGTTCAGATCCCTAAGAGTTACTATGAAAAAGACATTCACAGGACTACTATCTTGTAAAGCCTAAATATGCAAGACAAATCCACAATCCATAAGACCACACTGAGAAGGATATTTTGGAGAATGGGAAAGTGGAAATATTTGGCTGCCTATCTCTTCTGAAACTTCTTCAGACTGCCTTTAAATATTTGAACATCTGAAGATAAGGATTGTGTTTATTTCATATATCTCAAATGAGTTAGGTCAGTGGAAAAAAGGAGGTGATTTTTACTGTATTAGCAGATTTCTTGTAGTGTGGGCATCATTAAGCATGCCAAGTAGAATCTGGGAAAAGATGTCACAGATGGGACTCAAGTACTAGAGAACCATTAAAGCTCCTTAAAAACTTATGATTCCATCGTTAGAATTCTTTAAGGACCAAGCCTCCAGTTTCCCAAACTCTGATCTGGTTACTGAATGGTTTCAGGTTGCCTTTCTTTTTCTATCTGTGACTTTTTCTTTTTTAACTTTTTATCATTCTTTATCAATAATCAATATTATAATATATTAGAATGTCTATGTGGAGAGAATCAGTGATGTCCAAAGGGATAAGAAAATACTATGTTATGACACACCATTGATTGGATCTATTTTTGTGGTTTTTTTTTTAAATTTTTTTAACATTTATTTATTTTTGAGACAGGGAGAGACAGCATGAACGGGGGAGGGTCAGAAAGAGAGGGAGACACAAATCTGAAACAGGCTCCAGGCTCTGAGCTGTCAGCACAGAGCCTGACGCAGGGCTCGAACTCGCGGACCGCGAGATCATGACGTGAGCCGAAGTCGGATGCTTAACCGACTGAGCCACCCAGGCGCCCTGATTGGATCTATTTTTGAATAAAAGCTATTCACTATCAATAACCTAAGAAAATAAGCATATAATCCAACATGGAAGATGGGTGATATTTCATTTATTTTTAAGAATTGCACTTTTCCTTTGATGAATATCTGTGTTTTCCCTGCTCATAATCCTTATTATTAATTAATTAATTTATTTATTTTTGACATTTAATTTCTGAATAGGTATAAGAAGGTGATTTTAATGACTTTTAAAATCAGATATGATTGATCTGTTTATTATAAATAGAGAAGAAAAATTTAATTAAAGGTATATTAGTGTTCTACAGAGTAACAGAAGCAATAAGATGTATATAAGGAGAGAGAAAAAGAGACAGAGATTTATTTAAGGAATTGGCTCATGTGATTATGGACCCTGGTAGATCCCAAATCTGCAGTGTCGGCTGGGAGTCTGGAGACCCAGGGAAGAGATGATGTGGCACTTCAGGTCCAAAGACCATCTGCGAGGGAATTCTTCTTGCTAGAGGGAGGTCAGACGATGGTTATATTTAGGGCTTTAACTGATTGGATGAGGCCCACCCATTTTGTGGAGAGCAGTATGCTTTACTCAAGCCCACTGATTTAAATGTTAATCTCATCTCAAAATATCCTCCAGAAACATACGGTATAATGTTTGAGCAAACATCTGGGTACTGTTGTCTAGCCAAATTGACCCATGAAGTTAACCATAACTATGGGAATATATCCACTAAGGTCCTCCACAATTTGAATTTCTTTGTCAGGAAAATGATTCTTCAGGATATTTCTTCTTTCCTTTCTCCAGACTGTGTCAGTTGTAATGTTATACATCATATTATTAGCATAAAGGAACCTGTAATTCAGGGTTTTGTTTTATGAAAGTTCCACTACCTTGTCACTTTTTTTTTTTTTAAGTTCACCTTCACATTGCAATTACTGGATAAGAACTTGCCAGATCTGTGAGAAACAAACCTAACTTTTGTACTTACCTAGGTACTTTCAACTACTTTATGTAAGTAGTTGGGTTTTTCAGACTGTGCTCTTCAAAGTGTGGTCTGTGGATCATTGACTTTGAGTAGCACTGTTTTGGACCTCTCGTGGTGCCATTAAGAGTGAAGATTTTAAGCCTTGGCATCTAATTGTTTCTATTTGTTGGTTTGATTATATGAAGTTTCTGAAATCCTATCTCATACAGCTAAATATTTGTAAATTCATTATTTACAGGTCACATTCTAATATCATCATTTAATTAGACTGATTTGGAACCTTGTAAGGATGCTAAGAAATATGTTATTTTCAAC
Source organism: Panthera leo (assembly GCF_018350215.1). Lineage (NCBI taxonomy): Eukaryota > Metazoa > Chordata > Mammalia > Carnivora > Felidae > Panthera > Panthera leo. The sequence continues at coordinate 56,549,384 of NC_056687.1, forward strand.
ATTTAATCACTAGAAAATATCTGACAATTATTCTAATTGGTTACTGGATAAATGGTCACTTTGGTAGATATTAGTAAGCCTCTTACTTATCAGTGTGTCTTATTTGGGAGAAAATAATTTTCAAGTGTATATTTTGACATTATGTGGGAATCAATGATTTTATTTTTTTAATTCATAAATACTTCTCTACTTACCTCTGTGAGACATTATTCAGAAGTTAAAAGATGGACACAACATGCAAAACAAAAAATAAATTAAAATGGTGTATTCCTTTTCTCATTTAAAATATTCATGCCAGCATCTTCCTTTGGGTGGGAACATAAATTTGTAAATTCTGGACCTCCTTTCCCACATCATTACAAATATATTTAAAGGATTTGTTTAATTAATGATTTATTCTTAAGTAATTATTTCCTAATATTATTCAGTTCAACAACTTGCCTAGTTGTGAATAGTGGCTCATCTATCCCCTTCCTCAGATATAGTAGGATAAATTGTCTAATATTTATAATATGTTTATATTATTTTATAGATAATGGTATGCTCCTGTGGTGTTTTTAACATAATCCTCACAACAATATGACAAAATCTGATTATTACTTTTTTATAAAGGCTAAAATTAAAGCGTAGACAACTAGGTTGAACACTGCTGAGGAAGTATTAAAATACACATTTTAATGTCAATTAAATTGGCATTGACATTCAGGGACATATCTGGGTGATTCCACAGCTTGTGAGTCTGTGAATGCTCTTGATGCCTTTATCCATAGAATATTGAATGTGGCCATCTAAAGGATCAATGAATCCAAAGAAGCCTCACTTTGAGTAATAATCTTTGTCTTCTAAATCTTGGCTAAAATGGAAAACCTTGAATAACTCCGTACATAAGAGCCACATCCAAGAAAACATATTAGGTTGTCTAAAAACAAGAAAAGTATCACATTATGACAGTCAACTACATCCTGAAGCAAACGGTCTCATGATAATTTTGCCATACGTTTTCATTTAATAATACTTTTTAACGTAATTATGTTGCCTAATTGTGTATTCTATCCACATTTATACTACCAGAATTACCTATATAATGCCTTAATGTTTTTTTCTAACATAGAAAAATAATGGTATTTTACTATTTGCTTGACTTAGAATTCAAATGCTCTATTTTTCCTCTATTAAATACAGAAAAAGTTCAGGAAGAAGAGAAAAATAAGAAATGTAGGTACTTAACTTCCTTGAGGCTACACAGTCTCAAGAAATCCTATTTGGAAAATATGTAAATAATAGCATTGTTGAGGATTGCCTCATGAATGTTAACTTCTCTGAACCTCTAGATTAAGACTTTATCTACCTAAGTAGCCACAGAAGGATGCAAGCCTGAGAAAGAAAGAGAGGGAAAGAGACAGAGATGCAGACAGAGACAGAGAGAGACAAAGACAGAGGGAGGGAGAGAGGTAGATTGAGATCATGCCACCCATTTGATCTGTAGTGCTGGCTATGTATTGTGCTGAACTCAGGTGGGTAATGGGGATGTGGGGTGGTGCATAACAACCATTTGGAACAGCCTATTCTACACATTAATCAGTTGTCTTCATGGTTCATAGTGATTGCTAAGAAAAAAGACCTAAATTAAGAGGGTTAATGGGACGAGCCATAGTCTTGTGGCTGTAATTGATATTCATCATCTTTTCCATCACTCAGATTTCACTCACCCAAACCACGTCAATTGATCGAAGTTATTTGCCTGGTGAAGAAATCCAGACTTTTATTGCTGATTCTTGATTGCCTTGACCTTGTCAGATTGCACTGACACAATTGCCCATTTACTTTTATCACTGAAGTGGAAAAAAATGAATCTACTCATTTCTAGAGGTACTCTTCTTTGCCTCTATTATGTAAGAACAATATTAACTTATATGTAAATATATATATTTCTTTTTGATACATATATATCATACATATATTTCATATCTGCATGAAGATATATAGGAATAAGTAAGTATATATGTTCAGTATGCATATCTTATGTGTATAATGATAGATATATATAAGATATACATACTGAATGCACACATACACACACACACACATGCTGAAAACAGAAAGTTTTACTTTGGTCTATTCTTCCCCTATATAAAACTAGTGAACAAGTGTATTTCTCTACTTCCTGAGAGGAGTTTCTCCTGCTGCTGTCCTTAGAGCATCTGTCCACCTACAAGTGAAGTTGAATGAAAGAGCAGTATATTTTATTCACACCAGCATATAAAAATGAACCAAGGCAGAGTTGTATTATTCTCCATTCATTGCTTGAAGATACCTTGCTATTACCCCTACCAACCCCACCACCCCTACCCCTTGAAGCCTTCCTTATGTGTGAGCTGACAGTGGTGTTACAATGTAACAATGGTGGATGACATGGTTGGCTTGGACCAACTATCCACGTGATTTACTTTTGGCTTCTGGACTTGCACAGGTTCCATGACAAATGTATAATTTCTAGCATATGACAGATTGGTGATACTCCTGCTCAACTGTTTGAGTTGGATGATTTGACAATATCACCTCACTGTGAACAGCTCCAGTTTGTCTCCTGATGTTTCAGTCAGGTGCTGAGGTTCTCCTAGGCCTCAGGAACATAACAAGAGCATATTTTCAAGCAACTAGTAAAAAAAAAAACAACTTATACCCAGACTCTAAGAATCTATGCTGCAAATCTCAGGATTTGCTAACAATTCCACAAGGCATCCTTTAGTATGATAAGTACCTCTAGTTCAATTTGACCTATTAAGTTATGTGGTAGGAAAGTTTGACTTCAGCATGATGCTGAGCCCTTTCTTGCTCTGGACTCCGCCTAAATCTGGAAGCCTTCTAAGTTACACAGTTAGAAAGAGTAAGTCCTAAGTATGGTATATGCTAAGTATAAAATCCAAAGAGGTATACCCAGAACTGCTGTTTTAGTGGTAGGGGATACAGAGTGTAATAACATATCCTCTCCCGGGAAAGGACATCCTCATATCTTGAAACCCTTGAAAATTCACTGATATGGTAGGCCCTGAATATTTTGGGGGTGTATCTAGGCATACAGGGTGTCTTTCTAGGCTGTCAAGAGTTCTTGTCTCTCACTGCTTTCCAGGTCCAATTAACATGATATCATCAGTATAGTGAACAAATGTGATGTTCTCCAAACTGTTAGGACAACTGAGGTCCTTGCAGATCATATGTCACAGAGAGCAAGAAATTTAATATGTCCCTGGGACAAGACAGTAAACTGTGAACTCCCTTGTAAAAACAAACTCTTTTACTCTCCCTCTTTACTTATCAAGGTAGGAAGGAATGCACTTGCCATATCAGCAGTTACACACCAAGTTCCCGTGCTATATTGATCTGCTTCAGATGATATCACATCTTGCACAGTAACTGTTATTGAGGCTACTGTTTATTAAGTCTGTGGTCTACCCTTGCCTTCTGTGATCTATCTGGTTTTGCCACACAGAGAAACATGGCAGATGTTGGGAATCTTAACCCTCACACACATTAATTCTTTGAGGGGGAAGTGACCTGTGAAATTTACCCAAAATAGAATATTGATTGTGATTTGTGATTTTAGATGGGACGAGCATTTTACTCAGCCCTTCCTACGATAATGATTCTTACTCCAGAAGTCAGAGAAGGCTTTTTGAGGAAATGGCTACAGAGTGAATCCACAAACCTACTGGGCTGCCCATGAAAGGAACCTGGGCCAGGGCTCCATTTATAATGGCTTTCATAAACCCCAGTCTTATGGAGGGCTTTGATAGTCTCTCAGGTCTGGATATTGTCCTTTTTACAGTGTAGATCTTCTCTGGTAAATGACTGCAGGTTTTACTGAGGGAAAATATTTCAGGTGTATTCATCATATAAAGTTGTGGTGGGTTATAAGTCCATACCTCAAGGAGACCTGGCCTCCCCTTAAATTGATGGGCTCTGTGTATGACAATCATGTCAGATCAGAAAACAGGGTGAGGGATCCGGTTTTCTCACTGCAGTATATGAAAAAAATTCCTTATCCTCAGCCCCCAAATAATCTGAAACAAATAAACATAAAAACTGAATGTATTGCTTGCAAGGGATAACTGGTCTTGGAAAGCACTGTGTCTCCAAACAATGATTTTATATAGTATTTGAGAAGTATAGAATTCAGGAATCAGCTAACATCCAGCCAAATAAGCATTTAGGGATTTGTTGGGTTTTAGCCGTGGAGGCACAACCACCAGAGCAGCCTCTGTTGATTGTGTGGCTTTAAGAAGCATGGGCTGCTACTGACTGGCTGACTTCAGAGGCATAAGTACTGAAGCAAAGCTGTCACTGATCAGTTGGGATGGGTTTTACTTTTCTATAATAGTAGGTATTCATGGTGATGTTATAACTAGAAGAATCAATATTTTTCCTTAATGAAATTTCAGAATGGAACTTTGTTCTCAAATAGCTGACAACAGCCTTTTGCTTATGACCGCTTGATTTTTTTTTTTCTGGATACATAAGCCAGAATTGTACACTAGTTGTCCATTTATTTTGCCTCTGTGAACACCATTAGCCATGGTCACAGATACCTGTGGCCAAGACAGCCTGGTAATCTTGGTGCCTGGTGTGGTAATTACATCCACTTTGCTTCTGCTCTTCTGTAATCTTCTCATCCTGTTGACACTAGTGTATTCAGTTTTATGGTAGCACTTGTTACTGTCAAAAATGGCCTTTAGAGAATAGTCACTGCTGAGATTCTCAGGGATGCCAGTGACCTCCCTCACCAAAGAATTCCTCCAGGCCTTAATGAAAGGAGTTTGCTTTCGGCTCTCTCAAGGAATATAGTCAGGTGGTAGTTCTCCACACTTGCGTAAATCTCTCTGAACATGTTTACGTTCCTGAGTCTTTTGACCTTTTTCTGAATACTTTGCAAGGGCAGTCCAGAATTTCTACATTATTTATTTTGGCCATTGTTATTTCTAAGCTTTAAGAAGCCCTTACCAGGAGTGTATCATGACAAGCTCCTACCTTGCTAAGTCCCGAATCATAAGCAAGTGATCTCATATCTGTAAATTCTCTCCTATCGGGCTTTATTGTCCTCTCCCATCCTGGTCCAGTACAGTCAACTCTGCTCTCCTTTGTGTTTTGCTAGTTTCTGCAGGTACATTTTAGTCAGTTTCTGCAATTCTTTTGGTAAATAAGCAGAGACTAAATTTTCCCTCTCAAAAAATGCTGAGTAATGGCACCTAGTTATTGAACTGGAGGTAAAGAGAAAAGGCAGGGAAAGGCCTTGGGGAAGATGAACATTGTATTTTAAGACAGCTATCTGAAATAAAGTCCTTACGCAGTCTTTAGGAAAGTTAGACAACTCTAGCAAGAGGGAAAAAGATGATTCTTTGTACCCATAGAGTTTGGCTAATGTAAGAATATGAGGCATGTACACTCAGATGCCTCTATGCAAAGTCTCAATAGCCTCTTCTTTGTGAAGTCCTTGGCTTGAGGGAAGAAATGTTTGACATTGTGAAGGTAGGGGAACTTGAGACATTTAAGAATACAATAGTACGAGTTACAGGTGTGTAAGAAGTTGGATGTGTGAGGAGAAGAGAATATTATTCATGATGGAAATTTTTAGAAATTATAAGAAATAAGTGTTTAAATCATAAAGTAAAAGATGTATTTTAAGAACATGAACAAACAGATGTTCTTTCAAGGAAGAAGGCAGGAAAAAAACACAAAACAAAAACAAACAAACCTTTGTTAGTAGTAAGGACTGAAGAACAAGAAAGATCAGAGTTTGGCCCAGAGGGTCTGGATTGCCTCAACCAGGAGGCAACCTTACGACTTACATATAAAGGGAGAATATAGGATGAGGGACTAAAGTTTTGGAATAAATGATCTAAGTAATATGATAGGGATACATTAAATCATAGAGTCATAAATCCATTATTCAGCCTATTATAGTTAGGAACAGCAAATGTTGGGGTGCCTCAGTTAAGCATCTGACTTCAGCTCAGGTCATGATCTCGTGGTCAGTGAGCTTGAACCCCGCATCGTTGGGCTCTGTGCTGACAGCTCAGAGCCTGGAGCCTGCTTCAGATTCTGTCTCCCTTTCTCTCTGCCCCTCCCCCACTCACACTCTGTCTCTCTCACTCTCAAAAATGAATAAGCATTAAAAAATTTAAAAAAAGAAACAACAAATGTTTATGAAGTCACAAAAATAATTTGTTGTGAATTTTACCACAATGATCTATAATCTAGATGATTGTGTTTATGAAATGAAGTTGAAGGAAATAATGGAAGAATATAATTCAATGAAAAGAGAAAAGCCATATGAGCATATTGGATATTCAATTAATGATCGATACATTTTATTATTTCCATAGATTTTGAAAAGATGTTTATTAAAATTTGACATTTATTCTTGATTAAAACTCACTAAAGTCAGAATCCAATGCTGACAACACACACACACACACACACACACACACACACACACACACACACACACACACCCTAGATACCCAGCATCATGCTTAATAGCAGGGCAGAGGTGAGGGAATAAATAGCAGCATTCTCATCACAGTTAAAAATAAGACAAGAAGAACCTTTGTCACAACTATTATTTACCATCGCTCAAGTGAATCCAAAGAACCCAATCAGGTAGAAGAAAGAAGTAAAAGGCATACAGTTGAAAATCAGACAAAATATTTGTAGATGACATATTTATTTACCTAGAAAAACCCAGAGAGTTAATTAGAGCATTATTATAAGTGTTGAGAAATTTGAGGAAGGTGTGTGGGTATAAGATTATTATTAAAGACACTCTTTCATATTTATAAACAAAAGAAACAGTTTGAAAATCTAACGAAGAAAAGACTGTTAGTATTATATACTTAAAATACCTAGGAATAAAATTAAAATAAATGTGGTAGATCTATGTGAAGGAAATGTTTAAAACACAAAGTGTTTCATGTTTCAAACATACAGAAATAAGCAAAATAATAGATGGATCTCCATACATTCATCTTCCAATCACAGCAATATTGTTTCACATATATTCCTATCCTTATTATTTTGAACCATTCCAAACATGAAATGATTTTACGGATACATGTTTCTGTATGTGTTTCTTAAATCATTAAATATGCAATTGTCCTTTAATTATTCATAATATCCAATTATCCTTCATAAAATCCTATATACACGAATAAAATCATATATATATTAAAAATATATATCTATACATATAGTACAAGTATATTTGTTGAAGAAACCAGAAATTGTACTATTTGTCCTGTGTAGTTTCATACAGTGTAGTTTAACTTATTCCTCTGAGGTCTCTGTTTTTTATAACTTGGATCTACAGCCTTGATCTGATTTGAGTTCAATTTTTTAGCAAGATTATTTTATAGGTAATGTAATGTTCTAACATTGGAAGACACATAATGTCTGGTTGTCTCTATTTTTGTAATGTTAACAGCTGTTCATGTTCAATGACTAGATTCATTCATTTAATAGAAGTTGCAAATGGTGATGTGCTAAGTCTAACATTAATTCTTAATTTACCAGCTGAGATATTTCTATAAAGAGCAACTTTCCTCTTCTCTGTGGCAGAATGTGTATAGGAAAACAAGATAAGTTTACCTTTTTCCCTAATTAGCAGTTTTCAAAAGAATGTATTTTTTTCCGGGGCGCCTGGATGGCTCAGTCGGTTAAGCGGCCGACTTCGGCTCAGGTCATGATCTCGCGGTCCGTGAGTTCGAGCCCCGCGTAGGGCTCTGTGCTGACAGCTCAGAGCCTGGAGCCTGTTTCAGATTCTGTGTCTCCCTCGCTCTGACCCTCCCCCGTTCATGCTCTGTCTCTTTCTGTCTCAAAAATAAATAAACGTTAAAAAAAAAAAAAAGAATGTATTTTTTCCTAGCATCTTCCAATGGGAACAATTAGATCTTATAAAATAATATTTTAGTAGTTAATGGATTTAATAATGTATGATGTATTTTATTTATTGTGGTTATTACTGTTAATATCAATGACAGTCTCTTTATCAGGAAAGATAGAAGTAGAATATCATCTAGTTATTTGTTTCACTGTACATTACAGGTAAAAGTCTCAAATAACACTACCATCAGTGACACCACCATCAACAATGTGATTGCTAAAAACATTTTTTGAATTTCTTCTATCTTTATACTATAATCCCCTGGGATATGCAATCAAATTACAGTGTTCTCTTATGTCACTTGGAATAGATCCTTTGTATTGATATGCCATCAACTGCATACAAAATTATTATCTCTGTTATTTTCAATTTTTGGAGATTTATTTAATAAAAAGGGTAATTTTGTTTTATGACTGTATAAATATTTAGAATTTCCAAAATAAAATCTCTAAAGTAATGCATATTCTAAGAAATTTGAGTTCTCTGTCTCCTTTTTTCTTAAGTTTTTTTTTTTTAAGTTTATTTATTTAAGTAATCTCTACACCCAATGTGGGGCTCAAACTCATATCCCTAAAATCAAGGGTCACATGTTCTTCTAACTAAGCCAGCCAGGTGTCCCAGTTCTCTGTTTGCCTCCTGTACTGAGTGACCGCTGTTATAAATATCAATTTGAAAAAAAAAATGATGGCTTATTATTCCAGTGGCTTTTTGTGTGTTTTCTTTTTAAATTTTTTAAATGTTTATTTTAGAGTGAGAGAAAGAGAGAGAGATAGCATGAATGGGGGAGGGGCAGAGAAAGGGGGACAGAGGATGTGAAGCGGGCTCTGTCCTGATAGCAAGAGAATCTGATGCAAGGCTCAAAGTCATGCACTGTGAGATCACAAACTGAGTTGAAGTCAGACACTGAACTGACTGAGCCACCCATCTGTCCCTCTTCCGTTTGTTTTTATTACAAGCATATGTATATATTTATTTATATTACCCTATTTATCAAATAAATGGCACATATACGTTTCTTAATCTTTCTCTTTTTTTAAATTTAGTAATATATCTTAGATACAATCATACAGATATTGTTTATTAAAACTGCATGGTATGCCACTGTGTGGACATACTATTGTTTATTCATCCAATATCTGAGAAACAGGGTTTTTAAAGAAACCTCTTATAATACATATAGTTGCATGTAGTAGAATAGTATTTTTATTTCTTGTGCTAGAGGCTGAAATTGTATTAATATAGTCTAATTGTTTGGAGTTAAAGTTAATAAGAATAAAATTACCTTTTAAAGTAGATATCAACAGATGTGGTGCATAATCTTACTTATCTGATTTTGATTGCTTGGAACAGACCATATCTAGAAACTTGCATGTATCTTTGTTACTGTTTTCTTTACCTTTTTTAAATTGTTTGTTTGTTTGTTTGTTTATTCACTTATTTTTAAGAGAGAGAAGGTGCAAAAGCATTAGCAGGGGAGGGGCAGGGAGGGAGACAGAGAATCCCAAGCAGGCTCCATGCCCTCAGCATAAAGCCTGACGTGGGACTCAATCTCAAACCCTCAGATCATGATCTGAGCTGAAATCAAGAGACAGATGCTTAACTGACTAAGCCACCTAGGTGCCCCATCTTTGTTATTGTTTTCAAGCCAATCTTATTCTTTTAGGATGTAAAAAATCTTTTTAAATGTTGATTTTTGTTCCTATTGGATTTCTTGAAGTTACAAATTTGACAAATATACTTTCTATTACCTTATTAAAATAACTGCTAAAATTGTAGTATATTTTTGTGTTTTTTTAAGTAGGATCCACACCCAGCATGGGGCTTGAACTCATGAGCCTGAGATCAAAAGTTGCATGCTCTACAACTGAGCCAGCTAGGCACCCTTAAAATTGCCGTATATTTTTGAACCAAATACATGATCTGAGATTACCACAATAGTGTTTCTTCCAAAGGACAATGACCCATCAATCAATAATACTTGGGTAGTTTTCAGTCAGAAATGACTCAATATTATTTTAACTATCCAAAATTCTTCAAATATTCCTGAGAGTAGGGAGACTTTTTTTTTAATATTGAATTTTAAAATATTTTTAAAACTTAAAATATAAAGGAGTTAAGATGCCAGGAGTTAGGATGTCATAATTAAACAGATTAGATTCTAGAAATAACAAATGTCTAGGATACTACCAATGTATAAACTGAATACAACAGTTATTGCCAAATATCTGGAAAGCAAAATGTGTTAGTGATAATACCTTAGATTTTCATAGTACTTTTCAAGTTGCATAGCACCCCCAGTCCTTCATTTACTTGACCCCCACAATAACTGTAAGATGAAGACAGGGCAAATCCAATCATCTTCATAGCAAAACTCTGACCCAGAAAGGAGCAGCTTTACCTAGTGGGCATACAATCAGTTAACTGGCAAATTTTGCTACTTGTCCATTCTAATTTCATTACAAATATCATGCAGAAACCAATTTCAATGAGAGCAAGTCTCAGCGTCATTTTGTGAGTGAATGTCTGGTTTTAAGCAACCATTTAACTGACTTCTTTGAGAATGGTCTAAGGAAAACCTGAAAAGTTAGCACTAAAAAGAGCTGCTATTGAATTGACTAGAATATCAGCTAAACTTCTTTTGGAAAGAAGTAATGTGAAAGTAATCTGAAGGAAACCACACGTGTGTGCATGCATGCTCGCGTGGATGCACAAGCACGCACACACACACACACACACACACACACCTGTTGAAAGAGACAATGCTAAACTATAACACAGTTTCAAGCTGAGACTCTTAAAACCACTGTCATTAGAGATAAGGCAGGAATGAAAGACAAACTGTATAAACTCTTTGTGAAAATGACTTTTTCCCCTGTGATCATGAAACAAACTAAGCTTCTGAACCTATTTTGATCCTCGACTATGGTAAGTTAAGAGCATAGTCTGTGATCCTCGACTATGGTAAGTAAAGGAAGAATGTGCCCAATAAATTGTCTTAAACCAAGTTGGAAGGGTAGAATTCCCCAGGAAAGCTGGCACTGGCATCAATCTTCAGTAATGGTGGCTTCTCCTGTATTATCAGGTAATATGGTGAGGACAGAACAGTCTGGCTTCAAGAAATCTGGGAGCTTTATTAACCTCAGAATTCCTACCGCTGTCATGCTGACAGCTGATGTGTCTTGGTCCAGATCAAAGAAACAGGGTTTCACAAAATTTTATCTAGGTTGACTTCTCTGTATTATACCTTCCCACCTTGCTGTTTGTCACCTATGTACCATAATAAGCAGGGTAGTTGTTAGTAAAGAGGATAGAATGGGTACATTATGTTATCCATTCATTTCATATGCTATTAACATACTCACATGTGTAGCACATGCCAGTAGTTTCTAAAAGCTACCTTATGATTCAGGCTGTCTTGTATTCTTGGCTTAATGGACATTCTTAGACCCATGCATCTCCTTCCTGGTATACAATCTCAATAGATAAGCAAACTCAGAGTACATAGATCCAACACAGCAAATATAAAAAATTCCAATTTTACCCATAACTTTTGATGACAAAAGAACTATAAAATGTGTGAAGGAAAAGCATATATGAAGTGGTGAAAGCAGTAACAGTAATTATGGAAGTCACTTATTTAGAGAAATAAAAGGGATATAATACAGTCCAAACTGGTAACATGGTTTTATAGTATTTTATAATTTCATCCCTTCAGCTGTCAGCCCAATATATTTTAAACCCCTACAACAGAAAGAAAAAAAACCCCTCCTCATTAATAGTTGATTGACATGAAAACATATAAGGAGTTGCTAATATATAATATTAAATATTGTTGTAAATATATAATAAAGAATATGGGAGATTCAGTCAGAATATTCTAAAGTCAACAAATCACCATGTTGACTATGCTTAGAGTTAGTATTTCCTTGCTGAAGTAAACTCTATTTCTAAAATAACAATCATATGTGTATTTCACTGCCACTGCAGTATGATTTGTTGATTATTTACAAGTTTCATGCCAGGTACTTAAACACACAACAGGAATGTATTTACACTGTGTTGTAATTGTTAGAATGTCATGGAGAATTCTCTCTTCCTTGGAACCTGTGTGCTTTATTAGTAATTATGTTACAGAGTGTTTGAACATTTAGAATCACTGCCATAGCTGCGTAGACATCATGACATCATTTTAAAAGTTTTTTTTTTACATTATTTGCATTTTGCATTACTTTGTAATACTGAAATGTCATATTTTAATATATTTAGAACAGAACATACCATTTTAACACAAAATCTTTCTTCTATATTATTGTATTATTATTATTATTATTATTATTATTATTATTACTAGAAATGAGGTCTGTGTTAGCAGCCTATATAACTATTCTTAAGAAACTTCGGGGCGCCTGGGTGGCTCAGTCGGTTAAGCGTCCGACTTCAGCTCAGGTCACGATCTTGCGGTCCGTGAGTTCGAGCCCTGCATCGGGCTCTGGGCTGATGGCTCAGAGCCTGGAGACTGCTTCCGATTCTGTGTCTCCCTCTCTCTCTGCCCCTCCCCCGTTCATGCTCTGTCTCTCTCTGTCTCAAAAATAAATGTTAAAAAAATTAAAAAAAAAAGAAACTTTAGTTAACTCTGAGATCATGAAAGAACAGGTTCTTCTTCAGAATTAGAAACAATTAGTTTGAGATTCTTATTGCAATTTGCCAAAGAACAAAGCATAAGATACTAAGTGAAAAAATTCTTTAGAACCAATGTTGCGATATATTTTCCTTTTCATTTATCCCATTACTAAAAAGAAATAATTCTTTAGAAAAGGAAAAAATGTTATTGGAGCCTCCTTTTGTGAAGGCCTCAATACTGCAAATGCTAATAGTAATTATTATTTGACACCCATTGAACTCTAGGTGTTTCTCATAAAATAACTCAACCCCAGCAACCCTTTATGGTATTATATCTCCATTTTGTAGATGCAGAAATTGAGGGTGAAAGCCATGAAGATAAAAACGCAAATGTGAATTGCAATTTGATTAAAAGAGAGTTTATATTTTAAGTTAGATTTTCTTTTTCTGGTTCCAGTTGGAGCTCTTCCTTTTCTTTCTGTATAAGTGCTATATTAGGAACAGAAGATAAATAAAATCATAAAGATTTAGCATATGGAAAAATAGACAAGCATTTGAGCCTGGATGTTAGAATAGAAATAATTCTCTCCAAGAAAGAAAATACAGTATTTACATGACCTTCACAGAACCATTGCAGAATCTTCCAAAGAAATGTCATGAGTTTCACCCCCCACAGAAGAGTAAGAGCCTGGAAAATTAAGTAGTTTTGGAAGTAAATGGGATAATAAGGATGAGATAATCTTTGAATTGTAGTGATGGAAGAATGTCAGAAGCACTGTCAGCATTTGGACTTTCCAAGCTGTGCTGCCTCCTCCGCCAGCATCCAGAACGGCCGGCAGCCCCAGCCGTGCTTGGCTGTGTGCACTGGAGGACGCTTTTTTGCTGTGCTTGGTACGGGGCAAAGACCTCACCTATTCACCTTTGATGTTGAGCATGGAGCATGGTGTCTGGCATATATGGGAGCCATTATAGTAAGTGTTTGTTTAGCAAACACACACTCCAAATGAATAGCAGGAGCAAATAATTACAAAATCATTTACTGAATAGTTTCTTTTACAAAAAGCAAGTAGAACAATGGGCTCCTCTCCACTCTAAAAAGCTTTTAACAGTGAAAACTTTTTTGTGTCATAAAGTGCCATTAGGTATGTTACAAGAGCTCACATCTATATGCTTTGGTATGTTATGGCAGCGTAAGTATGTTCTTTGAGATCTGAGCACAGCTTTATCTAAATAAAAATGTCTATAAAAATAATTGTTTTCAGAGGCAACGCGTTAGGACAGGGACACCTACTTCTGAAATAAGCGTTCTGGAATATAATATATAAACACTTAATACCTAGTTAGAGACAGCTACTATATGTAACTATTAACTCTTAGTAGCATTTATATATCCTTTTTTATTACTTATAAAGGGGTCAGGAACTGCAATATACAGAAATAAGTTATGCATTATATGGCAAGTCTCACTAGACTTGAATTAATTTTTTGTTAATTTTTACTTTTTAATACGATATTACATTTTGTCAGAGGGAGACTTTCTGCTGAGCAGTTTACATGTGTGATCCTCAAATGGAAGTACTCATGATGGATGAGGCTAGTAGGGCTAAATTCAATGTTGATTTGTCTGCCTTTAATCTGGATAATACTGATGTACCCTTGGAATGTGTAACCTGATGAATAGATTCTTGGATATTCTCAGAATGGAAAGGAGCTAGGATTAAATCCAGGTGGAGCATGGCACCTAAAAATAAATGAAGTTACAAATATTTGAGGGGCTCCTGGGTGGCTCAGTCGGTTGAGCATCTGACTTCAGCTCAGGTCATGATCTCGCAGTTTGTGAGTTTGAGCCCCGCGTCAGGCTCTGTGCTGACAGCTCAGAGCCTGGAACCTGCTTCAGATTCTGTCTCTCTCTCTCTGCCCCTCCCCCACTCACATTCTGTCTCTCTCTCCTTCAAAAATAAATAAATATTTAAAAAATTTAATATAAGACTGTATGTTAACTATACTGGAATTTAAAAAAAAAGCAAAATACAAGAGGGACAGGGATCTATAAGTGATGATAGGCAGGGTGAAAAAGTGGATACAAAATTATTAAGAAAGTGGTTAGGTATCAAGTGTGGGGGAAGAGGAATTTTGTTGGATAATAAGGTTCAAGAGATTGTCTCTAAATTGGCTTAGCAGTATTCCTTGTGAAAATTAGGCTCAGTAGGCCAAAGATGGGGCCAAAAATGTGTTCAGAGGACTCTGAACAAAGTTTGGTTCAAGTAGGGATCCTTGTCCATATCTGGAGGAAGAGAGTGCCATGGAAGAAGGCAGCACCATTTTCTCTCACAAACTCTGCTTGATAATCTTTGTCACTCCCTACCTGCACAGCCTCCCTGGCCTCATTATGTAAATAATCAGACTCTTTGGACCAAAAAAACCTAAGGAATAAACTCTCTCAATAATATATCCATTTTTCATAAATTATTTGTTCTCCCTGATGCCACTATGCCTAGACAAAGCTCCTTGCTGAAGGCCTCTGCTGTGAAGAAAAACCATCAGGTTAAATGCTCTGGGAATTAAAACCTTCCAGTCCACATTTCTTTAGCTTGATAAGCCAACATTCTTCATGATATTTAAAATAGATCTATCTTTAAAAGTAACACCCTGTACCCAGTGTTAGGTAACTGTGTACCAGTGGTTCCAATATCATGGAATTACTTGGAAACTTTGTAAATACATAAATATTCAAACATAATATGGGAATCAGAACTTAGCTAACATGGGTTGAAGACAGAGGCAGACTTCTGTATTTTTACAGAGTTCCCAGGAAATTGTGGTGACTGTGTAAGTTTCAGAAATAGTGATCTTGACAACTATCCTCAAGGGCAGTACCCATACCCCGGAGCTCACAATAAGTATGCTGGGTCATCAAAATACTGAAAAAGGAAGGGAATAGATTTGCCTTCATGTTTTCTTTGGAGACTACAAGATAATTGTAATAATTGTGCAATTGTAGTTGTAGCTAACAATTATTGAGTGCATTCTATTTACCAAGCTGTGTGCTTTGAGCTTGTGTAGTCTTTACACTGGGCCTATAATATTACTGTCTTCACTTAGAAATGAGAAAACTGAGCCTTTAGAAGCTATGTAATGTGGCCAAAGTCATGCAGAGTGTAAGTGACGGTGCCAGGAATCACAGTAAGATCTGCAAAAGTCATTTCTCATTCTTAACTATTATGTAATACAGTCTTAATATTTTATCCCCTAGAATTTTATAGTTACCTACTGAGGTTGGAAGCAAAAGAAAGGAAAAATACATACATACATACATACATACATACATACATATGCTCATTATGCAGTTAACGACTGTTAATAATTTGAAGTAGTTATCCATCTCTTTGCATATTTTTATGTTGTATGTGTAGCTTTTATTAGTGATGTGATATGCATACAGGAATATGTTCTACTTAAAAAATACTATTTCTGGCAAGCATTTCCTCATATCATTATAACATCTATAAACATTTTACCCTCAAGGGTTGCCTAATATTATGTTAGCTTAATGTTAACCATTATCCGGTATTTGGAATCTTTGTTTTCTCAATTAACTGCTATTATAAATCACATTGAATATCTCGATAAAGCTCTTAGACACGAAATAATATTGCAGTGAATATGTGAATATATATATGTATATATGTATATTTGTATATGGCTATATATATATATATATATATATACACACACACACACAAATACACAGTTAACCCTTGACCAACATGGGTTTGAACTTCATAGGTGTGCTTATACACAGTTTTTTTTCTTATAAATACAGTACAATACTGTAAATGTATTTTCTCTTCTTTAAGATACTGTTAATAACATTTTCTTTAGCTTTATTAAGAATACACATAATATGCATGACATACAGAATATCTGCTAATTGTTTATATTATCAGTGAGGCTTCTGGTTGAGAGTAGGCTGTTAGTAGTTAAATCCTTGGGAAGCCAAAAGTTAAATAGATTTGCAACTATGGCAGGGGTGGGGGCAGTGCCCCTAACCTTTGTGTTGTTCAAGGGTCAACTGTATATATATATGTATGTACACACACACACACACACACACACACACACACTCCCACAACACATATATATCCATATTTATTCAAATATCTATTTCTTTAGGATATATTTTGAAAAGAGTTATTTTATTTAAAAAGGAAATGATTTTAAAAATCTAAATATATTATGCAAAATTCCTTTCTAGAAAGACATATAAACCTATAACTAGCAGTATGTGAAGTGACTTCAATGATATTCCTTTCTTCATTGAGCAGTATCATTGTTCATCTTTGCTGAGGTGATAAAGATGTCTTGAAATCATAGTTTTCGTAATTCTCTTTTAACCATTTTTGTATTTTATTGGATAAATATTGTGTTTGTATCCTTGATTTTTCCTCAGTATTTTTATCTAACCATTCAACAATTTATATTATGGAGCAATTACTATAGGCCAGGCCTCATTTGAAAGCTTTCCATGGATTACCCAACATTTTCTCAGCAATAGGCTTGTGCATAAATACTCTTGATGTTGATAGATTTTACGTATCAGGAAACTCCTCAGAAGTGAGGAGATTTGCCCAAGGCTACACAGCTAGTATGCCCCTTTTTTATATTGTGGTGGTCAATAATTTTTCTATAATAATGGGTTTTTTTTGCAGGTAATTTGCCAAATTCATTATTTACCTTTACAGATGATTCATATTTTTTAAATGTTTATTTATTTCGAGAGAGAGTGAGTGGGGAAGGGACAGAGAGAGAGGAAGAGAGAGAATCTCAAGCAGCCTGCACACTCAGCGCTCAATCTCATAACTGTGAGATCATGATATGAACTAAAATCAAGAGTCAGATGTTCAACTGGCTGAGCCATCCAGGCACCCCCACAGTGTTTTTACTGTGCAGAAATTAGGAGTTTTTAGGCATGCAGATTATGTTTTTAATGATTTATGCCTTTCCTTCAAAGACTACAAAATAATTTCTCTATTTCAAAAACAATTTTCTCCCATAATTCTAGTCTTTGATGCTTTCGTAATTTCTTTAATATACTTGACATGTACTATGTAAACAATATGAGATGGGAATTTAAACTTATGTTGATTTTTTCCAAAAATAACCCCTACTTTAAAATTAGTTTACTGAACAATACTTTATTTTCCTATTGGTTTATGATAGCTCTTTTATTATACACCAAATTCATATACAGTATATGCATTCTGTTAAACTACTTCATTTCCTCGTGAAGCCATATTACATCATTTCAATTATCATACTATTATAAAACTTGTAAACACTTTTTAGAGTAAGTGTTCAATTCTGGTAAGTGTTCATTCTGGCAGCCACAAGGGAAAAAAGAAGAAAATAGAGTCATAAGAAACAGCAAATGAAAGATAAGTAAAATGAAGTCTATGAGATCAAGATTAGCATTGCTTAAAATCTGTGCTGTCTCACTCTGAGACATGCATACATGCACACATGTGCTATAGACCCACAAACTGTATAAGGAAAACTGCTTTGTAGTTATCCAGGAGATAAACTTGTAATGGTATGCAGAATTGATATTTTTTTTGCTCAGGAGCTGTTAAGTGTGAAAGCCATGTTGAAAAAAATGTTAAGTGGGAGGCATTCCAATCTTTCATGTGCATAAACCATAATATATTCTAAATAGGCTTTTATTATTAAACTAGGGGACAGTATTGTGTATAGTTACTTACAGTAAGATAATTCCTATTTTCAAATCACATTATCAAAACGTTTTCTTCCACTAGGAAAAAAAGTCACTTTATCTTTACAAATACATATTGAGAACATATTATGCTAAGTATTAAGAATGAAAAGATAAATAAATCATAGCTCCTGCCTTCAAAAAGTTTATGGTTTCAAAGAACTGAAAAACATATGAAACAGAATTAAAACATCCTTTGATATACCAATAATAACAGATTGAAATAACTCTTACAAAAGAGGAAATGTCCAGTTAAGGGAAAGGTGAAATCTTAGAGGTGGTGATATAGTAGTAAAACACAGTGTAACCTTACAAATAATACCATTCTGTATTACTGTGTATTAAGCACCTGAAAACAGGTTTTAATACTGTAATAGTTTTCATCTAGGAATACCTTAATTTAAGAATTTCATTGGCTGATAAACAATGCCTTTTAACAAAATACAGATCAGAAGACATTGTAATTACCCTTCCTGATTTTCTGTCACTACAGCCTTACTCAAATTTTTCTGGCATTTGAAGTTTTTGCTGTTTTTCAATACTTTAATCTTGGAGGTTGACATGTTCCCACTACAAAAATGATATACTACCTTATGCCACCCTATTTGTTACAGAAGCCTTTGAGTCATACACCAGAAACTTTGTCAAATCTTAGAATATTATTATTCTAGTCAATGCTTTTTATATGAGGAATAAAGAGACTGAAAAGGTATATAGGTTACATGTGTTTTGTGACTAAACAATTCAATTGGAATGCACAAGGATTTATTGAGTTTTTACTATATGTCTGACACTGTGCTCCAAGCTAAGGATAAAAAAATCCATAGCACATAGACTTGAATAAGAATTTTCTTTCTTGGCCGGATGCTTAAGTAGGCCACATGATATTGGTTATGAAGTAATTAAACCCACCATATCTCTGTGCTGCTACAGGCAAAACAGACCTTGCTTCAGGAAACATTTTTTCCCAATGCAATCCTTATGCAATTGAGACCCTAATCAGGAAATGACTATCTTGTTGAAAAAGGTTTTAACTCCAGCATTGCTATCCACTCATTATCACATTATAACCCAGACATAGAACAGAGCGTCTAGAGATTGACAAAAAAGGCCATCCAAGGTTATTAAGTAAATAATGGTAACTATTTTATAGTTTTACTGCAGTAAACAAATATCTGGATAAATCAATTAATAAAGACAATACTGAATGTGAACCCATATGGAGTGACAGAAAAATTGAACAATAGCTCTGAAACAAATACCTCCTTTGAAGGCAGAGAGCCTGGGATAACAATTTATGGGACATAGGAAAAAAAAACAGGTGATAAAAAATAGAACCGAGGCAGATCTTTAATGAAGAACTGGAGATCCATATCTGAACCACCCCACTATAGAGACTTTAGTATTTGCTACATATTTTCAGTAGAAATATACAGAGTGTGAGGCAGCACAAAGGCAAGAAAATGGTCTGTTCAAAAAGCCCTAAGTCAAAGAATTGCAAGTGAACTGTATAGAATGGACATATTATTTAAGTTTAAGATTTTGTTATTTTGTTGTAGGTGAATAAGCTAAGCAACTCACCTAACCTCCAGACAGCATCCTAATAAGCCTTCTACTTTAGTAGGCTACATGTTACACTCCATATGAGAAATTCACTTTTTTTTTCTGAGACCTCACTGAAATTTTCTTGATCTGATATATCGATGGTGTCAAGTCAAGACATGGATTGTATCAGTAAAGAAGGCCCATTCTGTCCTATTTAACACATGACTCTTCTATTGCATATGACATTGTTGCAAAAATGCTCCTAGAAAATTGCAACAACAATGGGGTTTTAGCTTCCTGAGGAACGATAATGTTGAGATCCTATATCAGGCACCTCAGTGCTTCCTTGGGATAAGAGAGGACAGGGGAAGAAGGGTTCTGATGAGCCACAAAGTAGCTCACTTCAAGCTTCACATTATTCTTAATTGATCTCAATATCTTATAAAGCAGCCTATGAGCCTATAGCTCAAAACTGGAAGCCAGAAATGCACAAGAACTTCATGAAGACTGGAATTGTTACCAAAGTGGTGGGTTCTTTCACTACTCAGTATCATTTGCCAAATAGCCAAATAGCAAGATAGTATTTGATGGCAAGACAGTAATTTATTCAATGGCCAGAGAATGAGCAAGGGGACCTCATGCCCTATACGTACCTTCTCACTGAGAGGCTGAGTGGTGTAGATGATGTGGCTGGGGGCACAGTGGGGGATGCTTCGTGTCAGCCAGATTCTGGGGAAGGGATAGGGATTTTCAGAAACTTAGGTCATGTTCCTTTATCCTTTCTTCTTTGATCAGGGGTTTTCTGTCATGGTGCCTGTAGAGAGAAGATTTTAGTATATTAATGTAGTATAAGGAAGGAATAATGTGAACTTTGACCCACTTTGTTGGCCATCTTGGGTCTGTCTAGTTTGATCTGGTTTTTATGGTCTGGCAGCGAGCTTATCTGGGCAGGAACACCTGTAGGGGAGATATTAAAAACAAACAGCTTTAAAAAATTCTCTGTGACAGAAGAATCACAGAGTGTGAGTCAGCATACTGTGGGGTTCTTTGGGGCTCATCTGGTGACAGAACCAGTAACCAAAGAGGCAGAAATCAACTGAAAGAGAGAAGCATATGCCACCCAAAATATGCCACTTCGGCATATTGATTATGTTGAGCTAAAGTTACTTAAGAAACAGCAAGAAAGACACACTGACCCTCTCTTGCTACCCTGAAAGCAGGAAATAAATACCTTATGTGAAAGGTACTCTCCCTGTAAGAAGACACCCTTATTAACAGAGATAGGGAATTTAAGGCAGAGAAGACTGTATAAACAAAATTTGTTACTTCACTAATTTGCACCCCAAGGCAAAACCCCTTTGTCTTGCCAATTCTTTACAAATTTATTGTTTCTTTGTCTAAAAGATATAAAAGCTACCTACTTTGGTCATTTCTTTGAGTCTCACATTTTTTTTCAATTTTTTAAAAATGTTTATTTATTATTGAGAGACAGACACAGAACATGAGCAGGGGAGGGATAGAGAGAGGGGGAGACATTTTACAGATGAGTTATTTCTATTTTAGTTGTGTGTATACCACCTCACCCATAGCACTAGAGGGCTTCTCGGTAAAGCAGTCAACTGAACTTGTTCAGTGGCGCCAGGTCATACATATTCAAAATATCATATAGTGTATACTTGAGCCAGCTTGGTTAAAATGTCCCCTCTGATTCAATCAGCTCAAGTTGGTACCAAAGGAATGGATAAGAATTTTTTTTTCTGTAAAGCAGAAACAAAAGGATTGATAGATGAGATAATCAATATATTTTTGTGCTGCTAACATTAATAGTGTCAAGTCTAATTCTCTGTAGTAGTCATGGTGTAAAACCAAGAGATTGGACTAAGCATTCTGAAGATTTTCTAAGAAATAGAGGTAAAGTCATGAATTCCATAGTGACAAAATATTAATAATAGTATTTATTAAATAATTAATTCATTATTCATTGATAAAGTATTTAATGAAATGACTAATTTCACAATAGATTCTTAAGTACTTTTCATATAAAATGCACTTTATTATGTCATTTATTGAGTTATATGATATATCACATTATAATGCTATTATATGTATCATGTATTTTATATAATATATATCACATCATATGTAACATAGGCCATGCCATTACATAATGACATGTATATTATTTATTTAAAACTCATCTATAAGGGGCACCTGGATGGTTCAATTGGTTAAACGTGCAACTCTTGATCTCGGCTCAGGTCATGATCTTACATTTTGTGGGTTTGAGTCCTGCATCGGGCTCTATGCTGACAGTGAGGAGCCTGCTTGGGAATTTCAATCTCTCTCTCTCTCTCTCTTACCCCTGCCCACTTGTCTTTTTTCCTCACTCTCTCTCTCAAAATAAATAAACTTGAACAATTTTTTAAAAGATTCTCTCCTTTCCCTCTGCCCCTCCCCATGCTCACTCTCTCTCTCACTCTCTTTCAACAAATAAATAAATAAATAAATAAATAAATAAATAAATAAATAAATAAATAGGTGGGTGCAAATTTATCAATAATAAACGATAAGAAAACTAAAATTTAGAAAGTTAAGCTTGCTTAAGACTACTGCTATAAACTGAATGTCCGTGTCCTACCAAACTTCATATGTGGAAACCTAATCCCCACTCTCATGGATGGATTTTGGAGGTGAGGTCTTTTAGGAGATGGTTCATTCATGAAGGTGGAGCCTTTCTGAATGAGATTAGGGTCCTTATAGAAGAGACCCCAGAGAACTCGCTCTCCCATCATTTAAGGTTACAGTGAGAGGATGGCTATCTATAAACCAAGAAAGGAGCCTCATCAGATACTCAATCTGCTGATCTCAATCTTGAACTTTCCAGTCTCCAGGAATATGAAAAATAAATGTTTGTTGCTTAAGCCACCCACTCCACGGTGTTTTTGCTTTAGCAGCTTGGATGAACTAAGACAGAAATTGATACCAAAAAGTGGAGATGCTACTGTAATAAACATCATGGAAAAGGTTTTGGAACTGGGTAATGGACAGAGGCTGGAAGAGCTTTGAGGTACATGCTAGAAGAAGTCTACATTGCTGTGAACCATCTAGTAAGGATGATTTTGGGGAAAGCTCAGAAAGAAAAGAGGAGAACTGTAAACAGAGCTTCAATCTTCTTAGAGAATACAAAACATAAGTAACCCTGAACATGACATTGGGAGAAATATGGATGGTAAAGTTCATTCTGAGGAGATGGCAGGTGGAAATTAGGAAAGTGTTATTATAAACTGGAGGAAAGGACATCCTTGTTACAAAGTGGCAGAGAACATGGCTGAATTGTGTTCCTGTCCTAGTGTTTTATGGAATGTGCAACTTGCAAGTGATACTATTGGATATTTAGTTGAAGCTATTTCTAAGCCAATTATTGGTGGTGAGGGTTGGCTCTTCCCGACTGCTTATAGTAAAATGTGAGAAGAGAGAAATGACTTATAGACAGAACCTTTAAGGAAAAAAGGAGGCAGAACTTAAAGATTTGAAAATTTTTCAGCCTATCCATATTATAAAAAATTATAATGCTATTGGTGTGGCCAAGTGACAATGCTGAGTATGGATCAGCCATCTCAACAAAAGCTAGGAGCAGTTTCGCAGGACAATGGCAGGATGATCCCAAAGGTGATTCAGAAATGTCAGAGCTGTGTTTCCTATCACAGGCTGAGTGCAAGGGCTCAGGGACAGAGCAGTTTCAAAGACAAGTCTACTGGCACCTGGGACCCCAGTTCACACTGCCTGTGTAGCAGGTTCCTCTCCTACATGCCAGTGCAGCACTCCTCAGTTGTCCCAGGTGTGGCTCTGGTGGACCCCAGTACTGGCTGCCTGGAGGCTACAGGTAGCTAACTTTGGCAGTGTCTGTGCAGGGCAGTCCCTGCCAGTGACTGAGTGCATAGGTCCAGGGGACATGGCTGCCTCTGCCTACCTTTCAAAGGATAGAGCCTCCCGGAGCCATGGCAGATATAGGATCTGGACCCTGGAGAGCTACCGGCAGAACCCCCACAGAGAGCTGCCCCTGGAAGAGCCAGAGGCAGTGCCCAGGTAGAGAGTTGCTGTGAGGTTGTCATGCTGAGCAGTGGCGTTGATGTTGCTACCCTAAAGGGGCTGAGGGGCTGAGCATCGTGTCACAGAGTATTATTCTCAAGACTTAGGGTCTAATGGAATTTATTTCTTTAGGTTTAGGACTTACTTGGGTCTGTCATTTACAAGAGAGACTCCAGGCACTCGTCCCTTAGGCCCCATGGCCATATTAGGACATGGAGAAGGCAGCCATATATGAAGAGGGAAGTGAGCTCTTGCCAGACACTGAATATTCAGTTGCCTTGATCTTGGACTTTCCAACCTCCGGAAATATGAGAAATAAATGTTGGTTAAGCCACCAAGACTATGATATTTTTGTTATAGCAACCTGTACAGGCTAAGACAGCTACCCAGATAGTAAGTTATAGAGGCTTGACCTCAAGGCAAGTTTGACTGTAAAATATACTTCCTGTTTTATTTTAGAATTGTCAAATTTGTTCTAAGTTTTTTTCAGTTATGTTTTTCAACACTTAAGTATTAAGTGTTGAAAATATTTAATATTAAATATTAAAATATAATAGTCAATGAAATGAATTACATAAATGAGTCTAGTTTTACTTTATTTCTACCACTTTGTGTTTAAAATGCATCTGTATAAATTAATGCACATATGAATATATACACATTTACATTTATAAATGTAAAAATACATTCATAAATATGTATACACCACACACACACACACACACACACACACACACACTCACTTACCTGTATGGAAAAGTTTTAGAATTTACCTTTTATCATTTACAGGATTGTACCCTGGGCACTATAGTGATTTGTAGGTATATAAGTTATGTTTTTCTTATTCCTATAAAGATGTTAGCCTAAAGACAGCATTCAAAGCTTTCAAAATGAAGAGGCAACCTGCCTTTTCTATCCTAAATGAAAATGTGATTCAATTTTCCAGTTACTGATTCTGTAAGAAAATGGCATGATCGCCAGCTATGAACCAGCAGCTTCCTTGAGTGACAGTTGTGTCTCACAAGTCTTTTGGTACTCATTGAATATGGTAGATTGTTATTTGTGTGTGTGTAAGTTTTGTCTTTCAAGTAGATTCTATTTCTTGACGACATTATCCTTTCATCTCTTCCCAGAGACTTTTATGGGAACTTTTCTATTGTCTCCCACTGGATAATGTTTCAGCAGAAGAACAGAAATCCACAGAAACTAGTAAAGTAAGTAGTTGGTTTATTTTAATACTAGATCTCACAGAAACAAAGGTCAGCAAATACAGCTAGATTTCATGAGAAAAGTAGCTTAAACTGTAGAATCAGTCAGTGTAAATGATATTGAAGGAAACTTTTTCTTCAGCTTTTCTAATTGTCTGTAATTGCAGTTAAGGCTAACTATAAATTAAGCTCACAACAGACTCTACGTGCTTCTGAAAGCCCAGTATATTCTGAAGAGAATTCCAGTGAACGATCCAAAATGGTGGTTAGACTTCTCTCCATAGAGCTTACCTACAACTGTCCCACCACTCCTTCCCTAGTAAATAAAAAGGGAAATGTGAGGGCAGATGAAACAGTCTCGGAAGTACAGATGGGCGGAGTGCACTGTTGACCAGGAATGGTGAAGCACTGAAATGTAAGCAAAAGCATTTATTACTAGGTCTTAGAATTGTAATTTGAGGAGCGCAGATTCAGGTAGAAACCCAAAAGGATCCCATTGAGAAAAAATGGTGAGGAGCTTTTAAAGAAAAACATGAGAAAATTTCTATGAATTCCATAAGTTGGTTTTTAATTATTCTGATTGGAGGGTAAATAATTTGAATTTATAATCCATTGGCTTACTTAGGTCATCTCATCAGTTTTTAAGAAAAAAAAAAACATTTTTCATAGTCCTCATCAAGTTGTTTCTTAGCAATTTTAGCACTTCTGTTTCCTGTTGGCATCAGCAAAAGTTAAGCAACAACTTCCATTCAACAAAATGCAACAGTGAAAAAAAAAGATGGAGTCACTTAGGTTGTCTTGTCAGTGAGACCTGTAGCCTACCCTTCACAAAACCAAAAATGGTAGGAGGCTATTCAGTATCCTCCCCAGACACCTCCTCCTTTCTCAACCGTGGGAAAGAGAAAGTAAGGTCTCCTTACCACCACCAAAGCCAAGTTTGAGGGGTGATCAAAGAGAACTACTAGGACAGATTGGGCTTTTCTAAGAAATATAACAGGGCATCTCATTCCCTGGGTGGATGTTGGTCAAATTGCAGAACTTGAAGGCCCATTATTTTGTGATGGTGAGATGAGGGTAATGAGAAGGCTTTCGGTAGATCTTAACTTGTATTCTCTGAGTTTGAGATGTTGCCCATTTATTTTGTACAGATTTTGGCAGGCTGAGGAGTATCTCATGCTTTTAGGGCTTGGGGAAGAATGCTAAAGCATATTTGGAAAAAGATGGAGATAGCCTCTGTTCCATCCTTGTTCTCGTTGACCCTCAGTTGATGAGAGAGAGGATCTCAGTAGTTCATGGATATTTGTTGGAAGGAGAAAGGAAATTAAGTGACAGAGGGCATAGAGCTGTCCAGATACCGTCCATACAAAGCAATGAGATGCCCAACATTAAAAAAAAAAAAAAGATAAGAAACTAGATTTCAAGCAGGATCGCATTGGGACAAAGCTGCCTCTGTCTGAGGGGATCATTAACAGTGGAGGGGTGTTGGATCAAAGTGAAACCTATTTAAAGAAAAATCACACTTACCATCTCCTCAGGGATTTTCAGCATCAGATAGGACCAAACTGAACCAAAACGTCCAGGGATAATTATCACCTGAGATAGCCTTGCTCAGATAGCCTGGGCATATTTCCTCATTTTCATGTCTTTCTCTTCTACCCCCAAGCCATAAAAAGAGCAAGCGACTAGAAAGGGTGGATGGGAGTGGGGCACTATGGGGAGTAAAAGCTTTGAATGAGATGTGAGAATGGAGTATTAAACTAAAGTAAATTCTAATACCTGACAGTGAACCGGAAGATATAGAAACTTTCTAAAGCAAAGCAGTAGGATTTAACAGGGCACATTTGAAAGGAATAAGTGAAATATAAAACTAACAAATGTTAATAAAATCTAGTCTTATTAAGGTCAATGAATATCTACTTCTCTCATGCGTTGTTTATTTTTTGCCTCTTTCAATCTCAAGTGTGATACAGTCTCTCTCATTCTCTTATTTCCTTTACCTTTATCTCCTCTCTACCTACATGAGTTTGTCCTGCTTAAATATAACTTAACATGGTCCCACGGTTACGTGGCCCCAGTGCCAACCACTATATGACTATGGTTCTCCTAATAACACATTTTTGAGAGGAGTTATTTAAGTTGCTTAACTCATCTAGCAATTGATTATCTGTAGGTGCATCACTGGTCCCATTAGCTTTGGCCTTAAATGTGGACACATGGTATAAACAGCAACAAACATGGAGGGTTGTTCTAAGTTTTCTTAGAAGGGGACATAGCAAGTAGGTAATAATTAGAGATTACTCAGACTGAGTGTTCCTTTAGTATTTTTCATATTGTGGTGCCTTTTGGATGAGTGCATTTCTTGCACATACATCTGTAGCTTTCTTAAATCATGAAGTGCCTCTCTGGTATCACTTCAAGGTGAATCATAATAGATTTGTTTACCAATCTATTGCTTGTGAACAAAGAGGAAGTCTTGTTAAGCAGGTCAGGTATATGACATCTGTTTCTGGTCAGGAAGAAGAGATGAAACAAGCAAAATAATCTTCCTGTAAATTACTTGCTCATGATTAAGCCGAGATCTTCAGGTAAATGAAAAGTGCAATTGCATTAGTAATTTACTTGTTCCTCAAAGTGGAATATAAAAAATTATATGTACAACTTAATATCACTATTAGAGAAGCACTGAACTTCATGGGGTCAGCGGGGCCTGAAACTCCGATATTGCAGTGTTTCTGAGTGATATCTCACTCACACCATGTCCTTGAGAGCAGCTGAGGGTTTTGCATTTGATATGCATTGAGGAGACACACACACACACATGCCTGACACTGTATTTTCTTGTTACTTGGCAACAGTTTCTTTTTCTTCTTAGCAACAGTGGAGTGAAGAGCTTTTTGAAAACTGAAAAGACTAGAGAACAGAAAAAGTCAAAGCCTTTCATATTCCCTCTGGCTGGAGGGCATATTAGAAGGGACTGGATTCAGCTATGTATAAAATGAAGTCTATTTGTTATCTAGTTATGAGTATGTTCCCATTGAAATTTAACCAAAAGTCATAATGCCTTAATCATTTAACTGTTTCACTCCTCAACCACAGTTAGTTAAGTATTATGAAACACAGGCTCTCAGTGAGTTTATGTTCATATCAGTTTTCCCGGTATGTGTGGCTCACACTGAAAAGAAATATATCAGGAAAGGCAGTAATTTCCAGGTAACTTATTATTTGGTTAATCAACCACTGCCCAGATTTTTCACTTGTAAAGAGATCACCCATCTTCATCTTGTTTGGTGTCTTGGTAGAAATTATGATTTTTTTTGAAGCAAGAAATAAACTTTTGGGGCGCCTGGGTGGCTCAGTGGGTTACGCGACCGACTTTGGCTCAGGTTGTGACCTCACAGTTTTTGAGTTCCAGCCCCGCGTCGGGCTCTGTGCTGACAGCTCAGAGCCTGGAGCCTGCTTTGGATTCTGTGTCTCCCCCTCTCTCTGCCCCTCCCCTGCTCACGCTCTGTGTCTGTCTTTAATAGTAAATAAACGTTAAAGAAAATTTTTTAAAAAAGAAAGAAACTTTTATTAAGTCACTGAGAATTAGGATTTGTTATAGCAGTTTGTGTCACTTAAGTAGTATACTGGTCTCCTGAAAAAAAAAAAAAACTTATTTGAAGGAGTATCATATCTCGGGTGATCTTGTTTGGGGGAAAGATTCATTGCCTTAGCTGGTGAGAGGGACCACCAGGACTGCACAATGTCGCCGCAGTCATAACAGTGAGTGCCCCCACCTCACTGAAGTGAAGCCTCAAGTCATTCTTGTTGTTTATGTTTGCTTTTTATAGGGAAACACACACAGTGTACATTTCCATGAGATTGAGTCAATGTGTTCCCCGTATAGTCACTATGTCAATTAAGATAGCAACCATTTTTAACACCCACAGAGTCCCCTCTGCCACACTGCTAATCAATGCATGCTGCTACCCAGGCAGTCAAAGTCATGATATTTGCAACCACAAATTGTTTTTCCTTGGTCTAGGATAAATGAAAATGGAATCATACCATATAGATTCTTTTTGTCTGGCTTTCTTCACTCTGCAGGGTGCTATTCCCCCCATTCATCTATGTTGTTGAATGTGTCTGTAGTTTGCTTTTAAAAAATTCCGTAATAGTATTCCATACCACAATTTGTTTATTGATTATTCTATTAATAGACATTCCAGTTGTTTCCAATTTGGGATTGTTATGAATAAATCTATGAGCATTCATGTAGAAGTCTTTTTGTGGACACAGTTCTCAAAATCTGTTGGGCAAATACTTAAAAGCGGAATTGTGAGTCACATAAGTGTGTGCTTACTTGCATGAGAAGCTACTGAACAGTTTTTCAAAGTGGCTGCATCATCTTACATTTCCACCCACGGTGTGTGAGTTCATCTTACTCCATATTGTTGCCAATATTTGATGTGTTGCTTTTAAAAAAAATTAGTGATTCTCCTCTGTGTAAAATGGTATCAAATTATGATTTTAATTTTCATTGTGCTGGTAACAAATGATCTTAAGCATTGTAAGCCTTCTTTTGTGAAGAGTCTTCTCGATACTATTTTTCATTTTTTATTGAATTGTTTTTTTTTTACATGATTTGTAGGAGTCTATTTACATGTCCTGAATACATATGTTTTTTTCAGGCTCACTAACCCCCTGTCCTACTCCCCACACATTTTTTCCCCAGTCTGTGTCTTGCTTTTTCATTTTTAAAAATGGTGATGATAAGGGAAAGTTTTTATTTTTGGTGAAGGTCAATTTAACATGTTTTATTTTAGTGCTTTTTTATTCTCTCTGAGAAAATTTGACCACTCGATGTTTTCTTCCAGAAGATTTATAGTTTTTTTTTTATACACACACACACACACACACACACACACACACACACACACGAACACACACATGTGCCTGACAATGCCTAATATTTTTTAGTTCTTCAAATGCCCCATTCCCTCTAGACCTCCATGCAGCCCATATTATGTAAAAATCACCATCCTTTCTGCTTCATAGAAGGCAGTGTAGTGTAATAGAAAATCATGGATTCTACAGGCAAACTGCTGAGTTCAAATATTAATTCTCTTACTAGCACTGTGCTTCAGTTTCTTTGCTTGTAAGATAGAAATCATAATAATTCATATTTATAAAGACTGAAGGAGTTAAAGTATGTAGAATAGAACAAATTGTACCACATTGTGAACACCGTATAGATCTAGATGGAGATATATTCACTATACCATATTATATTTCCAGGCTCTGTTCCAGTAGCACTTCCACTAGGAAACTTTGTTAGTATTTCCAGTCTGGGTAGGAGTTTGCCTGCAAAATTCTGCATGATACTCCCCTTCTACACCCAAGGTGCTGGAATACATCTACCACTTCCTTTAAGAAAATACAAATATAACAATGCAAAATCCTGAGACCTATCTGAGCAGCACCGGTGTAACAATTCAATATTTGAATCTCAGCAGTAGGCATAACTTTTGCTCGATCTCTGCCCTCACCCACCCCTACCCCCGACAAACTGGCACTGCTTTTTATTAGTGTGTATGTGAGGAAGATATCTGCTTCCTTTTTGCTTTCTCCTTCCATTGTCCTCTTTCTTCTTCTTTTCTGTCCATGCACACAAAAGGAACAATTACTAAGATGATTGGGCAGACACGAGAACATTGCTTAGACCACTTTCACTAATGGGTAAGCTCACTTTGTGTAGATGCTCACTGTGTGTGTGCCCATGAGCAACTGTCTCTTTGACTCCAGGCAATGGTGAGCCAATTAACAGCCCTCTTAGAACTCATCCATCTTGTTCTCCACTCTTCCTTGCAAATGAGTTGAAGTACATTCATTAATACTTTCATCTCCTCTACCACCCATCCATCCCAAGATTAACGCGGTGCCAGAATTTTAGTTTTGTGCATCTTCTCTTGGGCCTTTATACTTCACCATATTTTCTAACTCAGCTTGACCACATCTCTGCTTTGAGCATCTCAAGCACAAGACTAATAAATAACAAATTGACATGTTTACCCATGTATACTTATTCCTTGTATGTAGAATGAATTTCATCGTAAATTTATAGGGAACAGTGCTTTGTCAACACAGGATTAGTGTATTCCTGGATTTTTTTCAGAAACTGGGACGAGACTTGGTTATTATTACTGGTCTAGAGTTGGCTTTATTCCCAGCTTCTCTTCTAAGATGAATTCATTTTGATACACAAATTACTTTTTGTAAAATGGATGTAAATGCCATTAACAGTCATAACTCAAATTTGTAGAATCATGTAATGCTCTGAGAGAGCTGGGCTCTAAATCCAACTCAACATATAATAACTTAGTATAGAATTATGTGAAATTTGGCAAATCATTTAATCTCCAACATATTTCTCTCAAAGAAAGAGCTATAAAATACATTTTACTCAGGGTGCCTGCGTGGCTAAGTCAGTTGAGTGTCCGACTCTTGATTTTTGCTCAGGTCATGGTCCCAAGGTCATGGGATCAAGTCCCGTGTTGGACTCCACACTAAGTGTAGAGCCTGCTTAAGATTCTTTTTTTTTTTTTATTTTTTTTTAACGTTTATTTATTTTTGAGACAGAGAGAGACAGAGCATGAACGGGGGAGGGGCAGAGAGAGAGGGAGACACAGAATCTGAAACAGGCTCCAGGCTCTGAGCAGTCAGCACAGAGCCCGACGCGGGGCTCGAACTCACATACTGCAAGATCGTGACCAGAGCCGAAGTCGGACGCTTAACCGACTGAGCCACCCAGGCGCCCCAAGCCTGCTTAAGATTCCCTCTCTCTCTCTCTCTCTCTCTCTCTCTCTCTCTCTCCCCCTCTCTTTCTCCCCCTCTCTCTCTCCCCCTCTCTCTCTCCCCCTCTCTCTCTCCCCCACAGGCTCTCTCTCTCTCTTCCTAAAATAAAAAATAAAAATACATTCTAGTTAACTTAACATATTATAATGGTTTTAAATATATATCTATTTAAATTATAACTGTTATAATATTTTCTAGGTGAAAATGATTTTAAAAATATATATTTAAATTATATTTAATTTATATATATTAATATTTAAATTATAACTGTTATAACATTATTTTCTAGGTGAAGAACCTGAAAAGTTAACTAAATTATTCAAAGATACAGAGTTTGCCAGTAGAAGGAACTAAATTTCAGGCCAGTACTCT
Organism: Panthera leo; assembly: GCF_018350215.1. Classification (NCBI taxonomy): domain Eukaryota; kingdom Metazoa; phylum Chordata; class Mammalia; order Carnivora; family Felidae; genus Panthera; species Panthera leo. Next base: position 56,581,758 of record NC_056687.1, read on the forward strand.
TTGCCTCCATTTCTTTGTCCTTCAAAATGAAGAAAATTCTATACTGTGAGGCAATGCAGAGAAGCAAGTAATTCTGTCTTACAATTCTTGTGCTGGAACTTTAATGTATAAATGCTTATTTTGACTGAATGTTTTCAATTGCAGAATTAGATGAATATCTAAGCAACATTGTTGATCAGATATATTATCTTCTTACCTACACAGTAACATATCTTGTAGGATATTTTGTGGGATGCCCCAGTCTCTCAATTTCATGACGTTTTTATCATGTCTTCCCCAGGACCATTATCCCCTCTGTGCCTATACCACTACTCCTACGACTAAGCTCTGGACTTCAAGGTCAGTAAGTTCTAAGCTGTAACAGTCCTCAGTGGTGAACATGGCCTCTGGAATCGGGGTCCTTTGCCTGTTCATCTCATGTACAGGTCAGGTCTCTCACCACTCCCTGATTTGATGGATTAACAGTATCAAAGCTAGAGGCCTATAGTCAATTTAGACAGAAATGGGTCCCTTCCAGAGAGTATGGGGTTTCCCCTCTCCAGCAGAGCCCCCAGAAACCTAAAAACTAAAATCCATGCAAGCTGTAACTGACATTGAAATTCTTTTTCCAACAAAGAGAAAACAACCCTGACTATCTTGGCAGCCTGTCAGGACCACACTGTCCTCAGTAACCCATCAATCCTTGCCTCGTCCCATTCATATCTTTTGCCTGGGAAACTCACTCACCACTTATTACAAAACTTATTTTGAATGTTTGTCCTCCAGATTCAGTATATCACATTTTGTAATCTCCTTTATGTCCTTGATCATCAGAGGGGCTGATTTTTACAAACCACCTGGTCCCACATCATCATTCTTGAGATCTGTCACCTGGATCATCTTCTTCCTGTCATTATTAGCCAATTTTGCTATTTGTGTGAAAGGCCTATGTAAAAACCTGGCCTCTCACTTTCTTGGCCTCCTTTTTTCCAGGATCATTACCCCCACTTCATTTATATTAGTGTTTCCATAGCTACTCTGTGCATTTCTTGATCAAGTGTTGAAAGGTTTAGCTTTTAGAGCTCTGAGATTGGAATCATTCTTAGTGATGAAAGCTCTATACTTCCAATTATCTAACTCAGTTATGCTCATTTCACATGTTTAAGATAAATAGGAAGGGTGTGAGAAAAAGGAAAGGAAACCATGGATTAGAGGCTTTAATGAAGCCAGCTGTCATATTTAGCATTATAAACTATATTGTAGATTTGGATAAATGTATCTTCATATATATTTTATCTAAGTTTTGCACTGATATCAGGAAAACTTTTTTGAACACTTTACCCTCTCCTTCTCTCTCTCCTCCCACCTCCTCCTTATATATATATAGTAATATGAAGTATATAATAATATAGAAATATATTAGTTTTAAGTTATTTTATTAAATAAATATATTAAATAATTATTTAAAATTAAAATATTAAATAATTGTTAGAATTATCTTAAAATGGAAAATTGGAAGGATAAAAATTACAAAATGAAATACAAATTTAAAATTTTCCTTGCAACAGCACATACATCAACTCCTTCTTTAGAGACGGTGCTATTTTTTTTTTGCCTGGTATTTATTTTCCTTATGTAGACCTCAACTAGAAAAACCCGATTCTGAATCAGACAACCTGCTTCTTTTCTGTACCTGTAATGTGGCTGTTGAGCCCTACTAGAGTAAGAACCACAAATAGAAATTTTGTTCTGCATTATAAATATGTGTTCTCCATTTTAGCTGAGTATTCATATCATCAATTAATATGTTTGTATTCTAGTTAGTTCTCTCTCCTTTGCCACAGCTAGCACTTTGATACTTTTCTACTCTCTGAACGCTAACATTCTCATCTGCCCACTTTAATTCTTACTAAATGACTTTATCTCAGCTTCCAGTCTCACTAGATGACTATAATTCAAAGAGTACATAGAAATCATCAAATAAACTAAACCTGCTGCCTCCTTGTCCACAAAATGTCTCTGCGCCCATTTTGGTTTTCTTTTTCTTTATTAGGTTAGTCCCAGTTTGCCCAGGACAGTCTCAGTTTATGCATGTTGTCCCAGGAGAGTTACTAACAGTGCCTCCATTTAGTATTATTAGTTTCTAATGTTTATTTATTCATTTTTAGATAATTTATTCATTTTTAATTTATATCCAAGTAAGTTAGCATATACTGCAACAATGATTTCGGGAGTAGATTCCTTAATGCCCCTTATCCATTTAGCCCATCCCCCCTCCCATAGCCCCTCCAGTAACCCTCTGTTTGTTCTCCATATTTAAGAGTCTCTTATGTTCTGTCCCCCTCCATGTTTTTATATTATTTTTGCTTCCCTTCCCTTATGTTCATCTGTTTTGTCTCTTAAAATCCTCATATGACTGAAGTCATATGATATTTGTCTTTCTCTGACTAATTTCACTTAGCATAATACCCTCCAGTTCCATCCATGTAGTTTCAAATGGCAAGATTTCATTCTTTCTGATTGCCAAGTAATACTCCACTGTATATGTGATATATATATATATCACACTTTTTTATCCATTCATCCATTGATGGACATTTGGGCTCTTTTCATACTTTGACTGTTGTTCATAGTGCTGCTATAAACATTGGGGTGCATGTGCCCCTTCAAAACAGCATACCTGTATCCCTTGGGTAAATACCTAGTAGTGCAATTGCTGGGTCATGGGGTAGTTCTATTTTTAATTTTGAGGAACCTCCATACTTTTTTCCAGAGTGGCTGCACCAGCTTGCATTCCCACCAGCAGTACAAAAGAAATCCTCTTTCTCCGCATCCTCACCAACATCTGTTGTTGCCTGAGTTTTTAATGTTAGCCATTCTTACAGGTGTAAAGTTATATCTCATTGTGGTTTTGATATGTATTTCCCTGATGATGAGTGATGTTGAACATTTTTTTGGTTGAGCATGTGTCGGTTGGCCATCTGAATGTCCTGTTTAGAGAGGTGTCTATTCATGTCTTTTGCCCATTTCTTACTGTATTATTTGTTTTTTGGGGTGTTGACTTTGATAAATTATTTATAGATTTTGGATACTAACCCTTTATCTGATAGGTCATTTGCAAATATCTTCTCCCATTCTGTCGGTTGCCTTTTACTTTTGCTGATTATTTCCTTTGCCATGCAGAAGCTTTTTTTTTCTGATGAGGTCCCAATAGTTAATTTTTGCTTCTGTTTCCTTTGCCTCTGGAGACGTGTTGAGTAAGAAGTTTCTGTGGCCAAGCTCAAAGAGGTTTTTGCCTGCTTTCTCCTCAAGGATTTTGATGGCTTTCTGTCTTACATTTAGGTCTTTCATCCATTTTGAGTTTATTTTTGTGTATGGTGTAAGAAACTGGTCCAGTTTCATTCTTCTGAATGTTGCTGTCCAGTTTTCCCAGCACCACTTGCTGAAGAGACTGTCTTTATTCCATTGGATATTCTTTCCTGCTTTGTCAAAAATTAGTTGGCCATATATTTGTGGCCATTTCTGGGTTCTCTATTCGGTTCCATTGAGCTGAGTGTCCGTTCTTGTGCCAGTACCATACTGTCTTGATGGTTACAGCTTTGTAGTATAGCTTGAAGTCCGGGATTGTGATGCCTCCTGCTTTGGTTTTCTTTTTCAAGATTGCTTTGGCTATTCGGGGTCTTTTCTGGTTCCGTAGACATTTTAGGATTGTTTGTTCTAGCTCTGTGAAGAATGCTGGTGTTGTTTTGATAGGGATTGGTTTGTATATGTAGATTGCTTTGGGCAGTATTGACATTTTAACAATACTTGTTCTTCCTATCTAGGAGCAAGGAATGTTTTTCCATTTTTTTGTGTCTTCTTCATTTCTTTCATAAGCTTTCTATAGTTTACAGTGTATAGATTTTTCACCTCTTTGGTTAGGTTTGTTCCTAGGTATTTTATGGTTTTGGGTGCAATTGTAAGTGGGATCAATTCCTTGATTTCTCTTTTTTGTTGCTTTATTGTTGGTGTATAGGAATGCAACTGATTTCTGTGCATTGATTTTATATGCTGTAACTTTGCTGAATTTATGGATCAGTTCTAACAGTTTTTTGGTGGAATCTTTTGAGTTTTCCATATAGAGTATCATGTCATCTGCATAGAATGAAAGTTTGACCTCCTGGCCAGTTTGGATGCCTTTTATTTCTTTGTGTTGTCTGATTGCTGATGCTAAGACTTCCAATACTATGTTGAATAACAGTGGTGAGAGTGGACATCCCTATCTTGTTTCTGACCTTAGGGGGAAAGTTCTCAGTTTTTCCCCACTGTGGATGATATTAGCATTGGGTCATTCATATATGGCTTTTAGGATCTCAAAGTATGCTCCTTCTATCCCTACTTTCTTGAGGGTTTTTATCAAGAAAGGATGCTGTATTTTGTCAAATGCTTTCCCTGCATCTATTCAGAGGATGATATGGTTCTTGTCCTTTATTTTATTGATGTGATGTATCATATTGATTGTTTTGTGGATATTGAACCAGCCCTGCATCCCAGGTATAAATCCCACTTGGTCATGGTGAATAATTATTTTAATGTATTGTTGTATCTGTTGCTAACATCATGTTGGGGATTTTTGCATCCATGTTCATCACAGAAATTGGTCTATAGTTCTTTTTTTTAGTGGGGTCTTTGGTTTTGGAATCAAGGTAATGCTGGCTTCATAGAAAGAGTTTGGAAGTTGTCCTTCATTTCTATTTTTTGGAACAGCTTCAAGAGAATCGGTGTTAACTCTTCTTTAAGTGTTTGGTAGAATTCCCTGGAAAACCATCAGGACCTGGACTCTTGTTTTTTTGAGAGATTTTTGACTGCTAATTCTATTTCTTCACTGGTTATGAGTCTGTTCAAATTTTCTATTTCTTCATGTTTCAGTTTGGTAGTTCATATATTTCCAGGAATTTGTCAGTTTCTTCCAGATTGCCCATTTTATGGCATGTAATTGCTCGTAATATTCTCTTAGTATTGTTTTTTATTTCTGCTGTTCATTCTCATCTCTCCTCTTTCATTCTTGATTTTATTTATTTATTTATTTATTTTTAATCAAACTGGCTAGGTGTTTATCAATTTTGTTAATTCTTTCAAAGAACCAGCTTCTGGTTTCATTGATCCGTTATAATTTTTTTTGTTTGTTTGTTTCAATAGCATTTATTTCTGCTCTACTCTTTGTTATTTCCTGTCTTCTGCTGGTTTTGGGTTTTATTTGCTGTTTTTTTTCCCAGCTCTTAAAGGAGTAAGTTTAGGTTTTGTATCTGAGACTTCCTTCTTTAGGAGGATTGAGATTGCTATATACTTCACCCTGTTGACCACCTTTGCTGTGTCCCAGAGGTTTTGGGCTATGGTGTTATCATTTTCATTGCCTTCCATGTACTTTTTAATTTCCTCTTTAACTTCATGGTTAACCCTTCATTCTTTAGTAGGATGGTCTTTAGTTTCCAACTATTTGTTATCTTTCCACATTTTTTTCTTGTGGTTGATTTTGAGTTTCATAGCATGTGGTCTGAAAATATACATAGTATGATCTCCATCTTTTTGCATTTGTTGAGGGCTGATTTGTGTACCAGTATGTGATCTGTTGTGGAGAACGTTCTATGTGCACTGTAGAAGTATGTGTATTCTGCTGCTTTAGAATGAAATGTTCTGAATGTATCTGTTAAGTCCATCTGGTCCAGTGTGCCATTCAAAGCCATTGTTCCTTGTGGATTTTCTATCCATTGTTGTAAGTGGGGTGTTGAAGTCCCCTACTATGATGGTATTATTAATGAGTTTATTTATGTTTGTGATTAATTGATTTATGTATTTGGGTGTTCTCACATTTGGAGCATAAATGTTTATAATTCCTAGGTCTTCTTGGTAGATAGATTCCTTGATTATGATATAATGCCCTTCTTCAGCTTCTGTTACAGTCTTTATTTTAAAGTCTGATATAAGTATGGCTACTCTGGCTTCCTTTTGTTGACCATTAGCATGATAGATGGTTCTCCATCCCCTTACTTTCAATCTGAAGGTATCTTTAGGTCTAAAGTGGGTCTCTTGTAAACAGCATATAGATGGATCTTGTTTTCTTATCCATTCTGTTACCCTATTTCTTTTGATTGGAGCATTGAGTCCATTGACGTTTAGAGTGAGTACTGAAATTTATGAATTTATTGCTATTATGTTCCTGTACAGTTGGAGTTTCTGGTGGTGTTCTCTGGGCCTTTCTAGTTTTTGTTGCTTTTGGTCTCCCCCCCCCCCCCCCACCCCGTCTTTTCTCTCCTCAGAGAGTCCCTCTTAAAATTTCTTGCAGGGATGGTTTAGTGGTCACAAACTCCTTTAATTTTTGTTTGGGAAACTTTTTATCTCTCCTTCTATTTTGAATTACAGCTTTGCTGGATAAAGAATTCTTGGCTGCATATTTTTCTGATTCAGCACATTGAATATATCCTGCCACTCCTTTCTGGCCTGCCAAGTTTCTGTGGATAGGTCTGCTACAAACCTCATCTGTCTTCCCTTGTAGGTTAGGGACTTTTTTCCCCTTGCTACTTTCATGATTCTCTCCTTGCCTGAGTGTTTTGTGAATTTGACTATGATGTGCCTTGTTGATGGTCGGTTTTTGTTGAATCTAATGAGAGTCTCCTGTGCTTCTTGGATTTTGATGTCTGTCTTTCCCCACATTAGGAAAAATTTCCACTAAGATTTGCTCACTTAAGCCTTCTACCCCTTTTTCTCTCTCTTCGCCTTTTCTAACCCCTATGTTTCTGATGTTGTTCCTTTTTAATGAGTCACTGATTTCTCTAATTCTTTAGAAAAAAAAAAATTTTAATGTTTTTTTTTGAGAAAGAGACACAGAGCATGAGTGGGAGCAGAGCGAGAGGGAGACACAGAATCCAAAGCAGGGTCCAGGCTCTGAGCTGTCAGCACAGAGCCCGACACGGGGCTCGAACCCATGAACAGTGGGATCATGACCTGAGCCGACGTCGGACGCTCAACTGACTGAGCCACCCAGGTGCCCCTCTCTAATTCTTCAATCATGCTCTTTTGTCTTTGTCTCCCTCTTTTTTTCTGTTTCATTATTCTCCGTAAGTTTGTTCTCTGTCACTGATATGCTGCTCTACTTCATCCATCCTTGCTGCTGTGGCATCCTTTCAAGATTGCAGCTCTGTGAAACCATTTTTTATTTCATCCTGACTAGCTTTTACTTCTTTTATCTCCACAGAAAGGGTTTCTAATCTATTTTCAACCTCAGCTAGTGTTCTTATTAGTGTGATTTTAAATTCTGGTTCAGAATTTGCTTGTATCTGGTTCATCTTGCTTGTATCTGTGTTGGTTAAGTCTCTGGCTGTCATTTTTCCTGTTCACTTTTGGGGTGAATTCCTTTGTTTCATCATTTTGAAGGAAGAAAAGGAATTAATAAGGTAAAAAAAATTAAAATTAAAAAATTAAAAACAGTCCCCCCAAAATCAAATAAATGATGCTAGATACTAGGTGTGTTTTGGTATGGTTGTTGAAAGGAGCTTGATAGATTAGAGATAGTGAAAGACAAGAAAAGAAAAAAAAAAAGAAAAAAAAGAACACATTTGAAAATTTGAAAAAATGAATAGAATGAAATAGGGTAAAATAAAATGATGGAAGTAAAATATAATTTGAAAAAATTACAAAAAAGTAAAAATAGAAAAAATATAGAAAATTATTTTCACTAAAAATTGAAAATAAACCAAATTTATTGTTTTCTCTTTCTGTATTCCTGTATAAGAAAAAAAAAGAGAAAGAATAAAAAAATTGAATTGATGGACCAACGAACAGACTGAAATCCGATTGAAATTACATTAGGTCCCGTAGAAGTCAAACTATGAAGCACTTTATAGTCTGTAAACTAAGCAGGAAGAGAGAGAGACTTCTCGTGTTCCTGAAGAGCGAAGTTGGCCCAGTTGAGTGGGGCTTAGTGTAATGGCTCCTTTCTCCACTAGAAGGTGCTGCTTAGCTCACTGGGGTGGATTGTTGTGGCACTTGTTAGGTGTGTATGTTCATGCATGGGAAGAGTGAAAATGGCATCACCCAGCTACCCGGTTTCTAGTATCAGAATGTGTTCTCCCCACCTAGCAATCACGCACCCCTCCTTTGCTTCTGGCTTCTGTCCACTCCCCCCTTTTACACTGTCCGTGACCAAGCTGACAGCTTGCCAGGCGGCACCTCTCTCCTAAGTTTTATCTCACATGCAGCTGTGTTTCACAACCCCTCACTTCTGAGAGACTGTGGCTTTGACCCATTCTGACCCTCTGGGGTAGGGTCTCACTGAGCAATGGCCGGGTGCCTACCCACTGCCAGGAACATTCATCGGACCATGCTCTTGCTGATGCCCAGAGACTGTAGCTGGGTGCCAGCCTGCCCCAGAAAAAGTTCACACGATTGTGTAGCAGCAGTGTTTCAGGGATTATGGCAAATATCAACACACATCTGGCACCAGACTTCCCATTTAATGTCCTTGTTCCAGTACCAGTGAATGTGGTTGTTCTCCAGGGTCTGCTGGGACCTTTGCCTGTAGGGTGGCTGCACAGCCTCTACCAAATGTCCTCCCAGCAAGGGAACCGCCCCTCCCTCTGTGGCCCAAGGACCCCAAAGACCTCTCTCTCTCTCTGCCCTTGAGGATTTGCCCTTCCCACAGAGCACCACCCGGTATTAAGCTGCGAAGTTGCAGACTTTGCACTCCCCCTGTTTATAGAGTCATAGTGGAATTTAAACTGTCTTCTTTCTCCTTTCTCCCTTTTTTTGTTCAGCCCCTTGCATACTCTTTCTTTTCTTTCCAGCTGCTTTCAGGTGGGGGGATGCTTTCCTGTATTCTCCCCATATCCCTGTCCTCTCTCCACAAGCAAAAATAGCTCCCTGCCCTCCACAGCTTCTCCCTCCCCCAGTTCACCTCTCCATACCACATACCTGCTGAGTTCTATGGTTCAGGTTGTGCAGATTGTTTTATTAATCCTCAAATCAGTTTTCTAGGTATGCAGGATGGTTAAGTGTTGATCTGTCTGTATTTCAGGGATGAGAGATGCAAAAAAACTTCCATGCTGTTCCACCATCTTGGCCCCTCCTCAGGCCTCTTTTTCTTATTAAAATGTTAACTTCATTATACTAGAAGCCTCCCACCCCCCCCCCCCAACTTCTGTCTTATTATCAGGATATTATCACCTTTTCCTTATCTGTTGATTGTACCATCTTTTTCTTGTATCATCAACCTTTATTTCTCATCTGGCTTTCTGCCATCAATATTTATGTTTTTCCCATAATAAAAATTAAAACTCTTTACTGCATGGTTTTCGAAGCTACTTCTCTTTCTCATCCCATACTTCTTGAAAAGCTACTTGAATATAAACCACTTACAGTTTATAGTATATAAATGATAGGAAAAATTTTCTCTGATTCTACAGATAGAGTTTGCCCTTCCTGTGTGCTTCTCCTATAATAGTTTCTCCAGAGAAACAGACAATAGGGGGTATATTGGCTTTTGCAGTTATAGAGGCTGAGAAATCCCAAGATCTACAGGCAAACTGGAGACTCAGGGAAGCCAGTGGTACAGGTCTAGTCTGAGTCTGAAGGCCTGAGACCTGGAAGAGCCAATGATGTAAATTATAATCTGAGTCCAAATCTGAAGGTAGGAGAAGACTGCTGTCCCTGCTCAAAGAGAGTCATATAAAGGGAGTGAATTCTCCCTTTGCATTGTTGTCCTATTCAGTCCTTCAGGGTTTTGGATGAGGCCCACTCACACTGGGGAGAGCAATCTGCTTTCTTTAAGCTACTGATACCAATGTTAATATCATCCAGAAACATCCCCATAGACACAGTGAGAATAATGTTTAACAAAATATCTGGGTACCCTGTGGCCTAGTCAGATTGATACATAAAATTAACAATCATAGTCTATTGCTTGTTAATGTGGCATACATATGCCTCTCTTTTAACCATACTTTATCTAAAATAAAGAAAATAATAAGGCCGTAATTCCACCTAACATGATTCAACTATGCTATATATAACCAAAAATTCACTAACCCCTTTCCGGAAGAGTGATGTTTACTCTTTTCCTTGATATCCCATAACTTAAACACTATGATGTAAAATTAACAATATTTAAATACTATGATATAAAGTCAACACATCTTATGTTACATGGTAAGGAAATAAAACAAGGAAGAAAACAAGACATTTGTTATAGATGTACATAGACATAATCAAAACAAAATAAAGAGAAAATATTCAGAACAGTACTCATTTCTTTAACCCGTTATGTGGTTGTAGCTAGCATTTGTAACTACCTTCTTCCACTGCACATTTTGTACTCTCTGTTCTTCAGCAGGCACTGGTTATTCAGTTGGAAATGGTTCTTTGCCTGGTAGGGTGATCCAAACCTTTATTTCTAAAGGGTCTACACATTTTGTACATTTTGTACTCTCTGTTCTTCAGCAGGCACTGGTTATTCAGTTGGAAATGGTTCTTTGCCTGGTAGGGTGATCCAAACCTTTATTTCTAAAGGGTCTAGGCAATCAATAGTCCGGCCTAGGTTGGATTATTGTAATTTCACATTGACTTTAATCCTAGGGCATGGTAATACTAAGAGATGCCCTAAAGAATCTCCTGTTTTCCAGACATCCTCTTCCTTAGTTCCATGGTGGAGTAGCAGCCCAATATTCCCTCTGCAGTCAGAATCAATCACCACAGCCAGTCAGTATCTCCTTTCTTTGCCTGTTGGTTTAGGGGGATGGGAGTCCAAAGTGGCTGGGCAACAGTCTTAACTTCCAATTCAGTGGAATCATTGCTGTGCCTCATGGTAGAAGCATTCTTCTTTTTGAAACTAATATTTCCAGTCCAGCAGAGCATAAGGTCACAGAAATAGCAAGCAATTTTTTTTTGCTAGACAAACAGTAGGAGTAATAGTGAATGGTGTCACTCTCAATTCTACACCTTGATTCCTAGATAAGTTCAACCTGGCTATGGGAGAAACAGCACCATTTGAATGCTGATTCAAATATTATACAATGTTCTGGAGAACCTTGCCCCAATCTTGAAAGGTTGCAACCTAGCTGGCATTGTAACTCAGTCTTCAATAGGCCATTCCATCATTCTCTCATTATGATAGTGGAGAACATTTTAATACCAGTGAATTCTGTGAGTATGGACCTGTTGCTGTACTGCATTTGGTATGAAGTGAGTTTCCTTAAAAAAATATTTATTTATTTTTTGAGAGAGAGAGAGAGAGACAGAGAGAGAGACAGAGAGAGTGAGTGATGGGGGAGGTCCAGAGAGAGAGAGAGAGAAGGAGAGAGAGGATCCCAAGCAGACTCCATGCTGCCAGTGCAGAATCAGACATGGGGCTCAAACTCACAAACCATCAGATATTGACCTGAGCTGAAATCAAGAGTCAGACACTTAACCAACTGAGCCATCTAGGTGCCCCTGAAGTGAGTTTCTTGATCAGAAGTGATGCTATATAGAATACCATGATGGTCGATAAGGCATTCTGGAGGTCCATAGATGGTATTCTGGCAGAAGCATTGCATGGAGGGAAGGCAAATCCATATTTGAGTGATTACCTCATTAAGAGTAAAACATTGGTCCTTTCATAATGTAAGTGGCTCACTGTAATCAACATGCCACTAGATAGTTGGCTGATCAACACCAATAATGGTGCCATATTCAGAACTTAATGTTGAGGTCTGATGCTGGCTAATTGGACAGTTAACAGTAGCGTAGCCAGGTGGATTTGGTGAGTGAAAGTCCATGTTGCTGAACCCAGGTGAAACCTCCATCTCTGCCATCATGGCCATTTTGTTGAGGAGTCCATTGGGCAATTACACGATTGGCTGAGGAAAGAGGCTGACAGGTATCCACAGAATGGGTCATCTTATCCACTCAATAATTAAAATTCTCTGCTAATGTCACTCTTTGGTGAACATTCACATGGGACACAAATATCTTCATGTTTTTTACTCATTCACAGAGATCTATTTTCCTTATTTCCCAAATTTCCTTGATGCCAATTTTCCAATCAAGTTCCTTCTTTGCTTCTTGTATCCAGCCTAACCTTTGGCCACAGCCCATGAATCAGTATTTAATTGTACATCTGGCTATTTCTCCTTCCAAGCAAAGTGAACTCTCAGGATCAGTACTCAAAGTTTTGCCTACTGGGAAGTTTTCTTTCACTGCTGTCCTTCAGAGATATGTCAGAAAAGGTCTGTAGTGGTGCAGCTGTCCACTTTCAGATGGTGTGTACATATTGTTCACAACCATCTGTAAATCAGGCCTGAGTCCTCTCTTCTTCTGTCAAGTGATGGCAGGGAGCCATGCTTGGTGCTGGCTTGGAGAGAGACAGCAGTGTAGCAAGAATGGGGGCCATGGATATTTGGGTCACTGCTCCCTGTAATATACTTGAGCCTCCAAGGGCTCAGGGCCTACTCAGGCCTCGTCATTTATATACCACTTCCATTTGATGAATCCAACTTTATGGCTTATTGGGTTATATTATTTTAATCATGGGCAGCTCAGTCACATGGTTACTTAGTAGCCCATGGTTAAGCACCCAGTTTTCACTAGTGTCCAGTAGGGGGCCAAAAGCTATTTCTCAAGCAGAGAGTAGTTGTTCATAGAGGATGGCAGGGATTCTTCCAAAATCATTAGGGTTTGGACCATGATTCACCTGTAGGGGCCTGCATAGGCACCAAAGAGCATCTTGATCTGCCACTGACCCTTTGAATACCACTGGAACTTCTGGATCATATGGTCAAGTGGAAGAGCCACTTGTATAGCAGCCTGGATCTGTTGTAGAGTCTTTCTTGTTCTGGACCCTACTCAAAAGTGGCAGTTTCCTCGGTTGTTTGGTAAATCTGCCAGAATAGCACACCCCAGTGAAGAATAAATTGCCTTCATATTTCAAAGAAGCCCACTAGATATTGTTCCTCTATTTTGGTTGTAGGAGAGGCCAGATGCAACAACTTACCCTTATAAGGGATAGTTGAACATGCCTCATACCACTGGACCTTGGAAATTTTAAGGTGGAGAGTTCCCTAAATTTTTGTTGCATTTATTTTCCACCCTCTTACAAACAAATGTTTTGCCAATAAGGCTAGATTGGTTGCTACTTCTTGCTCACGAAGTCCAGTCAGCATAAAAGTTATCAACATAATGGACCATTGTTATATCTTGTGGATAGGAAAGACGATCAAAATCGCTAAAAGCTAAATTATGACAGAGCACTGTAGACTTTACACACCCCCGAGGTAGGACAGCGAAGGTGTATTACTGGCTTTGCCGGTGAAAAGAAACGGCCTCTGATGGGCTTTATTGACAGGGATGGGGGGGAAAGGCATTTGCCAGAGCAATAGCTGTAGACCAGATACCGGGTATGTGTTAATTTGCCCAAGCAAGGAACTACATCTGATGCAGCAGCTGCAGTTGCTGCAATTGGCAGTAACACCTGGCCAAGCTTACAACGATCCACCATTATTTTCCAAGATCCATCTGTTTTCTACACAGGCCAACTAGGAATATTGAATGAGGATGCGGTAGCAATCACCACCCCTGCATTTTTCAGTTTCTTGATGCGGAACTTGAAATCCCTCCAGGAATGAGATACTGGTTTTGGTTTACAGTTTTTCTAGGTAGTGGCAATTCTAGTGGCTTCCACTTGGTCTTTCCCACCACTACAACCCTCACTCCACAGGCCAGGGAGCCAATTTCCTTTCTCTTTTTGCTTCACCTTTCCAAATATTCATTGTTCACATTTTAACTGTCTCTGACACCTAGCCAATCCCAGTCATGTGTTTTTTTTAATGTTTTTATTTATTTTTTAAGAGAGTGAAAGGAGAAAGGGAAAGAGAGAGAGAACATGCATACGTGCGTGCGCACACGCCATAAGCAGGGGAGGGGCAGAGGGAGATAGAGGATCCACAGCAGGCTCTGTGTTGACAGTAGAGACCCTGATTCAGGGCTCCAGCTCATGAACCACAAGATCATAACCTGAGCTGAAGTTGGATGCTTAACCGACTGAGCCACCCAGGTGCCCCCCAAATTTATTATTTTTAATGTTGCATAATTTTACTTTATTTGGTTTTAAAGTTTTAGTTCAACATCACATAATGACAACAACTTGTAAATATTTCCTGAAAAAGGAAATCCTGAAATCTATTTGCAGGCTGTAGTATGGAGTGATTAATACAATTAAACTTTGCACGATTTGGACAAGTTTATAGTGGTTCCTCTCCTGCCAGGAGGAATCTCTCAATGTTTCTGGAGAATAAGAGCACTTATGATAAAGACATTTCTCAAAAAAGTGATCCCAATGGCTTTCCATCAAACAAACCAATAATGTCTCAGAATATTGGCAATTTTATCAAAGCTTGTAAACTTTTTAAAGTAGCCTTATTTATTTATATCTTTATGCAGTATTGCACAGAAACATCCTGTTTCAGTGAAAAATGTAAGTCCTTAAAAATAAGTAGGACTCATTTAGTTGAAACCCCGATGTTAAACTTTCTGGCTATCAAAATTTGTGCAAGTTACTTATGCATCTTTATGGATAAGTTTGCTCATTTATAAAGTTGGAATGCCTTGCCTTGTTATTTTAAAGGCTTGGGTATAAAATATATGAAACATTTAGTAAGTGCCCAGGACTGAGGATATTATTACTTTTTTGCCAAAATAGAACTGCTTTGTTTTATTTTATTCTATTTTTCTCCTGTGGAATGTTCTTTTGCCTAGGGTAACATCCAGTAACTGTCTGGTTTAATCATAGCCCTGAGATCCATAGCTCTTAGAGCCTCATACAGAACACTGGCTGTGCAACCCTCATAGTAATTGTCTTCCAGAATTATAGTAAAGGTATTACTATGAATACCAAGGAACCAGTTACTTTCAGCAAACATGCCACCTGTCTGTATCGGCTGAAACTAATTAAAATAGTCTTTTCTTTTTTCTTTCTTTACACTTATTGCACTGTTATCCATCAGGAACACTGATCTTAGTGAATGGCAAATTTACCTTCAATGTACTTAAGCCCAAATTTGGTATCTTATATCTGACCTCCAATTTCAGGTAGAAGTGGTTTATGAAACACTCTAAATTCTAAATTATGATTCTTACTTTGCTATCCTTAGATGTGTCTTCAATATCTGCAAAAGTTTATTTTAAAAGTCTTGGAAAAGAGTAATTTTTAAGGCAACATTTTTTTTTTTTTTTGCTCAAGGTCATTATTACATGTTGCATCAGTGAATGTTCTTAGTTCAACTTATTTCATTTTTAATTTAAAAACTTTTATTGGAGTATAATTTGTATACTGTAAAGTGTGTTTATTTAAAGTGTACAATCTGCTGAGTGTTTACAGATGTATAAACCCATGAAACCAAAACTTAGATACAGAATAGTTCTATCCTTCAAGAATCTGATTGAAATACCTCTTTGTTTCTTTGTGCTACTTTTTAGTTCTACCATTCCTCTTCCTTTCCCTTGTCCCAGGAGACAATTGATATGCTTTCCATCATTATAGATTAGTTGGCATTTTCTAGAATTTTATATAAGTGGAATCATTCAAGAATATTATATAATTTGAATCAAGAGTATATACTCTTTTTCTATCTGGCTTCTTTCACTCAGCATAATGTTTTTGATATTCATGTTGTTTTATCAGCAGTTCATTTGTTTTTATTGATTGGTAGTATTTCATGGGATACTAAGACAATATGCCATAATTGAATACTAAGGATATACTATAATTTGTTCATCAATTTATCTATTGACAGGCATTTAAGTACTAGAGCTCTGTAAAATAACCTGCTGTGAACATTTGTGTACAAATCTTCTTATGGATATGTGTTGAGGAATAGATACTTAGGAGTATAAATGCAGGGTTATATGGTTAAGTGTATGCTTAACTCATATAAAACACTAGTTTGCCAAAGTGGTTGTAGCATTTTAAGTCCCTTCCAGCAGTGTATGAGAGTTTTAGTTGCTTCACATCCTCATCAATATTTCGACATTTTAACTTTAGTCATTATAGTAAGTGGTATTTCATTCTGTGTATATGTGTTTTGCCTACATCTTCATCCGTTTGCTTTTGATTTTTAAGCTATGATTTACATACACTAAAATTCACCCTTTAATTTAGCGTACATTTTTTTAAAAAAGAGGTAACATTTTTAATCATCAGAAAGTAAATTAGATAATGAAAGTTTTAATCTTTGATCAGTCTCATAAAACAATGATTAGTTCCTTTATCAAAATATATGATTCAACATCATAATTTTGTGTTTGTTTTTAGTTATATAGTCTATAAGTCAGTTTTATTTGCGACTTTAATTACTGATTGATTTGTTAAAGCATTTTATTGAAGTACAAATGATACACAAAAGGCTGTACACTTTGGTGACTTGGGGGGTAGTATACATCCAAGAAACCATCCCTGCAATCTATGCCATAAAGATATCTATCATCTCCAAAAGTTTCCTCTCACTCTTTTTTATTACCATTATTATATTTTGTGATAAGAACACCTAACATAAGATCTATATTCTTAGCAATTTTTAAGTATACAATACGATATTGTTAACCATAGGCACAATGCCACACAGTGGACCTATAGGACTCAATCATTTTGTGTAACTGAACTTTGTGCTCCTTGACTAATATCTCTCCGTTTCCCCTTCTCCCATGCCCCTGACAATCACCATTATATTCTACTTTCTGCTTTTATGAGTTTGAATATTTTAGATTCCTTAGAAAAGTGGTATATGTAGTATCTATCCTTTGGTATTTATTTGATTTATCAAAATGTCCTCCAGTTTCATCCATGTTGTTGCATGTAGCAGAATTTCCTTCTTTTTGGAGCTAAATAATATTCCCCTGTATGTACATACTATATTTTCTTTATCCATTCATCCATCAGTGGACATTTAGTCTGATTCTTCTACATCTTGGCTATTGTGAATAACCCTGAAATGAATGTAGTTATGCAGATATCTTTTTGAGATTCTAATTTCAATTCCTTTGGATATATACCCAGAAGTGAGATTTCTGGATTATATGTTGTATTTTTAAGTTTTAAAGGAACCTTTATACTGTTTTTCATAACTGTACCAACTTAGATTCCTAACAATGGTGTGCAAGGATTCTCTTTTCTCCACATCCTCACCAGCATTTGCTTTCTTGTGTTTTTGTTTTTGTTTGTTTTGTTTTTTTTTTGATAATATTAATCGTAATAGGTGTGAGGTGATAATAGTTTACTCTGGTTTTGATTTGCATTGCCCTGATGTTTAGTGATGTTCAGTAAGCATTTTTTTCATAAACCTATTGGCCACTTGTATATTTTCTTAGGAGAAATGTTTACTCAAGTCTTTTGCCTATTTTTTAATTGAGCTATTTGGTTTGTTTGCTATTGGGTTTTAGGAGTTCCTTATATATTTAGGATATTAACCCTTTATCAGACATATGATTTACAAATATTTTCTCCCATTCTGTAGGTTTCCTTTTCTTTTTGACTAATTTTTTTTTTTCTTGTGACATATCTTTTTAGTTTGATAAAATCTTACTTGTCTATTTTTTGCTTTTGTTGCCTATGCTCTTAGCGTCATATCCAAGAAATCATTACCAAGGCCAATGTCAACAGCTTTTCCCTAATTTATTCTAGGAGTTTTATGGTTTCAGTTCTTATGTTTAAGTCTTCAAATTTTTTTTGAGTTGATTTTTATGTATGGTATAAAATAAAACTGCAATTTCATTCATTTGCATGTGGATATTCGGTTTTCTCAACACCATCTATTGAAGGGAATATCCTTCCCCATTGTGTATTCTTAGCATCCTTGTTGAAGTAATCTTTTTTTTAAAGATATTTCTTTTTTTTAATTAATTTAAAAATTTTTTTAACGTTTATTTATTTTTGAGACAGAGACAGAGCATGAATGGGGGAGGGTCAGAGAGAGAGGGAGACATAGAATCTGAAACAGGCTTCAGGCTCTGAGCTGTCAGCACAGAGCCTGATGCAGAGCTCGAACTCATGGACCGGGAGATCATGACCTGAGCCGAAGTTGGATGCTTAACCAACTGAGCCACCCAGGTGCCCCCCTTGTTGAAGTAATCTTGTTGAACACATATACGTGGATTTATTTATGGGCTATTCTGTTCCATGATTTATATCTGTTTTTATGTTGTTTCCATACTATTTTGAATACTGTAGTTTTATAATATATTTTGGAGTCATGTATTATTTCCTGATTTTGTTTAGTTGTCCATGTTTTGTAGTTCACTGAGCTTCTTTAAGATGACTATTTGAATTCTTTGGCAGGAAGTTTTTAGATCTCTATTATTTTAGGGTTGGTTATAGGAACTTTATTTTGTTTCTTTGTGCATATCACGGTTTTCTGAATCTTAAAGATTCCTGTGACTTTGAGTTGGTGTCTGCACATTTGAGGAAGCAATCCAGTTTTTCTAGTCTTTATAGACTAGGTCAGCAGGGAAAACCCTTCACCAGTCAGCCTGACCAGAGATTCTGGGCAGGCCAGTTGACATAGTGTGTGATGGGCTAGCTGCCAAGGTCTAGAAGGGGGTGGGCCTGGTGCCAGTGCCAAGGTGATGAGACTGCTCCCTGAAGCTAGGGGCGGGGTACATGGACCAGTTAGTTGTTCAGATTCTCACACCAGCTGTTGAGAGCTCCCACACGTTTTTTTTTAATTCTTAGCTACCTACCCCCAAGTGATCTAGCCACACTCTTTCTCTCAGTGTTCTGGGTGAAATGTGACAGAATGAGGTTTCTGAAGGGCTAAGGAAATCAAATGTTCATTTCACTCTCCCCTATTGAGCTGTGCTGTACTACCACAGGGGAGGAGTAAAGCAGTACTCTTTATCTTGCCCTTTTCAATGCATATTTTCTCATTTCTGTGCTCCTCCAGAATGCTGAAACCTCACCTGGATTTTGGAGCTTTCCTGAAGGCATTTTTGTACATTTTTGTATATGTTAAATTGGTATTTCTATGGAGAAATGAAGGCTGGAACTTCCTATTCTTCCATGTTGTTGACATTACTTTCTTTGGTCAATTTAATATGTATTAATCAGAGATAACTATTTGACCAGCTGAAATATTCATAATTAATGTGTTTAATTATATTCAAGTTTCCCAACAAGTAAACTATGATGAAGAATCCTTTTGTAGATTAATAGCCATTTAAGCATAAGTAAAAACTTAATTATCTGTTATGTATTTTTGCTTTTTTTTTGGAAAATTAGGTACTATTAAAGTGATTTTAAACCCAAATATCAAGTAATTCTACCCATTTCCAAATATTTGTTGTTTTTGAAGCATACTGCATTTTTTGCTGTATACTCACATTCCTCTTTGAAAATAAACAACTAAAAACTTTGAACTTACCTGTTGGATAAAGGGTTAATTAATAATATGGATTTACATTCCTCTTTGATTGCATAAAGTTCCTATTTTACCTGGCTTACATCAGGGTAAAATGTTTATGTTCATTTATGTTAATTGTTGACCTTTTCTCTTGATTAACTAAGCCTGTATCCAATTAGAATTGGAGATGTATGTTATGTTCCCCCAATGTGGTGGATATCTAGTCTAAATGTGGAAATTAATGTTAACATAAAACCAGGCACAAAAAAGGAGAAATTTTCAACAAATAGCTCTTCCTTGTGAGAGCAATTGTTTTGGAACTCTAAATTAACTGTGAAATAAAACTATAAGAATGTTCAGAAAAAGACAAATAATCTTGATCACCTGTTCCAGGTATATTTAATCAAAGAACTCATTCATCTAATTGTTGAGCATCCATTCCAAGTGCCTGTAGGACGAAATTGTGAGAATATAGAATTGTCAGAGTTTAGAGAGATAATATTACTAAAATATTGAATACTATAAAGTCCATACTGTAAGCATTGTCTTTAGCTCTGGACATCCCCTATGAGAGAGGAATATTCATATGCTGGAGTTTGTCTGGACAACAACCAAATGGATTGCTGGGACCTCACCCCATACCACAAAATTAACTATTGGATTAACTAGGGATATTTAATTTGAGAAAAGGCTAGTCAGAAAACAAACAAACACACTTATAGTAGTCTTAAAATACGAATAGCTTTTATATAAAAGATCAATTAGGATTGCTTTTTAAGGCTTTCAGGGGGTAGGAGGTAGATGAAAAATACAAGACTATAAATTTTACTTTAACAAAAAAAAACTTCTAATATTTAGAATCACTTTTAAAGAAACTATAATGGGTTGTTTTAACAAGAGGCATATTTCTCATCACTGGAAATGTTCAAGGGACACTAAATTGTCATTGAGTTGTAAAGGTATAGAGTAGATTCAAAGATCTAACAGATACTTGGTTTGACTCATTAATTGGATTAACTCTATTAGTGTCCCCTCTAAATTTGATTACTTCCAAATATATGCTATTTAAAAAAATGATTGTATACTGGCACAAGAACAGCCACTCAGATCAATGGAATAGAATAGAGAACCCAGAAATGGACCCACAAATGTATGGCCAACTAATCTTATAAAGCAGGAAAGAATATCCAATGGAATAAAGACAGTCTCTTCAGCAAGTGGTGCTGGGAAAACTGGACAGCAACATGAAGAAGAATGTACCTGGACCAGTTTCTTACACCATACACAAAAAAAAACCTCAAAATGGATGAAAGACCTAAATGTAAGACAGGAAGCCATCAAAATCCTTGAGGAGAAGGCAGGCAAAAACTTCTTTGACCTTGGCTGCACCAACTTCTTACTCAACACGTCTCCAGAGGCAAGGGAAACAAAAGCAAAAATGAACTACTGGGACCTCATCAAAATAAAAAGCTTCTGTACAGTGAAGGAAACAATCAGCAAAAGTAAAAGACAACCGAAAGAATGGGAGAAGATATCTGCAAATGACATATCAGATAAAGGGTTAGTATCTAAAATCTATAAAGAACTTATCAAACTCAACACTCAAAAACCAAATAATCCAGGGAACAAATAGACAAAAGACATGAATAGACACTTCTCCAAAGAAGACATCCAGATGGCCAGATGACACAGGAGAAAATGCTCAACATCACTCATCATCAGGTTTTGATACGAATCAAAACCACAATGAGATACCACCTGACACCTGTCAGAATGGCTAACATTAACAACTCAGGCAACAACAGATGTTGGTGAGGATGTGGAGAAAGAGGATCTCTTTTGCATTGTTGGTGGGAATGCAAACTGGTGCAGCCACTCTGGAAAACAGTATAGAGGTTCCTCAAAAAATTAAAAATAGATCTACCCCATGACCCAGCAATTGCACTACTAGGTATTTGTCCAAGGGATACAGGTGTGCTGTTTCAAAGGGACACATGCACCCCAATGTTTATAGCAACACCGTAAACAACAGTCAAAGTATGAAAAGAGCCCAAATGTCCATCAATGGATGAATGGATAAAGAAGATGTGGTATATATATATATATATATATATATACAATGGAGTATTACTCAGCAATCGAAAAGAATGAAATCTTGCTATTTGAAACTACGTGGATGGCACTGGAGGGTATTATGCTAAGCGAAATTAGTCAGAGAAAGACAAATATCATATGATTTCAGTCATATGAGGATTTTAAGAGACAAAGCAGATGAACATAAGGGAAGGGAAACAAAAATAATACAAAAACAGGAAGGGGGACAAAACATAAGAGACTCTTAAATATGGAGAACAGAGGGTTACTGGAGGGGTTGTGGGAGAGGGGATTGGCTAAGTGAGTAAGGAGCATTAAGGAATCTACTCCTGAGTGCTGAAGCATAGGGGCACTTGTACCCCAATATTTTAGAAGCCCTTTCAACAATGGCCAAATTATGGAAAGAGCTTTAATGTCCATCAGCTGATGAATGGATAAAGAAGATGTTGTTTATATATACAATGGAATACTACTTGGCAATGAGAAAGAATGAAATCTGGCCATTTGTAGCAACATGGATGGAACTGGAGAGTGTTATGCTAAGTGAAATAAGTCAGGCAGAGAAAGACAGATACAATATGTTTTCACTCATGTGTGGATCCTGAGAAACTCAACAGAAGACCGGGGGGAGGGGAAGGAGGGGGGAAATTTACAGAGAGGGAAGGAGGCAAACCACAAGAGACTCTTAAATACTGAGAACTGAGGGTTGATGCGGGGGGAAGTGGGTGATGGGCATTGAGGAGGGCACCTATTGGGATGAGCACCTAGTGTTGTATAGAAACCAATTTGACAATAAATTTTATAAAATAAAAAAGGAATCTACTTCTGAAATCATTGTTGCACTATATGCTCACTAATTTGGATGTAAATTTAAAAAATTAAATTAAATTAAAAATAATTTAAGATATAAATAAAAAATAAAAACTTTTGACTTGGGATAAATTTAAATAAATAAATAAATAAATAAATAAATAAATAAATAAATAAAATAGTTCAAGCAGTTTTGTAGAATAAGAACAAAGCTGGAGGACTTGTTCTACTCTGATTTTTATATATGTGTATATGTATCTATGTGTATATGTGTATGTACAGAGAGGGGGGAGGAGACAGAGAGAGAAGCAATCACAGAAAGATAAGCAAACAGTGCAGTGAGAAATGGGCAAAATCAAAATACTAAAACAGACATTTCACAAAAGAAGACACATGAATGGCAAGTAAGAATTGAAAGGATGCTCAACATCATTAGCTATCAGGAAAATCCAAGTTAAAATCACAATTAGATACAACAGAATATCTACAATTAAAAACACAATAGCCCCCAAGTCTCACAGTCGATATGTTGATTTTGTCTGGCATTTTAGTTTTGGTAAAATGGAAACTTAAAATATATGTATATATGTATATGTATGTGTGTTTGTATATATGTTTTTGATCACAGTAAACCTTATCAAGCAATGCTTTGCCCTCACATTCCTAATTTCTGGAAATATTTTCTATTTATTTTTCCTTACATTTGAGAACTTCCTTCAGAGTTTTTAGTGTAACTTTCTTTGTAGTAAACCTGTGGTCACATATGCCTAAGAATATTAGGCATATTTATTTGTCTCCTATTGGAATGACAATTTAGATGAATAACAAATTATGGTTTCCATTTTTTTTAACACTTTAAACATGTTAGTACTGTCTTCTCATACCCAGTGTTGCTCTTAGGAAGTCTGTATCATTTTGTTTCTTTTATCATTTAAATAATCTGGGTTTTTTTTTTTTAAGTCTTCAAGAATTTTCTCTGTGTCTTTAATACTTTACATTCTGTATAATGTGCTCAGGTATAGGTTTTAGTCTATGGCTCTTTCAACCTGATGTATTTTATTATTTTTGTTAATTCTTTTTATTTTTTTAATGTTTATTTATTTTTGAGAAAGAGAGAGACAGAGTATGAGTAGGGAAAGGGGAGAGAGAAAGGGAGACATAGAATCTGAAGTAGGCTCCAGGCCCTGAGCTGTCAGCACAGTCTGATGTGGGACTCCAACCCACGAACCGTGAGATCATGACCTGAGCTGAAATCGGGTGCTTAACCAATTGAGCCACCCAGGCACCCATGTTAATTCTTAAAATATATCTTTATTGGGGCGCCTGGGTGGCTCAGTCGGTTAAGCGGCCGACTTCAGTTCAGGTCATGATCTCGCGGTCCATGAGTTCGAGCCCCGCGTCGGGCTCTGTGCTGACTGTTCAGAGCCTGGAGCCTGTTTCAGATTCTGTGTCTCCCTCTCACTGACCCTCCCCTGTTCATGCTCTGTCTCTCTCTGTCTCAAAAATAAATAAAACGTTAAAAAAAATTTAAAAAAATATATATCTTTATTATTATTTTTTCAAATATTTAGTTCTATCCATTTATCCTCCTCTCTTTTGGGGACTATTATTGTCAAGGTGATGACACTTTTATTTCTAGTCTCTATATTTTTTAGCTTTGTTTTCAACTTTCTATCACTTTGCTTTTTCTTAACATCTTCTAAGTAAGTCCCTCAATCTGGTATACAATTTACTATTCACCTTTCAGCTGTATCTAACTATTCTGCTGTGTGTTATAAATATTGTACTCTTCATTTTAATTTCTACAATGTTTGTATCTAATAATTCTACTTGATTTTTTTAGGAAAGGTTTTTTGTTTGGATTACTAATCCAATATTTTATATCTTGAGCATATTTTTTCATGCTTATTTTAAGTTCTTGTTTCTATAAGTTTAACAATTTTTTTCCAAATGGTTGCTTTCACTTTCCTTTTTTGTTTACCCATATTCCCCTGAAACATCAACAGTGTAGCATTGTACATTAAGGATGTAGTGTGTATTGATAACTAGGTTCCCGTAAGTCTTTGGTCAGGGAGACTATGATCCTTAAGGCAAAGCACCAGAGCCATAAAAATATTGCTCATCACTTTGTTTTGCTGCCTTTTTTCTGTATAACTACTCCGGTCAGGATTTTACTTTAGGGAGAAATAGCAAGGACAAGAGCAATCCTCCTAGGTTGAAATCTCCAGAGTTAGTGTTTAGATGGGCAGGATGAGTAAATGGTTATTTGGGCAACACTAGCCACCCCACACTTGTTTCATCAGTTTCTCATCCCCGCAGTTTTTGTGCAGCCTTGATTTTCCCTTTGAATCCCAGGAACCTGATTTCCAGCGATTTATGTGGTATGAAGACAAGGAATGGTAGTCCCAGGGTTAACTTGCAAGAATGGAGAGGGGAGACTCTTCAAGCTTTCCTTCAGTGCATTCTCTTCATGCTGGCTCAACGCACACACACACACACACACACACACACACACACACACACACACAAATACACACCTATGCACACTACACACCAGTTTAGAACAGCTTTCAAACTGGGGGATGCTCCCTAGTTGTTTTCTTAGTTCCTGACATCCATAACATTCCCAGTCTTCTTCATGAATAATTTTACAGGAAGAGGGCAGCAGCTCACTGAACAGGAAATACAAAGCCAGACTTTGTTTTCTTCACCCTTTGTCAACCTCATTTTTTGTTCCCATTCGTCATCTCATTTTACACCCTGCCTTTGGGGTTCTAGAATAGGAATTTAATGGGAATTATTTCTGTCACTGAGTTCCTTCTATCTGCCAGATCTCTGATTTCATAGGAGCTCTGTTCCAGTGTTTTTAAAACTTACTAGACCAGAACTCACATCATTACTTACATTTTTACATTATAAGCCTGAATATAACTAAATCTGTGTGTGTGTGTCGGAAATTATTTTTCTTAAAATAATACTTACCTTTGTTATATAGAATGAACTTTGTTTTTCTTTTCTATTCAATCTCACTAAAAATGTTTGTCATGATCACGGTGCCTGGGTGGCTCAGTAGGTTGAGCATCCGACTCTTGATTTCGGCTCAAGTCATTGTTCCAGGGTTGTGGGATGAGCCCTGTGTCAGGTTCTATGCTGGGCATAGAGCCTAAGATTCTCTCTCTCTCCCTTCTGCCCCTCCCCTGCTTGTGCACTCGCGTGTATACACGCTCTCTCTCAAAAACAAAAATGTTTGTCATGATAAAAGCATAAATTCCATGACAAACAAATAGGTCTATGCCCCATAGTTTAACATTGTTCTTATCTCTTAACTCTCTGCTGTATTACCACTTCTCAGCCCTATCCTGATGCATTATTCAGTATTCTTTGGAGATACAGAAGCAATAGGATAGATAGACAGACAAGAGATTTATTATGCGGGTTATGGAGGCTGAGATCTCCGCAAACTGGAGAACTAGGGCAGCTGGTGGTATAATGAAGCCTGAGAGCCAGGGGCCCATAGTATAACTCTGATCCAAAGTGGAAGACCTGAAAACTGAGGGTGAGGGTTTGCATTAGTTTAAGTCCTGGAATCTGAAGGCTCAAGAATCAGGGTCTCCATTGTCTGAGAAGACGGATGTCTCAGCTCAGAAAAAGAAAGACAATTTACACTTTCTCTTTTGTTCTATGAGGGCCCTCAACAGATTGGATACTATCCTTTCCCAATTGGTGAGAGTAAATCTTTTTTTTTTTTTTTTCTCAATTTACGAATCCAAATGCTAATCTCTCTCAGAAACACCTTTACAGACACACTGAGAAATAATGTTTTACCAGCTATCTGGCCAACCCTTAGCCCAGTCAAGTTGACATAAAATTCATCATAATACCTGTTTTTTGTTTGTCTGTTTGTATTTTTAGATTATCCTAAATTTAATTCTGTCAACAGTCTCTTCAGCTCACTTGTACTATTGTCTTTTCATGGTAAATCCAGGTGGAAAAACCAACCCTGGATGCATTCAACTAGCCCTCTTCATTTCTCCACTCCCAGGGAGCTGAATTGGGCTGGAGAAAAATCAACAAATCATGCAGAGTAATGCTAATATAAATGTATGATCCACAAATTGAAATAGGGTTTAGATTGTCTTATATTGCTTATAAATCTCTCTGGTCTATTCTCTTACCCTTCCTGCACAGCTATTATTTAAATTTTTATGATCTTATATATCTCACACCCTCACACTTTCCCTTGACCTTGCTCCAGGCAAATGGCCTCCTAATCTATTTATAGAAACATTAGGACTTATCTGAACAAGGACTTATCTGAACACCTATATTATTGACTATACATTTACCCATCTTTTTACCCACCCTTGGTTTGTTTCCTTTTGTACAATAGATAAAAGGTTTCCTTTAGATTTATATAGAACACAGTTTGAAAATCACTGAAATAAATTGTGGGAACTCTTTAAAGGTCTTTAAGATGGGTATGATAAATTAGAAAAAGTCTCTGCCAAATAGAACAAAAGTGGAAATCATGAAGATCATGTAGGAAACTAATGTGAAGGTCTACAGAAAAGATGAAAGTTTTAACTAAGGTAATAGCAAGCGCAAGAAGAGAGGTTAGTACTATTCAGGATATTTGAAAGTCCTATTAGTCTTTTGAGTATAATGTCACAGATATGGTTCTAGTTATTGAGGATGCAACAGCAAATATCTCTACCTTCATTTTTATAGGGGAAGAGAGATATTTAACAAATCAGGGACACATATTATTGTTTAAGACAGACTATATGTGCTTCAGAGAAAAGTAGGTGAGGAAATATAGATATGGAATCACAAGAGTGAAGAAGCTGTACTTTTAAGCTCTGAGTTCATTAAAATAATGGCTCAATGAGAAGATGACATTTGAACAAAGACTTGAAGTGGGTGAAAGAGTCAGCAGTGGTAATATAAAGATGGCAGAAAGTTCATGGCAAAGGAATAATGCAGGAAAAGGTCCAGTGTATCTGAGGAACAGAATTGAGACCACTTTAGCTGGAATATGGCAAGAAATGCCAGATAGAAGGTCAAGAGATAGCCAGGGGTCAGTGTAGGTTACTATAGAGTTGTTGGCATTTATTCTGAATTAAATGGAAAAACAATGGAAAGATTTGAGTAGAGAATGCATTTACCTTTTAAGAGGCTTGTTTTGACTAGTATTTTAAGCCACATAGCAGTGGAAAAGAGGTACCAACATGGAAACCCACTAGCAGACCACTGTATACTTCAGATGAGAGACTAGGGTAGCTTGGTCAGGGGAGATAGCAGTAGAAATTGTGAGAAGTTATCAAATTCTTGATGTAAAGGTAAAGTTAGCAATATTTGTTTAAAGAGTAGATGACATATATGAGCAAAAGAGGAGGCCAGGATATCTCCAAGATGTTAGGCCTAAACAATTGAGGATAGTTACCAGTTGCTGATCTGGGTAAGAACTACAGGAATAGAAAGATTTGGGAAAAGATCAGTTCAATTTGGCATGTTAAGCTTAAGATGTTCATTAGACATCCAAGTGGATATGTTAAGTAGGCAATTTGTATTTATAAGTCTGAAAATCAGGGAGAGTCCAGGTTGGAGATTTATATTTGCAATCCATAAGTATACAGCTGGTACTGAAAGCATAAGACTAAATGAGGCTACCAAGGAAGTAAGTGTAAGAGGAAAAGAAAATCCATTCAAGAACTGAATTCTGGGGCATTCCAAAACTTACTTTCTTTAGGAAACTGAAGAGAACCATAAAGTGAGACTAAGACTGAGATAGAGTAAGTTTACTGTCCTGGAAGCCAAATGACAGAATTGCTTACATGAGAAGGGAGTGATAAAAACAGTGTCAATTTTACAGAGACAAGTAAGATGAGAACTTAGAATTATCTGTTAGATTTAACAGTGTGGATGGAGATTATTGTGACCTTATCAAGAGCAGTTTCAGTGAAACAAAGAGGAGGAAAGAAGTTAGAGAAAACTCTTATATTGATAGGGTTTCTAAAAGATACAAAATATTTTATAGAAGCATTATCATGTTTGTATTATGATACCAGTGATGTAGTATAGAGAGAAAAAAATGTTACTGTGTGTGCAAGGAGGCAATTCTGAATCAATATGCTTGGGTAAACCCTTGTTTGGAGCAAAGAAATGTTGGTCAGTCTATCTATCTATCTATCTATCTATCTATCTATCTATCTAATTGTAATAGGAGAGAAAACAGAATATGTGGATAGGTAGACGGTAGACATTTTAAAGACTTGTAAAAAATTTATTTTTATTTACATCTATTATTTACATCTATTTTCTTAGTGAAATGTGAAGCAAGGTCATCTAGTGAAAAAAGCAGATGGTGGGGGACGTTTTCAATATTGAGGAAAGAAGATATTAAGTAATTATTTAGGAAAGTGGAAGAGCAATTGACTCTAAAAGAAAATAACTAGTTGCACAAAGCTAAGCTGGATATTATAAATTGTCCTATTCTATAGATCTCTCTTTCAAATCATATTTTATTAGCATAACTACTTACACATGCAAATGAAGTAAATCTTCAAAGCTCTGTCCTTTTCTCCTAGAAACTCTGAGACCCATTGCTTTGTTGGTTTGTGGTTAAGTATAAGTTCTAAATACTTACAGTTGAATCTTTAAACTAGGAGCATGACTAATTTAATGCTACCCCCATCAAGAAGACAAAAGCAAATGAGAAATCATTGGCAAAGTGTGCTGCTATGGGAAACGTGCAGCATCTGCTCAAGTTCAGTTGACAATGGCTGAAGACCATAGTTTTTTTGAGCAATCTATTTTTTTTCTTCACTCTTTCTCACTCCTTTTTTTAATTGTCTCTTGCTGACCCAATTAGTCACATCTCTTATTAAGCCCATGTGGCTATTAAGCTGGACTTATAAGATTAAAAGAAAATTAGAAGCATGAAACCACTGAGATTGAATTCTTCTTAATAAAAAAAAATCCATGTTTTACAGGAGTACTGATGCATAGGGGCACCTGTACCCCAATGTTTATAGCGGCACTCTCAACAATAGCCAAATTATGGAAAGAGCCTAAATGTCCATCAACTGATGAATGGATAAAGAAATTGTGGTTTATATACACAATGGAATACTACGTGGCAATGAGAAAGAATGAAATATGGCCTTTTGTAGCAACATGGATGGAACTGGAGAGTGTGATGCTAAGTGAAATAAGCCATACAGAGAAAGACAGATACCATATGGTTTCACTCTTATGTGGATCCTGAGAAACATAACAGAAACCCATGGGGGAGGGGAAGGAAAAAAAAAAAAAAAAAAAAGAGGTTAGAGTGGGAGAGAGCCAAAGCATAAGAGACTGTTAAAAACTGAGAACAAACTGAGGGTTGATGGGGGGTGGGAGGGAGGGCAGGGTGGGAGGGAGGGCAGGGTGGGTGATGGGTATTGAGGAGGGCACCTTTTGGGATGAGCACTGGGTGTTGTATGGAAACCAATTTGACAGTAAATTTCATATATTAAAAAAAAAAATAAAATAAAATAAAAAAAAAAAAAAAAAAAAAAAGAAATTATAAAAAAAAAAAAAAAAAAAAAAAAAAAAAAAAAATCCATGTTTTGTCAAATCCCATGGAATGGTATACCACAAAGAATTATACTGTATGTAAATTAAAAATAAATACAACTAAATCCAAATGTGAGGGGACCCAAAATGGAATACAAGCTGAAACAAATAAACCTAATTTATTACAAATGAATTACATAACAATAATAATGGAGAAGAAAATAGCTAATCTCAGAAACTTTGAAAACAGAGCTTTGACTGAATATAGGCTAAAGACAAAGGGAATGATACAGGAATATTGTGCTTTCACAGTTTCAGTTTCTCACAGGGTCATGGGTTTGTCATTCTAAAACTGTGTCTCCTGTCAGAAAAAGAAGTTACAAATAAGGAATGGCTGAAAATTAGAATAAAGCCTTGTGGTATAATATTAGAATCAGAAATATTAGATGATTTGTGATTTAAAAAATACATATATATGATAAATCAATATACATTTGTGTAGATAAAGGATATACGAAGGGTGTGTGTGTGTGTGTGTGTGTGTGTGTGTGTGTGTGAGCATGCAATCTAGCATTGCTCCTTAAAGAGATTAAAATAAATTACACCCAAGTAGAAGTGAATACACCTACCACTCTGATCTTGGCTTCTGAAGACCATTTCCAAGAAAAGGATCCAGAGTTTCTTGAAGTGGTTGGTTACAGAGCTGGAACAGAGAAAACATAGACTTAGAGCATTTGTAGTGACAGAAAAATGCTCAAAAAAGAATGGGGACACATTGAGGGGCAAAGGAGCCAACCTGAAGGAGGTCTTAATTGCAAAGTTTGGACAGATTGAGTAATAAAATGAATAACAATACTATTATTAGATTATAACCTCTAAAATAAAATATTCATGATGTAAATAAATCATTGGATAATTAAATAAATGGAGAAGAGAAGATAATGTTTCCTTACCAAAAAATTGCAGTTATTGTGGTAGAAACAAGGGATATAGAAAATCACCATTAGAACAACACAGTAATAGTTGTTGCATGGTGAATGCTAAAAGTAGTAGGTGAAAGTACAAGGAAAACAGGACATTTGCATAGTCCCAAAGTATCCCCTCCTGATAGTCATTAGTTACAGAAGGAAAAATAGTATTTTACAATAGAAAACCTTGGTGACACCACCTTGACCAAGTGTCAAGGAAAGCATCACCAATAGTGACGTATATCAACATCATATACTTAAAAAAAATTAATTCTAGTGTAGTTAACAACATACAGTGTTATATTAGTTTCAGGTGTACAATATAGTGATTCAACACTTCCATGTATTACTCCCTTCTCATCAAGATATGTGTACTCTTAATCCCTTTCACTTATTTTACCCGTACCCCCACCCATCTCCCCTCTGGTGACCATCTGTTTGTTTCCTATATTTAAGAGTCTGTTTTTTAGTTTCTCTCTCTCTTTCTCTCTCCCCCGTCATTCATTTGTTTTGTTTCTTAAAATCCACATGTGAGTGAAATCATATGTTTTCTGCTTTTCTCTGACTGACTTATTTCACTGAGCATTACACTCTCTAGATCCATCCATGTCAACATCATATACTTTTGATATGATATTTTTGTGGTATTCTTGCTTAAAATGTGTAACCTCAATCATGAGAAAACATCAGACAAACAAAATGAGGGACAGTCTACGAAGTACCGATACTTTTCAGAAGTCTAAAGGATATTATGAGAGACAAAGTGAGATAGAACTTTCAGAGATTAGAGGCAGCCGAGGAGACACAAAAACTAAATGCATTATGGGGTTCGGGATTAGATCTTGGAACAGAAAAAGGACATTAACAGAAAAACTGATAAAATCCAAATAAATTCTGTAGTTTAGTTTTCAAAATAATAAATGGAAAAAATTCAATATTTACTTTGGGCAGAGCACACAATATTTGAAATGTCTCATCTGCCCAACTCTAAGCCCTAGAAGGACAAGGCCTATTCACTCTGTAGTAGATCATAAAGTGTTTGTTGAATGACTATATTAAGATTTAATTTCACCTGACACTGTGATATACTGGCTTATTATGAATTCCAAGTCCCTCAATATATGCAAATATATCTTGTGCATATTATTTTATGTGTATGTGTGTATTTTTAATCATATTTTGGCACAGAAAAATGGAGGATAGCAGAATTATTAGTATAAATGATGTATAACCCTTATAGATACAATGGCAACATAAGTAGAGATCTGATAAATTTTTCTATAATATTCTGCTCATTCCTCCTGTATAACCAGAGTCAACAATAATTTTTAACTTTGAAATAGTAAATAACAATTTTATTCTCTTTCTGTTTTGAAAGATATCTCATATGTCATATGGGCTAGGAGTTAACACATGGAGTAGCAGAAATTGATAGTGAAATCAATTTATAATTTGCTTTCATGTTTATATATTTACTCATAGGTTGTTACAAAAAACAATAAAGAGCCAAATAAGTAAAATTTTAATAATACATTCTCTGGAATGCGTTGAAATACTTAAATTAAGACAAAACTGGATCTTCCAAAATTTACATTCTTGAAAATAGAACTCTTTTTATTATTAATTTTCATTTAAATGAGGGAAAAAATGAAAATGGTATCATAAAAATTGTCTTAAGATTTAAATTAATCTTAATTTGAAAAAAAATAAGTTTATAGAGAAAAATAATGAACATTTATAAATAAGAACACGGAAGATGGTATTTTGAACCTAACAATATTATTTTGATAGAAAATTTCCATATTACTTTAATTTTAAAGATGTAAGTAATATCTTCATGATTTATTACAAACCTATTTTTGAAAAAGCAATAAGAAAATTAAACAATGGAAATGAAAGGATTATTCTGTAATTTATCAGATCAATTATTTCTATTTAATGCAGACAATTTAATCTGGTTTTTTACATGTCAAATACAAAGAATCATGGGTAAGAAATAACACTATGTGCTCAAAAATCTAATCAAAACCTCTAAAGATGAGTTATTTACCAACAATATTCAATAAATAGAAAATAAGATATATTGAATAGATC
Organism: Panthera leo; assembly: GCF_018350215.1. NCBI lineage: Eukaryota > Metazoa > Chordata > Mammalia > Carnivora > Felidae > Panthera > Panthera leo. Next base: position 56,614,654 of record NC_056687.1, read on the forward strand.
TTTTGGTTAGTCACCAAGTTTCTTATTTCCCCTAAGCGACAAATATATTTTTCTTTCTGTATGCCCCAAAGCCATTCATCGTGTAGGCAACATTTTGTTAAACTATAGACAATGAAACAGATTTCTGGATTACCATAGGTTTTCTTTTCAAAATTTAACAGTATTTCCTGAGCAAATTCTGGATTAGATTTTGCCTCTAAATGAAACCAACACACACTGGAAAAGGAAAAAAAATATCAACAAAGAGTAGGAAGAGGAAGCTGTCATAACTTGTGATCTCTGTAAGTGAAAGTACTTTTAGTCTTTGATGTATTAGTGACAAAAAAGCAATAATAAATGGTAAAACATGATAAGTTAATTGATGGGAAATTTTAAATGGTAATGAGATGAATATCCGTACAGTTGGGGAGTGAACTGAAGTCATAAATTTAATATCAGCAAATGAATCACATATCTTAGCAATATGAGAATAGGGCTGGTAGAAGCAGATTTAGAAGGTCTGGATCAGTGTGTATGCATGTTGATTTCTCGACATAGGTCACTGAAGGCTAGTGGACTTGCTTCAAAGGGGCTGGGTTACATGGTTATCAGAACCCAACTTCAAATAGAAACTGCAATATTCATTAATTGATTTATACGTTCATATATTCAGCAGACAAATATAATTTTCCTGGCAGTATGATCTACAACAGTAGCATTTTAATTCTAAGATTTTAAAAAGTCTCTCCAATATTTTTTTCAAATCTAAAATTAAGGTTTAGGGGACTATTTTGGAGACAAAAACTGCATATACTCTAGTATTACATGAGAATATAAGGCACAAATGATTGCAAAAAGCTCACTCATAGGAAAAAAAAAATTGACTGTGGGGGTTAAGATGAAAGGTACTTTCATCATGAAATGAATGACTTTTTAAAAAAACTATTTCCTTCCCTTTAGTGTTTCCTATTGCTACTCTTTCTTTCCTTCCAACACTAACAGCACCCGCTCCTGCAGAAAGTAACCATTTGTTAGATCCTTGGTTTTCACCCCTTAACACAAAGGAGAATCACCTGATGCATACACCCACCAGAAGTAAATTAAATCAGAATCTCAGGGAGAGTGAGGTCTTGATACTTGCTTTTTAAGGAGCTCCCTTGTTGATTTTAATGTGCAGCCAAGTTTGAAAAATGATATTCTTAGAATTAACAAGGTAAGTAAGAAAGTTTTTATCAATTAAATAACTTACAATGTACTCAGCAACTGTCTTAGCATTATGAGCATATGAGAGCAGCATAAATGCTAGGCTCTGCTGCTTACAAATTTACTGCAGTAAACAGTCATTTCTATAATCTAAGTTAGGAAGTAACTCTGGGCTTATATTTCTTAATTTATCAGCTATACACTATGCATATGAAACTTGCTTTTAATAAAAGTTAAATTCCTTAGGGTTTTGAATTCTTTTCATATATTAAACATTTTACAATAATATTATCTCAATTGATTCCAATCTGTTTTTCTACGGGAAAGGAAGAGTTGCAGTTTCAGCTGGTAAAATTTGAAAATCATGCACGAACTCGAGTGAATTTTCTGTTAAGAGCATAGGCTATGGGTTCAAGTTGCATAAATTCAGGTCTTAGTTTTGCAATTTATTAGTAGTGTTTTCTTGAGCCAGTCATTTAACTCATTTGTACTTTTATTTCCTCCAGAAAATGAGGATAGTAGTATTCCTACTTTTTCAAGTTGTCATGAAGAATAAATGACTTAGGGCTCCTGACATATGGCAAATACTGTAGATGTACATGTTAGCTATTACTATTATGTTACAGATTTCCATGTTTTACCATTTTGAAAGGCTATTAATATTCATATGTTGTGGATATTCTTATGTGTTCTATGTCAGAAAATGTGTGACTGTTTTGTATTGCTGAAAAAAATTGGGGGATATCAAAATATGGGTATATCTAGGGGGAGTAGGTTATGAATGGAAATGTCTGAGGTTTGAGGGATAAAAATAGACTGAGAATCACTGGCATAGACCCAAAGAGATTTGGGAAGAGAAAAAATGTAATGGGTTGGCATACTTCACTGAATACTAATCAAACAGGGAATGAGTTGAACTAGACATTGAAAGCATGTAGAATTTGAATAGTCAAGAACGAAATGGGAAGGGGTTTGCTGATGAGCCTCAAAGGTAGGCTTACTCTGAAACGATATGAATTGGACCAGGTATCAGTTGCCCTTATTACTTTAACCTAAGATTCTGTGTGTGTGTGTGTGTGCTGTTTAATCGAATAATATAGAACAAAAATAGCCATATTACCTACTCATTCAAAAAGGAGACAGAGTTCTTCAGCATATGGCCAAATTTCTCACCATTCTTCAATACACTACAATTGATATAACATCAATGTATCCGAGATCAGCCAGCCATATTGTGATGAAATGTACTACCAGCGATAGATTTCCTATATCATGACATTCAAAAGAGCATTCTTTATTATTAAAAATACATATAAGGGCATCATGATCATTACCATAATTTTTTACCATGATGAGAAAAGTATCCTTTGTTTAGCAGTCTGGAAACTTGAATTTTCTGTTTTCCTGAAACATTATTTCTTTAATACTGTGAAGTTTACTGAGAAGAGATGCATCTAGGACACTCAGTACCAGGAGTTCTAGTCATATGAATGACTTCTGTATCTCCTTAATAGATATTTAATTTATTTAGTATTTCAGCTTCCTTATCTGAAAAATAAGGGAAATAAGATTATACAAACAATTCACAGGGTTGTTGGAAAGGATCAAAAATAGAGTGTTCTGAGATGCTCTGTGAAAACTAATAAATGGGTTTACACGTGTATGTATTTATATATTTTTTCTGTTGAGTTTAGAGATAGAAATATTCTATTATTTCTAGTTTAGTAATGTCTTGTATTTAATGAATGTATTCTTTGTTGTAATCATCATTCTATGAGTAGCATCTGAAATGGTCTGTACCTTTTGTCTCTGAATCTCTACCACCTAGGATAGTGGGCAATATATACCATGTTGTTAAAAATATTGCTTTTGAATAAATATTAAAAGATGTAGTGTACATTACACTATTCCTGGAATTAGAAGCAGAAAGACTGGGTTTAAGCCCTAGCTTTTCTGCTTATTGGCTCATGTCCAATAAGCACATCACCCAGCCTCTGTCCAGGGCCCTCTCGTGCCCAGATCCCACAGCTTTTGTCTCCACCTGTTCTGGGCCCTGTGCCAGTGTCCTGCTCCAGAGACCACGTGTCACGAACTGCTGGCATGTCAGCGTCTCAGCCTCCACACTGTCTGGAAGTTGCACTCTGTGTGTCCCATGCTGCCTATATCACACGTCCATCTGATATCCTCTAGCCTTGTAAGCTACTTGAGGGCCGATACCATACCTTCTACTTCTGTTGTATTCTCTGTGGCACCTAATGCAGTCTGGGCACAGGGTAGGTGCTCATAAAAACTTGTTGAATGAGCCAAAAAAAAAAAAAAAAAAAAGGTTAAGGATCTTAACCTTTCTGAATCTTCACTGTCCTCAATCCTTATTATAAAAACACTGGTACAAGTTTAACAAAAACTACTGATTCTTTTCCTTACAATATGCTCACACACAACTGCATAAAATTTAAATAGGCTCTTTGATTCCATGAAACCCATTCATTAACTTACTTTGCATGAAATGTCTTTTTTATTTACATGATAAATATGTATTGAGCACCTGCTCTGTGGCCAGAACTCTGCTAGGCACTGGGATACAGCCAGGAAAAATAATGGCGTGTTTTATATTTTAATGACTTTTATAATCTGTGGAGGGTAAATAACCACTAATAACTAATGAAAAAGAATTGCCGTGAGGGAAAGAAACGTAGTTCAAGAGCACTGAAAAATTGATGATCAGGAAAGATTTCCCTAAGAACTTAATAATTAAACTGAAATTTTAGTAATGAGCAAAGGTTAATAGGCAAAGGTGAGATTGGGGAAAAGAGTAATCTAGGAGGATGGAATAACATGTGCAAAGTCCCTATGGGAAGAAAGAGTGTGGTCTGCAAGAGGAAATTTTAAAAGGCTACTTTCCTAGAGAGTAGAAAGCAAAGCAGACTCTGAGATGACTATGGCAATGTAAGAATGTCCTTGTATCATGCATTAAGGATGTTAGTCCATCCTAGGAGGACTGAAAAAGAAATCTCTAAAGTTTTTCCTCATGCCAAATTTACATAGTAAATGAGATAAAAATTTAATGAAGTTCTCTGAGACCCTCAAAAGAAAAACATGTATATTGTTTCCTTATAAAATATTTCCTATGCTGTTTTTAAGAGCTTTCAGGATAATAATATTTAAAATCAAGTTTATCTGAATGAATGTTATTCTTTTTTTGAGCTTTTGCAAACTTCAAAATAGGGAGAAAACATTTTTACTTTTAGAACATTCATTGTCAAATAGTAACTAAGGGAAAATAGATTAGATTACTTATTTTTAGTTAAAAATAGGTAAACAAAAATACAACCTTGGCCTAGAATCCCTTTCTTTCACAACTTCTTCCTTATTTTATGTAACTGTGATTCTATTTTCCATAAATCCATTAGAGAAATGCATATAAACAGTCATAATATAAAAATATGCCTTAATTAAACCACCACTTATTTAATTAGTCCACACTCAAACATCCTTCTCAGTTTAACATAGCATTTATCCTAACCCATTACGCCAATTAATTTATCAACAGTTGAATAAATTTCTTGCTAATGCGCATACCCATATATCTCTTACTATCATCTATTTCTCTATATACCTTCAACATCTAAAATATTATTAAAAATGCAAGTCAGTTCCAAATTTAAAGTGTAAAACTTGGAACTGATGCCTGGCTTCAGGAAGTCTGAGGAAATGATGTTGACATCACCCGCAAAATACTGTCAAATAAAGATTATAACAGTTTACACTTAACACCTACTATGTGTTAGGCACTGTTCTGAGATATACACTTATTCAATCCCCACAAAATACCTAGAAGAAGGAGGAGGCACTGTAATCCCTACTTTTAGATGGAGAAAAGAATTCACACAGAAGTTAGTTGTCTCTGCAACTGAATTCAATGGTGGATGTCATCAAGTGCAGGAAATCTGAACCAGAACACATAGAACTTTACTGTTTCTTGGACTGGCAAAATTAAACCAGTTAATAGTCAAGCAAAATTATAATGATATGAGTGGCATTTCAAAGATAATGACTTGAATATCAAAGGATTAGAAAGGGCTATCAAGAAAATTGATAAAGTCCTTGAATAATCTGTAGAAATGACCATTGTTAGTATTGTGTTTTAAAAGTTAAAATTTAAATATTATATGGGGTTAAGATGAAATTTGACTGGAATAATCACAAACAATTTATGATTTCCAAAAATTAATGCACATCCTACTTTCGTAAATATATGTTAAATATATGACAGATACATAATATTTTTTAAAAATATAAAACAGTAAAATTTCTGTAGTCATAATTAACACATTTTTTTTCACTATTTGCCTAGAAATTTTGGTCTACGTTTCCTGTGAATACTTTGGTTTGCCTTTGAATGTCTAATCCTCTACTTATTTAGTTTAGCTCTTCATTGCATGAAATATTTGTAGAATGCAGTGCAATACCTCCCTCTGATAATAATAAGGAACAACATTCCTTTTCCTGTCTTGGTAGTCCAGACACATATTCATGCTCAGCTGATCATTCACTACTTTATGGCACTTTGAATCTTGAGGGAATAATGTGACGTGCAGGTACAACTGAGAAGGTATTTATTATGATGAGGGTGGCTGCAGGAGAGGCAGTATCAAGAGTCTGGCAGCTGGTGATTACTTCCACTGTGACAGTGAGCAGAGCAGTGACAGTGTTGCCGTCAGCAGTGTCCGACCTGGCTGTTCCTGTGGGGTAAATTTAATGATAGCTTTTGGCTCAGTCATTCTCCTTTGGGTTTTGTCCATTTGTAAATCCTTAGTAGCCTCTAAGAAGTATATACCAGATGGGTTAAGATGTTGGAAAAGATTTAATAGGGGGGAATTCCCTGAAGAGGATGAAGAAGAGTGAGGAAGTAGCAGTAAACCAGGAAAGCCCTTAGACTGTGATATAGATCTGATACCCATGAAAAGAGAAGAAGAAGGACAGGACTGGGTATTTCTGAGAGAGTTTTGGTCAGGTCAGTGGGATGTCCCTAAGAAAAAACTGTACATTAGAGGAATCCCACATAAGGCAGAAATAGCCAACCTTATGAAGTACATTAGCTGTGTTCAGTTATGACCGGGAGCAGCTTGGAGGGCACATGGTCTGATTTGTGAACATTGGAGTATCTCCAAAGGTACATTTTCATGGCCACCACACTGAGCCACCAGAGGTTTTGTCAGTTCCATAAACTGTTGAGACTATTCCAAGGATGTTCTTTCTGTGCTTAAGTTATTTAAGGTATTTTCTTTCTTCCTTTCTTTTTTCTTTGAGTCAAGAACATCAACTTGTACCTTTTAATGAAGTCTTTCTTTAAGTGGCTTTTTATTGGTCTCAATTGTTATTAAAGACTGATGACTTGTTATTATTCATAGATTTAAATAGCTTAATTTTGCCTATTGTGTTTCCCTGTAGTTCATATTTCAAGTAAACATGTCATTACAGGATGTCTTTAGCATCAGCTTCTTAAAGAGATTTCTCAGTTTTCTTAGGGTAAAGACCAAAATCCAAAACATAAGTTCTTTTGTGGTCTGATAATTTAAGTCTCCTTTGCATCTACAGTCTCATCTGGTACCATACCTCCCTTCATTTGCTTTTCCCAACACATTGCTGTTTCAGTTCCTTTCAAGTACTGTGTTGGTTCATGTCCTCCAGGAAGCAGATGCCAAGACATGACCAGATGTCCAAGTGACGCTTGGGAAGGATAAAGGGAAGGGGCCCAAACAAGAAAAGGAGAAAACCTCAAACTGCAGCACAGGTTTGATACATGTGAAGGAAGACTGTCAGCTTGGTGACTTATTCTTACTGGTTGGTTTCTGTACACAAGAAGAAGCTCCAAATATCGTCATGGCTGTCTTAGCTGGTCCTGATCCCCATCTTCCATGGCCATTATGTCATAGAATTCCAGATGCAAATTTTCTCTACCCAGACTTCAGGGACAATCCTATGCTTTCAAACCTTGATGCCAGAATAATTGACTCAGGCAGGTCTCTTTAGCTCAGTAGTTGTTTCAGGGAGGAACTAATTCTTGTAGCTTCATACTCTTTTAATCTTCTGTGATATCTTATATGGTATATCTTGATGAATGTATCCATGTGCCTTTGAAAGAATATTTTATATAGTTTGTGAATGCAGCATTCTACAAATGTTAATTAGACAATGAGAGACCAGGACATTCGGCCTATTGTTGACTATTCAATCAACTGCTACACTTTAGGAACTAGAACATCCAACCATGCAGACCCTAGAGGTGGGGGATAGGAAGCCCCAACTCTTCCAGTAGGTCTTTGAGAGTAATAGCCACAGAGTTTCTCTCCATTCCTTTCTTGGATTCTTGCATCCATGTATTCTTCTTTTGGGGGACATAGCACCATATAAAGATCTTTAAATTAATGCATGTATTTTACCTAAATGGTGGCACCCTGATCTTTTAGAATGTTTTCTCTAAATTAATTTTTCAGCTGTGCCTTTAAGAAGCCCATTCTAATGCTCTTTGAGGCCAGCTGCTTCTGGATTGTATGGTATGTGATATTACCCAGGATGCTAATGGGTCCACTAATGTACCTTCTTCATTGTAAAGTGGGTCCCAATCATATGTTACATTGTGTGTGATTCCATACTTGGGAATTATGCATTCTGTAACTCCATGAATAGTCATTCAGGGTGAGGTTGTAAGAGCAGGAAAGGCAAATTTATCCCTGCAGTAGGTTATCTATCCCTGTTCAAATGTACTGTTAGCTCTTAAAAGATGGAAATGCAGTTGACTTGCCACCAACTATCTCATTCATCCTCTAAAGGAATAGTATCATTCCAGAGGCTTAGCTTCAGCCATTGCTTTATCCAGGTTTCTAAGGGCCACCCTAACAGCAACTTTGCTTTATCCTGTGGGTTTCTGGCCAAGCAGTTACTTCTTATGTCCTGATAAATTGCTTTCATGTTAATGGATTCTTGCTAATTCAGTTTTATATCCAACCTCCTCAATTAAGTATCCTCAACATCAAACCCAGGGGCACTTCTACAGGTATGTGCTGTCTAATCCTGGCATCTACTTCAGTGCATATTATATTTCCTCCCTTATTAGGCCCATCACATCCCCTACCAGACTCTGGTGGGATTAAGCCATGGCAGCTAGGAAAGAAGATGAATACATCTCCTGAGAGAAGCACCTATTTTTCTGTTAGACCTCTACCATGTCTTCTGGAACTTGGAATGTACTAGCTCTTATTAGGAAAAAGTGGGCCACATCTGAAAACTCAGAGATCAGGGGAGTCTACAGGTACAACATCCTTAGGAGAATCCAACCAGGGGTCTTCAGGCCATATTTTATGGTCCTAAGATTTTCTCCAATAAGATTCTGATCTTAGCATTGACAAACTTACCTTGGCATTTGAATGTTTGTGGATCTTTGAGACCCTATCAGATTCTTAGTTATGCTTCTTAGTTGTGTTAGCACTTCTACTGAGGAACATAAGGCCTCTTTAAAATCTACCAAAGAGGCTCTATAGCTCTCACATTTAGTTTTAACAGCTGTTTACAGCAATATTGTACCTCTGGGAAACCATACAATTTAGCAGTAACCAGCCAACTCCATTGTTCTGGCAGGGTTTATGTTAGTTCATACCCTCTGAGAAACAAACAGAAAGATGGGATTAAATGTGCAAGGGGGTTTTATTAGTAAAATATCTGGGAGGTAAAATGAAGAGGAAGAGGAAATATCTGAGGAGGGTATTCTGAGACAACAGTGCAGGGAGGTAAGGGGGACAGAAGGTAGGTGAAAGTGCCCTAGACTGCTATGAATTCTAAGGAAGCATTGATTATGCCCAAAAGAGAGTCCTCCAGCTAAAATAGTCTATTAGAGCAGTCCTGTATCTCCCAGGAACAGGCCTGCCTTACAACCCCTGAAACGCCAGGCATTGGCTGGGAGCAGCCTATGGTAAGCATGACCTTGATCTAAATGTGATGTATTTTGGTATACAGAAGCTGGAGTGAGTTCCCTGTAATTGAAGGTTTGAAAAGTGTATTTTCATGGTGACTACAGCATCATTTCACTCCCATTTTTCAAACATTTGAAAGGGAATTTCCCTCCAATGGATATCTTTAATCAGTTTAATGTTCCACATGCCACACAGGAGCATCCTCTTGCCTTCCAAGTGGCAAATAGGACAGTTCCAAACTTCATCTTACTGCCTGTTTCCTTGGATCACTCCTGACACCAGTTGTGTTATATCAGGTCTCTGAGGAGCAGACATTAAGATGGGATGGGCTATGCAAGATATTTATTGGAGGAACACCTGAAAAAGGCAAAAGAAAGGGACCCTGAGAAGGTGAGGAGAGCCTTAGTAGCATGATGCACGTCTGACACCTGTGAAGGAGAGGGAGCAATAGGAAGACTGTATAGAAGAGGCAGAGACTCCAGAACAGTACGAAGAAAGCTTCATCCAGTTCAATGGGATGTCATTAAGCCAATGTCACCCATGAAAAGAAAAGTCCCACATCTCACAGAAATGAGTCTGCATTCATAGCCCTATCTTGATATTTCATTGTCTGGGAGTAGCCTGTGGGAAATGTAATCTCATAATGAATGCAAGAGTGAATGTAGGATAGGAACAGCTGGTCTATCAGCCAGTTAAGCCTTAACTGTAAACCATCTACAGTTAAGCTGCAGGTACCATGATCTCTGCAGCAATAGAGCCTTTCAAACTCCCTTTGTGTATCTTTTTAATAACTCCTTTATACCCTGTATTAGTTTCCTATAGTAGTTGTAACAAGATACCACAAACTGGGTGTCTTTTTAAAAATTTATTTATTGGGGCGCCTGGGTGGCACAGTCGGTTAAGCGTCCGACTTCAGCTCAGGTCACGATCTCGCGGTCCGTGAGTTCGAGCCCCGTGTCAGGCTCTGGGCTGATGGCTCAGAGCCTGGAGCCTGCTTCCGATTCTGTGTCTCCTTCTCTCTCTGCCCCTCCCCCCTTCATGCTCTGTCTCTCTCTGTCTCAAAAATAAATAAACGTTAGAAACAAATTTAAAAAAAAGTATTATATTAAAAATTTATTTATTTAAATTCAAGTTAGTTAACTTATAGTGTAATATTGGTTCCAGGAGTAGAACCCAGTGATTCATCACTTACATGTAACACCCAGTGCTCATCCCAACAAATGCCCTCCTTAATTAACCCATTACCCATTTAGCCCTTCCTCCTATCCATTTCCCCTCCAACAACCCTCAGTTTGTTCTCTTTATTTAAGAGTCTCTTATGGTTTGCCTTCCTCTCTGTTTTTATATTATTTTTCCTTCCCTTCCCCTTATTCATCTGTTTTGTTTCTTAAATTCCACATATGAGTTAAATCATATAATATTTGCCTTTCTATGACTGACTTATTTCACTTACCATAATACACTCTAATTCCATTCATGTTGTTGCAAATGGCAACATTTCATTCTTTTTTTATCACCAAGTAATATTCCACTGTGTGTGTGTGTGTGTGTGTGTGTGTGTGTGTGTATACATAGAAGATATATACATAGAAGAAGATTTTCTTTATCCATTCATCAGTCGATGGACATTTGGGCTCTTTCCATACCTTGGGTATCAGTGATAGTGCTGCTATAAACATTGGGGTGCATGCACCCCTTTGAATCAGCGTTTTTGTTTCCTTTGGATAAATACCTAGTAGTGCAATTTCTGGGTCATAGGGTAATTCTGTTTTTAATTTTTTAAGGAACCTCCATACTGTTTTCCAGAGTGGCTGCAACAGTTTGCATTCCTACCAGCAGTGCAAAAGTGTTCTCCCTTTTTCACATCCTCCCAAACATCTGTTGTTTCCGGAGTTGTTAATTTTTGCCATTCTGACAGATGTGAGGCTGTTTCTCATTGTGGTTTTGATTTGTATCTCTCTGATGATGAGTGATGAAACAAGAAATTTATTCTCTCACTGTTCTGGGTCCTAGAAATCTAAAATCAAGACATCTTCGGGGTCAGTTCCTTCTGGAGACTCCATAAGGGAGAAACTGTCTCTTACTCCTAGCTTTTGATGGTCACCAGCAGTGCCTATCATTCCTAGGCCTGTAGGAACATCAATCTCTACCTCTGTCTTCATATGGCCTTATCCCCTATGTATCTTCATATCATCTTCCTTCTGTGTGTATCTTCATGTTCAAAATTTCCTTCTTAGAAAGTTATCATTGATGCCCACCTTAATGTAGTTTGATGTCATCTTAAAGTGATTATGTTTAGAAACCCTAGTTTCAAATAATGTGACATTCTCAGGTTCTATGTGGATGTGAATTGTGGGGGGATACTATTCACCCATCAAATACCCTTTTCTCTCTTCTGGCCTATTTAACTCTTGGTCTTTTTCAGATTCAGACTAATTGTTACTTCATGATTAGGGTCATTTTCCCTATTATTTACCTTTGTAATATAATTTATTTTAATTTTAGTATAGTTAACATAGAGTGCTATATTAGTATCAGGTGTATAGTGATTCAGTAATTCTATACATTACTCAGTGCTCCTCATGATAAGCATACTCAAAGTGTCCTTCATCTATTTCACCCATCCCCCTGCCCACCTCCCCTCTGGTAACCATCAGTTTGTTCTCTACAGTTAAGAGTCTGCTTTTTGGTTTGTATCTTTTTTTTTTTCTTTTTTTCTTTGTCTTGAATTACATATGAGTGAAATCATATGGTGTTTCTCTTTCTCTGAATCATTTCACTTAACATTATACTCTCTAGATCCACCCATGTTGTTGCAAATGGCAAGATTTCATTCTTTTTTATGACTGAGTAATTTTATATATACATGGTAGTTATATTTTTAATGTTTTGAGGAGCTACCATACTGTTTTCCACAGTGGCAGCACTGGTTTGCATTCCCACAAACGGTGCACAAGTGTTCCATTTTATCCACTGCCTTGTCAACACTTGTTGTTTCTTGTGTTTTTGATTTTAGCCATTCTGACAGATGAAGAGATATCTTGTGGTTTTGATTTGCATTTCCCTGAGGATAAGTGATGATGAGCATCTTTTCATGTGTCTGTTGGTCATCTGTATGCCTACTTTGGAGAAATGTGTGTTCATGTCCTCTACCCATTTTTAATTAGATTATTTGTTTTTTGGTGTTGAATTGCATAACTTCTTCATATATGTTGGACAGTAACCTTTTATCATATATGTCATTTGCAAATTTCTTCTATTCAATAGATTGTCTTTTAGTTTTGTTGATTGTTTCCTTTGCTGTGCAGAAGCTTTTTATTTTGATATAGTCTGTCCCAATAGTTTATTTTTGCTTTTGTTTCCCTTGCCTCAGGAGACATATCTAGAAAAATATTGCTGTGGCCAGTGTCAGGGAAATTACTTCCTATGCTTTCTTCTAGGATTTTTATAGTTTCAGCCTCCCATTTAGATCCTTAATCCATTTGGGGTTTATTTTTGTATATGGTATAAGAAAGTGGTCCTGTTTCATTCCTTTGTTTGTAGCTGTCCATTTTCTCCAGCACCATTTGTTGAAGAGACTGTCTTTTACCATTGAATATTCTTTCTTCCTTTGTCACAGTTTAACTGACTACATAATTATGGGTTTATTTCTTGGCTCTCTATTCTCTTCTGTTGATCTATATATCTATTTTTTGTGCCAGTACCATACTGTTTTGGTTACTATGACTTTGTTCGATATCTTGAAATCTGGGATTGTGATACCTCCGGTTTTGTTCTTTTTCAAGATTGCATTGGGGTTTAGGGTCTTTTGTGCTTCCATAGTAATTCTAGGATTATTTGTTCTAGTTATATGAAAAATGCTATTAGTATTTTGATAGGGATTGTATTATATCTGTAGATTGCTTTGGGTAGTATGGACATTTTAACAATATTTGGTCTTCCAGTCCATGAGCATAAAATATATTTACATTTGTTAGTGTTACCTTCAATTTATTTCATCGATGTTTTATAGTTTTCAAAGTATAGATCTTTTACCTCCTTGTTTAAGTTTATTCCTAGGTATTTTATTTTTGGTGGAATTGTACATGGGATTTTTGTCTTTATTTCTTTCTGTTACTTCATTATTAGTGTACTGAAATACATGGATTTCTGTATATTGATTTTGTATCCTGTGACCTTACTGAATTCATTTATCAGTTCTAATAGGTTTTGTTTCTTTTTTTTTTTTGGTGGAGTCTTTCAAGTTTTCTATATATAGTATTACGTCATTTGCAAACAGTGAAAGTTGTACTTCTTCTTTACCAATTTGGATGACCTTTATTTCTTTTTCTTGTATGATAGCTGTGGATAGGCCTTCCAGTACTATGTTGAATGAAAGTACTGAAGGTGGACATCTTTGCCTTGTTCCTGACCTTAGGTGAAAAGCTCTCAGTTTTTCCATTGAATATGATGTTTGCTGCGGGTTTTTCATATATGGCCTCTATTATGTTGAGGTATCTTCCCTCTAAACCTACTTTGTTGAGGAGTTTTGGAATGAATTTGTCAAATGTTTTGTTTGTATCTACTGAAATGATCATATGGTTTTTACCTTTTCTTTCACTGATGTGATACATCACACTGATTGATTTGTGAGTATTAAATCAGCTTTGCATCCTAAGAGTGAATCCTACTTGATTTTGGTGGATTATTTTTTTAATGTGTTGCTGTATTTGGATTGCTAATACTTTGTTGAGAATATTTCCATTTATGTCCATCAGAGGTTTGGCCTGAAGTCCTTTTTTGTGTGTGCTGTTTTTATCTATTTACGGTAATGCTGGCTGCATGGAATGAATTTAGAAACTTTCCTTCCTCTTTGTTTTTTTGGAAAAGTTTGTAAAGAATAGATATTAATTCTTCTTTAAATATTTGGTTGAATTCACCTGTGAAGCCATCTGGTCCTGGACTTTTGTTTGTTGGGAGGTGTTTTGTTTATTTTAGTTTTTTTTAATGTTTATTTACTTTTGAGAGAGAGAGAGTGCAAGCGCAGGCAAAGAGAGAAGAAGACAGAATCTGAAACAGGCTCCAGGCTCTGAGCTGTTAACACAGAGCCCAATGAGGGGTCGAACTCACCAGTGGTGAGTTCATGACCTGAGCTGAAGTCGAATGCTTAACCAACTGAGCCACCCAGGACCTCGGGAGTTGTTTGTTTTTTGTTTTTTTTTTTTTTTTCTTTTTAAATTACTGATTCAGTTTCATTGTGGTAATCAGTCTGTTCAAATAATTTATTTTTCCACTTTATATTTGGGACTGCTCTCTGATGAGTTTGGCTAGAAGTTTATCAATTTTATTGATCTTTTCAAAGAACCATCTTATGTTTCATTGATCTGTTCTATGGGTTTTTTTAAGTTTCTATTTCACTTATTTCTATTCTAATCTTTATTATTTCCTTTCTTCCTTCTACTAGTTTTGGGTTTGTTTGTTGTTTTTTCTAGCTCCTTTAGGTGTAAGATTGGTTGTTTAGTGAGATTTTTCTTCCTTCTCGAGGCCTGAATTGCTATAAACTTCCCTCTTAGGACTGTTTGTGCTACATCACAAAGGTTTTGAAAATTGTATTTTCATTTTTCATTGGTTTCCATGTATTTTTTTGATATCATTTTTGATTTCTCGGTTGACCTATTCATTGTTTAGAAGCATGATATTTAACATTCTTGAATTTATGGTCTTTGCAGAAGTTTTCTTGTGATATTTTTCTAGTTTCACAGTGTTGTGGTCAGAAAAGATTCATGGTATTTCAGTCTTTTTCAATTTGTTGAGACTTCTTTTGTTGCCTAATATATAATCTGTTCTGGACAGTGTTCCATGTGCACTAAAAAAGAATGCATATTCTGCTGTTTTAGGATGGAATGTTCTGAATATATGTTAGATCCATCTGGTCCAATGTGGCATTCATAACTACCATTTCCTTGTTGATTTTCAGTTGACATGATTTATCCATTGATGAAAGTCAGGTATGAAAACCCCCTACTATTATTGTATTAATATCAATTACCTCTTTTATCTTTGTTATTAGCTGCTATATGCATTTGAGTGCTTTTATGTTGGGTACATAAATATTTATAATTGTTAAATGTTCTTGTTGTATTGGTCCCTTTATGATTGATTATACAGTGTGCATCATATAATCTTTGTAGTACTTATCACAGGAATATTTTATATGTGTGTGTCTATTTCTTTCATTGATGTCCAGTTTTTTTTATTTTATTTTTTTATTTTTTAAAATTTACATCCAAATTAGTTAGCATATAGTGCAATAATGATTTCAGGAGTAGATTCCTTAGTGCCCCTTACCCATTTAGCCCATCCCCCCTCCCACAATCCCTCCAGTAACCCTCTGTTTGCTCTCCATATTTATGAGTCTCTTCTGTTTTGACTCCCTCCCTGTTTTCATATTATTTTTATTTCCCTTCCCTTATATTCATTTGTTTTGTCTCTTAAAATCCTTATATGACTGAAGTCATATGATTTTTGTCTTTCTCTGACTGACTCATTTCACTTAGCATAATACCCTCCAGTTCCATCCACATAGTTTCAAATGGCAAGATTTCATTCTTTTTGATTGCTGAGTAATACTCCTGTGTGTGTGTGTGTGTGTGTGTGTGTGTGTGTGTGTACATCTTTTCTATCCATTCATCCATGGACATTTGGGCTCTTTCCATACTTTGGCTATTGTTGATAGTGCTTCTATAAACATGGGGGTGCATGTGTCCCTTGGAAACAGCACACCTGTATCCCTTGGATAAATGCCTAGTAGTGCAATTGCTGGGTGGTAGGGTAGTTCTGTTTTTAGTTTCTTGAGGAACCTCCATACTGTTTTTCACAGTGGCAGCACAAGCTTGCATTGCCGCCAACAATGCAAAAGAGATCCTCTTTTTCCACACCCTTGCCAACATCGGTTGTTGCCTGAGTTTTTAATGTTAGCCATTCTGACAGGTGTCAGGTGGTATCTCATTGTGGTTTTGATTTGTATTAAAATCTGATGATGAGTGATGTTGAGCATTTTTTCATGTGTTGCTTGGTCATCTGGATGTCTTCTTTGGACAAGTGTCTATTCATGTCTTTTGCCCATTTCTTCACTGGATTATTTGGTTTTTGGGTGTTGAGTTTGATAAGTTCTTTATAGATTTTAGATACTAACCCTTTATCTGATATGTCATTTGCAAATATCTTCTCCCATTCTGTCGGTTGCCTTTTAGTTTTGCTGATTGTTTCCCTTGCTGTGCAGAAGCTTTTTATCTTGATGAGGTCCTAATAGTTCATTTTTGCTTTTGTTTCCCTTGCCTCTGGAGACATGTTGAGTAAGAAGTTGGTGCGGCCAAGGTCAAAGACGTTTTTGCCTGCTTTCTCCTTGAGGATTTTGATGGCATCCTGTCTTACATTTAGGTCTTTCATCCATTTTGAGTTTATTTTTGTGTATGGTGTAAGGAAGTGGTCCAGGGTCATTCTTTTGCATGTCGCTGTCCAGTTTTCCCAGCACCACTTGCTGAAGAGACTGTCTTTATTCCATTGGATGTTCTTTCCTTCTTTGTCAAAGATTAGTTGGCCATACGTTTGTGGGTCCATTTCTGGGTTCTGTATTCTGTTCCATTGGTCTGAGTGTCTATTCTTGTGCCAGTACCATACTGTCTTGATGATTATAGCTTCGTAGTATAGCTTGAAGTCTGGGATTGTGATGCCTCCTGCTTTGGTTTTGTTTTTCAAGATTGCTTTGGCTATTTGGGGACTTTTCTGGTTCCATACAAATTTTAGGATTATTTGTTCTAGCTCTGTGAAGAATGCTGGTGTGATTTTGTAGGGATTGCATTGAATATGTAGATTGCTTTGGGTAGTATTGACATTTTAACAATATTTCTTCTTCCTATCCAGGAACATGGAATCTTTTTCCATTATTTTGTCTTCTTCAATTTCTTTCATAAGCTTTCTATAGTTTTCAGCATATAGATTTTTCACTTCT
The DNA here is from genome assembly GCF_018350215.1 of Panthera leo. Lineage (NCBI taxonomy): Eukaryota > Metazoa > Chordata > Mammalia > Carnivora > Felidae > Panthera > Panthera leo. The sequence goes on from NC_056687.1 coordinate 56,631,796, forward strand.
TTGGTTAGATTAATCCTAGGTATTTTATGGTTTTTTGTGCAACTGTAGATGGGATTGATTCCTTGATTTCTCTTTCTGTCACTTCATTGTTGGTGTACAGGAATGCAACCAATTTCTGTGCATTGATTTTATATCCTGCAACTTTGCTGAATTCAGGAACCAATTCTAGCAGTTTTTTGGTGCAATCTTTTGGGTTTTCCCTATAGAGTATCATGTCATCTGTGAAGAGTGAAAGTTTGACCTCCTCCTGGCCTATTTGGATGCCTTTTATTTCTTTGTGTTGTCTGATTGCAGAGGCTAAGATTTCCAAAACTATGTTGAATAACAGTGGCGAGAGTGAACATCCCTGTCTTGTTCCTGACCCTAGGGGGAAAGTTCTCAGTTTTTCCCCATTGAGGATAATATTAGCATTGGGTCATTCATATATAACTTTTATGATCTTGAGGTATGTTCCTTCCATCCCTAATTTCTTGAGGGTTTTTATCAAGAAAGTATGTTAGATTTTGTCAAATGCTTTCTCTGCATCTATTGAGAGGATAATATGGTTCTTGTCCTTTCTTTTATTGATGTGATGGATCACGTTAATTGTTTTGTGGATATTGAACCAGCCCTGCATCCCAGGTATGAATCCCACTTGGTCATGGTGAATGATTTTTTTTTAATGTATTGTTGGAGCCGATTGGCTAATATCTTGTTGAGGATTTTTGCATCCATGTTCATCAGGGAAATTGGTCTATAGTTCTCCTTTTTAGTGGGGTCTTTGGTTTTGGAATCAAGGTAATGCTGGCTTCATAGAAAGAGTTTGGAAATTTTCCTTCCACTTCTGTTTTTTGGAACAGCTTCAAGAAAATAGGTGTTAACTCTTCCTTAGATGTTTGGTAGCCATCTGGCCCTGGACTCTTGATTTTGGCAGATTTTTGATTACTAAATTGATTTCCTTACTGGTTATGGTCTGTTTAAATTTTCCATTTGTTCCTGTTTCAGTTTTGGTAGTGTATATGTTTCTATGAATATGTCCATTTCTTCCATATTGCCTATTTTATTGGCATATAATTGCTCATAATATTCTCTTATTATTTTTATTTCTGCTCTGTTGGTTGTGATCTCTCCTCTTTCATTCTTGATTTTATTTATTTCGGTCCTTTCCTTTTTATTTTTGATCAGACTGGCTAGTGGTTTCTCAATTTTGTTAATTCTTTCAAATAACCCTCTTCTGGTTTCATTGATCTGTTTTACTGGCTTTTTTTTGTTTGTTTGCTTGTTTTTGGTTTCGATAGCATTAATTTCTGCTCTAATCTTTATCATTTCCTGTCTTCTGCTTGTGTTGGGTTTTATTTGCTGTTCTTTTTCCAGCTCCTTAAGGAGTAAGGTTAGGTTGTGTATCTCAGATCTTTCTTCCTTCTGTAGGAAGGTCTGGATTGCTATATACCTTCCTCTTATGACCACCTTTGCTGCATCCCAGAGGTTTTGGGTTGTGATATTATTATTTTCGTTGACTTCCATATACTTTTTGATTTCCTCTTTAACCGCTTGGTTAGCCCATTCATTCTTTAGTAGGATGTTCTTTAGTCTCTAAGTATTTGTTACCTTTCCAAATTTTTTCTTGTGGTTGATTTCAAGTTTCATAGCGTTGTGGTCTGAACATATGCACAGTATGATCTTGATCTTTTTGTACTTACTTAGGGCCGATTTGTGTCCCAGTATAATGGTCTATTCTGGAGAATGTTCCATGTGTACTGGAGAAGAATGTGTATTCTGCTACTTTAGGATGAAATGTTCTGAACATATCTGTGAAGTCCACTGGGTCTAGTGTGTCATTCAAAGACATTTCCTTGTTGATTTTTGATTAGATGATCTGTCCATTGCTGTGAGTGGGGTGTTGAAGTCTCCTACTATTATGGTATTACTATCGATGAGTTTCTTTATGTTTGTGATTAATTGATTTATATATTGGGGTTCTCTCACATTAGAAGCATAAATGTTTACAATTGTTAGGTCTTCTTGGCGGATAGACCCCTTGATTATGATATAATGTCCTTCTGCATCTCTTGATACAGTCTTTATTTTAAAGTCTAGATTGTCTGATATAAGTATGGCTAGTCTGGCTTTCTTTTGTTGACCATTAGAATGATAGATGGTTCTCCATCCCCTTATTTTTAATCTGAAGGTGTCTTTAGGTCTAAAGTGGGTCTCTTGTAAACAGCATATAGATGGATCTTGTTTTCTTATCCTTTCTGTTACTCTGTGTCTTTTGATTGGAGCATTGAGTCCATTGACGTTTAGAGTGAGTACTGAAAGATATGAATTTGTTGCCATTAAGATGCTTGTAGAGTTGTAGTTTTGGGTGGTGTTCTCTGGTTCTTTCTAATCTTTGTTGCTTTTGGTATGTATATATATATATATATATATATATATATATATATATATATACATATACACACACACACACACACACACACACACACACATATATGTGTATATATATATTTTTTTTTTTCATCTTTTCTCCCCTCAGAGAGTCTCCCTTAAAATTTCTTGCAGGGCTGGTTTAGGTTTAGTGGTTACAAACTCCTTTAATTTTTGTTTGGGAAACTTTTTATCTCTCATTCTATTTTGAATGGCAGCCTTGCTGGATAAAGAATTCTTGGCTGCATATTTTTCTGATTCAGCACACTGAATATATCCTGCCACTCCTTTCTGGCCTGCCAAGTTTCTGTAGATAGGTGGCTGCAAAACTTATCTGCCTTCCCTTGTAAGTTAGGGACTTTTTTTTCCCTTGATGCTTTCATGATTCCCTCCTTGCCTGAGTATTTTATGAATTTGACTATGGTATGCCTTGTTGATGGTCGGTATTTGTTGAATCTAATGAGGGTCCTCTGTACTTCCTGGATTTTGATGTCTGTGTCTTTCCCCAGGTTAGGAAAATTTTCCACTATGATTTGCTTACTTAAGCCTTCTACCCCTATTTCTCTCTCTTCATCTTCTCTGACCCCTATGTTTCTGATGTTGTTCCTTTTTAATGAGTCACCTATTTCTCTAATTCTTAAATTATGCTCTTTTGCCTTAATCTCCCTCTTTGTTTCTGCTTCATTATTCTCCATAAGTTTGTCCTCTATATCACTGATTCTGTTTTGCCTCATCCATCCTTGCCGCCGCGCTATCCATCCATGATTGAAGCTCAGTTATAGCATTTTTTATTTCATTCTGGCTTTTTTTTTTGCTTCTTTTATCTCTGCAGAAAGGGATTATAATCTATTTTTTACTCCAGCTAATATTCTTATTATCATGATTCTAAATTCTGGTTCAGACATCTTGCTTGTATCTGTGTTGGTTAAATCCCTGGCTGTCATTTCTTTGTGCTCTTTCTTTTAGGGTGAATTTTTTCATTTTGTAACTTTGAAGGGAGAGAAGGAATTAATGAGGTAGAAAAAATAAAATTAAAAAAAAATTAAAATAAAGAAAATTAAACACACACACACACACAAATCGAATAATAATGCTAGATCATAGGTGTGTTTTAGTCTGGGTGTTGAAAGTGGTTTGACCGATTATAGAAAAAAAGAGGGGGGAAGAAAAGAAAGGAAATCGTTTGAGAATTTGAAGAAATGAATACACTGAAGTAGACTAAAATGAGATGATGGAGGTAAAATAGAATTTGAAAAAATATACACAGATGTAAAGAACATAGCAGAAAAAATAAAATATTTTTATTAAAAATTAAAAATAAAATGATTTTTTTCTTTTTCTATATTCAAGAAAAAAAAGAAACAAAAATAAAGAAAAAATAAAAAAGTAAAAAAGGAAATCGTTTGAAAATTTTAAAAAGTAAATACACTGTAGTAGACTAAAACAAAATGATGGAAGTAAAATAGAATTTGAAAAAAATTACATAAAAGCAAAAAATACAGTAAAAAATTAAGGAAAATATTTTTAATAGAAATTGAAGGTAAAAATGAAGTTTTTCTTTCTGCTTTCAAGAAAAAGAAAAGAAAAAATAAAAAAGAAAAAGAAAAAAAAGGTGATTGAAAATTTGGAAAGGTGAATACATTAAAGTAGACTAAAATAAAATGATGGAAGTAAAATAGAATTTGAAAAAAATTACACAAAAGTAAAAAGTGTAGTAATAAAAATTAAAGAAAAATATTTTTAATAAAAATTGAAAATAAAAATGATTTTTTTCTCTTTCTGTATTCAAGAAAAAGAAGTGTGAAAGAGAAAAAAAGAAAGAAAGAAAATTGAAAAGTGGACCTGTAACAGTTTGAAGTAGGACTGAAATTACTTCGTTTTCCCCTAGAAGTCAGTCTATGTAACGCTGTATAGTCCATAAACTATGCCGCCAGTGAGACTTGCGTTGTTGGAGAGAGAAGTTGGCCCAGTTGGGCAGGGCTCAGTGTAACGGCTCAGCTTTTCACTAGATGGCGCTGCTAGCCTACTGAGGTGGAGTGTTTTGGCGCTAGTAGGTACGGTCGCGCGTGCGCGGGAAGGGTGAACATGGTGTCACCCACTACCCCAGTGTGTTCTCCCAGATCAGCAATCGCGCACCCGTCCTCTGTCTTCAGCTTTTGTCCACTCCCTGCTTTTTCATTCTTTGTGACCAGGCCCCAGGCAGTACCTCTCTCTCCTGAGTTTTGTCTCAGATGCGTCTGTTTTCCCCAGCCCCTTACTTCTGAAGGACTGCAGCTTTGACCCATTCCGCCCCTCTGTGGGAGGGTCTCACCGAGCAATGGCCGAATGCCAGCTGCACCCAGGAACACTTGCTGGACCCTGCTGCTGCCCGTGCCCTGAGACTACAGACAGGTGCCAGCCCGCCACAGAAAAAATTTGAGAGATAGTGTAGCAACAGCGTTTCAGGGATTAAGGAAGATCACAACACACATCTGGCACCAGGCTTCACCCTTAACGACGTTGTTCCAGCATCAGCGAATGTGGCTGTTTTCTAGGGTCTGCTGGGACCAGGTGACTTCAACAGTCTCTACCAAATGTCCTTCCAGCAGTGGAACCGCTTTTCCCCGTGTGGCCCGAGATCCTCCCGGACCCCACTCTGTTCCTGGGGATTCACCCTTCCCACCAGAGCACCACCAGGTATGGAGCTGCAGAGTTGCAGACTTTGTGCTCCCCTTGTTTACAGTCTTAATGGAATTTAAACCCTCTCCTTTCTCCCTTTTTAGTTTAGTCCCTGCGTCTGTTTCCAAATTTCCACTTTATCTCCAGCTGCTTTTGAGGACGGGTGCTTTTCCCATATTCTCCCCCCAACCTCAGTCTCAGTCCTCTCTCGGCTCACAAAAGTACCTCCCTTCCTGCACCTCTCGCTCCCCAAGTTCAGCTTTCTGTGCCGTGTACCTGCTGAATTCTGTGGTTCAGGTTGTGCAGATTGTTGTGTTAATCCTCCAGTCAGTTTTCTAGGTGTGTAGGATGGTTTATTATTGGTCTGGCTGTATTTCATGGATGCGAGACACACAAAAACCTTAATGCTGTTCTGCCATATTGGCTCCTCCTCTCTGATGTCCATGTTTTCATACTAAGCTATATGGTTAAAGGGCACATGGAGTTTCTTTTATTTTTTTCTCACTACTGTATCCCTTGAATCTAAAACAGAGTCTAGCATATATAATAGATATAAAGTATCAAATATGAGTAAGTAAACAACTCAGATTCTGGAGTATAAAATAAAAGAGGGTTGGTGGGTGTATGGTAATGATACTATGGAAACACTGTTTGCCTTCTGTAGGAAGCAAAAGGCATACTGGGAGAAGAAACCCTTCCTTTGTTCACAGTTCACATTTTAATTCTGCCACTAAAGAGTCTGTCCTAGATTGGCTTTGAACTTTGGTAGGGGTAGATGGAGAAATGATGATTAGAGATATGAAGAATTATAAGGCGAAAAGGAGAAAAGAACAAAGTAGCAAGGAGAAATAGTGCTGGCTAAGGAGGTTCGGATTGCCCTTTAATTTTTTTTTTTTAACATTTATTTTGTTTTTGACAGAGAGAGAGGTAGGGTGCAAGTGGAGGAAGGGAAGAGAGAGAGGGAGACACAGAATCTAAATCAGGCTCCAGTCTCTGAGCTGTCAGCACAGGGCCCTATGTGGGCCTTGACCCATGACCTGAGCCAAAGTCAGATGCTTAACCGACTGAGCCACCCAGGCACCCCTGGATTGACTTTTAGAGGGTTGACTTAATGTGGGGACAACCATAAGTTAGGGATAAATAAAGCAGGCCCTAATCCATGAAAATAAGGATAGGTTAATGTCTCTCTGCAATCAAAAATAGACTATAAGTTTCCTTTTCTGAAACAACATAAAGCTCCCCACTATTAGCCCCACAGAGATTTCTAAGTATCCTGAAATATATGTCTTGTTCTCTACAGAAGTCTATATTCTGTCAGTGTGGAATTTAAAAAAAATCAGGCTGGTGAAATTGCACAAAACCAGAATGGGAAAAGAACAAAGGGAAGCTTTCAGTGGCAATGTTAGCAGACAGAAGGTGGAATCCACAGGTGGCCTCTCCAATTAGATTTAAAAATATGATCCAACCAAGAAACAAGTGCAGAGACAATATCTGAAGAAAATGGAGGAAATAGATAACCAAATGGAACCTAAAAGAAAGAAACTGATGGTGCACCAAAAAAAAAAAATGTTTTTAAATCCACCCACTAGCCAAGCTGTGTCTTTTTTAAACTCATGGAATTTTTGTTAGGTTCAAACTTCCATGCTTATATTATTTTATTTTATGTATGATGCCATTCTTGGTAGTACAGACAGAAGAGTACAGGGAGGTCACCTGTTAATTCCTTTCTTAGCTGAAAGGAGAGGGGCAGCAGTGAATGCTGATTTAAATTTGAGTTCAATGCCCAGCAGAATTCGGGAGTCTTTGCAAACTAGGTAGGACTTGAAGTACTAAATGATTTTACTCTAGGTTCTTATTCTCTTGCAAATGTGAAGAACTCTGATCAAATTCTATTGAAATGCTGCTAGTCTATGGTTGCCCACATGTTTCCAGTTGAGAAAAGCTGAGAAAGAAGAAAGACTTTGACAATTGTCATTGTGACCACTAATAATTACCATTCTCTTATTGGCAACTTTTAGCAGTATTTAATGCTACAGAAGGTGTTAAAATAATACAGTTCTTGTCCATAGACATTGGGAATGTAGATAAATGTTACATATTTGTATCCAAATCTCTACTCTAAAATGGCTTGGAAAATCAGTTTAAGATTCAAGAAGGCTTAGAAATAGTTGGATAATGCATATAATACTACTGAAGGGGGACAAATGATTATTTTTGCCAGAGTTTAAAATGCTCCAATTTAGGTTTTATTCTGACCTGCAATTTTTAAATTATTTTGTATCAGCTCAGTGGTTTTCAGGTACTATTATATTTTGCACCCCTGAATTAAAAAGGCTATCTCTCAATCAGAATACCTAGAACCATGTTTTGAAATCTTTAGTACTATATGTAGTTTGTTAGTCAAATATTCCATGCTGCAGATATTTGTATTAATGGTTCATTAACTTGTTCTTTTATTAAACTCCCACATGGTTTGGAATATGTTCTTTTGATTAACTTTTAGTAAGGGGTAAGTGTTATGTACTAGAAAGGCATGCACTTGGATATCAGATAGAAGTGGTTGCAAATATTAAGTCTGCATTTTTACTGGTTGTATAAACATGGGTAAGGTATTTATATTTCTAAACCTCAGTTACCTTATATGAAAAGATGTTTTAGCATTTTTCAAGCATTATTGAGAATACACTATTAGGAAATAGATGAACATAAAATAGGAAATCAATAAATTTGTGTTTCCTTCCTTCATGTTTCTAAGGGCTCAGCCTATTGTTTTTCAAACACTACTCAATAATTATTTGTTGATATCACAGAATTTCAGATAAGAGTGACATTGGCAGTTGGATTCCTACTGCTGTCTGTTTCTACTCTTTTCCTTTATTGGTTGCCCTGCCATTAATGTCATTATTATATTTTCAGTTGGCATATACTTATCGACTTCTGAATGAGGGAAATATTCTAAATAACTGTACTCTGATTTTCATTGACATTTCCTTCACTTCTTTTTACCCTTTTGCTCCTTGGGGCAGGGAGTCAGAGACTAAATACAGAAAAAGATAAAATCTGGAAGAAATATTTTAGCCAACAAAAATTATTGAGTGAGAAACTCATCTGCCTTAACTGTTACTTTGCTTGGAACTTTCTTTACTCCAGGCTCCAAGCAATAAATGGAAGGAGTAAAACTAGTACAGAGAATGAGAATATCCAAACACAGTTTCAAGCACAGAAATTGATCAATTTAACCTACAGAGATAATGATCCATTAACTTCTTAGAAAAGAAAAAAAAAGAAGTCATCTTATATGTCAATTATGAAGAACAGAAGTCATCAAAGAACGAAAGAAATACAGGGATGTAATTATGAGGAGGGACTAATCTAGTGGATCAATAATTAGGCTTAATAAAAAGAGAATCTGTGAAAGAAGGATAAGAAATTTGGATGACACTTAAACATCAGAAATAATCTTAATATTTAATTGCAACAAAGGAAAACACAGTATAGCATACAAGTACACACACACACACACACACACATCAAATGAAATAGGGGAAAAAAGAGAAAGAAGAAAATGACTAAAGCAAACTACTTAAAGCATCCATGAATGTTATAGGAAATTGAACTTATAGTCTATTTCAATAGTTCACCAGCGGCAGTGTTCCCACCCTAAATAGCATCCCTCCTTTGATTGAACGACTATACTCAATGGATGAAATTGTCTTTTAGAACTCTGTCAAGTGATAATAGGGTTAGATTCTTATTGCCATAAATCATCAACTTAGAAACAGAAACCTGGTTTCCACTGTCTGTCCCACACATGTGCACATGCATGCGCGCGTGCGCGCACACACACACACACACACACACACACACACACCTCATGGACTAACTTTGTACATGCAACATTTAGAGGTTCAAAGAAGAAACAACACAGAGTAAGGAATTCCCAAAGATTTAAAGCCAAGTGCTCAGCTGTTGCCATGGCGGATTTTTACACCTTGAACACAAAAGCAATTAGTAGCCTTGATGTTATCACAATGGATAATTGTTCCCACACCATGTGGAAATAAAGCCTCAGGAGATATGGTGTCTTCAGAAATGGCTGCCACTGATTCACTTATTTGGTGCTTATCTAGCACCAAATGACAGTGTCATTTAGTTGTATTAGCAAAAAGAGAAAAGAAAGATACAAAACAAGGAGCAAATACTTCCAGGGAAGTTCATTGGAATATTACTGATGAATAGACCTGTCGATTATTGCTTAAAGAGATAATGAAATGTATCATTTTTTTTGGCAAGAGGTTTTTAATACAAACTTTATCTAAGAGATGCACTAATGTGGAAAAATAGCTGTAATGAGATGGTCAGAGGATTAATCAGCTACTTTTCAGCATCCTTTTCTATTTTAACCCTTAAAAAGAGGTGAGGACAATATAATTTAAAATTTGCATACTCAGGATGCTGATGGAAGAGTCAATCACACATTTTTGCTGTCCCTAAGTTAATAGAGAGAAATTTCTTAAAGGAAAATGGTTACTGTATTTTAATTCTTACTAAACATTTCAGTAAAAAGTAGTAAATTATTCCAAAACATTTTTTAAAAATGAAGTGGAAAAGTGTAGGAAAATAAGATGGCAGTAAGTCAGAACTCTTACTAAGGAAGACATAGCTAGTACCAGCCATATCTTCTGTAAGTGCGGAGAGAAAAATATGACAGATGTGAGTGTACCTGGTTTCTTGGGAAAATGTATTTTATGAATCCAAGAATGGAGATTGACTAAAATATCTTAACCAGTCTACCTTTTAAGGGAACTATCAATTTTAAAAGCCAAAGACCTTGAGACATAGAATAAAACATGCTTAGGATTATAATGGAAAGTACATAATAATCCCTCCTTCTCTCAAGGCACCACACTGACATGCCTATCTTTGATATTTTCTGAAGAAATGGAATTGTATAATGTGCCAGGCTCCTCGTAGTTTAACTCTCTTCTTGAAGCCCTAGAAAAATTAGAATAACATTAAGAAGGAAGAATCACAAAGCTCACCCAGAGCTACAGCAAATGTGCTTCACTGAAGCTGATAATACACAGACATGAATGGGCTTTAGAAGCTACTTTACCAAACTTTTCAAAGCACATTTTCTAATAACTGAACCGTTCATACTTTGAGAATTAGTAAGATACTGAACTGGCATAATCATAGAATTTCACCACCTGCAACCAGTTGTATGTGGAAGTTCCAGGTGACACCTCTCCCCTCTTGTTCATAAACTGTTAACAGACCCTGTTCTTTTCAAGGATTATGGATCTCAGTAGAGAAATCCTGTTTCTTATTTCCGAAAGATGTCTCAGAAAAAAAATCACTCTCTCGTGTGCCAAATTAGGATTAGTTCTCTTTTGCCTTTGAGTGTATGTATGTGGCCTATCTTGACAATATTGCTGTTTTTTAGTTTCAAGTTTCTTGAGCTTCATTGTTAAAAATTATATACAACATCACTTGTCAAGCCTTTGGCTCATTTGTCATTTTTATTCATAGATGCCCGTAGGGTGCCTATCAGCTTTAAGGGAGTATTGGCTTATTGTTTCAGCTGTCTCCGAAGGTATCCTCAATTCTTCATTGATCACTAAATGTTTGCTAAATACTTGCTTATTGCCACTTCTTCTACACTTACTATATCATGCAAATGTTCATCCCTTAACCTCTGGAAATGTTCGTGTTAGTTCCGCAGTTAAATTTCTCTGTACTATTTCTTCTTAAGAAATGATGAAGGAAAAATTTGAGGCAAATAATATAATACTTACCTCAAAACAATCACCCATCACCTAAAAGGAGGTGCAGGACACCTTAATATTAAATGCCATTTTAAAAAAAAATCCCTCGGATATTAGGAACAGGTGTAACCTGAATGAAACCAATTTAGTTAATTAACTATGGCATCCCCTGACACAAATGCCAGGTATAAACAAATCTTATGATTCAAGTCACATGTTATCATGTACAGCTTGGACTATTTATGAAGTTAACTGCCTTCATGAAGAATACTACTGCAGCCTCATAAGGATTTTTAAAATGCCATTTAACTATTTATTGGGACTTAGGACATTTGAAGAAGTGAAGGTTATTACCTACTTATAAATATGGATTCATAGGTGCTTCCTGGAATTTTAGAAAAAAACAAAGGTTTCCTATGAGCTATGAACCCTTATAAGATCTAGTGATATAGCAGTAAAGAGGACACACATGATTATTATCCTCAAGAGTTTATATTCTAGAAATAAAATGGAACACATAGATAACAGGACAAGGAAATTTCATAAACTGATAAATATTATTCATTAATTAATTCAACAAAGATTTATTGAGCTTAAAATATGCACTATATTCTAGATACTAGGGACATAGTTGTGAACAAAAAACTCCAGTTCTGCTCTTATGGAATTCATATTTAGTGGGAGAGACAGGTAATAAACATCATGGCTGTGTGTTTATATTGCTACAGATAGTAATGAATATTTCAAAAATAAAAATAAGGGTGGCTCAGTCAGTTAGGTGTCCAACTTTGGCCCAGGTCATGGTCTTGTGGTTCATGAGTTTGAGCCTTGCATTGGACTCTATGCTGACAGCCTAGAGCCTGGAGCCTTCTTCAGATTCTGTATCTCCCTCTCTCTCTCTCTGCCCCTCCCCCAGTTGCGCTCTGTCTCTCTCAAAAATAAATATTTAAAAATTAAAAAACATAAAAAAATATAAAAAATAAAAATAAGAGGTTGTGATAGACTGGAAAAGAGTAAGGGAAGGTTACTTTAGATATGGTGGCTAAGAAAGACTTCTTTGAGAAGATGGAATTTGATGTGAGACATGCAAAGAACCTTAAGAATTCTGCAAGAGAAGAGTTTGTCAGAGATTGTCAAGTACAAAGAAATATGTTTTTCAGATGATCTGTTGTGCAACATTAGGAAGTCAAATGATTCAACCAGTATAGGATGTTTTTGCAACCAATTTATTCATCTAATTTCATTGGGAATGTATGTAGCAATGTAAAAATGGGCAATCTTCCTTATCTTTCACTGTGAGGATTCTATAGAGTTTATGATATATCAGAAATCAAATTGAGTGTGAGAGATCTTACTTACTGAGAAAGGAAGAGCTATGGCTATTCCATAGGATCCTTTCAATTTCCTAGGAAATATTTTGTCTAAATTTTATATATATGAACATTATCGATTTTTTAAGTGTTTATTCATTTTTGAGAGAGGGAGAGGCAGAGAGAGAGGGGCCTACAGGATCTGAAGCAGGCTCTGTGCTGACAGTAGCAAGCCCATTGCAGGACCTGAACTCATGGACCATGAGATCATGACCTGAGCTGAATCGGATGCTCAACTCACTGAGCCACTCAGACATTCCTATTGATTTTTTTTTTTTTTATATCGATCTTATATCCTATGGTCTTTGTAGACTTCTTGGGCTTCTCTGTGTAGATGATTAAATTCATCATTCATCATATGTCAACTATTATATGACAAAGGAATTTTTACCTTTTACTTTCCAATTCTTATGTTTCCAATGGCTTTTTCTTGCCACTTGGACTAGGACCACCAACATATGGTGGAGCAGTTGTTAGTGTTGCGTTAAGAACCTATTGCATCTGACTTCATAAGAGATGTTAGTCTGCAGTTCTTCTTTTTCTTTTGTGTAATGTCTGCCTGCCTTTTATTTCTGGGTAATGCTGAACTCAAAAAGTGAATTGAAAAATATTTCTTTTCTTCAATTTTTGGTAGTGTTAGGGTAGAAACCACATTGTTTCTTCCTTGAATATTTTGTAGGATTCACAGAAATGCTATTTGGGCCTGGGTTTTAAACTTTGTGTAAGGTTGAACTTTGAGTTCAGTTTGTTTAAAAGCTATCGAAGTAGTAATCCTGGTATTTATTTCTTTAATGAATTCAATTAGTTGCTTTTTCAAAGAATTTGTTTATTTCATCCATATTATCAAACTTATTGGCATGCTTGTTTATATAAATATTCCTTTATCATTCTTTTACTGCCTCTCAGTTCTCTAGTGATGTCTCCTCTTTTATTTTTAATGTTGATGACTTGTGTTTCTTTCCTTTTTGTTTTTGACCAGTATGACTAGGAATTTAATTTTGTTGATCTTTCTTAATTTGACTTTTCTATTTTTTAACTGTCATTGGTTTCTGCTCTTACTTTAAGTTTCTTTCTTATGCTAGCTTTGCATTTTAGTTTTCTGTCTCTCCTTTTTTAAAATTTTCATGGTCACTGACTTAGGACCTTTCTTCTTTTCTAATATAAACATTTAATGCTGTTAATTTCCCAGTAATAACTACAGCTTACACATTTTGTATGTTTTGTTTTCAAAGTATTTATTATAATTCAAAGCAGTTTCTAATTTTCCTGGTGATTTTTTTTATTTGACTAATGGATTATTTTGAAGTATTTGTTTAATTCCTAAATGTTTAGGGATTTTTAAATATATCTTCATGTTATTGATTTGTAGCTTAATTCTATTATGATCAGAGAACATTCTGCTCGATTTCAATCTTGAGAATTTATTGACATTTCTTTTATGGTTCAGAATATGGTCCATCTTCATAAATGTTCTATGTGCACTTGAGAAGGATGTGTATTTGCTCTTGCTGAATGGAGTATTCTATAAGTGTCATTTAGGTCAATGTGTTGATAGTGTTGCTCAAATCATCTATATTCTTACTGATACTTTTATCTAACTGTTCTATGAGTTCCTGAGAGAGAAATATTGAAGACTCTAAAAATAAATGTGAATTAGTCTATCTCTACTTTGAGTTTTATCAATTTTTTTTCTTTATGTATTAAAGCTTTGTCATTAGCTGCAAACACATTTAGGATTGTTATAACTTCCTGTCTAATTGTAGTGTGTATGTGTGTGTGTGTGTGTGTGTGTGTATCTTCTTTACTTCTAGTGTTAAATTTTGTTCTGAAATCTACTTTGTCTTGTATTAATATAGCTTCTCCAGATCTCTGTTGCTCAGTATTTGCATTATATATTATTTTCTGTCCTTTTAGTTTTAACCTATCTATGTCTTTAACATTTAAAATATGTTTCTTTTACAAGGCACATGTTATATAGACTAGCAATGTCTGTCTTCTAATTCACTATTTAGAACATTTAATGCAATTATTGATATTGTTGGGTTTAAAGTTACCGCTTTACTTTTTTGTTTTCTACTTGGGGAATCTGTTCTTTGTTCTTTTTGTTGTTGTTGTTCCTTCTTTTTCTGACTGCTTTTAAATTACTTGAATTTTTTATTATCATCTTATATCCACTATTGGCTTATTAGTTATACACATTTTAATTTTTGTTTTAGTTTCTAGTCTTTATAATACACATCTTTAACTTGCATAGTTTACCTCCCAAGCATGTAATGCCAGTGCACATATAAAGTGTGAACATATTGGAATTTGCCTTATATTTTAAATTGTGTATTGTTATACACTTTAATTCTACATGTTATAAACCACATGATACAATGTTTCTATGTTTACCTTAGTCAATTATCTTATGAAAAAATTAAAGTTTAAAAATTGCATTTGACATTTGCTTACAATTTTATGATTTTAGTACTCTTAGCTGTGTGTGTGGGGGGGGGGGTGTGCATGCATCCATAGTATCTAAGTTTCTATCTCATATCATATGTCTTCTGTTTGAAAAAATTCTTTAAATATTTCTTATCCTACATCAAGGGACTCTGTCAATTTTGTCTAAAAAAGTTTTTATCTTCATTTTGAAGGTGTTTCTTTTCACTTTTGGTACCATAAAGATGTCATTGTATTATCTTCTGGCTGACATAGTTTCTGATTAGAAGCCCACTATAATTCTTACCTTTGTTCCTCTATAGTTATGGTTATTCCTCCATCCTTCTTGTTTCTTTGAGTTTATCTTTGATTTTCAGCAGTTTGGCTATCATGTGTATAGGTGTATTTTGTTTTTTTTATTCTTCTGAGCTTCTTTGATAAGTAATGTGGGTCTTATAGAATGAGTTTGGAAGTTTTCCTTCCATTTCTATTTTTTGGAACAGTTTGAGAATAGGGTTCTCAATTAATTTTTAAGCACCAGGTCTACAGTACAAGATTCTCTTTAAAAATGGCACTGAATTCAAGATATCCAGAGAAAACGTAAGGGATATGTATTTTTAAATAGATATAAGAAATAAAGTTTGCTCAAGTGGACATATTCCACAAAAATACACAATCAATGATTGTTAATCAAACAAAACCATTACTTCATCAAAAATTGAAAGATTTCTGTTTTAATATGTATCTTGTTCTGTGATAGCTCAGTGAAAATGAATATTATTAAAACAAGAAATGCTGTGTTCAAAAATGTGTAAGGCATTAGCCTTGGATGCTACTGTGACCATGACCTTCTTTCTTTGAAGTCCTCTGGCAAAGTATATGATTTCTTGGGTTAAAATATAATTTTAGCTCTACTTACTTCCATTCAGAATAGGTTTATGTTAAGATTTCCCATCAGTTAAAAAATATTTTATGGTGCATCTGAGTGGCTCAGTTGTTTAAGCGTCTAACTCTTGATTTTGGCTCAGGTCACGATCTCGCGGTTTGTGAGAACCTGCCCCGCATGGGACTCTGTGCTGACAGCACAAAACCTGCTTGGTATTCTCTCTCCCCCTTTCTCTGTCCCTCCCCCAGTTGTGTTCTCTCTCTCAAAAATAAATAAACATTTTAAAATATTTTATAAAGTAATATATATTAAAATAAGTTCTTCTTTTGGTGTACAATTTTGTGAATGTACATGTGTGTTCATTCATATAACTACTGCCAAACTCAGGTTACAGAACAATTTCAATATTGCCCAAATTTCCCCTTACTTTTTTTTTTTTTTTTGCAGTTATACCCTTTCCTCATTCCTAATTACTGGCAGCCACTCACTGTTTTTTGTCATATAATTTAGGCTTTTTAAAAATGTCCTATTAATAAAATCATATAGTATATTACCTTTGAAACAAGCTTCTTTTACTCAGCATAATGCCTTTAAGATTCATTAATGATGTGGGTATTAAGAATTTGTTCCCTTTTAATGCTGCTGTGTCATTTTAGGGATTTACAGTAGTTTGTATATTCAGTTTTTTAGAGACATTTGGATTTTTTCCAATTTTAACCATTATCAATAAACTATAAACATTCATGTATAGGTTTGATTTTGTTTTGTTTTGCTTTGTTTGCATTTTCTAGAGTCAATACCCAGAATTACTAGGTCATATGGTAGTGTACGCTAAAGCTAATAAGAAATTGCCAAACTTTTTCTAGAATAGCTGAATTTTTCCCAGTAGCTCTGGATTGGATTAGAGTTCTAGTTGCTTCAGATTCTCTCTCTCACTTGTTTGTCAGCTTGTTGTATTTTAAACATTCTAATAGGTGTATAGTGCTATATGATTGTTGTTTCAAATTGCCTTGAAGATGATGATGTTAAACATATTTTTATATACTTATTTATCATTCACATAACCTCTTTGATAAATATATGAAAAGACACTCAATAGTACTTGTCTCAAGATCATGGTGTTCTAAAAATTCCACTCCTAGATATTTATACAAGTGAATTAAAATTTAAGGTGGGAGGACCTTTTACATGTGACAGTATGAGGATCTCCACACACCTGGTTTTCAGTAAAACTGGTAAAACTTATTTTTAAAATAACCATTTAAAATCTCTGGAAATGGTCCAAACATATATACAGCTAATGGAGAAATGTTTATTCAAAAACCTATATTAAAATTCAGTAATAATATGAAAATTTTGTAGTATTTGAATGGACACCCACACCCTTCCTTTCTCATCCCTACTTAGCATGACAGAAACATTACTCTAGATCAGTGTAGCCAGGAACACAGAGATTTCTCTTCCCCCAGCTCTCCTGCTAGAAGGCAGTCTTCCCATTATGGGGAAAATATCAGCCTATCTCATTCTACCCCTAGCTACCAGTCATTGAGATAAATTCCAGGAGATTGAAGCTTGCAGGTGGAGGCTCCCTTCTTCCACCCAGAATCCTTCTCCTAGAATACTGTCTTATAATGGCATCACTGTGGATAATGGGTCCTGATTGTTCTTGCCCTCCCACATGATGTGGACCTTGTAAGATGGTTCTTCCCTTCTGGAAGAGGCAAGCTAAGAGGATCTGAGGCTATTGCTCCACCCCCACCAAGTACCCAACTTCTAAAGTGGTGGTGTTGCTCAGAGATATAAGCCATTGTCCCAACCCCCAGCTTCAGAGCTCTGGCCCAGAAGTTTTGCCTGGGAGGAAAACAGACTTTTTGTTTTATTTTGTTTTGTTTTGTTTTTTAAGACAGAAATTTTACTTAATTTTTTTAAATTTTAATTTAATTTTATTTTTAATTATGATTTTTTATATACTTTTTTAAAATTTAAGTCCAAGTTAGTTAACATATAGTGTAATAATGATTTCTGGAATAGAATTTACTGATTCGTCACTTACATATAATACCCTTTAGTGATTCGTCACTTACGTATAATACCCAGTTCTCATGCCAACAAGTGTTCCCCTTAATGCCCATCACCCATTTAGTGAATCTCCCCACCTAACACCCCATCAGCAACCCTCAGTTTGTTCTCTGTACTTAAGATTCTCCTATGGTTTATCTCCCCCTCCATTTTTATCTTATTTTTCTTCCCTTCCTGTATTTTCATCTGTTTTGTTTCCTAAATTACGTGTATGAGTGAAATCGTATATTTGTCTTTTTCTGACAGACTTATTTTACTTTGCATAATACACTCTAGTTCATCCATGTTGTTGCAAATGACAAGATTTCATTTTTTTTATTGCTGAGTACTATTCCATTGTGTGTGTGTGTATGTATACACACACACACACACACACACACACACACACACACACACACACCACATCTTTATCCATTCATCAGTTGATGGACATTTGGGCTTTCCATACTCAGGCTGTTGTTGATGGTGCTGCTATAAACATGGGGATGTGTGTGCCCCTTAGATTCATTATTTTTGTATCCTTCGGATAAATACCTAGTAGTGCAATTGCTGGGTCTTAGGGTAGGGTAGTTCTATTTTCCAGAGTGGCTGCACCAGTTTGCATTCCTACCAGCAGTTCAAAATGGTTCCTCTATCCCTGCCTCCTAGCCAACATTTGTTGTTTGCTGAGTTGTCAATTCTAACCATTCTCACAGATGTGAGGTGGTATGTCATTGTGGTTTTGACTTGTATTTCCCTGATGATGAGTGATATTGAGAATTTTTTCATGTGTCTGTTAGCCATCTGGATGTCTTCCTTGGAAAAGTGTCTATTCATGTTTTTTGCCCAATTCTTCACTGGATTATCTATTTTTTGGATGTTGAGTTTGATAAGTTCTTTATAGATATTGGATACTAACACTTTATCTGATATGTCGTTTGCAAATATCTTCTCCCATTACCTAGGTTGCCTTCTAGTTTTGCTGATTATTTCCTTCACTGTGCAGAAACTTTTTATCTTAATGAGGTCCCAGAAGTTCCTTTTTGCTTGTTTTCCTTGCCTCAGGAGGCATGTCAAGTAAAAATAGACTTTGAAACAGGCAGCTTCTAACCTGTCCCAAAGGAACTGACTTCATTTGCAACACAATGTGGAGAAATTCAAACCTAAGGCTACTTTGAGGAGGGTGGTAGATTCTTTGGAGCTCTTAAACTGGAGGCTGGCTAGTTTGCTTGAGAGAGAGCCTGGTGTAGAACCAATCCCTTCAATGGAGCTTAACTTTCATTTGTTTAGTTTGTAGAACAATTTATGCCCCAGGGAATTGTTGGGAACAACACAGCAGTAAGCAAATAGTAGAATTTAATAGACAGGTATATTCAGGGAAAGAGGCCATTAAACAGGGCCCTGCCAAAACAACTTTTGTCCCAAAGTGTGGACATACACTAGAGTGTGTCCTGTGAGAAACAACATCAGAGGTTTAACACTGTATGGGGATGAGTGGGAGAAGTGGGACAGAAATGGACTTCGCTAAAATAATGCAGCCAATTACTAAATAAATAAACACACGTAATAATAACGAGCCCCAGAGATGAGAAACCAGTACCTACAGATACTATATGGTATTGTCTAAAATGTTTGGTTTCCAACAAAAATTTGTGGCACATGAAAAGAATCAGGAAAGTATAACTGAGTCACTTAAAGAAGGTAAGGCAACAGGTTGTAAGAGCAGCCAGATGTTAGATTTAACTGAAAAAGACTTCAAAGTATCCATGACAAATATGTCCAGTAACTAAATGAAAATATATGATTAAAGATGTAAAGAGGATATGATAACCATGTCAAATCAAATAGAGAATCAGTAAAGAGATAGAAATTATTTTTTCAGAAAAGGAAAATTCTGGAGATGAAAGTATAATAATTAAAGTAAATTCACTGGAGGTACTTAACAGTATATTTGAACTTCCAGAAGAAAGAATTAGTGGACTTGGAGGTAGATTGGTAGAGATTATATAGTCTAAAGGACAGAGAGAAGAAAGAATGAAGTAAAATAAACATAGGCTCAGAGAAATGTGGATCACTGTTAATAGCACAACATATGTGTAATGGAAAGGAGAAGGGGAGCAGAGAGAGGAAAGGAAAAGAAAATATTCAAAGAAATAATAGCTGAAAACTTCCCAAACTTAATGGAAAACAGTAACTTACATATCCATGATGTTCAAAAAACTCCACATAGAATAAACACAAAGAGATTGTCAAATGCTAGAGTAAAATGCTGAAAGCCAAAGTCAAAGAGAATGGTTTCCTTATGTGATATGCCCAGAAAAGGAAAAAACAGAAAATAGATGAGTGATTGTTTGAGGTTGAGGAAGGATGTACAGAGATAGGGAAGTGATTGGTAAATGGCACAGTTTCTTTTTTGAGGTCATAGAAATGTTCTAAATTGTAAATTGTATATGCCTGTGGATATCCTAAATACTATTGAATTATGTACTTTAAATGGGTGAATTATACATTTTGTGAGTTATATCTCAGTAAAGTTGTTTAAACATAATTACATTTATACAAAGACCTATACATAAATATTTATAGAAGTTCTATAGTTCATAATATTGAATAACTATAAATAAACCTGTCCTTTAACATGTGTGTGGATAGACAGTCTATGGTTCATTCTTAAAATGTATAATTCTCAGCAATAAAAAGTAAGAGCTGTTGATTCACACAATAATATAGAAAAATCTTAAGAGTATATGGCTGAGTGAAGGAAACCAGACCCAAAAAGCTGTATTTTATATGTTTACAAAGCAAAAACATAGGAATAGGAAAAAGCACATCAAGGGAGTCAACCAAGATAGTGACATAGGAGGCTTCTGAGTTTTACTTTTTCCACAGATGCATGAATACATGGAGCAGTTCCTTTGAAAAAGATTCAGCATAGGTAAGTGACTTTTGAACATTGGACAAATGAGAAAACATCCACATCAAAATGGATAGAAGAGTCTGAGACACACTCTTGCCATGAATTCCAACCCCAATACAGTACAATACAATACAGAAGGAACCCACAAGTACTGGCTTTTCCCTGAGGAACAAAAGATTTGGAATCGACATCTAGTTCCCTAACTAGACTTCCACTAGAGGGATGGGCGCCCAAAGCAGCTAGATTTGAAAGTCAACGGGGCTTGTGTTCACAAGATCCGTGGTACAAACAAAGAAGTAGTTATTAACAAGCTTGCAACCACTCATTGCTATCCCCACAGGGCTCAGTGCAAATTGAGCAGGCAAAATTATCCATCTGCCTCTTTCCCTGAGAGAAGATTATCTGAATACTTTAAAAGCTGCTGCCTGAAGGCCAGCCTTCTAATTTAGCAGGGTCAAGGATATAACAAAATTACCAGAAAATAATTAACAAATGTCAGTGGTAAGTCCAAACATATGAATAATTTCTTTAAATGTAAATGATGACATTATCATATAGAAAAAAAATAGGAAGAAAGAAAGAAAGAAAGAAAGAAAGAAAGAAAGAAAGAAAGAAAGAAAAAGAAAGAAAGAAAAAGAAAAAGATACAACTATCTGCTACCTTCAAGAGACTCAGCTTTAGGGGTGCATATAGACTGAAAGTGGAGTGATGGAAAAAGATATTAAAGGTATGCAAATAGAAACCAAAAAAAGGGGTAGCTATACTTATATCAGACAAAATAGATTTTAAGCCAAAGACTATAACAAGAGACAAAGAAGGTCATTTTATAATGGTAAAGGGGCTAATTCATCACAAAAATATAAACATTGCAAATATTTATGCACTCAACAAATAAGCACTGAACTACATAAAATGAATATTAACAGATCTGAAAGCTAAATAGACAATGATACAATAATAGCAGGGGATTTTATTTACTTTCACAGTGGATTGATCATCTAGACATAAAATTAATAAGAAAACACTGGATTTAAACCATATCTCAGGCTAGATGCAACCAATAAACATAAAGCAAACATTCCAATCAATAGTGGCAAAATACACATTCTTCTGAAGTGCACATGAACATTCTATAGGATAGATTGCATGTTAGGCCATAAAAGAATTCTCAATAAATTTGAGAGTGAAATTATATTAAGCATCATTTTGAATCACAATAGTATGAAGCTACAAAATATATATAAGACAAAAACTAGAAAATTCAGAAATATGTGGAAATTAAACAGTTATGCTCCCAAACAACTGAAAAATAATCAAAAGAGAAATAAAAATATATCTTGAAAAAAATTAAAATAGAAATAAAACATACCAAAACTTATAGAATGCAATAATAGCAATTCTAAAAGAGAAGTTTGTAACAATAAATACCTATATTAAAAAAAAAAAAAAAAAGAAAGATAAATGAACAACTGGAACTTACATTTCAAGGAACTAGAAAAAGAACAAATTAAGCCCAAAGTTAGCAGAAAAAAGAAAATAACAAAGTTCAGAGCAGAAATAAATAAAATAGAGACTAAAAGGACAAGAGAAAACATCAATGAATCTAAGAGTTTGTTTCTTTTTTAAGATAAACAAAATATACAAACCATTAGCTAGACTCCCCAAGAAAAAGATAAAGGACTCAAATATTATGTATGAAAAGGAGGCATTACAACAGATAACACACAAATGCAAAGGATCATTAGACTACTATGAACAATTATACACCAAATATTGGTCAACCTAGAAAATATTAATAAATTCCTAGAAACATGTATTTCAGTACTGAATCATGAAGAAATAGGAAATTTGAGCAGACCAGTTACCAGTAAGGAGATTGAAAGTAATAAAAAACCTTTCAACAAAAAGTTCAGGGGTGCCTTAGTCAGTTGAGCGTCTGACTTTGCCTCAGGTCATGATCTCATGGTTCATGGGTTCGAGCCCTGTTTTGGGCTCTATGCTGACAGCTTAGAGCCTGGAGCCTCTTTCAGATTCTGTGTCTCCCTCTCTCTCGGCCCCTCCTCTGCTTGCAACCTCTCTCTCTCTCTCTCTCTCTCTTTCCCTCTCTCTGTCTCTCTGTCTGTCTGTCTCTCTCTCTCTCTCCCTCTCAAAAATAAACATTAAAAAAAAAAGTTCAGGATCAGATGACTTCACTAAGTGAATTCTTCCAAACATTTAAAGAAGAATTAATAGTATCCCTTCTCAAGCTCTTCCAAAGAAAATAGAATAGAATAGAAGGGAATACTTCCAAATGCATTTTATAGGGCCAGCATTATCCTGAATGCCAAAGTCAGACAGGGACATTACAAAAAAGAGAGCAAGAGAGGAAGGAAGGAAGGAAGGAAGGAAGGAAGGAAGGAAGGAAGGAAAGAAGGAAGGAAGGAAGGAAAGGCCAGTATCTCTGGTGAACACAAATGCAAGAATTCTCAGCAAGATATTAGCAAAACCAAATTCAGCAGTACATGAAAATTATCATATACCATGATTAAGTATGATTTATTCCAGGAATGCAAGTATGGTTCAACATCTGTAAATCAATCAATGTGATACCCCATGTTAAGAAAATGAAGAGTAGGGGTGCCTGGGTGGCTCAGTTGGTTGGGCAGCCGACTACAGCTCAGGTCATTATCTTGCAGTCTGTGAGTTTGAGCCCCACATCAGGCTCTGTGCTGACAGCTCAGAGCCTGGAGCCTGTTTCTGATTCTGTGTCTCCCTCTCTTTCTGTCCCTTCCCTGCTTGCTCTCTGTCTCTCTCTCTCTCTCAAAAATAATAAACATTAAAAAAAATTAAAAAAAGAGAAAAGGAAGAGTAGGGCACCTACGTGGCTCAGTCAGTTGAGTGTCTGACTCCTCATTTCGGCTCAGGACATGATCTCAGGGTGGTGGGATTGAGCCCTGTGTCGGGCTCTGCACTAAGCGTGAAAACTGCTTAAGATTCTCTCTCTCTCCCTTTGCCCTTCTCCCTCTGCTCATGCTCTCTCTCAAGAAAGAAAGAAAGCATATGATCATGTGAATAGATAAAGAAAAATTATTTCACAAAATTCAACATCCTTCACAATAAATACTCTCAACATAGTGGTTATAGAAGGAATATACCTCAACATAAGACAAGCCTACAGTTAACATAATACTCAAGAGCTTTCTGGGATCAAGAACATGATAGGAATACCCACTCTTGCCACTTTCATTCAAGTTAGTACTAGAAGTTCTAGCCAGAGCAATTAGGCAAGAAAAATAAAGGCATACAAATTGAAAGGAAGAAGTAAAATGGTCTCAATTTGCAAATGACATAATGTTTTATATAGAAAACCCTAAAGACTCCACCAAAAGACTGTTAGAACTAATAAATGATTTCAGTGAATTTGTAGGATACAAAATCAATAGACAAAAATTAGTTGTGTTTCTATACACCAACATCAAACTATCAGAGTGAGAAATTTAAACATATCCTATTTACAATAGCATTGAAAAGAATAAAATACTTAGAAATAAATTTAGCCAAGGGGATAAAAGATCGGAATGCTGAAAAATATAAGACATTGGTGAAAGAAAAAATAGGAGTCCTATGTTTCAGGAAAAAACAGCATCTGAAGCAGGCTGCAGGCTCTGAGCTGTCAGCACAGAGCCTGACACAGGGCTCGAACTCATGAGCTGTGAGATCATGACCTGAGCTGAAGTCAGTTGCTCAACCGACTGAGCCACCCAGGTACCTTGGGTGAAAGAAAATTTTAAGAAGACACAAATAAATGGAAAGATATCCTGCATTCAAGAATTGGAAAATTTAATATTGTTAAAATGTCCATATTACTCAAAATGATCTAAGATTCAATGCAATCTTTGTCAAAAGTCCAATGGCATTTTTCATAGAAATAGAAATAACAATTCTTTAAAAAAATTTTTTTAATGTATTTATTTTTGAGAGAGACAGAGACAGAATGTGAGTTGGTTAGGGGTAGAGAGAGAGGGAGACAAAGAATCCAATGGAGGCTCCAGGCTCTGAGCTGTCAGCACAGAGCCTAACGTGGGGCTTGAACTCACAAGTTGCAAGATCATGACCTGAGCCAAAGTCGGAGGCTCAACCAACTGAGCCACCCAGGCGCCCCAGAAATAACAGTTCTAAAACTTAAAAGGAACCACAGAAAACTCCTGATAACCAAAGCAATCTTGGGAAAGAAGAACTAAGCTGGAGGTATCCTACTTCCTGATTTCAAGCTGTATTACAAAGCAATAGTAATCAGAACAGTATGGTATTGGCATAAAAACAGACACATAGATCAGTAGACCACACTAGAGAGGCAAGAAATAAACCCATGCGTATATAGTCAATTAGTGAATAACAAAGAAGTCAAGAATATACAGTGCGGAAAAGATGGTCTCTTCAATAAATGTGGTTGGGAAAACTGGTTAACCAAATTCAAAGGAATGGAACTGGACTCCTATTTTATGCCATATATAAAAATCAACTCAAAAAATATTAAAGACTTGAAGATAAGACCTGAAACCACAACACTCCTAGAAGAAAATACAGGGGATCGGCTCCTTGACATTGGTCTTAGCGATGATTCATTTTTGGAGATGACACCAAAAGTAAAGGTAGCAAAAACAAAAATAACCAAAGAGAACTACATCAAACTGAAAAGCTTCTGCACAGCAAAGAAAATCATCAACAAAATAAAAGGGAAACCTATGGTATGACAGAATTGCAAACCACATATTTGATAAGGGGGTAATATCCAAAATATATGAGGAATGCATATAACTCAATAGCAAAAAAAACAAAACAGCAACAAAAACAACAAAAAACCCCCACATAACCTCATTACAAAACGGACAAAGGACCTGAGCAGACATTTTTCCAAGGAAGACGTGCAAATTGTCAACATTTACATGAAAAAGTGTTCAACAACTTTTCATCAGGAAAATGACAATCAAAAGCACAATGAAATGTCACATCTGTTAGGATGACTATTATCAACAAGAGAAGAAATAACAAATGTTGGTGAGGATTTGGAGAAAAAGGAACCTGTGTACTACTGATGGTAATGTAAACTGCTACAACCACTATGGAAAATTGTATGGAGTTTCTTCAAGAAATTATAAATGAAGCTACCATATGATCCAGTACTCCCACTTTGGCATATATATTCAAAGGAAGCAAAATCATAATCCTGAAGATATAACTGTACTTTCATGTTCATAGCAGTGTTATTCACACTAGTCAAGGGATGGATTCAACCCAAGCATTAATTGGTGAATGGGTAAGGAAAATTATACATATATATATATATATATATATACACACACACACACACACACACACATATATGTATATACATATATGTGTGTGTGTGTATATATATACATATTATATATATTATAATACATAATATATATATGGGAAGGGGATGAAAAAGAGAGGCAATAGAGATACAACGCACACACCTACACACACACACTCAGTGGAGTATTATTCTGCCTTTAATAAAGATTGCAATTCTGCCATTTATGACAACATGGATGAACCTGGAGGGCATTACACTAAGTGAAATAAGCCAGAAACAGAATGACAACTACTGCATGGTGTCATTTGTATGTGGAATCTAAAAAACAAAACAAAACAAAACAAAACAAAACCAGAAACAGAGGTTAGTTAAGTGTTTGCCAGCAGCTGGAGTATGGGGAAATGTGGAGAGGTTGATGAAAAGATACAAACTTTCAATTATTAAATGAATAAGGTATGAGGATTGAATTTAGAACATGATGTCTATAGTTGATAATGCATCATACAACTGGAATTTGATATGAGAGTAGAATTTAAATGTTCTCACCAAAAAAAAAAAAAAATAGGGTGACTGATGTGTTAATTAACTTGATGAAGAAATCCTCTCAATGTATGCACATATCAAATCATTACATCGCATACTTTTTTTTTTTTTTTTACAATTTGTCTATTGAACCGTAATTAACCTGGAACAAAATAAACAATTTGGTGACTGTAAAGTTAGAGAGAGGGTAATGGTTGAGTAGAAGGGGGCCACATGAGAGAGATTTTGGGGTGATGGAACTGTTCTATATGAAACTGGATTAGTGGACCTATGAATGAATTTGTCAAAACTTTTCATTGTGAATTTAACTCTATGCATATATATGTCTTGGGATATTCTTGAATGAAATGCAGATTGTCACATGTAAATCTAACCTCAGTGGAGGACATAGGAAGAAAAGTAGCTGACAGGTTTTCAAAAACAGGAGATCATGAAGCTAAAAACAAAAAGAATTTTATACAAATACTGTATGATAATTGGCTTTTTTTTCTCATAGGGATTACATATTAGCAATTTGCTAATTAATTTTCATGTATACTGCTATGAATAAACAATAAATTGAACAATATTGAACAATAAACTATAGAAAATGGAACTCAGGTTTCTCACTCTCAGAGTGAACTTTTATATAAGTGTGTCTAAAACTCATGGTCAGGATTAGTTACTAAGGAATAAATAAGTTAGTAAACTAATAATTTTTATATTGTCTTGACAATGATTAATGTTGTGGAGAAAAGATCAGGAGGTAAAAATACAGTATTTGCCATTATACACTAAAATATGAAATTATTGCATTTTTTTAAAATCAGAGTTAAAATTTGGGGAGATACAGAAGTTTTTAAAATAGAAAGGGAAGGGAAAGGAGTCTTCAATGTATTAGCTGATTATTTTTTATTTCACATTTCACTTAGTGCTACAATGATATTAAATTATTCTGTGCTTATCCACAGTGACTGAAATACTCTGAAGAAACAGAAGCCATTTGGTTTTTGAGTAAGATTAGTCTACACTATACCTGTAGGGCTCACATCAGAAGTAAATCAGAAGTAAAATGACAAAATATTTTTGGACTACACCAGGAATTCCAGATACTTTGTAGGTCTAAGAGAAATGGACATATAGGAAATTGTGCTGATTTAAACAAATGGAGGAAGGCTGCTCCTGCTGGCCAGGTCATACTTAAGTGGATTGTTAATTAAGTGGCCACCTGCACCACTCAGTGAGTCATCACAGAGGATAGATACACTTGTGGATGGAAACATCTTAATTTTATAAGTACCCATTGAAATTTTCTAAGACATTTTCAGCCTCCTGTGAACTGGCACAGTTTCTTGTGAAATTGAAGGGCAAAGCATACACAGTTAATAACAGAAGAAAAGCAAAGAACACTTAAGAACCAGTGCTCTACATTTAAGGCACCATATTTCCATTCTCCTTTTCAACTTAATTCTATTAGAATTATAGAGCTCTTGTAAATATCAAAAGGACCATTCACTGTCTTTGAGGGGAAATGTGCTTAGTTGGAGCATTACACTTAGGTACAAAAATCAAAGACTTCTTATGCTTCAGCTTTCCCGTCAAGAAAATAGAAACAAGTTAAATAATGGTTATCTTCTAGGGTCTTATTAGTAAAGTATAAAATTCTTTGACCCTTGTGGAAGAAAATATGCACATCATTGTATAAATAAAAGAGGGACAAATTAGCCATTTATGCAGCCCATGCAAAATATATTCAACTTCACTCACTAGAATTACATAAAATGCCCTGGGGAAGTTATCACAGAAGCTACAGAGGAGATGCACTATGGCTTAGAAAAGGGGCTATGCCCCTAGATATTTGAAAGGATAAAATTTAATTCTAAAGTACTGGAGAGGTCAGGAAATGGAGTTAATAGATATTACTTTAGCAGGCTATTTTTATTTGTACTTTTAAATCCTGTTGAACAACAGAAAATTCCCACCACACACTTTGTTGTGTCTTCCTGATGCTCCGACTATGGATATAAATGTTACTGAAAATTATTTCTTTAATCCACTATCCCAGAGGTGGAAGCAGGAAAGAGACAAGGCTGTACAAAGTTGGCACAGCTCTCACAGTAAGTAGTGTTGTTCTGTGCTGCATGCCAAAAGCTGGAATTGTTGCTGCTCTTATGAAAGGGAAAAACAAGTGGCTGTGCTTTCTTTGAAAATGAATACACCATTGGCCCCAGGGTAGATGTGGGATCACAGCCATCAATGCACAGTGTTACACAGAGAAAGCATATTGAGTGAGCCCACCTTTGTGATGGGCAGTAAGAAGCCATGTGGGAAAAGGCTTTTGAGCACTGGGGTGCAGCTGAATCTGAAACCAAGAACTCAAAGTGTGAGAGAATGATTTGTAACTATCTGGGGGAAGTGGCTGCTGCTTACTGAGGAGCAGAGCCTGGTTGTATTGGGGTGAGTCATCTTCCCAGCAAAAGAATTGGTGTAATATAAGGACTAAATTTTTTTAAAGGACTTGCCATCCTCGTTTAGAATTTTATAAGCAAGCGTGAAAAGAGGTCAGTGGTTATGCGAAGGCCTGCCAGGAACTGCAGATCTAAAAGAGCTAACAGTGAAACAGGATGGAGTCCTATAACTTATCTTCGTAAAATTTTCTTTCCTTGTCTGTCCAGTATGGATGCATTACAAACAAACAAACAAACAAACAAAAAAAAAACCCCACAACTATGTAGGGTCTTTGCTTGATTGTGTGAAAAAACTGTCAGTTGGTGTCCTGGATATTAGAAATGTGAAGTCTGTTCCTTGAACAAATGCAGAGCCTAACACTGGCTGGCCCATTATAGCAGAGAAATAAGTAAAATTCAAATCTAAATTTAGAGCCTCTAAAGCATAGATTGAATGGAATGTCAGTCTTATTGATCTTTATCAACCTCGTTTTCTCTATATACATTTTATATCTCTCATTTCTTCTATTTTTCCACATCCCATTTTATTTTGCTTCTTTTATCTGACCCAAATTGGACCTCTGTGCTATTTGCTATATTGGTTAGGATTGCACTGAATTGCATAAAATGACAGTGGCTTCACCAAATAAGAGTTTACCTTTGAAGTCTTTGAATATGGTGAGTCTATAAAGTGGTGCTATGCCCATGGTATCAAAGATGTCCTAGCCAGCTGCATTTTTCCTTCCAAACTATCCTTATCATAGAGCTTTCATACTCCTGGTTCCCAAATGCTGCTGTACCTATAGGCACCCTGTCCACCTTCCAGGAAAGAAAAAGGGCAAGGGAGTTAGAAAAAAGTCCAAAGGAACATGTCAGCTGAATTTTTGTACTTTTAAAATACTGGCATCTCTGTACAACAGATTGGCCCAAATTGATTTACATGGCAACCCTATTTGAAGGGGCTCAGACAAAATTGGGATTCTCCTTAGCCAAAGATGAATTATTGGAGTAGACAATTAATATGCACTGCAGTGGCCCTCTTGAGTCAACTCTTTTCTGCCTCTGGTTTTAACTATAACTGTGTGGTTAGACTGCAGTCTCTTCTGTTAATTTATTATACAGTCCCTTTCTCAAAAAGCATTTAAATTATCTGATATTAACTCATTATAACAGTGGTTTTCAAAGTTTAGTGTGTATGTGAGTATGTACACTTGGGAAAACCCAGATGACTGGCCCTCCTGCTGACCACCAGCCTCACTTCCTTCCATACAAATGACCCCTGTTAGTAATTTGATATGTATTTTCTACATCTTTTAAATGCAGTTATATTGTAATTGCATATATATGACTACTTAAAAATATTACATAGCATTTAAAATATTTTATACTATCTGCATTCTTTGTCGCTTACCAATGCCTTAGTTTTTTTTTTCCTACGGTTTGATTTTTTTAAAAATTAGAAATGTAGTCTTTGTAAAATAACTTAGCAACATTCAACCACCTTTTGAGTGTGCACAGCATTACTCCTAGACACGCAAGTGATATAAATTGTAATATAAAATATACAAAAAACATTGACAATTCTTATAGAAAAATATCTAATGTTTTACTCTCTTTAGAATAAGTCTTTTCTCTCTTACACTGAAAAATGTGGCAGTTTATCAGTTTTTCCAAAATTCATGACTAGTTATTAACTTGAGACTGTACCTTTAATAAAGGCTTTACAATAACTTGATTGTATTTTTATGATTATAAAAGTGATACATGGTTACCATAGCATATTAGAAACATAAATATATAAAAATTCAATGAGAATGACAGCTAATCAAACACTGAAAAGAGTTGGTATTGATATTTTTTCTTTCCAGTATTTAACTTTATAACATTGGCATACATGAAAATATGTATAAATATGTGTTTTGAATCCTGCTATTTAAACATTTCAATTTACTTTTTTAACTTATTTTTTCTTGTGTCATTTAATAATTTGAGAATGACTTTTCATATTTCTATAATATTCTTTAATAATGGCCTTTAGTTTTCCTCCTTTCTTCTTGGACATTTACTTTGCTTTAAAATTTCCATCCTTGTTTATTGCCATAAACATTCTAATTCATTGTGATTATTTCCATAGGCTAGATTCCTAACAGTTATAATGCTGATCAAAAGGACATGAATATATTTATCTTCTGATACATATTACCAAATTGTTGTCTAGTGACTAGGAGTTTCAATAATAATGCAGTTTTTTTCAGCATGAAATGTCATTTGATATTCTCCAGATTCATCATATACCATGACCAGGTAGATTTATCCCTGGGATACAAGGATAGTTCAGCATATGTAAATGTATGAATGTGATATAGTGCATTAACCAAATGAAGGATAAAAATTATATGATCATCTCAATAGATGCAGAAAAAGCATTTGACAAAATCCCACACCCTTTTATGATAAAAACTCTTGGCAAATGAGGTATAGAAGAAAATTAACTCAATACAATAAAAGCCGTATGTGAAAACCCACAGCTAACCTATTTAATGGTAGAAAACCAAAATCCTGGAACAAGACAAGGATGCTCACTCTTGCCACTTGTATTCAACATAGTCTTGGAAGTCCTAGCTAGAGCAATTAGGCAACAAGAAGAAATAAAAGATATCCAACTCAGAAAGTAAGAAATAATTTTATTGTGAACTCTTATTTTGTTTTTCTTCTTAGGAAGTCTTTCAACATTCCAAAATACATATTCTCCTATATTTTATACTTATGCAGTTTGTTTTTCTTTTTATAGATAATTGATTAACCTTCCAGGAGCTAATACTGAGGTAAGGCTAACTTGAATAGAATATACCATGTTGGGATCTAA
The DNA here is from genome assembly GCF_018350215.1 of Panthera leo. Taxonomy (NCBI): domain Eukaryota; kingdom Metazoa; phylum Chordata; class Mammalia; order Carnivora; family Felidae; genus Panthera; species Panthera leo. The sequence continues at coordinate 56,663,438 of NC_056687.1, forward strand.
GTTGAGTTTAAAAAAATTTTTTTTTCAATGTTTATTTATTTTTGAGACAGAGAGAGACAGAGCATGAACAGGGGAGGGGCAGAGAGAGAGGGAGACACAGAATCTGAAACAGGCTGCAGGCTCTGAGCGGTCAGCAGAGAGCCCGACACGGGGCTGGAACTCACGGGCCGTGAGATCGTGACCTGAGCCGAAGTCGGGCGCTTAACCGACCAAGCCACCCAGGCGCCCCCTAAGTTGAGTTTTTAAAAACTTGTTAACCAGTTAACTCAGTATCATTTATTAAGTAATTATTGCATTTACTACTGGTTTGTAAAGACACATTTTTATATAGTATGCATACTTAACAGTAAAAATTCTGCAGATTTTTATCTGAATCATTTTTATCCCTCTATTTTTATTATAATACATTGTTTTAATACTCAAGGCTTTGTAAAGCATTGCTTGCTTTCATGCATCTTTATTCTTCCAGAAAAAGTGTAGAAGCATTTTACCAAACCCTAAAGAAAATGCTGCTATTTGTATTTTAATTGGTATGTTTTCAAATTTAATGCTTCTATATCTTTAATTAAAATTTGAAATTTCTTACTTATAGATGCCACATAACTATTTATATCTTTCACGGTTAGTTTCATTGTATCTAATTTCCAACATGCAATGTTCTTTGGTAAAGGTGAAATTTTGGGAGGGGTCTCTATTCTGTTTTCTCAGTGGTCATTGACTTTGCCTTCCTTGATCACATCTGATGTAGGCATTAGAAAATATGCCTCATAGATGGTAGAGTACCAAGGGTTATTTAAGTTTCAAATCAAATAGGATCTCTGTTAGTCCAGGTGGATGGGATTTTGGCAGTACAAAACTTTTAAGTATTTAGCTTTTTATCTATTTGATTGCACTTAGTTCCATGTGTCAGAAGCCACATCCAAAGTTGTTACATTGCATTGATTATTATCTGCCAAGCTGCTGCCTCTCTCTCTGTCTCTGTCTCTGTCTATCTGTCTCTCTCCCAACCCTTGATTAGAGATCTGGGCCTATCAGGCTTCAGGGAAGAATCATACAACTGGTCACCTTTTCTGAGCTGATTTGTACAATAAAAATTTTTTTTTTCTGCAAAACCCATTTATCATTGAACCGTCTGTGGTATCTTAAAACCATCCAGAATTTTTGATAATGGGTGTTACAGCAGGGTCCTCTGTTTGACCTTTGCTCAAAGGTCAAATTGGTTTAATTGGCTTTATCCATGGGGTGTTCATCTCAATTTTTATGGGATTGAGAAGTAGTTGCTTCTTTCAAACCTGACTCTTTTTTGTTTGTTTCTTTCATTTCTGCTTGCAAATCCAATAATTGTTTTCTGAAATTAACTTTTTCCTGTAACAACTGACATACACTGACAACAACATGCCGACACTTTCTATTAATTATCTGTTTTACGGGCTTTTTCCTTAGGGTTTCAAGTTTGTTAGGTATATTCTCTATCTTCCAAATTATTGTTGGCAAACTTTACCAAATGGTTTGCCACTGCGTATCATGTATTGATATATTGCAGTCTTTCATCTTCTAATACACAATTTCCTTATGTTTCCCAGTCCTTAAACCAGTGGGAGAAACTGAGGCACTAGGAGGTTGAGTAGATGTTCAGTAAAGCACATCTAGGAAGTGATGAAGCTGTCATTTGATACCAGATGGCTTAATTGCAGAGCCCAGTGTTAGCCACTGTGCTAAGTTTCTGTATTAAAGTTATACTGTAAAAGAAAAAAAGAAGAAAATACAATTTATTCTGTTTCATTAATTTATTTCACTTCTGTTATCCATGATCTTATATAACATCAGATATTGGTAAAAAAGAAAACCCATATGATCATAAAGTAAAAGTATATGTTCTCCTCTTCATTCATTATCAAGTAATATGTATATTTTGTACCACACACATATTAAAACATAAAGACACACACACACACAGGACTCCAATTTTTTTTATAAATATAAACTTTATTTTTTTAAGAATAGGTCTAGACTTACAGAAAAGTTACAAAGTACAGAGAATTTCTACACACCCTGAATCTAGTTTTCCCTATTATCAATATCTTTCATTAGTATAAATCATTTATTCCAATTAATGAACCAATATTAATACATTACTAAAGTCCATACTTTACCTGGATTTCCTTAGTTTTTACCAAATATTCTTTTTTCAGTTTCAGGATCTCTTTCAGGATACCATGTTATATTTACTTGACATGTCATCTTCAGCTCCTCTTAGCTGTGAAAGTTTTCTCAGACTTTACTTGTTTTTAATGATCTTCACAGTTTTGAGGAGTATTGGTCAGGTATTTGTAGGATGGCCCCCTGTTGGGATTTGTTTGATATTTTTCTCATGATTAGACTGGAGTTATAGATTTTGGGGAGAAAGTCTACAGAGTTAGAGTGTCATTTTCATCACATTACATCACATCCTATTGTGGCTATATACTATTGACATGAGTTATTGATGTTGACCTTGATCACCTGACTGAGGTAGTGTTTCTCCACTGTAAAGTTGCTTCTCTTTCTTCCCTTTCCAGTAGAGGGACAATTTTCAAATATCTGGCCAATACTTCTCAAAACTGTCAAAGTCATTAAAAACAAAGTCTAGGAGACTATCACAGCCCAGAGGAGCTGAAACAGACATGGCAACTAGATGTAACATGGATGGATGTCAGTATTGATAAGCACAGCCCACACGTAAGGAGTGGGAAGGTGGAGAGTTATGTTCCAAATCTTTGGGGGCAAAGTATCTATACAAATTATCCAGTGCTTATAAATGTCCATAACGGGTGATTTTTTTTATACTGCTAATAGTTTTCAAACTATGTAAAGTGACAGGTACTTGTTTTTGGAAAATGAATTTAGTTTCTCATCAGTGAGAGGATTTATGAGCCATCGTGACCTTTACAGAGTGAAAAGCACACAGCATGAGTCTCACAGAGAGGAAATAAAATGATAAATGAAGATGTATATATCATTGAGATTTATAGGTTGTATAGAGGCATATCTTTATGTTTACTTAGCAACATTTGAAGATAAATTATTTCTATACATTTGAATAATAAGACTAAATGATGGCAAGATGCCAGTTAATGAAATCTCAAAATTAGAATGCTAAAGATCACTTAAAAATCCATCCTTCTTTTGCCTAAGTTTTGTTTTGTTTACAAGCTAACAAGAAATTGACAACTTTTATTTGTGTGTGGTACCCATGCCATCAAAACAGTAGCATTAAAGGCAAAATTTTGAATTTTTTACTAAAATATATATAAAGAAAAACACATATTATAAGTATACAGCTTATTAGGTTTTTACAAAGTGAATATACCCATGTTACCAAGATGTAGATCAAGAAATACTACATTACCATCCCCATAGATGCCCCAATACTCCTCTTCAATCACTACCTTCAAAAGTAATAATTAATCTGATATATAACCCTGTAGATTATTTTTTTCTTCTTTTGTACTTCATATAAATTAATCACTGTGTGTATATATATACGTATATATATATATACATATATACTGTGTATATATACATATATATATATATATACATATATACTGTGTATATATATATATATATATATACATATATACTGTGTGTATATATGTATATATATATATATATACATATATACTGTGTGTATATATGTATATATATATATATATACATATATACTGTGTGTATATATGTGTATATATATATATATATACATATATACTGTGTGTATATATATATATATACATATATACTGTGTATATATATATATATATACATATATACTGTGTGTATATATATATATACACACACACATATATGTATATATATATATACTGTGTGTATATATATATATATACACACACACACATATAATTTGTATGCCTGACCTCTTTTACTCAATATTCATGAGATTCAACCATTTTGTTGTATTGTGTGCATTTATAGTTCCTTTATTATAACTGCTACATAATATTCTGTTTAGGAATCTATACCATAATTAATTTATTCACTCTATTGTTGGATATTTGGTTAGATTTTACTATTAGGAGATTATGAATAGTGCTGCTATTAGCATTCTTACATGTATCTTCTGGTGAACAGATGTATGTGTTTCTGTTACATATTCATGAAGGAATTGAATTGTTGGATCATAGGGTAAACCAATGTTCACCTTTAGAAGATATTGTCAAACAATTTTTCAAAATGGATATACCAGTTTGCACTACCATTATCAGTGTATGAGAGTGAGTTCTAGCTGCTCCACATTTCCACAACCAATTTATTTTTTTGGTCATTTTCAATTTTGCTTCTTATTCATATATAGGGGCATATTATGGTTTTAATGTGTATTTCATCATTGAATAATATAATTGAACAATATTTTTTTTTATTGGACACTTTGATATCTTCTTTTGTGAAAAATCTGTTTATGTCTTTTTTCATATGTCTATGTCAACTTTCTTAAAAGTTGCCTTTTATTGACTTACAGAAATCTTTATATATTTTGGATGAAGGACTTTTGTTGGGTAAATTTATTGCACATGTATTTCTCTAATATGTAAGGTCCAGTTACAGTTTGCAACAGTGACTTCTAATAAAGAGAAGTTTTAAATCTTGATATAGATGTACACACACACACACACACATATTTACATTATTGATTTCTTATTCCCTCATAAGAAATCTTTGCCTCTGCCTATGAGATAAAGATGTTTTTCTATATTTTCTTCTAAAATCCTTATAGTTTAATTGTATATTTATGTCTGCAATCTATGTGGAATCAATTTTTGAATTGGGTATGAAGTAGAGGGCAAGATTTTTTTTTCCTTACGGATATCAAAATCAACATCAGTTTTTATTTTTTATTTTATTTATTTATTTTTTTGAATGTTTAGTCTTTAGAGAGAAAGAGAGAGTCAGAGCATGAGTGGGGGAGAGGCAGAGAGAGAGAGAGACACACACACACAGAATCTGAAACAGGCTTCAGGCTCTGAGCTGTCAGCACAGAACCTGATGCAGGGCTAAAACCAACACGTGACCTGAGCAGAAGTCCAACGCTTAACTGATTGAGCCACCCAGGTACCCTTCAACGTCATCTTTTTAAAAACTGACTATTGTTGCAAAATTGTATTGAAGTGGTCTTACATATGTTGATATACACCATTGATTTATTTGTCTACAGTTATGCCAATTCCACAGCATAATAAATAATATAGCTTTATTCTAACTAAAGCTGTATGGTACTGATATTTGGTAGTTTAAGTTCTCTAGCATTGTGGATCTTCAAGATTGCCTTGGCCCTGCTTAGAGTTTTGCTTTTTTGAGTGAAATTAGCTTATCAGTTTTCAAACACATACCCTCATATAGGTAAGTGCTACATACAACTATAAATAAATATTATAATAAAGTTACATTTTATTATGTAAACATAAATATAAAACGTGTATGTGTGTGTTGCTTTAGAAGTTTTACTTGCGTCTTATTCGCTTTATTTTTTATATTATTTTTGCCTCAAAATTTTTTTTAACGTTTATTTATTTTTGACAGAGAGAACACAAGCAGGAGAGAGGCAGAGAGAGAGGGAGACACAGAATCCAAAGCAGGCTCCAGGCTCTGAGCTGTCAGCACAGAGCCCGATGTGGGGTTTGAACTCACATACCATGAGATCATGACCTGAGCCGAAGTCAGACACTTAACTGACTGAACCACCCAGGTGCCCCTTATTATATTATTTCTAATAAATCGGTTAGATTTATTATACACTCTTTATTAGATTTATTAGTGGGCATTTGATGTTTTCTGATGCAGTCATAAATAGTAGCTTTTATAACTTATATTCTCTATGTACTGATATTATTAGAAATAAATTAATACATTAATTTGAACCCTATAAAATATTCAATGTTATTTTTGACCTATGAAAGTATCAATTTTATATTATTAAATATAATATATTTACTTTGAATCCAGTGACTTGATTATATTTACATATTAATTGTAATAGTTGGGCTGTTGATTCTTTTGGATTTTGTATTATCAGTTTGCAAATAATGATAATTTTATTTTTGTAAATTTTTATTGTTTTTTTTCTCCTTTTCTTACCTTATTGCATTGGCTAGGGTCTTAATGCTACTTTAAGGAGTCACTATATCTACCCAGTTGCTGCCAATGAGCTATGAGTCTGTTTATGGATTTTGCATTGGAATTTTGACTATATGCACAAAAAAAGTAGAGTTAGCTAAGGATTAAAAAAGAGACCATCTTGAGATTCTGATTTCTTATATAGGAAATAATATTATGTATTTTTAAAAGAGCAACCCTATGAAATGACTATAACATTATCATAGGAGCTTTGATTTCCCTTGTATGACTTTTTATAATATGTATGCATACTTAATATTTGTACCTGCTCGACAATGGGTATTTGTTTTAGCACCTTAGTTAAATTTTAACTGTATTTGAGATTAGTAAACTTGTCTTACTTTTCTACATTCTCTACAGTTCTAATTGGGTAAAAAAAGAAAAATCAGATCCTTTTTATACATATTAATTGGATAATTATTTTGTGCCAATTTCAATAACTTAAAGAGTTCTGTTGGCCTTAAATGTGGAAAAATAATGCATAATATAAGTACCACTAGGGCTTCTAGTAGCACCTCACAGCTGGGAAGCACTTAAAATTATTCACAAGACAATTTCAATATGTTATTTTACTTGAACCTTACATTTTTTGAGGTAAGTTTTTTAAAAGCTCTAGTATATAAACACATGATACATGCACATACTATGATTTCATATAATGACATCTAAATAATCTTAGCTTTACTACCATCTGGTGAGTCAGACTGCTTGGCACGGTAATAAAATAAGTTATACTGAGCACCTACCATGTACCAGACACTGTGTAAACTACTGTGTATTAAGGAGATTTCAAGAAACCACAATTTAATGATTTGAGGCATTTTGGTACCTGAGCTGAGAAGAGAAATTAAAATTCCCACTCGACAGCAGAGGGAGAATCCCATGGATTAAACTTTCCTTAAAAGAGATTTTTTTATCCAGATGGATTTATCCTAACTTTATTCCTCAGTACACTGGAAATAAAACAACATATGGCGTAATACATATGGATTATTCTTTTTTTAAAAAAAATCTTTATTTATTTATTTCTAGAGAGAAAGAGAGAGAGAGAGAGGGAGCGAGAGAGAGAGAGAGAGCATGAGTGGAGGCAGGGGTAGAGAGAGAATCCCAAGAGGATCTGCGCTGTCAGCACAGAGCCTGATGCAGGGCTCAATATCACAAACTGTGAGATCATGGTGTCGGTCAAAATCAAGAGTCAGATGCTTAAACAATGGAGCTGTCCAGGAGCCCCACATATGGATTATTCTAAAAGCTTCTAGCTTAGTTCTCTGCCCTGGAGCCTTACCCTATAATCCCTCCTGCACAGTGTTTTTATAGAAGATTAACATTTCCCAAACACAAAATATATGACTTCTCAAAGCTTACAGTTTTCCCCACCCGAACCTATATCATATCCTATTGCCCTCTTTCTTCTTCTGAATAAAATGCACATTCTTCAGTCTAGCTATTGAACATCACCATTTTGAATTCTTACTGTATTTACCCAATTACTCCCCTGATGTGCACCCTCAGTTTCCCCACATGGATCACTGAACATAGAATGTTCATGATAAATCTGAAACCTGTGCTTATCATGTCTTGATTCTCCAGTTGAAATGTTTTGTTTTGTTTTTCCTATCTTTTCCACCTATTCCAGTGATTCCTCAGTCTTTCTCCATCTTGGACCTTACTAAGATTTTGACTAAAGCTATGTCCCCTAAAACTCATCTATGCACTGGTCGATAATAAACCTTGATATATTCTAACCCTAATTACCTTTCAAGACCCAGATTGTATTTCACCTCTATGATGACTTCCTCAGCTGCATGTTGATTACATTTCTTCTCTAAGTTTCTATAACAATGAATCTTTTGATAACAGCCTATGTGTGCTTTAATGTCCTAAAGGGAAGTCTTTTATATATTTTATTGACCTCTTCATATTTAGCACAAAATACTTATTAACACTTGTTAGGTGAATAAGGATCTTTCCAATTACAATAAATAGTGTCCAAATCTTTTGGAAATATGAGGCAAATAAAAAATTCTGTTAAGGTCCATGATAATGTTTCTTACCCTTCAATGTATTCCGGAATATGCTGGAAATTTTAAAACATCCATCCTCTAACATGAAGATTCTGATTCAGTGTGTCTGGAAGATGTCATGAGTTTTATTGTTGTTGTTTGTATGCTCCACAGAGAATTCTCATCTATACCCATGGTTGACAACTGCTGTTTTGTTTTGTTTTTAATGTTTATTTATTTTTGAGAGAGAGAGAGAGACAGAGTGCAAGCAGGGGTGGGGCAAAGAGAGATGGAAACACAAAATCCAAAGCAGGATCCAGGCTCTGAGCTGTCAGCACAGAGCCTGATGTGGGCTCAAACTCATGGACTGCAAGATCATGACCTGAGCTGAAAGTCAAACACTCAACCAACTGAGCCACCCAGGTGCCCCAACAACTGCTGTTTTTAAAGCTGACAATAAATAGACCGCTTCTCAATAATAGACTTTGTATTAGTAAAAAATAATGTGCAAAACTGTTGCATATTTTTTTTAAAAAATGCTTTGCTTACAGCGTGTACCACAATAGTTCTGTCTAGCCAAGCATAGTCATAATTATTAAAGATTAATCAGAAAAAGCCTGCTGATATAAGAAGCTTATCTTCATCAAATCTGTACAGTTGGGATAGTTCAGTGGTTATAATAGGAGAAGCATAAAATCCTATGCTGAGAACAAAGTAGGAACCTGGTAAATACTTGTTGATTACTTGAACTAAAGTCATTCTAGATGGGCTGTCTGTATTCTGGATTTTGAATATTGTCATTTTCTAGTAACTTTTAATTTTTAAATTTGTTTAATGTTTATTTATTTTTGAGAGAGAGAGCACAAGAGGAGGAGAGGCAGAGAGAGGGAGACACAGAATCCGAAGCAGGCTCCAGGCACTGGGCTGTCAACACAGAGCCCAACATGGGGCTTGAACTCACCAACCTGATATCATGACCTGAGCCGAGGTCAGAGGCTTAACCGACAGCCACCCAGGCACCCCTTATAGTAACTTTTAAAAATCATTGCCATGGACTTAAAGGGAGCTCATGCTTGAACCAACAAAAATTTTCCTATATTTCAGGTTTTTGTTTTTGAAAAGAGAGTAGTATAAAAGTAATTATATATTTTGTGTAATTTTGCAGAGAATGTCTATTGTACAAATCAAATCTTATCCTGAAATATAACAATTACATGTAATAAATGCTAATACAAAGTAGCTTACCTATATAAAGTAGAAAATAGTTCTATCCTTGAATATATTAGGTAGCTCTTATTCTTTTCTTTTTATTTTTTTAATGCTTATTTATTTTTGAGAGAGGGACAGAATGTGAGCAGAGGAGGGGCAGAGAGAGAGGGAGACACAGAATGTGAAGCAGGCTCCAGGCTCTAGGCTGTTAGCACAGAGCCTGACACGGGACTGGAACCCATGGACCGTGAGATCATGACCTCAGCTGAAGTCGGATGCTCAACCAACTGAGCCACCCAGGCACCCCTCTTTTTCTTAATTTCAGTAAACTATGTTGAATATTTTTTCCTGAAAGATAAGATGTTATTTAGTGTATATACACATATATGTGTGTGTGTTGTATATATGTATTTATGTATACACATATACATAATGCATATTATGTATATGTGTATATATATATATATGCATATGTATGTATATGTATAGTAAATATTCAGGCTTTTTAATTTTCTGTTGTATACATTTTCTGGGTATACATATACACACACACATATTTGCATGTATAAAATAGATAACCAAAACCCTGAGTATCTACTATATAAAGAGCCTTTGTTCATATCATTATGGGGGGCATCAGTATGCATTATATAATCATATTATGACTGAGGATGCTGGAGGTCTCATAAAGGCAAATATCAAACAGTGTTTTAGTTTGGAAAAAAGCTCAACCCCAACTTCTAGTACTTTTCTTATTATTAATGGGTATTTTTGACCCAAGATAATTTCACCTTTTTTCTATTTTAGTCCAAATATTCACAGCATTCTGCTGCTCATAGGCATATTTATTCTCATCACATTTATAACTATTTGCTTGAAATTATCATTAGAGAAATTACAGAGCAGGTTTTCATAAGCATAATTATCTTTTCTATCTTCAGCACCTCAGCCTCTATACCTTATTTCTCCCTCTGTCTTGGTATGATCCTACATCACAAAGATATCATTTATAAGGTCATGCAGATAAATTCCAAGCAACATTTAGAAAATAACTTTGTCATTCATTACTAATAAGTATACACATATGAAATTCAGTGGAAGGAAGCACTTTATGTGAATACATTTACTGTTGTTAGTTCTGGCAGGAAAGAAAAGACAAATTTTTCCAAGGCTAATGCTTTACATTCATTGTCTGCAGTTCATGGTGACGATGTCTCTTTAACATCTCTTAAATTTTGTTTCTTTATAGACGAGACTTGTCCTCTTTTCATACAAGGGAACTTTCGCTGTATTAGATTTTGTTGGCTTCTTCAGTATCTGTTTTAGAGCTGACATTCAGAACAAACCCAAGTGTATTGTTGAGTGAGGTAGATGTGTGTGTGTGTTACATTCATTTACTTTTGTTACATTTTCAGTTTACCTAAGTTGAACCGAGTGCCCTTAAGTACAAGTAGAACATGCCCCAATATAACAAGAAGAAAAACTCAACCTTGAAACTTGGGTTGATGTTGGTAAAGTAATATGCAGAATAGATCTGAGTCCCCAGTATTTCTTTATATGAACCTACAGATCCATGAAAACTTCTGTTTAACTATTTTGTATTTTCCCATACCAGCACCTTTTTGTTCATGCTTATTTTGCCTAAAACACCCTCTCTCCTACTTAGCATGTAGGACCTGATTCAAATTTCAGGTTATCCAAGAAGATTCCATTGATCACACTTACTCAGTGAACTTTGATTCCTCTTAACTTTTATAGCCCTTATTCCTGACATAACATAATTAGAAATTTTATGCTCTCTGGTACTGAAGTTATCTTTATGTTTTTGCTCACCTTGCTTTGCTGTTTCCATTTCCACTCCTTGAGTACAGGGTTTATAATTCATATTTCTTTGCATTCTCCTTAATAGCAAGCACAACTTCATTCCCACGAAGGTTAATTTATATGTGTTGGATGATCCACATTTTATGATAAGTAAAATAAAGCTCAGTTTGTAACTTCTGTATTAAAACTGGCAAATATTTACATGGTTTCATGCTTGAAAAGCATTTCTGAAATTCTAAATGTAAGCAAATGCTCTATTCTGATCCCTTTTACTGTCAAAACCCTAAGTGGTTCATTACCCACAAGCTGTAGTATAACGATTGTATGTTCTATAACAAAAAGTAGGATCCAGTCAGTTATGGGAATTAGAAATGGCAAAGAATTGTGGTTCTGCAAATATGTATTCATAAAAACATTCCAGTTTCAACAATGAGCTAGTTAGAATTTTCTAACTAGCTAAAGGTAATTTATATCCCTACCCCCAAAAATAGCCTTGACATGGCATAAATGTTGAGATTATCTAATATAAAAAATTGATTGGTGTTCATGAATTAAGTCATATCAAATTCTTGTGATCCAAGCATCAATCAATCAGTCTAGATTTTGTGAATTCAGTACCACCAGAATTTGACCACAGCCTTTCCAGCTCATGATGACAAAGCAGAAAGCTGCCACAATTCTAATTTAAACTCACTATCATGCCATTAATATCTTTTAGAACAACTTCCACTGTTAGGTACATATTTGTTCCCACATACAAAAATAAACTCTGAAGTTTGAAGAGTTCACAGCCATAAGGGGAAGATTTTGTAGAGATGTAGCATTTATCTTTCTGATTAGGCTCAGGGAAAAAAATGCAGAGGAAAACAGTCTTAACAAAGTAAAATTAAATCATGGATTAGTTCTCTGGGTTACTAATGTACTTTAAACCCTGGAAATATTTATGACTTTGAGTTCAAAAGCATCCTAATATCACTGGATTATATTGTTTGGAGTTGGAAAAGAGAAACGTTTTGAACGGAGATTAACAATCACATTGAGGCTGCAGTAAATGGTAAGAATGATGACTCTGATAAATGGATAGGTTCCAATCAACTCCAGAGTCATGGCCTTTATATGTCTTTAATCTTTTGTCTTTTTTTTAAAGATCTGGATAACTATCTTCAGCATGAAATACAGCTTCTTTAAAAGTAAGCATAGTGGGAATGGCAAAACCTCTTAGATTCAAATTATATATATATATATATATATATATATATATATATATATATATAGGCATGTGTTTGATACTGTGAATGAGGTCCCCTATGAAAATTATCTTATCAAATTTCCACAGTCTGAGTTAGTTGCATTTTAAGATCTAGAATGAAAGGCTCTTTCAATATTGTAATTGTGAAAATTAAAGCATGATCATTGTATCATACTTAATTGGTTATAACACTTGCAAAGATGGAAAACATTCTACAAAGCATAAGTTAAGAGTTGATATTCTAAAGCTAGTTTACATAAACCAAGTGGTTTTTATGTTTCCAGCATCCATTGTTCTTTAAGGTTAACTGTCCATATTTTTATTAGCAATAAGATCACTTATTCAGAAAATATAACAGAATCAACCTTGATTTTAGTGGTACAAATATTTTGAGAGTGTACTTTTGTAAAAGAGACCAATATTACATGTTGTAATAATTCCACTGTAAGGTAAAAATAATATTTTAGAAGCTTAAATATGTATAGTGCGTTATTCTCATTATTTTTGGGCTCTTTATTTTTATGGTGGCTCACAGAAAGTTTAAATGATTTGCTCCAAAACTCACAAAATATTCAAAGTGATGCTTAGAACAGTTAGTGATACTGATTCTGAGCAAGGAATATTTTTAAAGAAGGGATGTATTGTGCTCAGTTTAAGGTTTTGCATAATGAGGACTCGCCATGTCCACAGACATGTTTATTTGGGATGACAAGCTTAAATTGAAGCATCACATACTCTTCAGTAGCTTTCCATTTGGAAGAGATCCAGTAGCCACCCAGAGAGCTGCCATACATATCTAGACTGGCATATATCTCACTACGACACCATGGACTCTAACAGGATAGGACACCACAGTGCTACTGCAGTAGGTGATCAGTGAAGCGTGTAAAGGAAAAGCAGTAAGACTAATCTATAGTTACAAAACTAGAGTAAATAAAATAATTTAGGTAAAGTTTTTCTCTAAAAATGTTGAGAAATGGGCTTCATGTCCTTTGGGTATACATATTTTTAGGTTTTTCAATTTAATAGCACAGCAGTGAAGTAGCTGTGAAAGTGCAGCTTTCAAAAATATGCCATATATATATATATATATATATATATATATATATATATATATATAGTATGTGTGAATATATATATATATATATAAATATATATGTGTGTGTATGTACGTATGTGTGTGTGTGTGTATATATATATATATATACACACACACACACACACATCATAGAGTGTAATGGTTAAGAGCTCAGGTTCTGTTGTGAATCAGACTTCACTTTGATTTCTAATGGTGGCTTATAATCTACATGAGCTTGGGCAAGTTACTTAAACATGGTAAATCTTCATTTCTTCATTGATAAATTTAGTCATGATACCAGCTTTACAGAAGAGTTCTAAAGCTTGAGAGAGAAATAACGTAAAGTGCTTAGCACAGTCTCTGGAAAGGAGCTAATTATTATTTAAAGATAGTCCATGAAAAGAAGATCGCAGGAGCTCTGGGGTGGCTCAGTTGGTTAAGTGTCTGACTTCAGCTCAGGTCATGATCTCATGGTTCCTGTTTGAGCCTTGTGTCAGGCTCTGTGCTGACAGCTCAGAGCCTGCATGGGATTCTCTGTCTCCCTCTCCCCCTGTGCCCCCCTCAAAAATAAATAATTAACATTAAAAAGAGGAAGATCACAGTTAACATATTACTAGTTCCTCATTAAATTCAGTATTCTCAGCTCAGTAATGTTATATATGGCCTTGCCTATGACAGCAAAAACTACAGGTTATTTTTGGTCATTATCCATATACAATCCATCTAGTAAAATGGGTGGTGATTTAAGCATAAATACTTCCAAGAAAATCATATTAACTTCATGGTTAGGACCACCATGTCATGGACCATGTGTATTTAATAATTTAATAAACTTTATTTAGTTTCTCATATGAGGAAAAAGATACATATCTGTTTCAGCATGCAAATGTGATATCTAAAATTATTTCTAATACTGATTTGGAGATGAGATTTAGTTCATTAACATTTTAACTTTTTACAATACTCATTGCTCCACACCAAAATTCTTTTTTTTTCCAATTATATATCTTAATTAAAAAACTGAATTAGTAAAAATTAAGGAATCAATTTTGAGTAAAACTGTGTCACATGTTATGGTGCATTTGGTGGGTGCAATAAAAATTGTGACTGTGACTTTAGGTAATTTTTTAGAAATGTGAACTATAAGAAGACTGGTATTATAAGATGAGTTTTGATAGTGCTCCATAATGAGAGACCAGTTGCAATGTATTTATTTCTAGGTGGATATTTTTGGTGGAAAAGGGTGAGAATGTGTGTGATTTTCCCTGGAAATGATTGCTTTGGGAGTATATATTAGAGTAGAAGCTAGGCTTTATAGTTATTTTGTTATAGGATGATGCATTTTAACAAAAATGATTTAAATTCATAAAACTTATAATCTGTTTTAATTGGCTTAGAGTGTGAACTGACTCAAGACCAAAGTGTGCATAAGAACATCTGAAGAATGGTCTGGGGCCTGTCAGAGACCATTGCAGGTTCTCACAGGGAGTGAATGATTTAATCTGTGTTTGGTTTCTGAGCTTAGGGAGCAGAGCCTATACTATGAGCTGGTGGAGTAGAGAGTCTTCTAGAAAGTCTATAAAGGATTAACTTGTGTGTTTCCAGTGCCTTTTTATTTTGTAAAGGCAATAGTCAAATGAATATATCACCTAAATATCTTTACAACATTTTTAGCTGTAGGTGCTCAAGATGAGCATATATACCATCCCCCTACATCCTCTGCTCTCCTCTTTTTTAGCTATGATTTTAAAGCATGGGTGCAGTCATTTAATGCCAATCTAAATAACCAAGGCAAAACTTACACCTGTAGTTTTTTTTAACCTTCAGTGTCCAGAGTTGAATTATACATTAATAATATCCTTACCAAACATAGTCACTATTGGTAAACACATGGCTTACTTTTATTTGTTCAGTTAGTTTTTTAGTAATTAATCGTATATAATACCAATCTACAAACCCTTCATACAAAGAAAGAACTACAACTCTGAAAATAATTTACATGTGATTGTATCTCCCTCCATGTTTCTTTTCCATTCTCCCTACTCCACGTAACAATAGTCTGACTCCTTTGTTCATAGTTCCCTTAATTTTGCTTTTTACATGTATATATTGCATGTAATATATGTAATTACATGTCATATTACATGTACATGTATTTCTAAAATGTATATTTTAGAATTTTTGTTTTAACTTTATACAAATTTCATCAGACTGTGCAAGAGTTTTGTATTCTTTCTATTCACTTGTCATGGTAGTTAGTTTTCTTTAAGTTTTTATTTATTTTTAAGAGAGAGGGAGAGAGAGCAAGTGATCAGGAAAGGGACAGAGAGAGGAGAGAGAGAGAATCCCAAGCAGGTTCCATACTGTCAGCACAGAGCCTACTGCAGGGCTTGAACTCACGAGATCCCAACCTGAGCTGAAATCAAGTCAGAGCCTTAACTGACTGAGCCACCCAGACACCTCTGTCATGGTAGTTAGTTTTGACTGCTGCATAATATTTCGCTACATGAATATACCTTGGTTTATTCATCTACTCTTTAGTAGATGACCATGGGTAGGTAATTCCTAAGATTTTTCTGTTCAAGTAGTGTTACCACAAACATTCTTGAATGTATTTTTTATTGAAATATAACTGTGTTTTTAGAATAAGAAAAATTGAGTCTTTATATAGACTTTATATAGTCTTTATATAGACTTTTTAAGTAGACTCAGTGTTTTCGTGAACCGTCAATTTAATCTGTAAATGAAACATGACAAATAATTCAGAATTCCTTTGAATATATAGCTATTAATAAGAAGGTGAAAAAACCAGTATGTGCCTACATGTGCCCCCTTATGTTTTAGCTCCCCCTTACACCATTTTTCCTATTCTTACACTCTAGGAATAATGGTCTTCTTCCAGTTCCTTGAACACATCAAGTACTTATTCTTCCCTGAGCACTTCAGCACCCACAAGGTGTTTTTCTTAGAACATTCTTCTCCCCTTTTGCTGTAATTTCCCTTTTTAATCTTCACTTGCCCTTTAAGATTTTTTGTTTAAGTTCACTCCTCCAAAGGCCTTCTCTGGTTAATTCCAAATATTTTCCCTTCACCCTTATATACTTTTTTATTATTTACATGAAAAAAGCTGTTTATTTCACTCATTTAATCACTCATCCATTTTTTTTTTCATTTATTTGTTTAAAACTTATTATGTCCCAAATCCTGAGAAGAGTAGTGAGGAAAAAAGAGAAAAGGACTCTGCTTTCACAGAGCTTACAACCTGTTGAAACAGAAAGACACCAATCAAATAGCACACAGTCAAATGCAAAATCTCACCTGTCACAACCTTAAGAAGAAAGGTATGTGATCCTAAGGGAGAGGATTATGGTTCTATAGAATCAAAACCAGGAATATTTCCCCTGGTCAGTGGGTTCAGGGAGAGTTTCCATGAAGAAATCATACTTGCAGCAAGATCTGTAGGAGGAAAAAGGGTAAAATAGGTGGAGAAGGAAAGAGAACAACATTATAGGTACAGAAGGAAAGGGTTTGCCTTGCTTTGGGAGAGAGCATTGTAAAGCATAATGTATAGATGATGGCCTTTGCAGATGGGGCTAAAAGAAGGAGGTTAAGAATGATGTGAGATGGAGCTAAAAGATGGAAAAAAAGCCCAACCATTCAAGGTATTCTTAGCCATGTTAAAATGTTTGTTCTTATTTGAAGAACAATAGGAAGCCATAGAAGAATTTTAACTAAGGTTGGATACAATCAGATACCCATTTTGAAAGGATTCCTTTGGTCACAATTTGGAAAAGAGGTGTCGTTGAATCAGTTACTAGGTTATTGCTTTAGTCCATGCAAAAACTGATGGTAGTTTGAGAGGGATTCTAGCGGTAGAGAGGCAGAAAAGAGACTGGATAATGCAATCTTAAAAAGTGATTAAAATGATTTTTTTTTGTAGCAATATATTAAAACAAACTGTTTATTTTTCCCTTGATGGCATTAGCAAACATGACCATTCAGAAAGTCAGAACATGAATAGTTATTTTGTTTTTAAAGACTTGAATTTTTTAGAGCAGTTTTAGAATCAGAATAAAATTGAAAGGAAGGCACAGAGATTTCCTGTGTAATCCTCGACCCCCACACATGCATAACTTCACCACCCCCCACCAGAGTGGTACATTTGTTACAAATGATACAACTCCGTTGACACATCGTAATCAAACAAAGCCCTGGTTTACATTCTTGGTGTTGTACAGTCTATGAGTTTGGACAAATGGGTAATATCCATCACTAATTATTACACAGAATATTTTCACTGCCTTAAAAATCTTCTGTGCTTCATCTGTTTACCTCTACCTGCCACCCTAGCCCCTGGCCACCAGTGATCATTTTAATGTCTCCACAGTTTTGCCTTTTCCATAATGTCATAGAGTTGGAATCATACAGTATATAACCTTTTCAGAGTGGCTTCTTGCACTTAGTAATGTGCATTTATAGTTCCTCCATGTCTCTTTGTGGCTTGATAGTTCATATCTTTTTTCCCCAGTTTTATTTAGGTATAAGTGACAAATAAAAGCATAGTATATTTAATGTGTACAACCTGATGATTTGATATATATATGCATTGTGAATGGATTCCTACCATCAAGTTAACATATCCATCAACATATTTGTCTTTCTGGGTTTTTTTTGTTTTTTACATAGAGAATACTTAAGTTTTACTCTCTTAGCAAATTAGAAATATAATATTAAAGACTGTAATCATCATGTTATATATTCCATCTTTAGAATTTATTCATCTTGTAAATAAAAGTTTGTACCCTTTTACCAACCTCTCTATTTCCCACCACTGCCAAGCGCCTGGTGTGTGTGTGTGTGTGTGTGTGTGTGTGTGTGTAACTTTTTAAATCCATTTATCTATTGGTAGACAGTTGGTTGTTTCTGTACCTTGGCTATTGTGAATAATGCTTCGAAGAACATGATATAACAGATATGTCTTCCAGATAGTGATTTCATTATTTTGAGTATACATACAGAAGTGGAATTGCTGGATCATATGGTAATTCTATTTTTATTTTTTTTTGAAGAACTTCCTTACTGTTTTGCATAGCGAGTGGCTGTACCAGTTTATATTCTCACCAAAGTGTGCAAGGATTCCTTTTTCTCTGCATCTTTGCCAACATTTGTTTTTCCTCCTCTTTCTGAAAATAGCCAAGCTAACAGGTGTAAGATGATATTTTATTGCAGTTTTGATTTGATTTCCCTGATGATTAGTGAAGTTGAACACCTTTTGGTGTGTCTGTTGGCCATTTGTATGTCCTCTTTGGAAAAATGTCTATTCATATTTTTTGCCCATTTTTAAATTGGGTTGTTTGTGCTATTGACATGTATGAATTTCTTGCATATTTTGCATATTATAACCATATCAAATGTGTGGTTTGCAAATACTTTCTCCCACACTATAGGTCTTCTTTTAATTTTATTGATAGTTTCCTTTGCTGTACAGATACTTTTTATTTGATGTAGTCCCACTTTTTTTGTTTTTATTTTTGTTTTTGTTGCCTTTGCCTTTGGTGTCATATCTAAAAAAAAAAAAAAATCATTGCTAAGACCAATGTCAAGGAGCTTATCCCCTATCTTTCTTCTAAGAGTTTTATAGTTTCAGGTCTTACATTTAAGTCTTTGATATTTTGAGTTAATTTTTGTATATGGTGCAAAATAAGAGTCCAATTTTATTCTTTTGCATGTATCTATCCAGTTTTCTCAGCACCATTTATTGAAGAAACTCTCTTTTCCCCATTATGTATTATTGAATCCCTTGTTGGAAATTAATTAATTGATCATATATGCATGAATTTATTTCTGGGCTCTCTATTCTGTTCTGTTAATCTCTGGGTCTGTCTTTATGCCAGTGCCATACTGTTTTGATTAGTATAGCTTTGTAATATAGTTTGAACTGTGGTTTTTGCTTTTCTTTATCAAGTATAACTTTGCTTTTATTTATCATGTATATTGGCTATACAGGATCTTTTGTGGTTCCATACAAATTTTAGAATTGTTTGTTTTAATGCTGTGAAGTGTTGTTGGAATTTTAGTAGAGATTGCATTGAATTTTAGATCACTTTGGGTAGCATGGGCATTTTACATTATTAATTTTACTAGTCTGTGAACATGGAATATCTTTCCATTTATTTGTATCTTCTTCAGTTTCATTCATCAGTGTCTTATAGTTTTCAGTGCAGATATTTCAACTTCTTGTTTAAATTTATTCCTCAGAGGCACCTGGATGGCTCAGTCAGTTAAGTGTTTGACTCTTGATTTTAGCTCAGGTCATGATCTCATGGTTTGTGAGATCAAGCCCCACATCAGGCTCTGTGCTGACAGTGCAGAGCCTGCTTAGGATTCTCTCTCCTTCTCTTTGCCTCTCCCCAATTCATGCATGTGCTGTCTCAAAATAAATAAAAAACATTAAAAAAATCTTTATGTTTATTCCTCAGTATTTTTTTCTCCAGGATACTGACAACAGCAAATGCTAGTAAGGATATGAAACAATGAGTGAGAGTTTCTGTTGCCTCACATTCTTACCAGCATTTGGTGTTGTCAGTGTTCTGGATTTTGGCCATTCTGATAGGTGTGTACTGGTATTTTATTGTTTTAATTTGTATTTCCTTTTTTATCATCTCTATATCTTATTTGGTAAGGTGTCTTCTTTGGTGAAGTGACAATTTAGATATAATACCAAAGATGTAATCCATATAAGAAAGAATTGAAAAGCAGTTTTTAATTGAGTTAATTTCTTATTGTTGACTTTAAGGGTTATTTTTATAGTATTTTAAGTAATATATATATATATATGTATATATATATATATACATATATATATATATATATACACACACATATAGTCCTTTAATATCCTATAATATATATATATATATATTACACAATATATTGCTTAATATATTCATAATATATTACATTATATATTAACACATAATATATTAATTATATAATATATTGCTTAATATACATGTACATCCATGTACATTTATGTGTATATATATATATACCCACACACATATATATAGTCCTTTATCAGATATATCTTTTGTAAGTATTTTCTCCTAGTCTGTGGCTTATCTTCTATTTCTCTTAATATCATCTTCCACAGAAGTGTTTAATTTTAATTAAGTACAGATTATCCATTCTTTATCAATTGTGCCTTAGATATTGTATGTAAAACATCATTGTCATGCCCAAGTTCCTGTAGGTTTTCTCCTATGTTAACTTCACGAGTTTTCTAGTTTTCTGTTTTACCCTTAGCCGTGATTAATTTTCATTTAATTTTTGTAAAAACTATAAGATCTATGTCTACATTTATTTTTTGGCATATGGATATCCAGTTGTTCCAGCACAATTTGTTGAAAAGAATATCATTGTTCCATTGTATTTTCTTTGCTCCTTTGTCAAAGATCAGTTGACTATATTTATGTGGATCTATTTCTAGGCTCTCTATTCTATTACATTGATCTATTTGTCTACTATTTTGCCAATACCACACTGTCTTGATTATTGTAGCTTTATACTAATTTTTTTTAATAAAAAGCCTTTTTATTTAAATTCATTAGTTAACATATACTGTAATATTGTTTTAGGTGTAGAATTAGTAATTCATCATGTACATACAATACCCAGTGCTCATCACAACAAGTAGCTTTGTACTAATTCTAAAAGTCAGGTAGAGTAGTGCAGTCCTCCAGCTATATTTTTCTCCATCGATGTTGTGTGGGTTACTCTGAGTCTTTTGCTTCTTTGTGTAAACTTTGGAATTAGTTTGTCAAAATCCACAAAATAACTGGCTGGTGTTTTGATTGAGATTGTAGTGAATCTTTAGATCAAGTTGAGAAGAGAATTGGCAACTTGAAAATAAATATTAATAAATATTTAGTCTTCTGGGGCATCTGGGTGACTCAGTTAGTTAAGCGTCCAACTTCAGCTCAGATCATGATCTCACGGTCTGTGGGTTTGAGCCCCACGTCAGGCTCTATGCTGACAGCTCAGAGTCTGGAGTCTGCTTTAGATTCTGTGTCTTCCTCTCTCTTTGCCCCACCCCTGCTCATGCTCTGTATCTCTCTCTCTTTCTCAAAAATAAATAAATATTAATTTTTTAAAATAAATATTTAGGCTTCCTACCCATGAACATGGAGTATATTTCCAAGTACTTTGTTCTTTTATTTCTTTCATTGGAGCTTTGTAGTTTTCTTCTATAGATCTTGTACACATTTTGTTAGATTTATATCTAAGTATTTTATATTTTTTGGTGCTAATGTAAGTGGTATTTTGTTTATCTAAAATGTTACTCATTGATTGTATTAGGAATATGATTGACTTTTGTATATTAACCTTTTCTTACTACATTGATTCAATCACTTTTAGTTCCAGGAATGTTTTGTCTCTTCTTTTAGATTTTCTACATAGATGAACATATCATCTACAAAGGAGAGTTTAATTTCTTCTTTTCAATCTGCATAACTTTAATATCCTTATCTTGTCTTATTGCATTAGTTACCATTTCCAGTACAATGTTGAAAAGGAATGGTGAGGGGGGAAATACTTGGCTTGTTCCTGTCTCAGTAAGAAAGCTTGTAGTTTCTCACCATCAAGTTTAATGTTAGCTGTAGGTTTTTGTAAATATTCATTGTCAAGTTGAGTAAGTTCCCATCTATTCATAGTTTGCTGAGAGTTGAAATGATCTGTTAAATTCCAATACCCTCACATCTGTCTGTGTCCCTAGATATACTACTGGCATATCAAATGCTTAAGGTAATTGAATTGGTTGTGACATTACTTAAATTTCAGGTATTAGAATAATGGGTGCTGAAAATAAAATTTTTGAATGATTGAAAAAATCATCTTACAGAAAAAACACTAACTTTCTTGAGTAACAAAAAAATATGCTCTAATCTACTTGCAATTATAACTGACTATAATTTGACTATAGTCAAAAATTGGAAAACTCTACCCAGATGGCAAAGCTAAATTTGCCAATTCAAATTATGTGTAAATGATAGCAAATTAATCAAAGGAACTATTTTAGTCAATGTGATTCATTTTGATCTGCATATTTGAAATAATTTCTTCTCAAAGCAGAGTAGTTTTGACAATGATAATTATTAGTTTTTGTAATACATTAATAGTTAACTTCTAAATTTGTTTTTAAATTATTAAGTTTTAAACCATTTTAACAGTGGAAATTGAAAACTATTTAAATAACAATATGGCCAAGCAAACAGGACTTCTATTTAGGAATAAAAAATATATAGTTTCCAGTCTAAATGCTATGTATAAACAAACAGTCATTTAACAAATACTCATCAGTATATGTAGCATATTGAATATAGTTCTTTAGCAGTTGTAAATTCAATGTTTAATATTAGATATTTATTTTTATTTAAGTATAATTAACATACAGTGTTATATTGGTCTGCAGTATACAGTATAATGATTCAGCAACTCTGTACATTTCTCAGTGCTCATCAAGATAAGCATATCCTTAATCTTCTATCTATTTCATTCATCCTCCCACCCACCTTCCATCTGGCAACCACCAGTGTGTTCCCTGTAATATTTTCAAATGAAATTTAACAGACTTTTTAGGGCAGCACTGCCTAATACAACTTCCTGTGATGATGGAAATGTGTTATATTCCATTGTCCACTCTGACAATATCTAGGGACACATAACTACTGAGCACTTGCAATTTGTCCAAGGTGACTGAGAAACTAACATTTAAGACTTTACTTGATTTTTATTAATTTAAACTTAAATTATAATAGCCACATGTGGTTAGTGCTGAGTATGTCAGACAGCAAAGATCCAGGAGATTCAGTTTTTCAATTGATTGATATTGAAATAATGGACAGAAAACACTCATTCTCTTAAGGTTAGACAATGCAGACAAAAATACAACCATTTGGTATTTGAAAAATTGCCATTAAGTAACTTCTAACAGTTTTGGTAAATTTTCTTATGTTGTTAATACAGTGGTAATTCATAGAAGAGAAAATTTCTGTCAAGTATAGCTTATGGATGAATGAGAGTTTCACTATACCTTGAAGAATGGCTGGGAAGAATTCAGGGGAGATTTATTAAAATAATCTTTGTGGGTTTGTTGTCATCCTTGTTGAGAATAGCTACTGTAGAGATGAGCTTAATTTTTTAAAAATGATAGCATTCTGACAAACCAAGAACTAAATAAGTGTATTTCTTGAATTAACTGAAAAGTTAATAACTTAATCAACATTTATTTATTACTTCACTGTTTCTGTAGGTCAGAAACCCAAGCATGACTTAGCTGAGTCCTCTGTTATAGGGTCTTTAAACAAGGCTGCTAGTCAAGGTGTTGGTTGGAGCTGCAGTCTTATCCAAAGACTCAATTGGGGATGGATACAAGGAACTGATTCTAAGCTCAGTCTTGTGGTTATTTTTAAGATTTAGTTTCTCAAGGATTCTTATTAGTCTCCTGATTTCCATCCTTGCTGAGGGTTGGCCAAATACTATTCCAGGTTTCTTTCCATCTTGCTCCCTCCATAGGGCAGCTCACAACATAGCAGTTTGTTTCATTAAATCAAAAGCTGGAAAAACCAAAGGTAGCAATTGCAAGCAAGATGAGTATTACATTTTTTCTGACTTTATTTCAGAAGTGATATCCCATAACTCTTACTTTAGAAATACGTCACTAGGTCCAGTCCACAAAAAAGTGGAGAAGATTACAAAAGGGCATAAATACTATGAGATGGGGATGATTGGTTGCCATTTCATAAGCCTCCTATCACATTAACTAACCGAGATGCCAGACTTTTTTTTAGGAAGCATGTGATATCTCCCAATACCATTTGTCAGAAGAACTGCCAAGAACTTCTGTAAATATTAAAAATAAATGGAAAACTATGAAGCCATCAATGTGATTTTTATTTACAATGAATTCATACTTACAACCAAAATTCTATGAATATCAGTTCTTAGTACTGTCAGCTGTGTTTTTATATGGTATCAGTAACTGAAAAAAAAGTAAAATTTGGAAAAGTTCTAGAAGATTTTTTAGTTATTCAGCTCTGAATGTCATTTATTGTGTTTTATTTACTATTGTCCAATGGCTTGATGGTTTGCAAGCTTCTAAGGCATTACTAAGGTGATGATGATATGTGGCCTTTGCTACAAATTGCACACAAACCTATAAAGAATACTTGTCTCTAAACAAGATTAGCTTCTGAGTTGAGACTGGAAAAGGTACCCTAGTCTGGGGAAAGTAATTTATCATGGTCCTAAGGCCTAGGAAACTGGTCATCCATACAAAGCAGTTGTTAATTACAAAAGAATCCATACATTTCATTCCTATGAATTTCAGTTAGGGATTTCGTAAAGTGTTGGAAACTGTGTATCCCTGAAATGGCAGAATTTAACTCTTATAAAATTCTAATAAATCTATGTTGTTGTATTCTAAAAAAATGAAGAGGAATTTAATGACAGAGGGATATGCACATCCTGTATTAGTTTCCACAAGATAGTAGAAAAGTTAAGATCAAATACTTGAAGAGACATAGTTCTAATACCATGCATGCCCTCTTTCTCTTAGAACCAGTCATTCCCCCTAGAACTTTCAGTCTCCTTAATATCTTTGAAGTACTTTAGCCTAGCATATGCATTATTCTCTTTTTCTTTCTGTTCACAATATATAGTCCCATCAACAGTGGTGAAATCTTGTCATCTTTTCTTCAACAGATAGTACCTCCTAAACTTCCACTTCCCATATAAAAATCATATACCAAAGGTTACAATAATCTAAAATAAAATTAAATCCCCTGAATATTTACCTTCTCCAGCATTGAATCCCTCTGACCTCTTGCTCCATTTTTACACTCTTACCTTACACTTCTACCTAGACTCATCTCCCCATGACCAACCTATAGTTTTGAAGTTTGATTCCTTCTCTGGCTTTTTAAGTTTAGGAGTGCTTTAAGATGAGGCTTCAGCATTTTGCTCTTCTTTGTCTAGACTCTGTTTAGTCACTGTCCCTTGAAAAATTACCCACTTTAGTGATCACGTCTGAATTGATAACTCCAAAATCTACATCTCCAGCATTACCATCATCTTCTCTGAGCGTAAGTCTGCGTGTACAACTGCATGCTGAGTATTTGCACTTAGACAAATCTGTTACCTCCACTAAAAGACCATTGGCACTGAATTATATTATATGCTAGAATAAACAAACTTTTCTTTAAAATGTTGTCTACTTCTGTAAAATTTAGCATTTTCATCTCAGTTAGTTAGCCAACCTTAAAATAAAACTTATGTTTGACTCTTGACTTGAAACATCGGGATTATTTGACCTGTCTTGCCTGAAAATAAGTATGATACGAAGACCTATCTCAGATGTTGTTGTAAAGATTAAGTGATATAAAACATTCAAAGTACTTAGCATAGTGTCTGACATGTAATAAGCTCTTTTGTTGTTATAGTCCAGAATGTGCTGATTTAGTATTCGAATATGTACTTAAAAAAATTATAGTATTATTGAGATTCCAGTCAAAATATCTATGAAATATTTTTCAGAGCTTCACAAAATATATCTATATAGGCAAGACTAGCCTAGCACATGTTGAAAAAGAATAAGGATAGGGACATACCATATAAGTTATTATAAGGTATTTTTATAGCTTAATTATGTATCAGGTAAGCACCTATTTATATAATAAGAATTTATAAATAAAATGATTCAGGAAATCACAAATAAAAGGTACATATTGTCTGGACCACAAGAAAATTAAACATTTTGTTCATAAAACCTCAAAGTCAAATTAAAAAGGTGAACAATTCCATCAAAAAGAAATATTTTTCTCCAGTATTTTAGATATTGTATCCATAACATATTAGACTGTCTCTATTATAGCAATATGACCAGTATTGATAGAGACCATTAACAAAAAGAAACAAACTATAATTACAAAAAGAAGGACAAACTATAATTTCATGAGTGAAACTTAGGATCTCGTTGAGGTTTTAATTTCAATTTCTTTTACAAGTTAATTTAATTCAATTTTTTTTTATTTTCTGTTGATCATCTTAATTTTTCTGTAAAACTCACTTTTAAAAACCATTGGAAAAATACAGTGGTGACTAAGGACAGTAGTTTGAGCAAAATACCTTCAGTTATGTATTCCTGCTTGAACACTTTAGCAGATGGTACCTTTTTTATCGAAATATAATTGACATACAATATCTTATTAGTTTCAGGTATACATCAAAGTGATTTGATATTTTCATACATTACAAAATAATCCCCACAACAGGTCTAGTTACCATCTGTCACCATAAAAAGTTATTACAATACTATTGACTATATTCCCTATGCTGTGCATTACATCTCCATGACTTATTTATTTTACAGTTAGAAGTTTTTACCTCTAAATTCCATTCACCTGTTTTGTGTGCCTCCAACCCCTCATACCTCTGGTAACCAACAGTTTGTTTCCAGTATCTATGAGTCTGTTTCTGTTTTGTTTTGTTTTGTTGTTCATTTGTTGTTGGTTTTAGATTCCACATATGAGTGAAATCGGATGGTTTTTCTTGTCTGATTTATTTCACTTGGCATAAAACCCTCTATGCCTATTCATGTTGTTGCATGGAAAGATTTCATTCTTTTTTATAGCTGAGTAACATTTCTTGTGTATACATACCACGTATTCCTTGTCCATTCATCTATAGATGGACCCTTAGGTTGCTTCCATATTTTGACTATTGTAAATCATGCTGCAGTGAACATAGGGTGCATAGATCTCTTCCTGGTGTTTTTGTTTTCTTCAGATAAATATCCAGAAGTGGAACTGCTGGAACATATGGTAGATTTATTTATTTGTTTGTTTGTTTCTTTTTACTTCATACTGTTTTATATAGTGGCTGCACCAAGTTTACATACCTACCAACAGTGTACAGGGGGTTCCCTTTTTCCATATCTTTGGCAACACTTGTTATTTTTTGTCTTTCTTTTTTAATTTAATTTTTATTTTTTTTTAAATTTACATCCAAATTAGTTAGCATATAGTGCAACAATGATTTCAGGAGTAGATTCCGTAGTGCCCCTTACCCATTCAGTCCATCCCCCTCCCACAACCCCTCCAGTAACCCTCTGTTTGTTCTCCATATTTATGAATCTCTTCTGTTTTGTTCCTCCCTGTTTTATATTATTTATGTTTCCCTTCCCTTATGTTCATCTGTTTTGTGTCTTAAAGTCCTCATATGAGTGAAGTCATATGATTTTTGTCTTTCTCTGACTGACTCATTTCACCTAGCATAATATCCTTCAGTTCCATCCACGTAGTTTCAAATGGCATGATTTCATTCTTTTTGATTGCTGAGTAATACTCCATTTTGTGTGTGTGTGTGTGTGTGTGTGTGTGTGTGTGTGTGTGTACACACACACACACACACACACACACCACGTCTTCTCTATCCATTCATCCATTGATGGACATTGGTCTCTTTCCATACTTTGGCTATTGTTGATAGTGCTGCTATAAACATGGGGGTGCATGTGTTCCTATGAAACAGCACACCTGTGCCCCGTGGATAAATGCCTAGTAGTGCAATTGCTGGGTCGTAGGGTACTTCTATTTTCAGTTTCTTGAGGAACCTCCATACTGTTTTCCAGAGTGGCTGCACCAGCTTGCATTGCCACCAACAATGCAAAAGAGATCCCCTTTCTCTGCATCCTTGCCAACATCTGTCGTTGCCTGAGTTGTTAATGTTAGCCATTCTGACAGATAAGGTGGAATCTCATTGTGGTTTTGATTTGTATTTCCCTGATGATGAGTGATGTTGAGAATTTTTTCCTGTGTGTGTGGGCCATCTGGATGTCTTCTTTGGAGAAGTGTCTATTCATTTCTTTTGCCCATTTCTTCACTGGATTGTTTGTTTTTTGGGTGTTGAGTTTGAGAAGTTCTTTATAGATATTGGATACTAACCCTTTATTTGATATGGCACTTGCATATGTCTCCTCCCATTCTCTTGGTTGCCTTTTAGTTTTGCTGATTGTTTCTTTCACTGTGCAAAAACTTTTTTATTTTGATGCAGTCCCAGTAGTTCATTTTGCTTTTTTTTCCCTTGCCTCTGGAGATGTGTTGAGTAAGAAGTTGCTGCGGGCAAGATCAAAGTTTTGCCTGCTTTCTCCTCAAGGATTTTGATGGCTTTCTGTCTTACATTTAGGTCTTTCATCCATTTTGAGTTTATTTTTGTGTATGGTGTAAGAAAGTGGTCCAAGTTCATTCTTCTGCATGTCCAGTTTTCCCAGCACCACTTGCTGAAGAGAATGTCTTTCTTCCATTGGATATTCTTTCCTGCTTTGTCAAAGATTAGTTGGCCATATGTTTGTGGGTCCCTTTCTGAATTCTCTATTCTGTTCCATTGGTCTGAGTGTCTGTTCTTGTGCCAGTACCATACTGTCTTGATGGTTACAGCTTTGTAGTATAGCTTGAATTCCGGGATTGTGATGCCTCCTTCTTTGGTTTTCTTTTTCAGGATTGCTTTGGCTATTCAGGGTCTTTTCTGGTTCCATACAAATTTTAGGATTATTTGTTCTATCTCTATGAAGAATGCTGGTATTATTTTGATAGGGATTGCATTGAAAATATAGATTGCTTTGGGTAGTATCGACATTTTAACAATATTTGTTCTTCCTATCCAGGAGCATGGAATCTTTTTCCATTTTTTTGTGTCTTCTTCAATTTCTTTCATAAGCTCTCTATAGTTTTCAGTATATGTATTTTTCACATCTTTGGTTAGATTTATTCCTAGGTATCTTATGCTTTTTGATGCAGTTGTAAATGGGATCGATTCCTTGATTTCTCTTTCTGTTACTTCATTGTTGGTGTATAGGAATGCAACCTATTTCTGTGCGTTGATTTTATATCCTACAACTTTGCTGAATTCATGAATCAATTCTAGCAGTTTTTGGTGGCATCTTTTGGGTTTTCCATATAGACTATCATGTCATCTGCGAAGAGTGAAATTTTGACCTCCTCCTGGCCCATTTGGATGCCTTTTATTTCTTTGTGTTGTCTGATTGCAGAGGCTAAGACTTCCAATACTATGTTGAATAACAGTGGCGAGAGTGGACATCCCTGTCTTGTTCCTGACTTTAGGGGAAAGCTCTCACTTTTTCCCCATTAAGGATGATATTAGCATTGGGTCATTCATATATGGCTTTTATGATGTCGAGGTATGCTCCTTCTATCCCTACTTTCTGAGGGTTTTTATCAAGAAAGGATGCTTTATTTTGTCAAATGCTTTCTCTGCATCTATTGAGAGGATCATATGGTTCTTGTCCTTTCTTTTATTCATGTGATGAGTTACGTTAATTGTGTTGCAGGTATTGAACCAGCTCTGCATCCCAGGTATAAATCCCACTTGGTCGTGGTGAACAATTTTTTAATGTATTGTTGGATCTGGTTGGCTAATATCTTGTTGAGGATTTTTGCATCCATGTTCATCAGAGAAATTGGTCTATAGTTCTCCTTTTTAGTGGGTTCTCTGTCTGGTTTTGGAATCAAGGTAATGCTGGCTTCATAGAAGGAGTTTGGAAGTTTTCCTTCCATTTTTATTTTTTAGGACACCTTCAAGAGAATAGGTGTTATTTCTTCCTTAAATGTTTGGTAGCCATCTGGCCCTGGACTCTTGTTTTTTGGCAGATTTTTGATTACTAATTCGATTCCTTTACTGGCTGCAGGTCTGTTTTAATTTTCTATTTCTTCCTGTTTCAGTTTTGGTAGTGTATATGTTTCTAGGAATTTGTCCATTTCTTCCAGATTGCCCATTTTATTGGCATATAATTGCTCATAATATTCTCTTATTATTGTTTTTATTTCTGATGTGTTGGTTGTGATCTCTCCTCTTTCATTCTTGATTTTATTTATTTGGGTCCTTTCCTTTTTCTTTTTTAGGAAAAAGGTTTATCACTGGCTAGTGGTTGATCAATTTTGTTAATTCTTTCAAAGAACCAGCTTCTGGTTTCATTGATCTGTTCAACTGTTTTTTTGGTTTCAATAGCATTAATTTCTGCTTTAATCTTTATTATTTCCTGTCTTCTGCTGGTTTGAGGTTTTATTTGCTGTTCTTTTTCCAGTTCCTTAAGGCATAAGGTTAGGTTGTGTATCTGAGATCTTCCTTCCTTCTGTAGGAAGGCCTGGATTGCTATATACTTTCCTCTTATGACCACCTTTGCTGTGTCCCAGAGGTTTTGGGCTGTGGTGTTATCATTTTCATTGACTTCCATATACTTTTTAATATCCTCTTTAACTGCTTGGTTAGCCCATTCATTCTTTAGTAGTATGTTCTTTAGTCTCCAAGTATTTGTTACCTTTCCAAATTTTTTTCTTGTGGTTGATTTCGAGTTTCATAGCGTGTGGTCTGAACATATGCACGGTATGATCTCGACCTTTTTGTACTTACTTAGGGCTGATTTGTGTTCCAGTATGTGATCTATTGTGGAGAATGTTCCATGTGCACTGGAGAAGAATGTGTATTCTGCTGCTTTAGAATGAAATATTCTGAATATATCTGTGAAGTCCATTGGGTCCAGTGTGTCATTCAAAGCCATTGTTTCCTTGTTGATTTTTTGATTAGATGATCTGTCCATTGCTGTGAGTGAGGTGTTGAAGTCTCCTACTATTATGGTATTACTGTCAATGAATTTCTTTATGTTTGTGATTAATTGATTTATATATTTGGGTTCTCTCACATTTGGAGCAGAAATGTTTACAATTGTTAGGTATTCTTGGTGGATAGACCCTTTGATTATGATATAATGCCCTTCTGCTTCTCTTGATACAGTCTTTATTTAAAGTCTAGATTGTCTGATATAAGTATGGCTAGTCCAGCTTTCTTTTGTTGACCATTAGCATGATAGATGGTACTCTATCCCCTTATTTTCAATCAGAAGGTGTCTTTAGATCTAAAGTGGGTCTTTTGTAGACAATATATAGATGGATCTTGTTTTCTTATCCTTTCTGTTACTCTGTGTCTTTTGATTGGAGCATTGAGTCCATTGACATTTAGAGTGAGTACTGAAAGATATGAATTTATTGCCATTATGATGCTTGTAGAGTTGGAGTTTCTGGTCATGTTCTCTCATCCTTTCTAGTCTTTGTTACTTTTGGTCTTTTTTTTTTTTTTTTTTTTTTTTGTCTTTTCTCTCTTCAGAGAGTCCCCCTGAAAATTTCTTGCAGGGCAGGTTTAGTGGTCATGATCTCCTTTAATTTGTGTTTGTCTGGGAAACTTTTAATCTCTCCTTCTATTTTGAATGACAGCCTTGCTTGGTAAAGAATTCTTGACTGCATGTTTTTCTGATTCAGCACATTGAATATATCCTGCCACTCCTTTCTGGCCTGCCAAGTTTCTGTGGATAGGTTTGCTGCAAACCTGATCTGTCTTCCCTTGTAGGTTAGGGACTTTTTTCCCTTGCTGCTTTCATGATTCTCTCCTTGCCTGAGTATTTGGTGAATTTGACTATGATATACCTTGTTCATGGTCAGTTTTTGTTGAAGCTGATGGGGGTCCTCTGTGTTTCCTGGATTTTGATGTGTTTGTCTTTCCCCAGGTTAGGAAAGTTTCTGCTATTATTTTCTCACATAACCCTTCTACCCCTGTTTCTCTCTCTTCCTCTTCTGCAACCCCTAAGATTCTGATGTTATTCCTTTTTAATGAATGACTGATTTCTCTAATTCTTAAATTGTGCTCTTTTGCCTTAATCTCCCTCTTTTTTTCTGCTTCATTATTGTCTATAAGTTTGTCCTCTATATCACCGATTCTCTGTTCTGCCTCATTCATCTCTGCTGCCGCAGCATCCAATCGTGATTGCAGCTCAGTTATAGCATTTTTTATTTCATTCTGGCTATTTTTTACTTCTTTTATCTCTGCAGAGAGGGATTCTAATTTATGTTTGACTCCAGCTTGTAGTCTTATTATCGTGATTCTAAATTCTGGTTCAGACATCTTGCTTGTATCTGTGTTGTTTAAATCCCTGGCTGTCGTTCCTTTGTGCTCTTTTTTGGGGGGTTAATTCCTTCATTTTGTCATTTTGAAGGGAGAGAAGGAATTAATGAGGTAGAAAAATTAAAGATAAAAAATTAAAATTAAAAAAATATTAAAATTAAATTAAAAACACACACACAAAATCAAATAAATGATTCTAAATCCTAGGTGTGTTTTGGTCTAGGCATTGAAAGTGGTTTGACAGGTTAGAGAAAAAAAGTGGGGGGAGGAAATCGTTTGAGAATTTGAAGAAATGAATACAGTGAAGTAGACTAAAATGAGATGATGGGAGTACAATAGAATTTGAAAAAATTTACACAAAAGTAAATATATAGTAGAAAAAAATTAAAGAAAAATATTTTTAATTAAGATGAAAAATAAAAATGAACTTTTTTCTCTTTCTGTATTCAAGAAAAAGAAAAGAAACAAAAAGTGAAAAAAGAGAGAAAGAAGGAAATAGTTTGAAAATTTGAAAAAGTGAATACACTGTTGTTGACTAAAATGAAATGATGGAAATAAAATAGAATTTGAAAAAAATTATATAAAAGCAAAAAATATAGTAAATAAATTAAACAAAAGATTTTTAATAGAAATTGAAAGTAAAAATAAAGTTTTTCTTTTTCTGCATTCAAGAGAAAGAAATGAAATGAAAAATAGAAAAGTGAAAAAGAATAAGGAAATCCTTTGAAAATTTGAAAAAGTGAGTACATTGAAGTAGATTAAAATAAAAATGATGGAAGTAAAATAGAATTTGAAAAAATTGACCCAAAAATAAAAAATGTAGTTAAAAAATAAATATATTTTTAATAAAAATTGAAAATAAAAATGAATTTTTTCTCTTCCTGTATTCCAGAAAAAGAAAAGAAGTGAAAAAGAGAAAAAAAAAAGAAAGAAAATTGAATAGATGGCCTGCTAACAGATTGAAATAGGACTGAAATTACTTTGTTTTCCCCTAGAAGTCAGACTTCGAACCGCTTTATAGTCCATAAACTAAGCAGGCGGTGATACTTGCGTCCTCTAGGAGCAAGTTGGCCCAGTTGGGCGGGGCTCAATGTAACAGCTCCATTCTCCACTAGATGGTGCTGCTAGCCTCCTGGGGTGGAGTGTTGTGGTGCTGTAGGTGTGTATGCGCTTGCACGGTGGCACTGAAAATGGCATCACCCAGCTACCCTGTCTCTAGTATCGGAAGTCTGTTCTCCCCAATCTGCAGTCGTGCACCTGTTCTCTGTTTTCAGCTTTCGTCCACTCCCTGCTTTTTCACTGTCCATGACCAAGCCCCCAGGCAGTACTTCTCTCCTGAGTTTTGTCTCATACGCGGCTGTTTTCCCCAGCCCCTTACTTCTGATGGACTGTGGCTGTGACCCATTCTGTCCCTCTGCAGGAGGGTCTCACTGAACAATGGCCAAATGTCGGCTGCACCCAGGAATGAGCTATGGAGTTGCAGCCTTTGCGCTCCTCTTGTTTACAGTCTTAATGGAATTTAAACCCTCTCCTTTCTCCTTTCTCCCTTTTTAGTTTAGTCCCTGTGGCTGTTTCTAATTTTCCACTTTCTCTCCAGCTGCATTTGGGGAGGGGTGCTTTTCCCGTATTTTCCCCCCATTCTCAGTCTCTGTCTCTCTCCACCTGCAAAAGCACCTCCCTTCCCATGGCTTCTCGCTCCCCAAGTTCACCTCTCTGCGCCGTGTACCTGCTGAATTCTGTGGGTCAGGTTGTGCAGATTGTTGTGTTAATCCTCCAATCAGTTTTCTAGGTGTGTAGGGTGGTTTAGTGTTGGTCTGGCTGTATTTCATGGACTGAGACACACAAAAAACTTCCATGCTGTTCCACCATCTTGTTTCCTCCTTGTCTTTTTGATAATAGTCAATCTGAGAGATATGATGTGATATCTCATTGTGGTTTCAATTTTCATTTCCCTGATGGTAAGTGGTGTTGAGCATCTTTTCATGTACCTGTTGGCCATCTGTATGTCTTTTTTGGAGAAATGCCTATTCAAGTCCTTTGACTATTTTTTTAATAGGAATTTTTTGTGTTTTTTTTTTATTTTGAGTTACATGAGTTCCTTATATATTTTTGTTATTAACCCCTTATCAGATGGTGTCTTTTAAAAGAACATTGTTTATAAGTTGATTGAGAAAATATTGCCCCATGCCAAATTAAATTCTTATCTGTAGAAATGTCTAAAGAAAGTTGAATGACTGAGAGACAACAATGCTGTATGTTTTGCTAGAGTAGAATTAAAGCAAAGATAAGAGAGTTGGGTTTTCTAACATAGTCCGATTTTAACTAATACTAATACTCTGAAAGCACTTTATTAACTTAGAGAAGCATAGACACATAGGGGCTCAGTAAAGAGAGACCGACTCTGAACAGTTTTGCTGTTAGTAGAAAAAGAACCCAAGGGTATTCAGAAATGATCTAAGTATAATAAACATAAAATAAAATATGACTGTCATATATCTATTGTTGAAAAACAACTAATATTTTCATATTTAGGCCAAATTAGAGCTTTCTAAACAAAAATTACTGGCAACCAGGATAAAAGGATATTTGACTGGCAAACATGCCTTGGAAGTTGGAGACCTCCAGAGAGGTTTACTGTCTCCCCTGGAGCCTTTTATTTACATTCCAAAGAGCTACAGACATCTAAGGACCTTCCCTTCTCCAAGAGAGGATTTGTCTATGTTAGAAAATTAATGTCTTTTCCTCTCTCTGGAGGGAATAAGTGGCTAGTGTGCTAGAGTTTCTATATAAATTGTAAAAATAATAATTTCTGGTTTCCTCTCCTGTTTTAGAGACTCCCTCTATACATGAGGGGAACCATTTTCTCTCTTTACATCACCTCAAGGAAGAGAAAGGGACATGGACAACTTGTGTGGTTATTGCTGTAAATGATCTCTGATGTAGAAACCTGGTATTTATTTATCTTGTATTAAAAACTTATTATGTGTTTATATCTTTTGTGGATATTAAAAGTTACACAGCTCTAAAGTGGAGGGATCGGTTCTCCTTTTGTTGTTAATCGATGTTGCAACTTATTATTGTATGCTTATTGTCACAGAATGTGTATATAGTAATGGCTATTTGCATATGTTGTGGGCACCTAATGTCTTTAGGGAGCACAGAGCTTGGAGAAAGGGGAATTGCTAGCAAATGTGGAGGCAAATGAGACCAAATAAGAAAACAAAATAATAATACTTCTGAGGCTTGAAGCCATGATACTTACCAACATTTAATAAGCTGGATTTGCAAAGTACACAGAGGGGTGGTTCCTAGATAGAGTTTAAAACCATTCAGAAATGTGAAGAAGGAGATAAATATGAGTTCATTGTAATGATTTTTTTTTTCATAATGAGAAATTCACTTACTCTAAAGGACTGGCCTTTATTCTGAGATTTGCTTTATACTTTTTGTAGTTGAAATATTCTTTTAAACAATAATGATAATGACAAATTTTATTTTATCTGTTGGTTCATTACACGGTGGTAAAATGTCCCTAACATTGTTTTCAAATTGTATCAACAGTGAAAGCACAGTCTTGGAACCACTACATTGAATGATTTGTGTTGCTTCTTGGGCTTCTATCTATAGCTCTAGCAGAAGCCTTAGATGGAAGTGGATGTACTGAGCTAGGATGTGGTAGGATGAACCCCAGGTCTGGATAGCTCAGAGAAATGTCAAAAAACAAACAATTAAGTTGTTGTTAAATTTTAAAGTAGAAAATGTGTTATTGTCTTCATTTTTACTTAATATATGTGTTTAGTGTTTCTTTAAGAAATGAGACATAGGAAAAGTTTTACATAAATACAACATCAAGACAAATCAAATTCTTTCCTCTGTTCTTTCTTAAAAGTTAGTACTCATTTCATCCTGAAGTTGAAAAACATGTTTAAACAAACTGAACACTATTACTGAACAGAGTTTTATGAAAGTCCTTGAGAAAACTTCAGACTTTAACTTAGTTATATACTGAATTCTCTAAGATTGATAACCATCAGGTCCAGATACCTGAGATGCTTAGGAGAACTGGAATTTGAAAGATTTAATTAATAACCAAGTCTTGTCTATTGAATTTACTGTCTTTGTCTGTCTTCAGTGAGTTGGAGGGAAATTTAGTTTTAATTTTGATACTGGCTTCCACTTTTACTATTTTGCTCATTAGTTAATCTCTATTTCAAAGGGGTGAAGACTCTGGTTTTTACTCTGTATCCCTCAGTGTATATGTTCAATAAATATCTTAGTAGACTTGGGGAAGAATCAAAATAGGGAGAACAAATGTCCATCCTATCAATAATGGTACCTGTAGTAAACCATAAGACTCTGAACTTGAGGCCACAGTTCTGGTTCCAGTTATATCCACGTGGATACTGCTTTCTTCGGGTTTACCCGAAAGTATGATGATACTTTCATCATAGTATGAATATAATGTCATCCAAAATGTTTCTATCTTTTCAATTTTCTACCAGTTTTAATTCCATTTCCAGCAGCTTCTCCCAAAACGGGCCCTTGTCCTATAAGAAATCCCTTATAGTTCCCAAAGGATAGCTCCCTAACTTAAAGAAAGGTCATGTGTGCTATCCTAATAATCAGTAATGGCAAACATCAAGCTTTGTGGATGTGTGTTGAAGTGTATGAAGGATGTCCAGCTGACTACTACAGGTATTAAAAAATGTGCAAATGGTGATTTAATTTTTGCAAAATATTATTTAAATATATATACCTTAAATACACATATGTATATCCAAGTTATACAGTAAGCATTCAGCAAAGAGTCTAGATAATTTAAATGCTGTTCTTTAAACTCTGTAAAAAGAACTTGATCTTAGCATAAACAAGTAAATCTTAAACAATTCTGAAACTACATTGTATTGATCATATCTGGAGTTAGTTCAGTATTTTAAATCTGATAAAATAGAGCCCAGGGGTGAATAATTGAAATAATGTATGTACAATCTAAGTAATAAGAAGGATGATCAAGATACAAGGAGAACTGTACAGATATTAGAGAAGACTGTGTATATCATTGAGAATGTGTGTATAGCAAAATGCTGGCTTACAAGTTTATCTTCATATTTCAGAAGAGCTATTGTGTTAAAGATATCTGTGTATTTGTATATGTGCCTACCTGTGTGTATCCTGGGTTACTTCAAAGGAATTAGGTACTAAGGTCAAAGGGGAGAGGGAAGATACAGAAAAGTGGATTTCTGTATAATTCAGTAAAAAATCTAAAATTTTTAAACTTTAAATTTTGATTAAGTGACCTTATGCAGTAGTAAAACTCCTTTCTTATCCTCCAGTCTCTCCAAAAATTTCAAGCAGAGGTCAGAGTGTTTAAGTAAATATGCATTCCAAATCTAATTTTCTAAAATAGTAAGAATTAAATACAAAGTATTTTCCTGAGTGTGTATCTATCATAAATTCCTGTACTTATATTACCATTAAATATTAAGCTATAACCTGATTTTAATTTTTTAAATGTTTATTTACTTTTTGAGACATGCGCACGCGCGCGCACACACACACACACACACACACACACACAGAGTGTGAGCGGGGGAGGGGCAGAGAGAGAGAGAGGGAGGAAGAGAGGGAGACACAGAATCTGAAGCAGACTCCAGACTCTGAGGTCAGCACAGAGCCCAATGTGGGGCTCAAACCCAGGAACCATGAAATCATGACCTAAGCCAAAGTCAGATGCTAAACCAACTGAGCCACCTAGGTGCCCCACCCTGATTTTAATAATTACAAAAAGTTGGATTATTTTAAAAACTTTTCAAAGCAGGGGATACA
The DNA here is from genome assembly GCF_018350215.1 of Panthera leo. Taxonomy (NCBI): domain Eukaryota; kingdom Metazoa; phylum Chordata; class Mammalia; order Carnivora; family Felidae; genus Panthera; species Panthera leo. The sequence goes on from NC_056687.1 coordinate 56,701,821, forward strand.
AATAAAAAAACTCAACTTCTTCACAAATGTGTTCACTAGTCTGGACTTATGCCAACTCCTAATTTGGCATAATTGATATGCTTGTTTTATCATTCCTCAACCTTCATCAAAGCTTGAATGACTTATTACATTGCTCCTTAAACCTTACCCCTGACTCTTTCCAATTTTCCTCATACAGGGAAGCAGTAGAATATGAACACATGTTTTTACAAACTACAGAGTCTGGCATCTGGCTTGACAACTTACTAGCTTTGTAACCATGGATAAGCATATCACCATCTGAGATGTTTTCATCTTGTGTGAACCAGGGCCATACTCTCTCAACCTCTCTTTCTTTCCCTTTTCTCTCTTCACGGAAAGGGTTCCCTCCCCTGCGCTGTAACACCACCTTTTTTTCTCTCCCCTAATTCACTTCTATGCACCTTACATCTGCCACACTGCCTCCCTCCAACTGTGGAGATCCTTCTGCCAGTCCTCAGATTGATTTCCTGGGTAGTGTTCTAAGTAATCTGACCTCAATATGCTGTGTCTGAGGGAGGAGGAAAGCCCAGGGTGCCCCTACTTTGCCATCTTAACTCCTCCCCCACCTCTCTGAGATGTTTTCATTTACTCACTTATTGTGAGTATCAAATGGTATAATGCATATTATATAATATTTAGCATGGAGCCTGACACAAAATATTACCTACTAATATTTGCAATATTCAAACCAATTGATTTCCCTGAGAACAAGTAGGGTACATATTCTCTAAGTTTTGGATAACTTTTAGAGTTTCAGTGCTTGAATATTTTCTAAGTTTTCAGTGTGTGTTTTTCATTGGAATATTTTCCTAGAGTTTATTGGTAACTAAGATAAACACACATTTATGATAAATATTATTAGCACTGTGGTACAGAGGGTGGCTATATAATCTGTTGTCCCACCAGGATCTTCTGTATATAAAATTTACATAAACATCTGAATTCTACAATTTTGTATATATGCAAATGTTTTGTGGAAAATATACTAACTTATTTATAAATATTATTGAACTTCAAGTAGCATTTCACATTAAATATTTTTTTATCCATAAATACAAGTATAATCACCATAATACCAGGAGGGTGAGGGGTCCTTGAAATTTCTTAACTTTAAGAAATTGGCCTCAAGGATCTATGATATCAAATGTGACAATATGAGTAGATAATTCTATATAATACTTGAGCATATATCAAGAAACCTATCAATTTCCATTATTCATATAATTGTATGAACAATGATAATCAGAAATCCTGTTTAATGGTCATTTAAAGATGAATGATCCAAGTGTCTTTTCACAGTTTGAAAGTAGGTAAAACCAGAAAGGAAAAAAGAGAGGAACCCTTTCAAGGACCTCATCCATCTCTATATAATCTGTAATGTGTGCCTTCTTCCATTGTAATTAAGTCACTCTAGTCGAACTCAACTAGCTAATAATATTTTTTAAATTTATTTTCTCAATTTTGGTTTGATTTAGGATCCTTAATATTTAGGAGAAAATCTGATTGAGTTTGTACAAAACCCAATGCATTAGCAGCTGTCTCTTCCTCTTCCAGTATTTCCATTTTTATTCCTTGCACTGACTCCAATGATCTTATGCTTAAAGTTGCATTTATAGCATTCTCTGGGGAAATTTTTTACAGCTATGTTCTGAAGCACGCAGCAGATCAAGAAAATAGTTGCTCAGATATGTGTGAAAAGAAATAGCAGGTATGCCAAGATATTTGGGGGGAAATGTGTGAAAGCTGTATTTCTGTAGACAGAATGTGAGTTAGGTCAGCTATATTTAGGAATTCACCTGATTGTACCTATTTCATTTAATTAAAACACAAATTAAAGTCTTATATGTCCAAAAGAAGATTGGGTAAATTAGATTAACTCTTTATAGCCACTAAGGTAATATTTACCCCCCAAAGGTAAAGGCAATGTAAACATGCTGTAAAAGACACCATGTCTAGACCTTCATTTCCTTTCACAAGTTTAGCTAAAGGAAAAGAAGAATGGAACCATCATGTCAATTATATGTCAATAACTTGTACATACTTATATTGTAGAACAGGAATTTGAAAAAACAAGCCTAGGGGCGGCTGGGTGGCTCAGCTGGTTAAGTATCCGACTTCAGCTCAGGTCATGGTCTCTCAATCTGTGAGTTAGAGCCTGGCATTTGGCTCTGTGCTGACAGCTTAGAGCCTGGAACCTACTTCAGATTCTCTGTCTCTCTCTCTCTCTCTCTCTCTCTCTCTCTCTGCTCCTCCACCCACCTCTCTCTCTCCTCTCAAAAATAAAAGTTAAAAGTTTAAAAAATTAAAAATAAGAAAACAAGCCTAAATTAAGAGGTAAACAGGCCTGGATTTCAGTCTGTCACTCATGAGTTAGTGAGGTGTTGGACTAAGGACCTGAATTCTTGCTTGCTCTATCAAAATAGTCTGGAGTGTTTTTGTTGCAAGTGACTGAAAATCAACAAACAAGTTTCTTAGAGAAGGGCAAGGGTGAAGCTCAAAGTAACTTGAACCATCACAATTTCCCTCTTCACTTTCCTTTACCTCCTTTCTCTTGGATGAGTTTTCTCTTCATAGCTTTCCACAAGAAAGCAAGTCTGTGTTTCTTGTATCTATCTAATTGGAAACATCCCTACATAAATTGAAACTGGCCTGCATAAATTGCCTACATATAAATACAGGGAGATAGAATAGTATAATTGATAGCCATTGGAATGCCATGGCTGAAGTGAGGAGAGGAGTGGTCCCCAAATAATATGTAACCATACCTGGAACATTTACATAGAGATTTTCTTTTTCTTTCATTCCCTCTATTAAGTATGGCATAATGGCTGGAATGACTCTAATATCTTAGTTCTACTGGATCTCTTGTCTCTGTAGTCAAACTGAGTGTATTTTATCTCTTTAAGAATTTTTTTTGAAATCCAAGTTTGTTCAATAAGAAATTGGTCTCCAAAGAAGAAGATGGGATGATGTGGTAAATAAGCACACATTTGTAGATTCATACAGACAAGTTCTAATCTCCCTTCTGCCACCTGCTAGCTCTGTGCCCTTGAGTAATTAATTATTCCCTAGCTCAGTTTCCTCATCTCTAAAGTAAGGATAAGATAATTTTAAGAATTCAATAATGGGGAGCCTGGGTGGCTTGGTCGGTTAAGCGTCCGACTTCGGCTCCGGTCATGATCTCATGGTCCCTGAGTTTGAGCCCTGCGTCGGGCTCTGTGCTGACAGCTCAGAGCCTGGAGCCTGTTTCAGATTCTGTGTCTCCCTCTCTCTCTGCTCCTCCCCTGTTCATGCTCTGTCTCTCTCTGTCTCAAAAATAAATAAACGTTAAAAAAATTAAAAAAAAAGAATTCAATAATATTTATGAATGGCTTAGCAGAATGTTTGGGAACCAGTAAGTAAATGATAATTATTATTAGCATAGTTCTGGAGTTCCTTTATCTTCTGAGGAATCTTTACCTGTCAATTCATTCCACCCAGGAGAACCTAGAGCCTTGAAGATGACCAGCAGATATTCACTGAGTATTACCATTTAGTATTCTTGATCTTTAAACATTTCCTATACAGATAGGTTTTTTTTTTCCCGAAAGAGTATAAACCAGTAAGAGAAATAAATAAAAAGTTCATCAGCTGTGAATCCTAATTTCATTTTTTTTAATTCACATATGTTATGATTTTGAAGTCTTTAGCTTCTTCCCTCATTCTATCTAGCCCAATCATCTGATTCATAAATCTAAAATGAAATGCTGTATCTCAATATCACAGCTTGCTTGCAGAGAAGTAAATGATAAAGACTACTATAAGAACTCATTTTTTAATAGGGAGCTATAATTACTGATGGAATCAGGTTGTTGAAAAGGACATATAGCATACTAAATGTTTTCATTACTCATATTAATCAAAGTTGGTCTTAAATATTTCAGTGACTCTGAAAGTTCTGTTGACAATTAAGTTTAAAAATAAGCAAATTTGGGGCGCCTGGGTGGCGCAGTCGGTTAAGCGTCCGACTTCAGCCAGGTCACGATCTCGCGGTGCGTGAGTTCGAGCCCCGCGTCAGGCTCTGGGCTGATGGCTCGGAGCCTGGAGCCTGCTTCCGATTCTGTGTCTCCCTCTCTCTCTGCCCCTCCCCCGTTCATGCTCTGTCTCTCTCTGTCCCAAAAATAAATAAAAAACGTTGGAAAAAAAAAATTAAAAAAAAAAAAATAAGCAAATTTCTTTCATAGTGAGGACCCATACCACCCCAAGGAATCTCTTAAATATAACCTTTTAACAAGTGTGTGTGTTTAAAAAAAACTTTTTAACGATATTCTGTCCCCTATGTTGGAGTAGGCATATGCAAGAAATAACAGATATAGGTTACTTGATTGTGTGGTGCTTATATTCTGTTGGGAAGAAGATACTAGAAAGAGCAGTAGGAATCAGTGGCTGAGGAATCAGTTATGGGAGTGCATTGTTTAGATCTTCTTTCAGGACAGAGTATCCATGCTGAGACTGCTTTCTCCTCACACTCCTTTAGCTAATAACCCAGCAAGGTGGGGGTACTTAGGCCATTTCACTGCCCAATGTGACACTCATCTAGTGGGAAGATTTTGCTCTGGGGCCTCCCATCAGTAGGAGAAAACCATCAAGGCTTTCTCTGAGCTGCACTATACTCTGAGGTTCTTATTTTCCAACCCTCCTTTCTCCATTCCTTTCACAGAAGTCAAACCTGCATTAGGATCTGAAGGCTCCTTCCACTCTCCTGTACCTTCCCTCTTTATTTTTCATAAATGTTTCATTTAATAAATCTTTTGTGTGACTAATTCCATCCTGGTGTCTGTCTCTCAGAGGAAATGCACTGATACAATATCCAAATAAGCATTAAAGTAAATGCTCCTTAGATTGGAGTCTAATATAGGGATATTAAAATCATAATGGAATCGTTTAGTTCTTTTCAAAGGGCCTAATGAAAACCATATGTTTAACCTGACTAGTTCTGCATAAATTATTATTTATAGTTACAATTAGTTCGCTAGAAGAAAAATGAAGTGCTCAATGTTTTGGGTTGCCTTCCTATCCACAGCCTTGTTTTTAGAATGGATTTTCCCCTTCAGCTTTACAACCCCTTAGCCTTAGTCACAGGTGGTTGGACCAAGGGCCCTCCAGTCCCTGGAAAGACAGTCCTTGTCCTAAGCTTAGATAATAACATTTTCTGTGGGAAGAATATGTACAGTAAACACAAAGATTGTAGCATATGCGTGGTATATCCTATAGCTGGAAGAACTTACAGATGTGTGTTAGATTGTTGGTTTGAGTTCTATACAAAAGGATGACAATCATGAGGAAAAAGATTAAAAGCAGAGAAGAGATAATAAAGACCTGAGAGAGAGAACAACCTTCTTTTCCTTTTCCATTTCGATCTCAGGTCACTAAGTTCTGCCTGTATATGCTCTATTATGTGTCATAGGAACCTAAGTAAATGTTAAAATGATTAGGGTATAAATCATAATTCAATGGTAGTAGAAGGTAAGCTTGAACTGATTAAGTGGAGCAAGTTACATAAAGTGAATCCAAGGATAGGATGAAAAGTGTGAAATGTATACTAGAGATAACATGGAGTCAGTGAGATCCAGAGATCCTCTCAGGAAGTAGGCAAATTAAATTATATAAGTTAAATTATATCCCTATAAGTCGAAGATGTTTATTCTGTTCAACAGATGATGTAAACATTGTTGGGGTTCTAAAGTCCTAGTCATTTAGGACCTTATATAATGGCAAAATGCAAGTGCACTTACACTGCACTTATAAATCAACTGAGTCAAGAGATAATACAACTGGTTTTAGGGAGGAACTTCACAGAAGAAAGAAATGTCATTTCTTTGGTGTTATTGAGGCGGAAAATGTTTGAAATAGATATTTAATGATAAATACTGATTTTATAGACATTCTGCTAGAGGAGGCTGCATGAACAAAGTAGTAAGAAACATATGGATGAGAGTTAAGCAAAGACTAATTATTTTGATTAAAACATAGGTTCTATACGGTAAGTGGCAAGGCAGGTATAGTCTATTTTATGGAGGGTCTTGATGTTACCATTAAAGACATCCTGAAATAAAAATTGACAAAACTTGATGACTGCTTGTAAATGGTGGACCAATAAGAGGGAAGATTAAAAAAAGTTTCTAGCTAGAAAGGATTGAAAAGTGGAAGTCCAGGGGCACCTGGGTGGCTCAGTCAGTTGAGCATCCAACTCTTGGTTTTGGCTCAGGTCATGATCTCAACGGTGATTGAGCCCCACATTGGGCTCTGTGCTGACAGCACAGAATCCCTGCTTGGGATTCTCTCTCTTCCTATCCTTCTGCCCCTCACCCACTTGCACTTTCTCTTTCTATCTCAAAATAAATAAATAAATATTAAAAAAAAAAGTGGCAGTCCAATTGACTGAAATTGGGGAATCAGGTGAAAGAATAATTTTAGAGGAAGATTCAGCAGTATAGATGTGAAATAATGAAACTTTAGGGCAAGAGTGGTAAGCCTGAGAGAGCTACATAGGCTTCCTAAAAAATTCAGTTAGGTTTCTTTTTCAATATCCAGCCCTCACTTTTAAGCATTCTTTCTCACCGTTTATTGCAGCCTCTGCCACTCAAGAGTCCCTATGCTTCCCACCTTTTATTTTATCTAATATAAGCCCTTTCACTACAGAGTGAATATATTTGTATAAATATCAAATTCTCCCAAGATTATTTATAGTTTAACCTTATCATTATTCCCTGTAAGGAATGTGAAATATCAGTGATCAAGCTAAGAGAGGTAAGCTTTGGCATATGAAGAAAGAACCCTCCCAACTCTGCAAAAATGAAACCATAAGACATCCTGCCAACTCTGCTTATTATATACAAGGTATTCATGGCCTGTAACCTAAAAATATGGAGCAAGAGATAAATGTGGAGGTATAGATTGATATGTAGATTCAGGAGTTATCAACAAAAAAGAAAGGAAACTAATTCATTTATTCTGCAAATATTTATTAAATATTTGCTATGAACCAAGCCTTCTTCTAAGTGGTTGGGATACAAGAGTAAAAAAGCATAAAAATGCCCGCCCCTGAATTTTACATTCAAAAAGAGAGAAAGACAACAAAAATGTATTAATAAGCAGTTAATGCAAACATTTATATTTGCAATTGCAATTGCAATTGCAATTCTATTCAAAATTGTTAAGTACGCTATACAACAGGAAAAGGAGATGGAAGGACTAAAGAGCAGGGAGGAGGGATGTAATTTTAGGTAGTCAGGAAGGTACCATTAGAAAGGGAACATTGGAGCATATTTGCATGGGATGTGGTGATGAACCAGGTGAAAATCTAGAAGAAAAGGTGCTTTCTAGCAGAGAAAATACCAGTGTTGCCATCACATTGATAGATGGAAAGAGAAGTGAAGTGAAACAGAATTATCCCTGTTGCTGCAGCTGGTCCTACGATTGTAAAAGGTATTCATCATTTTCCTCCTGCACCGCACATTGTACAATTCAGTAACCTTAAACAGACACCACAGCTGGTCTGGATTGCTTGTTTGCCTATTGGTGTGACCTAGACCATCCCCTAGAGTTTGAATCCTAAATCGTCCTGGCTTCTTGGGCCATTGCTGCAGCTGTCCATTTATTGTTATCACTGGGCACAGAAACACCAAGCAATTCCCCAGTAAATGCTCTGGATTCCAGGCATAGGCCTCCCTGATCCCACTGCATAGGAGTAACACTTGCTCAGGTACATGACTAGAAGCAATTACCCTCTCCTTCTGATAGTACAGTTAGTATCAGTAGCATAAAGAGGCCAGAGTGACTAGGGTAGTAGAACCCTTGCTAAGTCTACTAGCTGAATTGTTCTTGCTTAAAACTAACACTTCTGATCAGCCCGAGCCTAAGGTCCTGGTAATGAAAAGATACATTCTTTAATTGGTTCACTGCAAGTGAAAGTGGAAGAGGCAATCCTCCTTCTACCTCTTGGTTTCCAGATCCATGTATTTAATCTATAGAAGGCAAAGTACCATATATAGACTATTAGACCAATCCATACACTATATCCTGGAAGACAGTCTGGAGAGTGCTGTCCCTAATCGGGTGCATTACTTGAGCCTTTAACAGACCATTCCACTGCGCAACTTAGTCAACTGCTTCTAAGTAATGGAGTGTATAATACTAGTGTAGCCTATGCTGTGCAACTATCATTGCCTCTAATATACTTTAAGATATGTGCAGTGCTCTTCAGCAATATTTTATGGAATATCATGCTAATAGATCAGCTATTCTGTAGGCCCTCAGTTAGTGTTACTACACAGGGCTTGATCCCACAACCTAAGCCAAAATCAAGAGTTGGACGCTCAACCAACTTCTTCACCCATACACCCCCAACGTCAAAGTACATTTAAAAAACCTTTTCTACATTTATTGAGATGTTGGTATTCCACTACTAATGTGATGTATAGTATACAAAAATAGTGTCTAATATTAAACCAACAAAGTATAATGGTATATTTTACTTTATTGTATAGATTAATTTTTTGTTATGTAATTGAAATTTAATCCTTAGCGTTTTTATGTGCCTGTACTTATGCCTCTGTAGGTATTTTTTTTGGTAAACTTAACAGAACTTTTTATCAGACAAATACATTAGATTCATTTCACTGGTTTCATAAAAATCAATTGTCAAGTGTACTATGTTTTGTGCTCATTTTCCTGAGATTTTGAAAGAATATAAAAGTGCATCTTGTTCTTTCTTATTGTCCTTTATTATTATTTAATATCATTTAAAAATTTTAATTATACTCCTTATCTAGCTATTAAATTTTGACTCAATTTTGAACACTTATTTTACAGAAAATAATGTAGTTTAAAAAAAAAATTTTTTAATGTTTATTTATATTTGAGACAGAGAGACAGAGCATGAACGGGGGGAGGGTCAGAGAGAGAGAGAGACACAGAATCTGAAGCAGGCTCCAGGCTCTGAGCTGTCAGCACAGAGCCCGATGCAGGGCTTGAACTCACAGACTGTGAGATCATGACCTGAGCTGAAGTTGGACACTCAACCAACTGAGCTACCCAGGTGCCCCCAGATATAATGGAGTTTAATGAAATTTTAAATAATTAATTGTTAGCATGCATTTGTATACTATTATAATTAATAGTTATGCATATATATGTATTTTCTTCTCCATCTTTAGGAATTATGGTTACAAAATGGTGTATATATCTTAAAAAGTAATGATCATAATATAAGTAACACTTTGAGTGGTGCAGAGAAAAAAAGGGAGAAAGTGTTAGAAAATCTATTTTTAAGAAATATTTCATAGGTATTGATTTTGCATAAGGTATTTTTAAATAGTTTAAAAATACAGATTCAAATGCATAATGCTTTTTACAATCCTTATGGTAGAGAGTTTTAAAGTAGCATGTATCTGATGTTTATTAATTTCATAAAAGAGAAAAGATTTTACTTACCCTTATCTAAATCCTGTCTCCCATATACCCTTTTTCATCCTTTGGGGTAGGAAGGACGTTACTAGATGATTGACAATATCACCATCTATTCCATTGAAAGGTAAAGCCTCTTCTTGTACAGGGCTGCAGACTGATCTTTTGGCATCAACCACAGTCATACAAGAGGGTGGCAGCAATATAGTTTCCATAAGTGGGGCAACAACAGTGCAATTTCAGTGGGTCAATAAAAAACTTGGTTCATCTTTTTTCATACTGTTGATTGATATTCAAATAATGTGGCCTTCAATCTTATTCTAAGATCATTTTGTTATAGAAAAATATACATCAGTATGTTAACAGTAGTGATATCTGAATTTTGTGTTTCCAGAATGTTTTATTAACTTTTGCTTTCATTATTGATATCTTTTACTTTTCTATGATTATTGCATATGACTGTGTATTAAAACATTAAGGAGAGATATAATATGAGCAAAATACTACTGGAAACATAACTACTAAAATATATACAACCTGAAAAGTTAAATTATGGTTATTCTTTTCTTTCTCCTCTGCTAAATGTTTATATACTTTTAAAAATAGTAGTTAGAAAAAAGTCAGTTTTTTACAAAAATGACTGGAGAAACAGCTACCAAAGATGGAATGAATGTGATAAGTTGATATGGCGGAGAGAAAGAGAAAAATATCCCATTCTACTCTGACCAGCAACCTTCCTACTCTGAAAAATTTTAAGCTTTCTGTATCCTGAGCTTTTGCTCATGATGTCCAGTGTTAATGCCCCATTTTATTTTGTGTTTGAATGTTATTTTTGTTGTTGTTTTTCCTAACTCCCTGTCTTTTTATTTGTATTCAATTTTGATGATATCGGGTTCCCAAACTCTCTATAACCACTGCTCACTTGATAAGGTTTCCCTTTTCCAATTTATTTATCACTGTTACTTTACAATCATATCAGATAAGGATGAATCTTTGATACTTTCCAAGCAGAGTATTTTTGGGGATTATGGCAATTAATCAATTAGCAATTGAGCAATCTTGTTATAAATAATCTCAAATGCATTATAAAATATGAGTTTATTGAAAAAAATAGAGTTTAAAATCAGTGTTTATAATAATGCCTGGAAGTAAATAAGTAGTAAAATCACTGATACATGACTAGGCAGGCAAGCTTCTTCTATAAATTTACACTTAAGAAGTGGTTAACCAAGCCGTTTTCATGTATTGAGGAATGTGGGTCATTTAAAGAGGAATTAACTGTTTTCTAAAATCAATAAATTATGGAATGATGAGAAGATATTTTGTAGTGTCCTCCATGGGCACATTAATGCTTTTCTAGAGACTGCGTAATTGCTTTGCTCAATTATTTGAAGACAAGATTGGAATGCCTCCTTTGAATGGAAACCAAATTAGAACTGTGTCAAACTCCACAGCAGCCAATCTCCAGGGGCTTTTGTGCAACAGTCGCTTCTTGGATTCCTGCAATGTTCCATTTGCAGCACTTAAATTGATTCCATTTAGGAATCTTTCAGAAATCAAAGATGATTGCTCATGTATTTCTATAATTTTAGCCACTATATACAAATGTGGATTAGAAATTGTCACCAGATTAAGTTTCTCTCTCTCTATCATACATACATATACGTTTATATATACCCCAAATATGTGTTTGTATATTACATAATGTACATATGTATAATAATTATATAACATATAAAATTTATAATATGTATAAATTTTATTAAAATATACAATATATATAAATGAGACAAAAAAGCACTTTTTTTGAGATGGAACTGCTTTCATATTTATTTTTTGTCCTCTGATCACTAGAATCAAATATAAGAGACAGAGATGAGGCACCTTGTCCAGCTTTCTAGTTTGTAGCAAGACCAGCCATAGTTTTTGTTTGTTTGTTGTTTGTTTTTACACAGGACCTACTGAAAATAGCAAAGAATTTTGGTGGGAATAATTGAAGCTCATCCCATAGCTTTGTACAATTAACTTTATATAATTATACTTTAAGGGCTACAAAGTATAAACTGTGGGGTGGTCACTTTCTATTTCATCTTAAAGAAGAGACAACCCATCTCCAGTGAGATCAAGAGAATGGTTTCTGTTCTGGATTTCTTATTCAGACTTATCTTAAAGTATTTATTTTTGAGAGAGAGAGAGAGAGAGAGAGAGAGAGAGAGAGAGAGAGAGAGAGAGAATGAATCCCAAGAAGGCTCCATGATGTCAGCACAGAGCCCGATATAGGGTTCTAACTCACAAACCATGAGATCATGACCTGAGCCAAAACCAAGAGTCGGACACTTAAACCTACTGAGCCACCCAGATGCTTCTCTTATTCAGACTTTTAAACAATCTTCCCATATGTTCCAGGGATACTAGATTCTATCTTGAGAATACTGTTTCTAGACTCAGTGCTTTCATGCTCATTTTTACACTTGCTTTCAGTTCTGAGTCTGCATCGTTTAATTTTTATGGAAGCTTTGGCTTTCCTCTTGTAAGCTCTGTAAATGGTTGGTTTTATCAGTTGGTTCATGGTGCCGCAGTTCTAGGAATCTCTCTACTACCTTGGTACTAACTGCTATAATGCATTCCCTTTGCTTTGGTCATTATTCCATGAGAACTGTTGTGTTCAGGGGTTATTTTAAGTTCATACTAGAGGGGCACACTAGTTTTTACTTAGAATCCTAGCTGAAAATCTTTTTTTTTTTTCTCATTGAGGAATGCCTTGATTAAAACATAATTCCTGGTGGCAGCAGGCCAGGGTGGTGTTGTCTATGCCTTTCTCATATATGCTGTTGTGAGCCACCAGTCTCGCTGGTCTGGTGACCAAAACTGAAGTGAGGAGACCAAAAACACAGCCTAGTCCATATAGATAAAACAACCAGACCACCACTTAGCTCTTAGAAGCAATACTTAATGATAAAAACATAATGCAAGTGAGACATGGCACCTATATAGGGCAGCAAGTGATCAGGTATGAGGGAGTGTGCTCTAAATGGCTTTGTGTATAGGTACACGAGGGGAATATATGCACAGGGCAGGGAGGGAAAGAGAATGCCAATCTTGTTTTATCCTGTTCCTGTAAGCACTGACTACTCTATTGGGATGGAATTGAGTAGAAATCTAGGGGCATCGAAGAACCAGGAATAACTGAGAAAAACAGACACTAGCAAAACCAAAGCATGCTGACAGATTAACTTATGAAAGTTGTTAAAATTTAAGTATTTTGAAGGTCATCTAATAGGGGATGCTCTTTTAGTTGTGAAAATCAGAAAATTTACCATAGAAAGAAAATGAAAATAAGGCTATTATAAAAAACATGAATGCAACTTACAGAATCTAAAGGCTTCAAGGAAAGTACAGCTGGGTTTCTTGGGATGTACATTTGGAAACCACAAAACTAGGCTACTTTTTCATCTCTCAGGGCTATGTGATACTTCTCTACTTATTGTCTTGCAGGTGAAAATGTCAAGTAATTTACTCAGGGCCTTCTACCTCCTCCCTCACTACTCTAACGTTACACACCCCATCTCTATATTTATTAATTGACATTATATGTAAGAATTTTTTGGAAACATCCAACCTACCAAGACTGAATCATAAAGAACAAAAAAAATATGAACAGATAAAAAAGAGTAAGGAGATTGAATCAGTAACCAAAATCCTCCCAATATAGAAAAACCCAGGACTAGGTAGGTTCATTGGTAAAATCTACCAAATATTTAATGAATTACCAGTTCTTCTCAAAACCTTCAAAAAATCTGAAGTGGAGATTATATTCCCAAACTCATTTTATGAGGCCAGCATTACTCTGATACCAAATCCAGACAAGGACACTATAAGAAAAAGAAAACTACCGACCAATATCCTTAATGAATATAGATGTAAAAATTATCTACACAATATTAACAAATTTAATTCAGCAGCTCAGTAAAGAGATCATGCACCATGATCAAGTGGGATTTATCCCTAGCATACAATGATGTTTTAACATACAAAAATCAATAAATGTAGTATACTATATTAATAAGGAAAAAGAGATAAAATCATGATCATCTCAATAGATGCAGAAAAATTTTTTGAAAAAATGCAGCATCTTTTTGTGATAAAAATTCTCAGCAAATTGGGTATCAAAGGTACATGCCTTGATACAATAAAAGACAAAATATTACAAGCCCACAGCTAATATCATACTCAAAGGTAAAAGCTTAAAAATTTGTATAAGATAAAGAATAAAACAAAAGTGCCCATTCTCACCACTCCAATTCAACATAGTAGTGGAAGTCCCAGACAGAGCAATTAAGGAAGAAAAAGAATTTTGGGCAACTGAGTGGCTCAGTCGGTTAACGCCTGACTTCGGCTCAGGTCATGATCTCGCGGTCATGAGTTTAAGCTCTGGATCGGGCTCTGTGCTGACAGCTCAGAGCCTGGAGCCTGCTTCAGGTTTTATGTCTCCCTCTCTCTCTCTCTGCCCCTCCCCTGCTCACACTCTGTCTCTCTTTCTCTCAAAATCAAGTTAAAAAACAAGTAAAAATTAAAAAAAAAAGAATTTAAAAGGCATCCAAATCAGAAAGAAAGAACAAAAATTATCTTTGCAGATGATATGATTTTAAATATAGAAAATCCTAAGGACTCCTCCAAAAAGGAACTAATAAATTTTGTAAAGTTGTAGGATACAAGATCAATATGTAAAAATCAGTTACCTTTCTATAAACTAATATTAAGAAATAAGAAACAGAAGTTAATAAAGCATTCCCATTATAATAGCCCCAAAAAGAATAAAATACTGAGGAACAAATCTATCCAAGGAGGGGAAAGATCTGTATGCTGGATACTATAAGATACTGATGAAAGAAATAGAAGAAGACACAAGCAAATGAATCAAAAGAATTAATATTGTTAAAATGCCCGTACCACCCAAGGCCACTTATATTTAATACAATTCATATCAAAACTCCCATGGAATTTTTAACAAAAATAGAGAAAATAATCCTAAAATTTGTATGGAATCAAAAGATGCTGAATAGCTAAAGCATTCCTGAGGAAAAATCCCCAAAGCTTCAGGCATCACACTTTCTGATTTTATCCTATACTACAAAGCTATAGCAATCAAACCTTAGCAAGGTATTGGCATAAAATAGATGCATAAGCCAATGGAACATAATAAAGAGCCCAGAAGTGAATCCTTGTATACATGATCAACTAATATTTCACAAGAGAGCCAAGGTTTAACAATGGAGAAAGATAGGCTGTTCATTAAATGGTCTTGGGAAAACTGGATAACCATCGGAAAGGAATGAGGTTGCAACCCTATCTCATACCACTGACAAAATTCATTTAAAATGGATTACAGACTTAAATATAGGACCTGAAACCGTAAGACTCCTCAAAGAAAATATTTGTCTTGGCAACAGATTTTTGGATATGACACCAAAAGTACAAGCAATAAATAAAAAGTCAGTAAATGGGACTACATCACACTAAAAAGCTTCTGCACAGCAAAAGAAGCAATCAACAAAATGAAAAGGCAACCTATGGAATGGGAGAAAATATTTGCAAGTCATATATCTAAGGGATTAATATCTAAATTTATAAAGAACTTATACAACTAAATACCAAAAAACAATTGATTAAAAAATAGGCAAAGGAACTTGAATAGTCATTTTCCCCAAAAAGATATACCAATAACCAAGTATAGTAAAAGATGCTCAACATCATTTATTATCATGAAAATGCAAATCAAAACCACAATGAATGATTACCTCACAGCTTTTAGAATGACATTTATCAAAAAACAAGAGATAAGTGTTGGTGAGGATGTGGAGGAAAGGGGAACCCTTGTGGTTGGTGAAAATGTAAATCAGAGCAGCCATTATGGAAAACAATATGGAGGGTCCTCAAAAAATAGAACTATTATATGATCTAGCAGTTCCACCTCTGGGTATATAACCAAAGGAAATTAAATCATTAATTGGAAGAGATATCTGCACTCCCATATTCATTGCAGCATTTTTCACAATAGCCAAGATAAGGAAACAACCTAAGTGTACATCAAGGGATGAATGGATGAAGATGTGAAATACACACACACACACACACAGAGTGGAATATGACTGAGCTATGAGAAGGAAGGAAATCCTGGCATTTGAAACAACATTGATGAATCCCGAGGGCATAATGCTAATGAAATAAGCCAGACAGAAAAATACAGATACTATATGATATCACTTATATGTGAAATCTAAAAAAGCCAAACTCAGAAACAGAGTAGAATGATGGCTACCAGAGGCATGGGAGTGGAGGAAATGGGGAGATATTGGTTGGAGAGTACCAACATCCAATTATAAGACAAATAAATTCTGGGGATTTAGTGTACAGCATGATGATTATAGTTAATAATACTGTGTTATATACTTGAAAGTTTATAAAGAGTAGATTTTAAGTGTTCTTACCACAAGAAAGTAATGGTATTATGTGACATGATGGAGGTATTAGCTAAACCTATGGTAATGGGTTTATGGTGGTAATAATTTTGCAATATATAATGTATCAAATCAACACATTGTACACCTTAAACCTACACCATGTTGTATGTCAATTATATCTCAATAAAGCTGGAAAAAAAGAACATTATGATATTGGTACATTTTGTCAGAGTAACAGGGAAAAGGTACTAATGGATGTAGGACACCTGAATCCTTTATAACACTGCTTTTCAGGATTAGAATTTTTCACAGATTCGTGTTCACTAAAATCACCAGGTAGGGGCGCCTGGGTAGTTCAGTCGGTTAAGTGTCCAACTCTTAATTTTGGCTCAGGTCATGATCTCACAGTTTATGAGTACGAACCCTGCATCAGGCTCCAGGTTGACACTGCAGAACCTGCTTGAGATTCTCTGTCTCCCTCTCTGTCTCTGCCCCTTCCCTTCTCTTACTTGCTCTCTCTCTCAAAATAAATAAATAAACCTAAAAACAAACAAACAAACAAATAAACAAATAAAATCACCTGTTAGAGCAAGCTTTTACACATAGAAAGTATACAAAACTACCAATGCTAGGTAGAGTCGTCTTAACAAAGATCATAATTTAATTAGTTTGTGATGGTATTTTGTTAGTGATATATTTTTAAAACTACCCTGTAGTTGAGAATTATTGTATTGGAATCCAAACTTAAAATGTTCCGCTAGCATTTGCCAAATTAGTTTGACCTTGTTTGCCTGGCACCTACAAAACACCCGTGCAGTGACTTGCACTCATTATTTTCTTCCTATGGCTCATTTTGCATTTATAGTATTTTTGTGTGTTTAGCATATTTGAAAGTTTTACAGTGAAATTTTAAAAAATGACAATAACATAATGGGATTTTTAGTATATGTTTTAGGAAGCCCAATATATTTTATTTCATTTTTAACTGGACCCACCAACTATACTGTTCCTATTTTTCTTTTCTCCTGAAAAAAGAAAATATAATTTACATTAATATGGCAAATTGAATTTTTACCATTCATTTAATTTTGTCTTATTATCCTATAATTCTAAAAGCTTTGGCTGGCAGCTGGAATCTGTTCATAAATGTAGCCATGTCAACTAGATGTATTGCTCAAAGGTTCACTATGGCATGGCTTTTTAAGTAAGAATAATAGTTGTAAATGTTTTCCTTCTTGCTGATTACTAAATATAGATAACTCCAGACTGTCCAAAATTTATCCTAGAGTCCAAAAGATGGGACTGAGTCAATCTACCATTAACACCTAGAATCCTCAGCTATCATTGTGAGTCAGTAATGCAGAATTGATTAGATTATAAACTCTTGTGTTGGGTATGTGTGACCAGCTCCTAGCTCTGCTACTTACTCTCTTTTGTTTCTGGTTGTTTTCATTCTTTTGGTGCTTCTCATTCCTCACTTATAAAGTTAGGGTAATTATAACTATCTCATGCACAGGATTGATCGTGTTCAGAGCACATAGTGAGTGCTAAATGAGTTAGCTGTTACTTGATTAATATTTTTGATGTGGGCTTCTTTCATATTCAGGTTAGACATATGTGAAGTACCCTAACCATCTTCGTGAAAGGAAATCTCTAGTGGATCCATTTTTTTTCCATCTATCTCACAGTAGAGTGTGATCTGTCACAGAAGTATTGATAATATATGCTATTTTTATCTATACACTCTACAATTTATTAAACACCTTCACTAGTTGCTAATAGCATCAGAAACTGTACCCATTTTACCCAAATTATCTTAATATGAAAAAAATTCATCAAAGATTCCAAATAATAATTACAACTTTAATTCTCCCATTTGAAAAGCCTCCACTGGTATATATTGAAATTATATAAATGGTTGTAAATCAAGAACACATTTGCCTCTGGAAAGATTTGTATCAGTGTGTTCAAAATGGTTTTCTGTAGGTAGATATTATGGGTATTTTAAATTTTCTTCTTTTGTCTTATTTTTATTTTATCATTACTCTAAAGTAAATAATTATTTTTAAATAAAAATGACTTTAAATTAGTAACACATTACCTTTATCTTGATATTGTAACTTTGTTTCATTACAATGCCACATAAATCTCCTCTCCCTAGTGATTAAGCCACATAATTTCAGAAAGTAGAAAACCTTTAAATAAGTCAATTTTTAACTAATGCAAATTTTACCTAAATATAAGCAAGTATGCACAACTAGATAGAATATGATTGATAGAAAATGAAAATGTTACATCTACATAGAACATAGCTTATGGTTTACTATAAAATGCATAAAGCACCTCCCTAGTGGCTGGTAAAATTTAGTACTTATTAACCTCATCCAAATCTTACTGTGTAAATATCAATTTAAAGTAAGCTTATGTAATTCCTGTTATTTTCTTTGGACGCTGAAATGCATTTTTTTTTTAACGTTTATTTTATTTTTGAGACAGAGAGAGACAGAGCATGAACGGGGGAGGGGCAGAGAGAGAGGGAGACACAGAATCGGAAGCAGGCTCCAGGCTCTGAGCCATCAGCCCAGAGCCCGACGCGGGGCTCGAACTAATGGACCGTGAGATCGTGACCTGAGCTGAAGTCGGACGCTTAACCGACTGAGCCACCCAGGCGCCCCTGAAATGCATTTTTTTTACATTCCAGTAAGAAAGTCAAAACTATTGGTTGAGAGCTTACATTATAGATCTTCTTGATGTTAAATTGCTGTATATTAAGTGAATATACCATGGGTAAATTTAATGTTGAGTGTGTGAAAGGAAAATTTTTCTTGAGTCAGAAAACTTTACTCAACCAAAGACTTAAACATAATTTTACACCTGGGGAGGGCACACAGAATGTAACACCCAAAAGCTGTCACTACGCTCTTTTTAAATCTTTGATTTTATCACATAAGTTGGATATTTGTTCCAAATTAATTGCCTCTTTTCAGTTTCTATACAATGCATGTGTATTTTATGTCTCCCTTGCTTTGAGGGCTTTAAAACGAATGAAAACTGTAATAGACTGGTTTGGATAAGATTCAGACTTTTTGGCAGACTCCTAAGTAACAAGAGCCAGTATTTAATCAAATAGTATGTTTTAGTCTCTGAGTTTTGTTTTTTTTTTCAAGTTTGAACCAATGCTGTTTAACTTGACTGCCCATCCATCTAATGTAAATTTCTGTTGTTTTTTAAGTGATAAAATGTTAGAAAATAGAATCTATCAGTCGTCTAAATGCCCTTTTATTAGTGTTTCGACTTCCAAAATTGATTTTTATTCATGTCAATATTTCCATTGTATTATAGAGAGCAAACAGTGAAATGGATTTTTCTTTTTTTCTTCTTTATCCACACTATTAACACTTTCCCAAGTTAATCTTTGAGACATTTGTTAATACAAACATTTTCTTACATAGGAATATTGTTTTGTTTGAGTAAGTGAAAACTTGAGGTTAAGAAGGAGCTTGATATCTCTATCTATATCTATATTCAAACACTTGATAGTTTCTATTCTCCGTATTTTTAAACCTGACTTTTAAGTGACAATTACATTTTTCTGTTTTAGATAAAGCTATATAGTATAATAGTTAGACAGTAGAGAGATGAAGTAGAAAAGCCTCACAGACACTTGTGACAGCTCAAACCCTTTGGTATAAACAATGTCAATTTTGGTACTGCAATCCCAAGGACATGAAGTCCACTGTGATTAGTCACATGACTCTCCTATAGTACCCTACTGAGATACTGTTGCCATAGCACTGAAAGGCAGATTTTCAACAAGCAACAATCTGTAGATGCTATTTTTTCAATATCAAATGGTGTATCATTTTCTTCTAATAAAGATCATCTAAATGCCTCCCCCAAAGAAAACTTGTGTCCCATTCATATTGTCATGAATTGCTAATTATTTAAAACAATAGAGCAGGGTTATTTTAACATGGACACACTTTGTTCTGTTCATTAGATTTGTGTTACCTACTAAAGAATAGGGAATGAAGTAAATTGGAAATGGAAGAGTTCAGTGTAGAGAGAAAAGTTAAAGCCTATAAATATAAGCCTATTTCTAATGTAATCTAGTGATCCCATGCATTTCTCCCTGAGGTTAAAAGTGCATTTATAGAAGTTATTTAGGGAATCATGAGCATCAAATATTCCTTTCTGCTTAGGTCATGCGTAGGTATGTTTATAATTTCTATCAAATATTCAGAATTGATAATGTTGCTTATTTTAGTATATACTACCTTACTAGAATACATGAGTGAAAAGATAATGCATGTTTTCTAAAAATGTATTCCTAACACCACTGCACCATGTAAATCAAATCTGATTTAAAGTCACCAAATGACAGGATCAGAAACATTTCT
This sequence comes from Panthera leo, assembly GCF_018350215.1. Lineage (NCBI taxonomy): Eukaryota > Metazoa > Chordata > Mammalia > Carnivora > Felidae > Panthera > Panthera leo. Next base: position 56,722,150 of record NC_056687.1, read on the forward strand.
GTATTCTGACTGAGAAAACAATGCATCAACTCATATATCCATAGAGATTTCAAAATTCTGTTCGCCTAGTAAATTATGCCCAAGCTAGGCTAATATACTTACCTCTAAGTAATTTCTAATAAGAAATACATCAAAATCCCTCTGAATCTTCAAAAAATTAAAGTTGAAAATGTAATCTTTTTTATAATGTGATAAATATTTTTACATCCTGAATATACTAAATTGACCACAATTAAACCAAACAATAAGACACAAATAACCTCCAAATTTAATTGCAATTGATGTATTAAACCTACCTGTGAACACAAAGAACTTACAATTCATATATATTTTAGAAACTGGAATCTACTTTCTGTAGAAAATTGAGGCCAGTGTAATTTCAACTTTCCTCTGTTAAGTTAAATAAATAAATATAATACAAATTGGTATGTTACCTATAAAAGTCTTTTTGATCATATTACCTTTTCTATATCTACCCCAGAAATATCTTGAATCATAAATTTGGTGTTTAATAGCATGTGTACTTTTATGTATTTTCTACATTGTGGTGGTTCCTATAAGAAACAGACACTAAGGTAGTAAGAATGCTAATAGCCATACTGAGGTAAGGAAGAGAGAGCAAGAATAGGTTAATTCCTCCAGTATTCCTTTTTCTTCTACAAAATCACCATGGCTATGCCTATATCACATTTGTATCCCTTCTTAGGTGAGATGTCTGTTTATATATTTTGCATATATTTTAATTGGATTTTTGTGTTGTGTGTTTTTTTAATTGTTGATGTTTTAGTGCTCTTTATATATTTTGGATAAAAATCATGTATCAGTTATGTGTTTTGCACAAATTTTTCTCCCAGCCTGTAGCTTGTCTTTTTTATTTTCTTAACAGTGATTTTGTGTTGTATAAGTTTTAATTTTAATCAATTCCAATGCCTCAGTTTTTTTAATGTGGGTGATTTTAGTGTTATATCTACAACTCCTTGAAAAATACGAAGTTACATAAAAATTTTCCTGTGTTTTCTCTAGAAAGGCTAGTTTTGCAGTTTACATTTAGGTCTGTGATCTAACTTCAGTTAATTTTTGTGAAAAATGTGAGGCAGAAGTCTAGTTTCATTCTTTTTCACATGGATTTTCCATTGTCCCAGCATCATTTATTGAAAAACTGTCCTTTCTACATTTAACTGCCATACTCATCTCAAAGATCAATTAACTGTGTGGACTCTTTCTCTTCCATTGATCTATATGTCTATCTTTCACTGATCCATGCTGCCTTTAATATTGTAACGTTATCGTAAGTCTTAACATATGGTACTGTCAATCCTCCAACTTTGTTCTTCAGTATTATGTTGGCTGTTCTGTACCTTCCTCTTCTCCATGTATACTTTAGAATGATTTTGTGAATATCTCCAAAATACCTTGATGAGCTATTGGTTGAGATTGTATTGAATCTGTAGATCAAGTTGGGAAGAATTGACATCTTAATAATATTGAGTCTTCCAACCTATAAAAATGGAATATCTTTCCATTTTTTTTTTAGATTTTCTTTAAGTTTTTCATCAGTTTTGTAGTTTTCCACATGTAAGTCTATAGAAATTTTGTTAGATTAATGCCTAAGTAGTTCATTTTTGTGTTGAAAACACAAAACCTAAGAGCCATGAAAACATATGAGGTATGTTTTTGTTTATTTCAAATTCCAACTTTTTATTGCTAGTATATAGGGAAAAAATGACTTTGTAATATTAACTTTATATCTCATGAATTTGATATACTCATTGATTAGGCCCAGGCATGTTTCTGTTTTTCTACATATACAATCATGTCACCTGCAAATGTAGGCAGTTTTATCTTTCTTCCCAATCAGTATAACTTTATTTCCCTTTCCTATCTTATTGCATTATTAAGACTTCCAGTGTGATATTGATTAGAAGTGGTGAAACAGGCCATCCTTGCCTTATTCCCAGTCATAGGAGAAAATCATCCAGTATTTCATCATTAAGTATGATGTTATCTGTAGGCTTTTTGTAGATGTTCTTTATCAAGTAACAAATTTCCCTTCTATTACTAGTTTGCTTAAATTTTTTTATGAATAAGTGTTGGATTTTATGAAATGCATCTTCTACCTATATTAAATAAACATATGATTTTGGTTTTTAACATGTTGATGTGGTGAATTACAGTGATTAATATTTGAATATTGAATCAGCCTTTAATACTTGCATTACATCCCAATTAGTTATGGCATATAATTCTTTTTATACATCATTTCATTCAATTTATTAATTTCTTGAAGATAAAATATATATTCATGAGAGATATTAATCTATAATACTCCCTATTCACATTATCTTTATTTGGTTTGCTATTACGATAATACTTACCTCATAGAATGAGTTATGAAGTATTAACTATATTCCTAATTTTTTGGACGTGATTGTGAAGAATTGATACCATTCCTTTCCTAAAGATGTGATAGAATTTTCCAGTAAAAACATATGGGCTTGTGCATTACCTTTTGGAATATTTTTAGTTACTGATTTCAATTTTCTTAGTAGATATCGGCCTATTCAGATTATCTATTTCTCCTTGTGTGACTGTTGGTAGTTTGTGTCCTTTAAGGTTTTAATCCTTTTCATCTAAGTTATAATAATTGTGGGAATATAGTTGTTCATAGTATTGCTTTATTATCCTTTAATGCTCATGGAATTTACTGTAATGGCCCTTTTTTAATTTCTAATGTTGATAATTTGTTTCTTCTCTCTTTTTTATTGTTTAGCCTAGCTAGAGTTTTATCAATTTTATATCAAAGAATCAATTTATCAATTCTTTTCAAAGAACCAGGTTAGGTTTCATTGATTTTCTCTATCAATTTCCTGTTTTCAATTTCAGTTTTCTGCTCTAATTTTTATTATTTCTTCTGCTTGCTTCAGACCTAAACTGTTTTTTCTCTAGTTTCTAAAGGTGGAAGCTGAGATTATTACTTTTAGAGCCTTATTCTTTTCTTATTTAACATTATAAATTTCCCTTTAAGCACTGCACTCACAAATTTTGATAAGCTGTATTTTAATTTTTATTTAGTACAAAATTTGTTAAATTTATTTTGAGACTTTTTGACCTAGTGTCATATAGAATCATATTATTTTATATTCAAATATTAGGGATTTTCCAAGTATCTTTCTGTTGCTGATATCTAGTATTAATTCTGATTTAATTTTATTGTGGTCTGAGAGCATACTCTGATTTCTAGTCTTCTAACTATGCTAAGGTGTGTTTTATGACCTAGTGTGGTTTATCTGTGTGAATTTCCACATAAGCCTCTGAAGAAGGTATTGATGTTATTTGATGAAGTATATCAATTAGATCAAGTTGATTGAGAGTACTCTTCAGATCAATTTCATGCACATTGATTATCTGCCTGCTTGGTGTATCGATTACTAAAAGAGGAGATTTGTAGTCATCAGCTATGATAGCATATTTGGTCACTTCTCTTTTCAATTGTCAAATTTTCTATCGTGCATTCTAATACCCTACTGTTAGGTGCATATGTGTTACAGATCACTGTCTTCTTGAAAATTGACATTTTTATCATTATGTAATGTCTCTCTTCATCCCTGACAACTTTCCTTGTTCTTAAGTTGGCTTTGTTTGAAATTAGTATAACTACTCTACCTTTACTCTTGCTAGTGTTATCATGGTTTATCTTTCCCAATTTCTTTATTTTTAACCTATTACAATCAATTTATATTAAAATGGATTTCTTGTAGATACTTTGGGGAACATTTTTATTCAGCACACCTGATAAGTTCTCTTTTTAAATTGGTATATTTATACTAATAATTAAAGTGATTGTTGATATAGTTGAATTAATTTCTACCAAGTTTGTAACTTTTCTGTTCATTATGTTTTGTCTTTTTTCCCCTGCCTTTTCTGGTTTTAATAGAGCATTTTATACCACACATTTTATTTATCTTCTTAGCATATCAGTTATATTTTTGTTTCACTTTTTTAGTAGTTGTTCTAGAGTTCACACTATACATTTCCAACTAAGCCAAGTTCATCTTCTAATAATTTTGTATTGCTTCATGGTTAGCACAGATACTTCATACCAGGATTCTCAATTCTTTCCTCCCATCCTTTATGACACAGATGTCTTTCATTTCATTTATCCATATGCTATAATGCCCAGTACTTAAAACAAAATGTTATCTTTTAGGAGTAAATGGGTCGCTCAGTCAGTTAAGTGTCTGACTATTGATTTTACCTGAGGCCATGATCTCATGGTTCTTGGGATCCAGCCCTGTGTTAGGCTCTGAGCTGATAGTGTGGAGCCTGCTTGGGATTTTCTCTCTCCCTCTCTTTCTGCCCTTCACCTGCTCATGTTGTCTCTCTGTCTCTAAATAAAAAAGCAAAGAAACATTTTGTTTAAAAAGTTATCTTTTAGATCAACTAATGATGAGAAAAATAATTTTATCTTACTTTTAGTTATGTATTTATTCCTCCTATATCCTTCCTTTCTTCATACATATCTGAATTTATGACCTATATCATTTTCCTCTTCATTAAGAACTCTTTAATATATCTGGCATGACAGGAGTGCTAATGGAAAATTCCTTCATTTCTGTTTTTCTGAGAAACGCTTTAATTTTTCCTTCATTTTTGAATGATAATTTCACGTGATATAGTATTTTAAGTTTTTCTTCCTTTTTTTCCCCCCATCAGTACTTTAAATATTTCCACGTTCTTCTTGCTTACATAGTTTCTGACAGGAAGTCTACTGTAGTTCTTATGCTAGTTCTTTTTTTGTTTGGCTTCTTTCAGGATTTCACTCTTTGTTTTTGATTTTATGCATTTTAATATGATATAACCAAGTGTTTTCTTTTTGTTTTTGTTTTTATTTTTATCCTGCTTAGTATTTTCTGAGCTTCTTGGATGTATGGTTTTACATATGTCATTAATTCTGGACAATTATTGGCCATTTTTACTTCAAATATTTATTCTTTCTCATTTGTGTTTGATGTAATACTTGATACATTAGAGTTTAAATCTGCCATAGAGTTACTTGTTTTCTGTTTATTCCTTCTATTTTTCACTCCTTTATTTCCCATTTTCTTTTCCCCTGTGTGTTGTTTTTATTTTGAAATATCTATAGAATTTGAAGCTATCTCTTTCCATGCTTTCTTTTTTTTTTATTTAGTGGTTCCTCTAGAAATTACACAATAAATATATAACCTATCACTGTATTTTACTACCAACATTTTGATAGTGTAACTGGAATGTAACAGTCTTGCTACACTTGGAATCATTTTACCCTCCACCTTTTATGACATGATTGTCTTTAAGGTTAAGTCCATATTCATAGAGAACCACATCAGATAATGCTATTTCTCTCATTAAAAAAAAAAAAAAAAAAAAAACCTCAAGGGGAGAATTATAGCCTATTGTGTTTGGCCTTTTATCTACTCTTTCCATTCCACTATTTCTTCTTCATACTTGATGCTCCAGGTTTCCTTCTATTATTATTTCCTCTCTCTCTGTAGTACTTTCTTTAGCATTTTTGTTTATAGCAGGTCTGCTGGTGACAGATCTCTCAGTTTTCCATGGTCTGAGATTGTTTTTATTTCTGCTATGTTCCTGAAAGATATTTTCTCTAGATATAGAATTTGAGGCGGTCAGTCTTTTTTTTTTTTTTCAGTACGTAAAAAATATTCAGCAACTTCCTTCTGCTCTCTGGTTGCTAATGAAATCCTCTGTTGTCACTCAAATTGCCATTTCCCTAGAGGTAATACATTACATCATTTTTTACTATTTTCAAGATTTTTTTCTCTGTCTTTTGTTTAGAAAAAAATGTTTTATTTTGAAGTGTCAGTGTATAGACTTCTTTAGATTTAGCTTTTTGATCAAATTTGGAAAGATTTCATATTCATTTTTTTAATCACTTTATTCAGTCACCTACTGTTACTCTTTGGTACTCTGATGACACAAATATTGTATCTTTTTTTTACACAAATATTACATCTTCTATAATGGTCCAAAAATTGTTGAGTATTAATTTTTTTAAAATTTGTATTCTCCTTGCATGTTCAAATTTCATTTTTAAAATATTTTTTAATGTTTATTTATTCTAGAGAGATTGAGAGAGAGAGAGAGAGCATGAGCATGGAGCAGAGAGAGATGGAGACACAGAATCCATAGCAGCCTCCAGGCTCCCAGCTGTCAGCACAGAGCCTGATGTGGGGTTCTAAGTCACAAGCTGTGAGATCATGACCTGAGCTGAAGTTGGATGCTTAACCAACTGAACCACCCACGGCCCCGAATTTTTTTTTTTTTTTTTTTTTTTTTTTTTTTTTGAGAGACAGTATGAGTAAAGGAGGGGCGGAGGGAGAGGGAGAGACAAAATCTTAAGCAGGCTCTATGCCCAGCACGGAGCTCAATCTCGCAACTGTGAGCTCATGACTTGAATCAAAATCAAGAGTCAGATGCCTAACCAACTGAGCCGTCCAGGCTCCCCCAAATTAGATCATTTTTATTGATCTGTTTCCCAGCTCAGTGACAATTTCCTTTGTCATTTCCATTGTCCTATTAAATCCATCTGATGAGTTCTTCATTTCTATTACCTTATTTCCAGTTTTGAATTTCAATTTGGTTCATCTTTATATTTCCTTTTTTGAGAGAGAGAGAGAGAGAGAATTTTATTTTCATCTGTTACAAGAGGGTCTGTAATTTTGGGGGGTACATTTTTTGATAATTGTTTTAAAATCCTTCGTAAATAATTTCATCATCTGTATCATTTTGATGTTGAAACCTCTGGATTGTTTTCCTCATTGATGTTGAGATGTTCTTGCTTTTTGATATGACAGGTGATTTGGGATTGTGTTTTGTACCTTTTCTGAGTTAGTTATATTTTGTTTTTTTCAGTACACCTGTTTGGGTTCAGAATTCATGTCCTGGCCTAATTTTACAGCCCATGAGTCAAATAGCCATTTAATTTCAAAGCTTTTTCAGTGCTATTTTGATAAACACCACTTGTGTGCTATCCTGCCAATCCAAAACGTGGGAAATATTACACAGTGTGGCCCAGTTTTCAAAACTTGTATTGCATTACTTCTGTTTGCTTCCTGAATGGCTCAGACTTATATGTAGATCCATTTGACCTGTTTGTTTTCTTCCTGGATCCACCCTGATTACTTAATTAACAACAAGCCTAGTCCTCAACCATATACACATTTTTCCACAGTTCATTTCATTAATAAAATATAATATCCTGTTATGACACTATAAAGAGACTCAAAGAAGTGAGATTAATAAAAGATGTTAAGATGATATCAGGAAAAGCCTTAGGAGAAAGTAGAATTATTGTTTCTTTAGGTATTGGGAAAGGAGTGGGACCCTGATTTTTAAGGATCCCATGGGAACCCTTAAAATGTGGGTGTAGCTGATCCACAGAACAGTGTTCTAAAATACAGAGATAAAGAGAAAGTAGAGGAGGAGAGAGAGAGAAATAGACAGAAATTGAGTTTATCTAGTTCAATCTTTACAATTTTGTGAAGGTACTATAATTATGGCTATGATTAATCAGATTTATAATCTTCTCATTTTGTATATAATATGACTATTGCTAAAAACATTAAGTAATGACTAGATCATAACAGAACACAAACATAGACTTATAATTCAAAATCCTATACTTTATTAGGATTTTTTGGATGTGGGCAGTTGACCAAGCATTAAAGCATTGCAACCATAACTTTTATTAACAATAATAGAAATAACAGAGGCAGGGCCTGATTCTCTGAGGTTTGGAATGCCAGAATAAGAAATTTGGATTTTGTTGAATCCAAACTGGGATCTACTGAATCATTCTAAATGTGAGAGTGACTCAAAGCATCTCCTTAGAAAGGCTGCTCTGATACAGAGTATATGATAGATGGGGGCACTGACAAAGTCAGACAAGAGCACAGTTAGTGAAATATTGCAGGCATCATTGGAATGTAGCTTTTGATATGCTATCCCTATGTGGAATCCATTGGGGTACAACACTATTTTAGGAAAGGATTACTGACTTACATAAAGCAAACTATCTGTAATGACATAAATAGAGATTAAAATGATATGGACCACAAGTTCCCATTCCCTAGGACATATGATCTTGTCCAGATGGTATCATAGTGCCCCACTCAAGATAATCCAGAGATTAATTAACAGCTTTATGGAGGATTATCTTTTCCTTTTATCCTTAGAAATATCTAGTATTAGTCAAGGTTAAAGAGAAGTCACATGGATAAATATTGATTTGCTATAATAAGTACAACAGGTTATTTCTGGCCCTAACATATGTTGTATTCCTGTTTTTTAATTCCTTAATAATTGGGCTTAAATATCCATTTTAAAGAATATTAGCAAATATCCTCTAATTATTTTATCATTACCTATCATATAGGACATTACCTGATGCAATGATATATTCTGAGCACATAATTAACAAACTACCCTATAGGTCACAAAATAGAAAGTGATAGTTTATTACAGACCAGATCACAGTTTATTAAATCTGTTTCAAACTCAAAGCAAGAAGCAAGAGTGAGCGATGGGATAGACTAACACAGAATAGGTTATGCATTGTGGGGTAGAGCCCGCTACATAAATCCTGTGTTTTACAGTGTTCAGATGTACTGTCTCTCTTTCACTTGGCCACCATTCCCTTCTTTGCTGATGGTGTGATTTTGAGAATGAGAGTTTGAAGTATGTGCAAAGGATTCATAGAAAAAAGGTATCAGGGCCAATGACACACATTGCTCTGTTAGAGAGATGCAGAGGCAAATATCTTGCCAGTTAGTCTGCTGAATAGCTACAACATTATCTGCCTTTCAAGGGTGGAGCATATCTGGGGCCATAGTACAACTATCCTAGGTGTCACCAGTGGGTGATAGATATAGGGATGAGATAGGGCTTAGCCCATAAGATACATTATCAATATGTGATCTTTCCATCTCTTTTTATCTTTCTGTGCTACTTATTATTTCAGCATATGTTACAAGTATTCTTTCCATCTTTAGTATGTCCTATAGATTATTTATAACTCACTATATATAACTCAGCTTGTGGATTCTGCCTATATCTCATATGCTTCCTGTTTATTCATTATCTGTATTTAACACATCGTGTGAGTTTTGCCTATATCTTGTAATCTATAAGCTTATTATGTTATCAGTTTTTATAAGTTACATTCATATTATTTGTTTTCTTGTCCTCTATAGCAGAATTTAATATTTTTCAAATAATAAAAAATTCATATTACAGTTATTATACTACTGCTAATATAGCACTGATTTTAAGAATAAGAGTTTCTCTGGGGCGCCAGGGTGGCTCAGTCGGTTAAGCCTATGACTCTTGATTTTGTCTCAGGTCATGATCTCATGGTTCATGATTTCAAGCTCCACATTGGGCTCTGGGCTGACAATGTGGAGTCTGCTTGGGACTGTCTCTCTCCTTGCCACTCCCCAGCCCTCTCTCTCAAAATATAAATAAACATTAAAAAAAATTTTTTTTTAAATAAGAGTTTTCTCAGAGCATACATTGCCCCACTAAAATATGTAAGTATCTGGGCCATTTGTTTACAATTCCAACTTGGCTTTAAATTTCCATTCATGTTAAGCATCACTTTGGATAAAAAAGCATATGTCGATCTCTTTGATTAGTAAAAAATAGAAGTTATTGATTTCACATGTCATCAGCTCATTAAAAATATAATGTATATTCTATATTACCTACAACATTTTGTCTTTGGATTTTAAGGTTGCACAGTCAAAATAATTGGCCCAATGGCAAGTGAAAAACAAAATGACATGTCTGAAGTCTAAGCTTCAAGAAATTGTAATATAAAAAATGGCCATGACTATAAAATATACTAGTTTTACTCTGCCATATACAAGTATATTTTATACATTGAATCTACCCTCCCCCTATTTTGTATTATCCCTTTTTGTGCCTCGTTCTCCTTTTATCCTCAAAAGAATTGAGAGCATGACTGGCAACATAGAACTGTGTACCAAAGATAACTATCTTTCAAAAGTAATAGCATAATATTGACTTTTTAAAACAAAAAAAAAACCTGGAATACATCTAAAAGACAACTAAAAACACACAAGGACAACTGAAAGATGGGAGTTCAGAATAAGAAAAATGATGCCAGAAGTTAGAACTGAGATATGAAAAGGTATTGTAAATAACAACAACCAGAAAAACGTGCATTACTGTAAACAATAGAAAGATTATAAATTTGTGAGGCTGAAAATGGAAGACCCAAAATATAGGACAAACATTTCACATAAGTAGGGAAATTTGAAAATATTTTGAACAAACAAATAATAATGAAAATATAATATGTCAGATGTATTGGATGCATCCACAGCTTTAAATGTTCATATTTAGAGAGAAGAAAATCCTGAAATCCATGACATATGGTAGCATCTTAAGAAGCTAGAAAAAGGACAGCAAAGAAAATCAAATATAAGTAGAAATAAGGAAATAAGGAAGATTAAAGGAGAAACCAGTAAAATGGAAAACAAACAATGGAGAAGATTTAAAAAGATTATTACCAGTTGGTTCAGATTACACAGGAGTTTTATGAATCCTGGATAACTCTAACACGAAAAGATTTCAATGTCATTATAGCACTAGGAAGACACAGTGGGGTGTTGGTGATGCTAAGGATTTTTAACCTTTTTGATAGTGAACACATTGGTCAACTTAAGATGTGGGTAAGAAAATAATCAAGTTAAAACTTTAAGTTTAACCCTTACAATATAATAGAAATGAAAAGATGACAGCATCATCAACAGTAGTAAAGAGGGAAAAATGGAATGAGAAATTTTTTTTTTAAATAAGAATAGTTTAATAAAACCAACAATTCCAGAAGAGTTTAAAAGATGAGACAGAGAGAGACAGAGAGGCAGGCAGACATAAAAGTAGAAAATATAGAAAGCACAAATTAACAGTGTAGAAATAAATCTAAATATATCAATAATCATAATAAAAATGGGCCAACTCATCAATTAGGAAACTAAACTTCTCAGATAATTAAGATTTTAACACTTAGTAATGTAAATTTCATAAGAAATATACCTAAGTTTAAGGTAGTAAAAAATTTAAAATAAGGAGGCAGAAAAAGCATCAAGAAAATGCTAAGCAAAAGAAGGCAAGTAAATAAAGGAAAAGTTACTTAGACAAAACATAATTTTGAATAGAAATTAAGTCAAAAAGCATTGACAGAAACACAGACTGTTATTATTTGTGAATAAGAGAGTTTCACTTACTAGGAAGAAATCCTAAAGTTGCATGCAGCTGATAACATATCTCTAAGACATATATAGAAAAACTAAAATTGACAAATCTCCTAAAACTACATGAAATTGCAACATGCCTTTCTCAGCAACTGATGTATGAAGTGGACAGAAAGTCAGTAAAGATACAGATTATTTTAACAACATAAACTAACAAAACGTTATATCTGCATATCTGTAGTACCATAATAAACAAATACCTTCTTTTTAAACCAAGGCCATGAAGCAGATCTTAGTGATATTCAACTACTTTATAACATAGTGTATTCTCTGAGTACAATGCAGGTAACATAAATCAATAAGAGAATGAATAATAAACAGTTAATTAAAAAAATTAGAAGAGTAGAAGACATGCAATTAGAAAAGTTAATAAATCACCTTAATGGCTCATATGTAAAAAAAACATAATAAAACATTTTAAATGCTAATATTTAATCACAAAAATATCTAAATTTGTTGTGTAAAGCTAAAGTTCCCTACATAAAAGCAACTATGTACCTTTAATTATTTTATATATTAGAAAAGAAAAAAGGCTAAAAATTGAATGACATCTGAAATCAGCAAATAAAAACAGAATAAACTAAATAAAATTTTTGTTAGTAAAATAATAAAGATGGGTCAATAGTAATGAAATAAGAAAAGAAAAATCTACTTTAGAAAGATCAACAAAGCTTTGTTCTTTTGAAAACTGATAAAATTAAGCTTTGGAAAAAATTTATCAGACCAAAAAAAAAAAAAAAAAACCACAAGAGAGAAAGAGAGGAGATGTGAATAAATAATAGTAAAGTGGAAAATGGAATAAGACTATTATAGATGCATAAATTGGTAAAAAATTAAGGACAACATTATGCCAATCAATTTGAACTGTGGGCAATATCACTTTATAAAAGAATATACTAAAACAGAATCAGAGAGAAATCTTTTTGTCATTTTTTACTTTATAGTGTCAACAGTAGTTGAACACCTTCTCACAATGAAAAGACCAAGCACAGATGAATTTATAGGAAGTTCTATTAAACATTCATATGGGAAATATTTCTTTTTTTATTTTTAAAAAAATTTTTTTAACGTTTATTTATTTTTGAGACAGAGAGAGAAAGAGCATGAACGGGGGAGGGGTAGAGAGAGAGGGAGACACAGAATCGGAAGCAGGCTCCACGCTCTGAGCCATCAGCCCAGAGCCCCACACGGGGCCGAACTCACGGACCGCGAGATCGTGACCTGAGCTGAAGTCGGATGCTTAACCGACTGAGCCACCCAGGCGCCCCGGGAAATATTTCTTAAATAACACACATACTTTCAGAGAAGAGAAATATTAGCACCTTGAAATGCATCAAGAAGTAATGTATCATGGATAATTTTGGCTTATTCTAGCCAAATTTCTTATATTAAAATATTTGTAAATATTTTAATGTAATCCAGCTCATTAATGGTTAAACGATAAAAACTATGTCATCTAAGTAGGTTACATAAAAAACATATTTGAGAATATTTGTTTTTATTAATATTAATTAAAAAATTAGTTTGTTGGCAAGGAGCCAGATTATACCAGCCAGATTGACTCAAAGGAAAACAAGCCTTCTGGATTCTAGTACAGAGAAACTCCAACTCTGGCTGCTAATGGTTCTGGCCCAGGCCTCATCCTAACCTTTACCTTCTTCATGGCTGGGGTGGCTGGCAGCATACCACTGAAACACAGGGATGTGCCAGAGAAGAGCAGGAGGCTGAGAAGTGATGTTTCTAGAGACCTCAAAGGGGAACCAAAGAAAAAGAAGCGAAAGGAAGACAGGTGGTTGTCGTTAGAAAAAAACAAAAGAGAAAAGAAAACAAAACAACCTTATCCTTAAGGAGAAGGTGGAATACAGGAAGAAATTAAAGAAATTAAAGCCCTGAAACTGAAGCATAGGAGATTTGGAGAGGGAGGTGAGGTGTGCTATTGAAGTCAGTGAGTTGTTGGGCCTGCAAACACCAGGCGTGGCGGTATAGACACCCCATCACACTGAACACAGTGCAGTAGTGTTGGCGGCTGGAGCTGTGCTTCCCAAGGTGTGATCCACAAAAGGCCAGCAGCAGATTTACTTGGGGCAGTGCTCCACATGCACATTCCAGGGGCCTCCCCTTCCCTCTAAGGTGAGGGAGTCTAACTACAGAGGAAAGAAGGATCTCAGGGTCACGTGCTTGTGTAACAATACCCAGGCTGATTCTCATACCCTTAAATGTCCATAAGCCTTGACCTCGATATCCCAGTGGAAGCATGGCTCTTCTTTTCATCCATCTTATTTGAGGTGATAGCATGGACAATAAATGTCAGGAAATTGAGGAGGGGCAAACAGACATTACCCAGTTTCTCAAGTTATCCAATGACTTAAAGTTAATTTTTTTAAATTTTCTGGTTATTAATTCTGTTAACCTTTTTTGTGCCTCTAGAGCTTAAGATATCTATGTGGTTTGATATCACACTTCAGATTGTTTTTTTTTTGAAAATTATTTATAGTTATAGGACATACAAATGTGGAATATTTATATAATTCTTACTCTGTAACATCTGGACAGATTTTTTTTAAAGGAAGGATAATACAAGAGAGATTCAGGAACTATTATACATTGCTGTAGTACTGTATTTATGCATTACTTAAGAATCAAGAAAGCCTGAAAGTACCGTTCACATAATATTTTGCTTTATAAAACATCCTTTAAGGTTAATGGATTAACCTTAATCCATTAAGGTTAATGGAGAGGGAGAGAGAGACAGAGTGCGAGCAGAGGAGGGGCAGAGAGAGAGGGAGATACAGAATCCAAAGCAGGCTCCAGGCTCTGAGCTGTCAGCACAGAGCCCAAAACGGGGCCTGAACCCACAAACTGTGAGATTATGACCTGAGCTGAAGTCAGATGCTCAGCTGACTGAGCCACCCAGGTCCCCCCAAAAATGTATTTTTAAAATTAAAGAGATTTTATAACAATATACCAGGGCAAGAGGATGAATGAAAAGTAGCTACAGATATTAAAAACATATTTGATAAGTGTTTACAGGGGAACACAGTTGCCACTGTGTTGGCACTTAGTGAGAACCACTGAGTTCCCACATTTATGGGAATTTAAAATACAAGTAGGCAAAAATGATGATACTCTTGCTCTATTTCTGTGCTGGTGAAGTAAGTCAGTCTGCAGTGTGGTGTGCACTTCCTAGAGCTGCACTTTCAAGTGGGCATATGCAAGTCAGGTGTGTGAGGGCCTTTTGAACAAAATGGTAGATGAACATTTGAAAGAGCCAGTAAATGTTTAATTGTATACTCCAGGAATTGTCCTGATTAGAGTTAAGGTTGTACGAGGAATAAGATCAGATGCATCTTATTTATTTTCAAATAGTTTAAAGGCCACCAAATGTAGAATTAGGGACAATGTGAGAAAGTGATCTAAGAGCACAAAAACACAGATTACAGAACAGTTTTCAAGATAGAATGATTTACCTTGGACTGTATAATCCCAGCTGGAAGTCTTCAAATATAGGCTAGATGAGTTTGGCAATTTTAAAACATGACCCCAAATCTCCTGAGAGGTGGGTCGTGGCTCCTCCCCTTGAGTCTGGACTTTCTGACTGCTTGGCCAGTAGCATATGGAGGAAGGGATGCTCTAACAGTTTTCAGACTCTGGCCTTAAGAGGCTGGCAGCTTCCACTTTCCATCTTTTGGTTACACTTGCTTTTGGAACCCAAGCACCATGCTGTGCAAGAGCTGAAGCCATGTGTGGGGAGCCCCACGTGGAGGGAAATTGAGAGTCAGCAACAACTTTTAAGCCTTGCAATGGAGACATCTTGGAAGTAGATCCTCCAGCCCTAATAACTACCCAAGGATCTCCCTGGTATACTTTCCTCTAGTGTTCCTATTACCCAAAAGGCAAAAGTTTTCTTTCTGATTTATTTCAGTCTTAACCATCATTTCATTTCAGACTGTACTCTACTCCAATGCTGTCCTGTCATCTTCTAGTCTCCAGTCTGGGACACCTAACTCCTTGCATTTCTTTCTTTCTTGGATAAGAAGCACTTACTCAAAATGCCTTCATCTCTGGCTTTTCCTTATCAGTGTTTAACCTTGATGAAATGTGCTGTTTCCTTTTATCCTTAATGTCTTCCAAGGCCCTATCACACACCTGTTATTCTCAACTTTTCTGTGATCCAATTTAAAAGCTTCTCTTTTAAAATTTTGTTCTTCCTCCTTGTCTATGGAAATAGCAGGTCCTTGGCTTGCTTAACCAAATATTCAACCTATCAAAAATTCCATTTAGTATGATTATTAGCAGATCAAAATCCCATATCTCTGCTTTACAATTACTACACTGTCTAAAGATTTTGTCTTGAAAAGAAGGGAATATTGTTCTGATGATTTTAATTTTCTTATAAACACTCCTTACACAAAGGAAGGAACACTTCTTATAACGTCATCACTGAATTATCAATTTAGAAGATAGTATGGTATGGTATTGTGGGAAAAAAATAGGCTCTGATTCAGACAGAACTTGGTTTAATCCTAGCCTTTTCACTTTGCCATGTATGTTATTTCTGGATTTCTCTAAGTCTCTATCTCTTCATTGGTAAAATGTGGGGAAAATACCCACTTTGTCAGATATATGAAAATTGATTCACATAATGTATCTAAAACTTTAAGTACAGTTTTTAAGTCAGTTAACATTTAACTATCACAATAAATCTATTACCACTTGATAAACCTGGGCTGTTTGATATAGAACGTTATATAGAGCATCATATGTGTTCAGAATAAACAGTGATCAATTTCAACACAAAATATCAAGAGCAGTCTGAGAGATGGGTACAGAATGAGAAAGCTCCAGGACCTTCTCATTTCAAAACTATTATAAGAAATTTTGGACTCCAGTAACTTTGTGTTTAGAATACTGATTTTTAGAAAATTATTAATATGAAGGTTAGATTTATATAATCTTCTAAAAAGGAAAATACATGAGATAATGCATAATACTTTGAGAGATAATCTTGAGCAGTGTTAGAATTAAATAAGTATAAAAGCAATGAGCAAATCAACAAGAAAAATGCCACACAATGTAGAATAAGGTATAAAAAGGAGTAAGAAGGAGAAAGAATTAGTTTTGGTTTAAACAAGAGAGGCATTCTTGAAAAAAGATTATTTGCAATAAAATTATAGTAACTTTATGATTTTGACTGAATTAAACATTTTGACTCATCATTGGCCAAGGCATATCATGTTGTAGCTAATTAGCTATTAAATGAAATGTGGATTTAAATATTGTGAGTAACTTTGGAATTGGCTCTTAATGCCAGAGTGTTTGTGAACTGCTTTGAAATTAAGTTTGATTTTATGGGTATTACTTGAGGCATTTCTGGAAAAGCAAACATAGATGGAATTATAGCTCATTTTTAATCTCACCCTTCATTGTAATTACCCAGAGTGCCTTCTACTCACATGCGTACACAGTCTTGCTTATAATTAATAAGTACCAGAATGAAGCACACTCATGACAAATGAAGTACTACAAAATTATACTATCTGGTATAATGATTCAGTTCAAGGGATGGGCAATGAACTGTGAAATACATACATTGAACATCTATAATACATTATGATAGAAAGAAAAATGTTGTATTTGAGAACAAAAGTAAGAGGCCTTGTCAAAGTACCTTTATTATATATTAAACTGTTGTACCTTCAAATGTTTCCTGATGGCAGTTTGAACTAGAACTCACAAAATGCAATCAACAGCATCTAGATCAACTGTATCTTTAGACTAGAGAGGAGGTACAGTGGTATGATGCAGTTAGTCAATTTTTAAAGTGTTTAGGAGTTTTGTGAGCATCACTTTATTAGCTTGAAATGAGCCATGGTGGGAGAATTTACACCACAGATACTGGTAAAACACTATAAATCAGGGTTTCTGCTTCCTTGAAGAGCCAGTTGTTAAATATTTACCAGCGTATGACTGATTATAGAAATAACACTTTCTATACTTTCACTGATTAACATTTATAAGGTTTTCTAGGAAAATCTTTCAGCATGCATGCTAATGTTTAGATTTTGTTTTATGAATGATAGATCATGATTACTGTTATTTCTTTCTATACTCTTTAGCCATTATTGATTAAAACTGCATTAAAAAGAGCCTTCTTTTCAAAAAAAAAGTCAGTGACAGTTTGTCCCACTTTTTTTCTTTCAAACTGTCAGATAGGAAATTAATGTCTGAGAGACTTCTGGCAGAATTGTCCCTAAATTCTATTTTCTAAAAATTTCAACTTAAAAAAAACGAAGTAAGAATTTCCATAGAGATCTCATATTTGGAGACCCAACATTGTATTCCAAAAACAAATATTAACTATTTCCTTAATCCGGGGAGCCATTTTCATTAGGGAAACAGCATAAAGTAAAATTGTTTTGTCTGATATCCATTACGTGTGTTGAATTTATAAAAAAAAACATTTATTTGTTTTGAGAGGGATCAGACAGAGAGAGTGTGAGCAGGGGAGGAGCAGAGAGAGAGGGACAGAAAGAATCCCAAGCAGGCTCCACACTGTGGACGCAGAGCCTGATGTGGGGCTCGATCCAATGAACTGTGAGATCATGACCTGAGCTGAAATCTAGAGTACGACGCTTAACCCACTGAGCCACTGGGTGCTCCAATTTTTTTTTAAAGGAACCAATAACTACTTCATATAAATTTTGTTGATATTCTGGGAACTATAAGGTAGTTTTACTTTCAAACAAATAACGTTAACTGCATCTATATAGAACCAAAAATTGTTTCCAACAAGAAAAATGATGATCCAAGATCCTGTGTGTTCACATGAAGCATTTAATTTTCTGACCACTTTTCTATTTGTCAATTAAACAGTTAAAAATTTAAGCACATGTTCATCTGACTTGGGTTTTGATGATTAATACCTGATTCGACTAATGAGTGGATTGACTGGCATCTGATGAAATATAAAAACTCAGAGAATGCATGTGGCCAGAGAAGCAATTAGTGATGAAGGAATGAGACTTTGCCATGGAACCCTGGAATTTAGAGGATTTAAAAAGTTAAATTATGTTTAAAAAGATAGTGGAGACCATATCCCTCCTCACCTAGACTACTCACTAGACCGCACCAAGTTCCTCAATAGTGTATTAACTTCACCTGCTCTGCTATGATGGCAAACCTTCTTCTAGATCCTGCAGTAACCTTCTTGAGTTGATGGCAGACATGGACAAACTCATGCCCTACGCCCCTTTCCTTTCTCCTTCTCTGTCCTCTCCCACGATACATGGTGCATATATGTTATCCCAGGAGCACACTGTTTTCTGATTCTTCTGCAACCCAAACCACAAATTATAATTCCACTATATTTATGCTATTGGTGGCAATACAATGCAAAATATTCATTTTAAAATTTAAGATCTTTATATAAGTTTTAAGTTATTCAGATAAATCTGGGAGCCAAAGCCAACAGCTCTTACAAATTGTAGAAGAATTTATGAACAGACACAATCCCTAACTTAGAAAACAATATTGGTTCTACTGTACAAATGACTTTTTAATATTTGATGCATGTTGTTTTATGTGTTTTACATGTTAAAACTAATCAAGTTTTATAACATTTCTATATACAAGTTTTCAGTGACATTCCCATTTTATGGATTAACTTGAGGCACAGGGAAGGAAATATTTGTTTCAGTTATTACACAGATGTACAAGAATGTAATACCAGGAATTTAGCTTTACAGCTCATGCTGTTAACTACGGTGTTATATGGTTCATATCAAAAGGATAGATTAACTCAGTGCATCTTAGAAAAAGCACATTTCATAAGTACAAAGTAAGCACTCAAAACCAACATATTTTGACTAAATGTACTCAGGAATCATAACCTATATTCTCTGTGAGGTAAAAGAATGTATTTCAACCTCAACATGGAAATATAGAATAAAGGAACAATAAGGAAACAATGAGAACTTTTGGAAATTAAAAATGTGTTACCTACAAAATAAAATTCAGTAAAAGAAATGGGAGATACAATTAAAGAAATTCCATTTAAAAAGTGAGATGACCAAAGAAAAGGTAATAAAATTGTGGATCAGTCAAGTGGTTCCCATATCTGACAAGTATGTCTTTCGGGAAGATGAAGAGAAAACAGTGAAGATAAAAATCAAAGGTATTATGAGAAAATCAGAAATGTAAGATGTATGTTTTCATTTGAAATGTTTTAACTAGATTGTAGTGAATAAACATTTTCAAAAGATATTGTGGTAAAATTTCAGAATGTACAGAATAAAACAAAGATCCTAGAAGCCTCAAGGAAGAAGAAGAAACACATGGAAAGAAACATCAAAATGGAATCAGATAAGTCAATAGCAATTTGAGATACTAGAGGGCAGTAGAACAATACCTTGAAAGTTTTCTTTTTTTTAATGCCTATCAATAATTACTTTGTTTTCTATCCAACGTTTGGTTTAAATTCAAATTAGTTAACATAGTGTAGTATTGGTTTCAGGAGTAGAATTTAGTGATTCATCACTTACATATAACACCCAGTGCTCATCACAAGTGCCCTCATTAATGTCCATCCCCCATTTAGCCCATCCCCACACCCCACCCCTTCAGCAATCCTCAGTTTGTTCTCTGTAGTTCAGTCTCTTATGGTTTGCCTCCCTCTCTGTTTTGATCTTATTTTATTTTCCCTTCTCTTCTCCTATGTTCATCTGTTTTGTTTCTTAAGTTCCACATGAGTAAAATCATATGGTATTTGTCTTTCTCTGACTGACTTATTTCACTTAGTTGTATCCACTCTAGTTCCATCCACATTATTGCCAATGGTCAGATTTCATTCTTTTGGATAGCTGAGTAATATCCCATTGTAAATGTATACCACATCTTCTTTATTCATTTGTCAGTCAATGATCATTTCAGCTCTTTCCATACTTTGGCTATTGTTGATAGTGCTGCTGTAAACATTGGGATGCATGTGCCTCTTTGATCAGCATTTTTGTATCCTTTGGACAAATGCTTGGTAGTGTAATTGCTGGGTCATAGGGTAGTTCTATCTTTAACTCACCTCAACACTCTTTTCCAGAGCGGCTGCACCAGTTTGCATTCTCACCAGCAGTGTGAGAGGGTTTCGTTTCTCTGCATCTTCACCAATATCTGTTGTTGCCTGAGTTGTTAATTTTAGCCATTCTGAAAGTTGTGAGGTAGTATCTCATTGTGTTTTTAATTTGTTTTCCCCTGATGATGAGTGATGTTGAGAATTTTTTCATGTGTCTGTTAGCCATTTGTATGTCTTCTTTGGATAAATGTGTGTTCATGTCTTCTGCCCATTTCTTAACTGGATTATTTATTTTTTGGGTGTTGAGTGTGATAAGTTCTTTATAAAATTTGGATTCTAGTCCTTTATCTCTTAGTTTTGTTGCTTTCTTTGCTGTGCAGAAGATTTTTTTTTTTTTTTTTTTATCTTGTCCCTGGAGATGTGTCTAGTAAGAAGTTATTCCACCTGAGGTCAAAGGGGTTTCTGTCTGTGTTCTCCTCTAGGATTTTAATAGTTTCCTGTCTCATGGTTAGGTCTATAATCCTTTTTGAATTTATTTTTATGTATGATGTAATAAGGTGGTCCAACTTCATTCTTCTGCATGTCACTGTCCAATTTTCCCACCACCATTTGCTTCAGAGACTTTTTTTCCATTAGATATTCTTTACTGCTTTGTCGAAGATGAGTTGACCATATAGTTGTGGGTCAATTTCTGGTTTTCTATTCTGTTCCACTGATCCATGTGTCTGTTTTGTACCAGTACCATACTGTCTTGATGATAACAACTTTGTAATATAGCTTGAGGGTCGAAATAATGATGCCTACCACTTTCCTTTTTCAATATTGCTTTGGCTATTTGGGGTCTTTTCTGGTTCCATATAAATTTTAGAATAGTTTGTTCTAGCTCTGTGAAAAACGCTGGTATTATTTTGATAGGGATTACAATGAGTGTGTAGATTGCTTTGGATACTATTACTTTCACAATATTTGTCCTTCCAATCCATGAGCATGGGATATTTTTCCATTTCTTTGGGTATTCTTAAATTTCTTTCATAAGTGTTCTATAGTTTTCAAACTACAGATCTTTTACCTCTTTGGTTAAGTTTCTTATGGTTTTTGGCACAATTGTAAATGGGACTGATTCCTTGATTTCTCTTTCTGCTGTTTTATTATTGATGTATAGAAATTCAACAGATTTCTATACATTGATTTTATATCTTGTGACTTTGCTGAATTCATGTATCAATCCTGGCAATATTTTGGTGGAGTCTTTTAGGTGTTCCACATAGAATATCATGTCATCTGTGAAGAATGAAAGTTTGACTTCTTTCTTACCAATTTGGATGCCTTTTATTTCTTTTTGTTGTCTGATTGCTGCGGTGAGGACTTCCAGTACTGTGTTAAAAAACAGTGATGATGGCACAAAAACAGATACATAGACCAATGGAATAGAATAGAAACCCCAGAACTAGACCCACAAACGTATGGCCAACTAATCTTTGACAAAGCAGGAAAGAACATCCAATGGAAAAAAGACAGTCTCTTTAACAAATGGTGCTTGGAGAACTGGACAGCAACATGCAGAAGGTTGAAACTAGACCACTTTCTCACACCATTCACCAAAATAAACTCAAAATGGATAAGGGACCTGAATGTGAGACAAGAAACCATCAAAACCCTAGAGGAGAAAGCAGGAAAAGACCTCTCTGACCTCAGCCATAGCAATCTTACTCGACACATCCCCAAAGGTAAGGGAATTAAAAGCAAAAATGAATTACTGGGACCTTATGAAGATAAAAAGCTTCTGCACAGCAAAGGAAACAACCAACAAAACTAAAAGGCAACCAACGGAATGGGAAAAGATATTTGCAAATGACATATCGGACAAAGGGCTAGTATCCAAAATCTATAAAGAGCTCACCAAACTCCACACCCGAAAAACAAATAACCCAGTGAAGAAATGGGCAGAAAACATGAATAGACACTTCTCTAAAGAAGACATCCGGATGGCCAACAGGCACATGAAAAGATGCTCAACGTTGCTCCTTATCAGGGAAATACAAATCAAAACCACACTCAGATATCACCTCACGCCAGTCAGAGTGGCCAAAATGAACAAATCAGGAGACTATAGATGCTGGCGAGGATGTGGAGAAACGGGAACCCTCTTGCACTGTTGGTGGGAATGCAAACTGGTACAGCCACTCTGGAAAACAGTGTGGAGGTTCCTCGAAAAATTAAAAATAGACCTACCCTATGACCCAGTAATAGCACTGCTAGGAATTTACCCAAGGGATACAGGAGTACTGATGCATAGGGGCACTTGTACCCCAATGTTTATAGCAGCACTCTCAAGAATAGCCAAATTGTGAAAAAAGCCTAAATGTCCATCAACTGATGAATGGATAAAGAAATTGTGGTTTATATACACAATGGAGTACTACATGGCAATGAGAAGGAACGAAATATGGCCTTTTGTAGCAACGTGGATGGAACTGGAGAGTGTTATGCTAAGTGAAATAAGCCATACAGAGAAAGACAGATACCATATGGTTTCACTCTTATGTGGATCCTGAGAAACGTAACAGAAACCCATGGGGGAGGGGAAGGAAAAAAAAAAGAGGTTAGAGTGGGAGAGAGTCAAAGCATAAGAGACTCTTAAAAACTGAGAACAAACTGAGGGTTGATGGGGGGTGGGAGGGAGGGGAGGGTGGGTGATGGGTATTGAGGAGGGCACCTTTTGGGATGAGCACTGGGTGTTATATGGAAACCAATTTGACAATAAATTTCATATATTGAAAAAAAAATAAAACATAAGAAGCTTATAATACAAAAAAAAAAAAAACAGTGATGAGAGTGGGCAGACGTGTCATGTTCCTGACGTTAGGGGAAAAACTGAGAGGATGATATTAGCTGTGGACCTGTCATATATGGCCTTTATGATGTTGAGGATGTTCCTTGTATACCTACTTCCTTTAGTATTTTTATCAAGAAAGGATGTTGTGTTTTCTCAAATGCTTTTTCTGCATCCATGGAGAGGATCATGTGGTTCTTATGCTTTCTTTTATTAATGTGGTGTATCACATTGATTGATTTGCAGATATTGAACCACCCCTGCATCCAAGGAATAAATCCCTCTTGATTATGCTGAATAATTCTTTTAATGTACTGCTAGCTTTGATTTACTATTATCTTGTTGAGAATTTTTACATGCATCTTCATCAGGGATACTGGTCTGTAATTCTCTTTTTTAGTGGGGTCTTTGGTTTTGGAATCAAGGTAATGCTGGCTTCATAGAATGAGTTTGCAAGTTTTCCTTCCATTTCTATTTTTTGGAACAGCTTGAAAAAATAGGTGTTAACTCTTCTTTAAATATTGGGTAGAATTCCACTGGAAAGCCATCTGACCCCGTACTCTTATTTGTTGGGAGATTTTTGATTATTGATTCAATTTCTTTACTGGTTATTGGTCCATTCAAATTTTCTATTTCTTCCAATTTCAGTTTCGGTAGTCCATATGTTTCTAGGAATTTTCCATTTCTTCCAGATTGCCCAATTTGTTGCCATACAGTTGCTCATTATATTTTCTTATAATTGTTTGTATTTCTCTGGTGTTGGTTTTGATCTTTCCTCTTTCATTCACGATTTTATTTATTTGTTTTTTTTCTCTTTTCTTTTTGATGAATCTGGCTAGAGGTTTATCAATATTGTTAATTCTTTCAAAGAACTAGCTGTTAGTTTCATTGGTCTGTTCTACTTTTTTTTTTTTTTCAGTATTATTTATTAATGTTCTAATCATTATTTCCCTTCATCTGCTGGTTTGGGGCTTTATTTGCTTCTCTTTTTCCAGCTCCTTTAGGTGTAAGGTTAGGTTGTGTATTTGACACTTTTCTTCCTTCTTTAGGAAGGCCTGAATTTCAATGTACTTCCCTCTTAGGACTGCCTTTTCTCCATCCCAAAGGTTTGAACTATTGTGTTTAAATTTTTTGGCTTCCTTGTGTTTTTTTATTTCTTCTTTAATTTCCTGGTAAGCCCATTCATTATTTAATAGGATGTCTTTAACCTCCATATATTTGTGGTCTGTCCAAATTTTTTCTTGGGGTTGACCTCAAGTTTCATAGCATTGTGGTCTGAAAATGTGCATGGTGTGATCTCAAATCTCTTTTGTACTGGTTGTACCCTAATTTGGGACCCAGTATGTAATCTATTCTAGGGAATGGTCCAAGTGTACTCAAAAAGAATGTGTATTCTGCTGCTTTAGGGTGAAATGCTCTGAATATATCTGTTAAGTCCATTTGGTCAAGTGTGTCATTCAAAGCCATTGTTTGCTTGTTGATCTTCTGCCTAGATATTCTGTCCATTGATGTAAGTGGGGTGTTAAAGTCCCATACTATTAGTGTATTATTATCAATGAGTTTCTCTAAGTTTGTTATTAATTGATTTATATATTTGTCTTCTTTCAAGTTGGGGGCATAAATATCTATAATTGATCTTTTTGCATAGACTCCTTTATTATGATATAGTGCCTTCTTCATCTCGTGTGTTAGTTGGTTTCAAATCTAGTTTGCCTGATATAACTATGGCTACTCCATACTTATATGATAAATGGCTTTCTACCCCCTCATTTTCAATCTGGAGGTGTCTTTGGGTCTAAAATGAGTCACTTGTGGGGCACCTGGGTGGCTCAGTCAGTTAAGCGTCCAACTTCAGCTGAGCTCGTGATCTCATGGCCCATGGGTTCAAGCCCTGATCAGGCTCTGTGCTGCCAGCTCAGAGCCTGGAGCCTGCTTCGGATTCTGCATCTCTCTCTGCCCCTCCCCTGGTCATGTTTGCTCTCTCTCTCAAAAATAAATGAACATTAAATTTTTTTTTAAACACGAGTCACTTGTAAGCAGCATATTGATGGGACTTGGCTTTTTATCCATTCTAATACCCTATGTCTTTTGATTGGAACATTTAGTTTATATTCAAAGTAATTATTGATAGATATGAATTTATTGCCATTGTATTACCTGTAAAGTCACTGTTCCTGTAGATTGTCTCTGTTCCTTTCTAGTCTTTGTTGCTTTTGGCCTCTCTTCTCAATTAAAATATCCCCTTTAATAATTCTTGCAAGCTGGCTTGGTGTTCACAAACTCCTTTAGTTTTTGCTGGTCTTGGAAACTCTTTATCTCTCCTTCTCTTCTGAGTGACAGACTTGCTGGATAAAGTTTTCTTGGCTGCATATTTTTCCCATTTAGCATGTTAAATATATCATGCCACTCCCTTTTGGCCTGCCAAGTTTCTGTGGACAGGTATGATGCTAACCTTATGTGTCTACCCTTGTAGATTAAGGAACTCTTGTCTCTAGATAAAGAATTCTCTCTTTATCTTTGTATTTTATCAGTTTCACTATGTCTTCGTATTGACCTATTTTTCTTGATTTTTATGGGTGTTTTCTGTGTCTTTGGACTTGAATTTCTATTACCTATCCAAGATTAGCGAAATTTTCACCTATAATTTGTTCAAATAAACCTCATGTCCCTTTTTCCCACTCTTCTTCCTCTGGGACTCCTATGATTCAAACATTGTTGCGCTTTATAGAATCACTGATTTCCCTAAATCTATATTCATGATCACATAGGTTTATTTCCCTTTCATTTCCAGTTTCATTATTTTCCATAATTTTATCTTCTGTATCACCTACTTGATCCTCTGCTTCTTCCATCCTCATTGTAATTGCATCCAATTGGTTTTGCATCTCAGTTATAGTATTTTTTTTTTTTTTGGCCTAATTTTTGGGTCTTTTATCTCTGCAGCAAGGGATTCTCTTGATCTGTCTTTGGGGAAGAATTCCTCCATCTTGTCATTTTGTCTAGGTTTCTATCTTTCCATGTTATGAAAACTTGTTATGTTTCCTGCTCCTGAGTGTAATGCTATATTAAGAAGGGGTTATACACTGTCCAGAGCCTGTGCTTCAGGAAGTGTTTCTGGTGTACCCTTTTGTGCACTATGCTGTTGTGATTTGGCTGCTCTTTCCCTCAGGTCAGTTCTCTGCAGAGTTCTTCCTTGCTTACAGTGGGAAGTGTTTGGACCTTTAACGAGGTATGCTTTGATTTGTTTATTAAAATAAGCCTTATTAAAAAAAAGTCTTATCCTAAAGAAGAAAAAAAATGTGTAAAGAAACAAAAAAACACCTCACCAAACATGCATACAAACAAAAAACTATAAGCCTGATTCCAAAGAAAGTGAAGAAGGAGAAGGAGGAGAAGGAGAGGAAGAAGGAGAAAGAGAAGAAGAAGGAAGAAGGAGAAAGGAGGAAGAAAGGAGGAGAAGGAGAAAGAAAAAACAAAGAAAAAAAGAAAGAAGCCTGTTCCAAAAAACAGGAAAAGGAAATGAAAAATAAACATAAAAATACAACTGTAACTCTTATTCAAAACAAAACAAAACAAACAAAAAAAAAAAAAACAAAAAAACAAGAAAGCCTAGTTCTATTTCCACCAAAAATGAAGCTGACACTTTGGGACATCTATGATTGGTAGACTTGGTGCATGCTGTGGGGGTGGGGAGAGGGACAATGTTGGTCTTCTGCTGGAGAGGCCCACTGCCCTGGCTCACAGCCACACCTGCCCTTATAAAGATGACCCTGTAGGTCACAGGGGGTGGGGGTTGGTGTAAGTGGCTCCAGCCTTGACTGAGGATCCTGTTATTCATTGATGTCTGACCTTGCTGGTGGGCAGGGGAAGATGGTATCATTCCTTCTCTCATCCTGGGGAAGCGAATTTGCCCCCACCACTGTTCAGGAAGCCCTCACAGACAAGCAAACAATCTCCCCTCCTGTGTCCCAGGCTTCCATAAGATCCCTACTCTTAGCCCTTCTGTGCCCAGGCACAGCTCTCTGGTTTTTTATCTTTGGCACGTGACTTGTATTCAAAACTCCAAATTTTAAGAACTGGGCAAGGCATGGACCCACTCTTCCTCTCCAGAGGAGAGCCTTGCAGTGCTGCACCTGCCACTATTCTGTCTCAGAAAAGCAGTCCCGTGTCCACACAGGTGCCTACAGTTCATGGTGTCTCACAGCAAGAAGCTGTGACCACTTTACTTTCAGTGACTGCCACTGCCCCCTGCTGTTGAGCAGTCCCTCAAAGGTGCCAGCTGGGGCTTTTGTCTTTGGAGGGGAAATATACCCTCTTCCAAATATACTCAGGGAAGGGAAACTCTCTCCCAGTGTGACCCAAGGGATCCCCACACCAGGCTGTCCACTGCCTCTCCCTGGGCTTCCCCTTCTCTCTAGGAGCAACACTGCCCACCCAGATCTACTCCAACAAGTGGAACAGACTTCCAAAAACTCAGAATTTCACCTCTACTGTTTGCAAAAAACTTGTGATATTCAGTTCCTCATGATTCTGCCATCAGTGGTTTTAGGGGAGTGCTTTTCTTGTGAGAACCCAATGCACTACTTTCTCTTCTCCTCTCTCTTTCTCTTGTTCATGAAAAGTCACCACAGCTTTTCTGTCCCCCCAGTCCCCTCACTGCACCACATACTTGCCATCTTTTCTCTCTCAAATTACGTAGATTGTTCTCTTAATCCTCAGATTGATTTATTAAGTGTTCAAAATTATCTGATGTTGATCTAGCTGTGTTTGAGGGCCGACACTAGCCCAGGGTCCCCCTACTCTACTGACATCTCAACTTCTCCCCCCTTGAAAGTTTTCTAAATAGAATTTGATAAAACTGGCCAACCCAACAACTCACAAGAGAGTACAATATTAACATTTTAAGAGAGGAAAGGACTGAAACATTCCTATCTCTTGCATACTTTCTCAGAAAGCTACTAGAGAATTGGTTCTGTCAAAGCAAATAAGGAGATCAAGAAAGAATGAGAAATAAGATCTATGGTAGAGTATATTAAAAATAACAGAACGGATCAGAGAGTTCTTAATATAACAGCTGTCTAGAAAATAAAGATACCCAGTGGTTCTAAAGGAAAATTCTCAGGGAGGGAGGTCTCTATGAAACAAATAGGTAGATATATTCAACATAGTTTGTTAATATGGAAAATTATGACTCTGGAATGACTTGGATATAGCAAATGAAAATGTAAGCAATTATTAATTTAGGGAAAATAGACACACACGTAGAGAAATGTAATCACAGATCTTGGTTATAAATTATAATCATATATGCAGCATTTATTGTTTTAAACAACTATATTTATAGAAGGTGGGAGGAAAAGTGGTGTGTAAAAGAGCTAAATGTGCATCTTCTATAAGGAAGTCAAAGAAAAAAAACTTAAACATTAAAGAAGATCTTTATTGCCAATCACTATTTTCACTGTTCAGAAATGATAGACTGCATTTGAGTACTGCTAAGAGACTATCCATTGCTTTTGCTCCAGTTATGGAATAGATTTGTTCCTTCTGTCTCTTCTCTCCATGTTGACACTACTGGCCCTGAGCTGAGCCTACTCCTTGTCTTTCAGTACTCTCAGGTAAGAGGCTGGGTCTTAGGACCAGTGAAGGGCTATCTTGTCAAATACTATCTGCTTTTGGTGATGCTATAGACATCAAATTCCATACAAATTTCTCTATGTTACAGTATGCCATATCTAGTCAAGAAGCGACAATAAATAACATATAATAAATCTCAGTTAATTAGTACTTGGGATTACAGGCACAGACTTCAAGGGAAGGAGATACTTTACAAGGAGAATGAGTGATAGGAGAGGATGAAAGGAAAAATTGAAGTAGTATATTTTGTGTCATACTTGAGAACGGCACTCATTCATGCTCAGTAGTAGAGGAAGGAAACAAAATTGTAGATGCCACAGAGACCAACAGGGTGAATACATTGAGGATAAATACAAAAGAAGGTATATGTGTTTTGAAAAGTCCGTAGTTAAAGGAAACTAGGAAGCACATATCTGGAGTAAATACTATTAAATCTTTTTTGAGAACAGTTATCATTACAATTACCACTATTTTTAGTAGGCAAGACTGAAACAGAAATGTTAATATCATATGTCACAAGTTCCTGGAGTGGGAGCTGAGAAGCTAAATTTGGCTTGATTACTGATCAATGAAAAACAATTAGCTGACATATATGCTTCATTATGCCTTCTTTCTCTCTTTCCAAATAATTGAGAACACCATATAGAAGGTGTTCAGAACAAATAATTTAGATCATAGATCTATAAGAATCTTAGGTATATCAGTAATGAATGTGTATGGAACTGTATTCAAAACTGCTCCTCAGTAACATCTTTCTTTGTAAAATAACAAGCAAGAAATTATTTGTGGTTCTCACTCATTTCCCTCACTTAAATCCATACTTCAGTATATTATATGGATTGCATTTCAAAACAGGTTCCCAGGAGATTTATTAATCAAATAACAGCCCATTATATTTCATTATACTATAGGATTCCCACCTCAAATCCATTTTTTTTGATATAAAGGAAGATAGAAATAAAATATTTCAGGATTCAGCAAATCTCTTAAAATAATGCTGAATAAAATAAGAATAGCCTGTAGATAGTACATTATTGATGGTATATCAAATATTAACAATAATACAACATTTAAAAATCTATGTTTGTGTAAAAAATGAACCACACAATAAAGTCAGTGGAACTGAAGACTTCATTATAAAATATTCTCTCAGCATGACATTCCTAACCCTGGTTCCTCTCACATTCCTCCTGTGGAGGTTAACAATCCCTAAAGCTTTAACAATCTTCTTTTTTCTTAATTATTTTAGACAACCTTAAATCTTTAAGTTTTAGCTAAGGTAAGCCTTTTATGATATTTTTCCCAATTAGGTTAAATTCACTGAAGTTCAATGAATATGTACCTATATACATTATGTGGATATATATGTACATGCACACACACATGCATGTGTAAGTGTATATATGTGTGTAGGTGTGTGTATTTGTAGATTGAGAAAGTCTGTGTGTCTGAAATAGAGGATTCATCCTATAAGGTAGTAGGAAATGTGGTTCAAACTATATCTGTTCATTAATAATAACTCTCATTGTTTAGTCATATAATGTGTGGTAAGCGCTCTACCACAAACCTTACTGTGATTACCTTCTTATTCTTTCTAACAAGCCTATGGAATATGTACTACTACTCCTAGATATTGGAACATGGAGTGGGAAGAATCTTACCCATGATCTCATTCAGCATTAAGTATTATAGTTAGTTTTTTTTTTTGGTCTCCTGACAGATTTTATTTTCTTTATTTTATTTTATTATTTATTTTTTAAGTAGCTGGACATTTATAGCTCTTACTACTCTTCACCTATTTCACCCATCCCTCCACCCCATCCCCTATCACAGCCACTAGCTTGTTCTCTGTATTTGTGAATCTATTTCTGTTTTTTGCTTATTTATTTGTTTTGTTTTTATAGTCTACATGCAAATAAAATCATATGGTATTTGTTTTTCTCTGTCTGACTTATTCACTTAACATAATACCTTCTAGATCCATCCATATTGCTTCAAATGGAAAGATACAACTTTTTTTAAAGGCTGGTATCATTCCATTGTGTATGTGTGTGTGTGTGTATGTATATATATACCACATATCTTCATCCATTCATCTATTAATGGATGCTTGTTTTCATATCTTGGATACTGTAAATAATGCTTCAATAAATATAAGGGGGCATATATCTTTTTAAAGGAGTGTTATTGTTTTCTAGTAGTGCATTACTGGATTCTATAGTATTTACATTTTCAATTTTTTTGAGAAACTTCCACACTATCTTCTACATCAACAGTGCACAAGAGTTCGGTTTTCTCCACATCCCCATCAACACTTGCTATTTCTTGCCATCTTCCTGGTGTGGGTCCCTACGGCTGGGGATGCCTGGTGTAGGGTCTGATACCCATGTTTGTGATATCCCTCCTATTTGTGATTAGTCACACTGTGGGTTTGGCTTCCAATTGCATCTCTGCCCCCCCATCCTTTTCCATGTGACCTTCTCTCTGTGTCTAGCTGCGAAAGGTCTATTCTGTCAGTCTGTAGGCTATTTCTAGAATTAGTTGCAATAAATGTAGCCATTGCATCTGTGGTATGTCCATGGGATGAAGTGAGCTTCAGCTGTTCTTACTCTGCCAACTTTCCTGTATCCCATAGTTTAGTTTTAAACCCAGTCTATCTGACCACAAACTTATTTCTTAAGCACTTTGATATAGTGCTTTGTTCAATGTGAAGCAGCAATAAGTAAACTGAATATGGAGTCTTTAGAAGAGCAAATTTATGTGTGAGAAAAAGGAAAATAGGAAAGGCAGTAACGTAGCAAACATTGATATTATAGGAGTTGAACTTACCTTCTTGAAAAACATCTAGATCAATTCCCACAAGAGAAGAATTTGTTATGAGGAGTTAAAATATAGGAGTATTACAATTATTTACTTTGAATACAGCAAATTTAAAGGCCTTGTTACTGACGGAACCAAGTGGAATATGAAAAATAAGGAGACAGGTGAATCTAAAGCTTTTGTCACTTACATATGACAGCCATGATAATGCTTTTTAGAATGTAAAATGGAGTTTTTTGTTATATGGTAGGAATTCTTTGTTGTCTTTGTTGCATCTGCTTTGGCTGACATTGTTTACTATTTATTGTTCTCATGATAAAATTATAAACTATTTGAAAATCTTTAGCCACACAATTCCTAGATGAATTTTAGAATGCTTTCCAGCCATCACTCACTGTATAGCCTTAACATTTAGACTTCACTCATAACTAGAAAATATGTTTGTTCTACAGCTACACAGTTTGAAGGGCAAGCGATAGATAAAGACCCTGTAAGTTGCCATTTGGGCATTTTTTTTTTTCCTCTGTGATCATGATGCAAACCCTTCTATATGGCACTCAAACTAACATAGGTAAGTAACATTCAAAAAGTGAGAAAGGATTATCATTTAGAATGGAAACTAATGAGATATTGGGACAGATGTTCTCAATTCTGTGCCGATCCTCAAGTAGAAAAACTCATAGAGAAGCTGGAGGGTGTGATATTTCTATGACTAATTACTGATTTTAAATTAAACCTGAGACTTCCACTTTTGAACATTACTGAC
The DNA here is from genome assembly GCF_018350215.1 of Panthera leo. Taxonomy (NCBI): domain Eukaryota; kingdom Metazoa; phylum Chordata; class Mammalia; order Carnivora; family Felidae; genus Panthera; species Panthera leo. The sequence continues at coordinate 56,754,600 of NC_056687.1, forward strand.
TAGCTGGATTCAGACCAATCATTCTGCCAAGAACAATTAGAAAACTTGAGCAAAATATCTGTTTGAAGACATTAAAGACTTAAGCAAATAGAAATTGAGGAACTGAGAGCTTTGAAGATAGTCACAGGTGTTGAATTGTGTCTCCCCAATTCATATGTTAAATTTACTATCCATTGCCTCAGAATGTGACTTCATTTGGAAATATCTTCATTGCAGATGTAATTAAGTTGTAGGGGGGTGGGGGATTCATATTGCAGTAGGTAGGTCTAATCCAATATGACTGGTATCCTTGTAAGAAGGAGAAATTTGGAGACAGATGCACACAGAGAGAATACTGTGAAAAAGAAGGCAGAGATTGGCGTTGATATATTCACAAGCCAAGGAACACTTAAGATTGCCAGCAAACCACTAGAAGCTAGGAGAGAGGTCCTAAATGGATCCTTACCTCACAGCTCTCAGAAGAAACTAACCCTGTCAACCCTTGGATTTTGATGTCCAAGATTGTAAGAAAATAAATTTCTGTTGTTTAAGCCATCCCATTTGTGATACTTTGTTATAGCCATCTTGGCTAATACAAATATGGAAACTATGTTTTGTCTGAAAGCATTTCTGATAAATTTATGATGTGAAACCAAAAAGTAAAAAATCTGAGCAGAAAATAGTAAATAAGAGACTGGAAAATTGAGCCAAGTTTTTGGTAAAGTCATGATACTGGGGAGACAAAATTTGGTATTTAGGTATTCCAAAATAGCCATGTTTGCAAGGCCAAAATTCAAGAGAAAAGGGGAAACCATTTATATTATCCAATGTTTTTCTTCTCAAGGCATTTGGGGATTTGTAAATGGGGCAAGAGAAGAAGAAAGAGGCAGCATAGTGCTGAGAAATCAAGTAGGGCTACTAACAGTCTCAAAATGCTGGAGGGATCAAAAAATTGAGTTTAGGACCCTTAATGGAGAATTACTGTGGAAAATGCACCAAACTTTCACTTAGAGATATTGTATAGAAGTAAGATGAACAGGAAATAGAAAGGTACTCAAGTTTCACATTAGCCCAATTCTAGATGGAAAGTACTATGTTTTTGGCATATTTTAATTATCTGCCAAAATAAAAGTACATCCTGTCTGGAAGAATATAACATGGAATCGAATCTGTAGTGTTTTATATGGCATTCCCAGCATTCACTTAAAATTTAACAGGAAATCCAAATGACAGGGGGAAAATTACCAAACCCAATAAGTTAAACAAAATAGAGCTGACCCCATTATTAGAATTATCAGGTAAAGGGTTTTTTTATAAGACTTTTATTAATAATTTTAAGAAAATGACAAGAGGTAAAATGTCACCAAAGAATTTGATTCATTAAAAAGAATCAAATGAAAATTCTTAACTGAAAAAGCAATAGTTGAAACTAGGAAATTAATAGATGGTTTTACCAGTATATTAGCCATAGTGGAGGAGGGTATTAGTAAAGTAGAATAGGGTCTACATAAAATCTTCAGAATAAAGCCTGGAGAGGCAAAAAGAGACAGAGAGAGAGAGAGAGAGAGAGAGAGAGAGAGAGAGAATGGAACCTATACAGAAGGTCATTAAGAGTCAAATAGGAAAATGAGGAAATTAATACAGTCCCCAAATAAGATAAAAATTGGGCCATTCAATATTTGCAGAGATATTGTCACAAAATGTCTAAATGAGAGATGAAAGACTTTAGGCCACGGATTCAATAAGTTTTATGAACCATGAGGAAAATAAATAGAAAACCACAAGCACATCATGGGATATTTAATAGAAATCAAATTCCATGAATAAAATGTAAAATAAGTGAGGATAGCAGATGCAGGGTGGTTTGGTAGATAAGAAACACATTACTATCCCAGGGGATACAATAAAATTAGCAGCTTCTCCTCGACCAAAACTGTGACGTCATCAATAAGTGACGTCATCAATAAGTGAAAGAAATAATAGCCTAACGTTCTATACCCAGAAAAAAATCCTTCAAAAATGAAGGCAAAATAAAAACAGAAAAACATATTTTGAGAAAGTGTAATTGATAAAAATCCTAACTAAAATATTAGAAAGAAGACCCTAATACTACAGTGAAAAAAATTACACCATGATCTAGTGGGATTTATACTAAGAATGCGATGGTGTTTCAATATTAGAAAAGTCAATTAATAGGATCCACCATACTCATAGGTATACAGAAAAACTAACATAGGTTTATCTACATTTAGTATTATAATTACTGATATTAGGCTTATGTTTTCCAGCTTATTTGTTTTATATTTGCCTTATCTCAGATTAAGCAAATAGTTTTATCATCCTATTTACTTCCCTTACTAAGTTGTTAGTTACATGTTATTTTATTCTTCTGTTGTTGGTAACCATAGATTACAATATTCATTCTTGACATAATAGATTCTATATGGATCACTACCTTAACTACTTCACGTATCAAAGTAAAAGAATCTTAGAATACTTTACCTACCTTTGTGTTATTATTATCATGTATTTTAGTTGTATGTATACTTTGAAATCATCTGGACAATATTTTTTTTGTCTAATACAGCTAGTACTTATTTATTTTTACCTATACATTTACACTTTCTGTTGCTGTTCAGTCTTTCCTGCATTTCTTTCGTTTCATCTGCAAAAAGTTTCCTCTGTGCAGTTTCATTTAAAATAGTGTTCATCTTTTGAAAGAATTTCTTTAGTGCTTTTTTTGTGGTACATGTCTCCTAGAAATTAATTTTTTACTTTAATTTTTAAATTGTAAATAATTTCAAAGTTACAGAAAAGTTGTAAGAATAAGGATAGGAAAAAAATAACCATTTTATCCTTTACCCAAATTTATCTGTTACTATTTATTCTTTTCTTCTTTATTTGATTTTATAGTTTGTTCTCTTTACTCCCCGCCCCCCCCCCCCCCACTTCACAAACACACACACACACAGACACACACGCACAATTTTTTCCTGAATCACTTGAGGTGAAACTACATACATTATAGTTTTTACTCCTAAATACTTCAATGTGTATTTCCTAAGAATAGTACTATTCCTTTTTAAAAAGCCACAGTGGAGTTATCTAACTCTATTAAATGACACACTAATTTGTCATTTGTGTTTTGTTTTTTGTTTTGTTTTCAATTTTGCTAATTGAACCAATGATATCATTAGTAGGAATGTTTTTTCCTCTAGTACAAGATTTGGTCTAATGACATGTATTGCACTTAGGTCTTTTTTAGTGTCCTTTAATCTGACACATTTCCGTAGCCCTTCTTTGTCTTTTATGACTAATTTTTGATGGATATAGTAAGAACCTCTTCTGATTTTTAAGTATACTTACCCCTTTAATTCAATCATGCCTTTCTTGTAGGCCAGATGTATATGAATCCAAAAGTTGCAGGTGATGATGGAGTAGGAACAGAGTGAATCCATCTTTATTTTGCCTACCATCTGATTGATATGTTAACTCTTATATCCTCACAGCAATCCTAAGAGATAGGTATTTTATTTCCAATTGTCTCAGACAGTAAATGCTAGACACTGGAATGTCATAATTTGTAACTAATAGAAGGTTGCAGTACTACTGCTGAGGTCAGTCATCCTGGAGGAAGGGAGTTGTTCACTCAGAAAACAGGAACAAAGTCCATGCTTTCATTTCCATAGTGTCACAGCCAATTGTCAAACCAGGTGTTACAAGTAAAATAGGCTTGATTCTTTCTCAGTTGAAATTATAAACACTGTTTTCCAAGATACCAAAGTACCATCTTTCCATTTTACATGAGAAGAAATTCTTAGGTGCTTTTCCCTCAAAAATCAAGATCTCTAGCAAATTAAGACATCAATCTGTTTTATAATGCATATGTAATTTTCTTCTTATTTGAAAAAAGATAATTTTGTATCTAACACTCTAAAATACTTCTGTAATATTACAAATTGGGATTTTTGTACTAACTTTATTGAGATATTATTCACATTTTAATTTCTCTTTTTGTTGATGATTATTTGAGTTTTTTCTCATTTTCTTTTTATTTCATCTTTTTCCAAGAGAAACAAAAGTAAACAATATTCTTTGATAAAAGAAAAAGATGAAACAATCTGCCTAAATTATTCCACGTTCATTTGGAAAATATGATGCAGATTTACTAAGTACCAAAGACTATAATTTCAACTTTGTAACAAAAATTTTTAAGAGATAACACATTTATGTGTTTTGTCAGAGAAATATAGGGGCAGTGTTTTATAAAGATAGTCTGAAGTACATTGGTTTAAATTACTTACACTTACTTTATTTTTTAACCTTTTATTTAGCTGTATTTCAATTGAGATGTATCAGAAACACATTCTATACTCAATATATGTGTGCTGAATGAATGAACAGCATTACACTGTAATATATATCAAGGTTCAGAATAATTAATGGCGTTCTAAAACATCTTTTAACATGGAAAAGAAGAGAAAGCCTCAAGTGAAAGAAAAACAAAAACAAAAACAAATGATGAGTTGCTAAGACCATGCAATTTAATTCCATTTTAGACCTAAATTAAGAGAAGAGCTGCCTACAGTCTCAAAAAGTCACTGATCGATTACAGCAACCAAGATTTATTTATGGGTCTGGGCATTCTCAGTGGGACTGATGATCCACACTGCTTACCATTCATTCTGCTTTGTTCCCTGTGTTTACTCTTTCTTGTGCCCATTTCTAAGAGTATCATTTCTGTCAGCAGCTTCAAGAAGCCTGGAGGTGGCCAAATGCTAGCCACGTCCTACACTTGAACCCTATCCATTCATCAATGATCAAACCAAAATGTAGCAACCTCAGGAAGCTTCTCTTGATGTCCGCAACTGGATCTGACCTCTTTTTCAGCTGAACCCTCCTTGCATTTGGTTTCTCTTTGAGTTGCCAACTGAGTTCATTGACATCTCTGCTTCCCTTTTTAGTTCAATATTAAGAAAGGACCATAGATTCAGAAGAAATGTAGCACTTTCTCGCTACATATTTTGTTATATATTAGAGTTGGAGATGAAAAATTGCATCTACTTTTTTCATCATTTACTAGTGAAGAATATTTTAATACTCTGAATTTAATTCCAGAGCTATTTTTTTTTTTAGAACTGTGCATATTAAGCCAGAAACAGAATTGCAAAGGACAGGGATATATATTTGCTTTTCAATGGAAAGTAAATTGACTTGTCAGTTTGGTGCAAGAACCTCAAGAGTTAAAAAGTGTGAACAAGACAAAAGTTATGTAAAGGAAAAGGTATACAAAGGATAAAATGATAACAGAGAAATTTGTGGAGATCATAGTAATGGTGATGGTGGTGGTGGTGGTGGATAATAGGTCAGTCAGAAAAGAGAGTAACTACCTTCATGAAAAGGTGTGTGATTCAGAAGAGAGGGACTGCATATTCTTAATCTAAGTGGAATCTTTTGTGGTGTAGCACTTTATATTCTACCATTAATATATTGATGTTCCTAAAGGCAGAGGCCACTCAGAAAAGCAGATGTTAGAATGGAAATGTAAAACAGGGGCGCCTGGGTGGCTCAGTCAGTTGGATGTCCGACTTTGGCTCAGGTCATGATCTCACGGTCCATGAGTTCAAGCCCCACATCAGGCTCTGTGCCGACAGCTCAGAGCTTGGAGCCTGCTTCAGATTCTGTGTCTCGCTCTCTCCCTGCCCCTCCCCCGCTCAAGCTCTGTCTCTGTCTCTTTCAAAAATAAATAAACATTAAAAAAATGAAAATTAAAAAAAGAATGGAAATGTAAAAGAGTAATATGCACAAATATTAAGTGGAAAAATCAAAGGGGGAGAAATATGTCTATTTCATTGGAAGTTCTCACCAACTTTAATCTATTTAGTTTTAGTTCTTTGTTCTGTCAAAGTTATTTTTATGGGTCAGGACAAGGCAGAGTAAAGAAGCATGGAAACAAGATCACAATTTATGTTTAAAGAGTCAGGAAAACAGACTGTTTATTTTGACCCAAATCTTAGAGAACGCCACACTATTAGCAGGACTTTATCCCTCAGTGAGCAAAGGTCTTGCTCTGTGTTTGAAAGCCTAAAAATATGCAGCCTTTATGATGGACAAAATGCAGCCTTTATGCTGATTCATCCTTCTCCTAGAAATGCAGGACACATCTGTGCTATTTTTAATATAAATTAGATTAATCAGAGATTCATTTATTCCAAGTAAACTGTTTTGAGGTCCTGTGAAGGAGCAGCTCTCTGGGGATCAGAAGATCTTTAGTTTCCATCCCAGCAGAGGGAGATCTGTTTTCTCTTAGACAGTGAACAGTGTACCTTAGAAAAGAGCAGAATTCTCTGTGTCCAACATTGCAAGGTATAGACTAATATCAGAATATTTTCCACTGTCAAGTATCATTTGAGTAAATGTTTCTGGAATTAACAACTGTTACAAAGAACAGCACAAAAACATAGCTAAACACAAAATTCAAAACAGAAAATGGAGACAAAACTTGACATAATTAAAAAATATACAATATATGGAATTTGTTTAGGGGCCATATCCTCCTTTCATTTCCTACTTTTACCTCCATAAAATTTTTTTTAAACTTGTTTTATTTTTTATTTTTTTAAATTTACATCCAAATTAGCATATAGTGCAACAATGATTTCAGGAGTAGATTCCTTAGTGCCCCTTACCCATTTAGCCCATCCCCTCTCCCACAACCCCTCCAGTAAGCCTCAGTTTGTTCTCCATATTTATGAGTCTCTTCTATTTTGTCCCCATCCCTGTTTTTATATTATTTTTCTTTCCCTTCCTTTATGTTCATTTGTTTTTTCTCTTATTAAAGTCTTCATATGAATGAAGTCATATGATTTTTATCTTTCTCTGACTGACTAATTTCACTTAGCATAATACCCTCCAGTTCCATCCACGTCGTTGCAAATGGCAAGCTTTCATTCTTTTTGATTGCTGAGTAATATTCCATTGTATATATATATATATATCCCACATCTTCTTTATCCATTCATCCATCGAGGGACATTTGACCTTGTTAATAAGTTGTTTTGTATTTCTTTTTTTTTTAACGTTTTATTTATTTTTGAGACAGGGAGAGACAGATCATGAACAGGGGGAGGGTCAGAGAGAGGGAGACACAGAATCTGAAACAGGCTCCAGGCTCTGAGCTGTCAGCACAGAGCCCAACGCAGGGCTCGAACTCACGGATCGTGAGATCATGACCTGAGCCGAAGTCAGCCGCTTAACCGACTGAGCCACCCAGGCACCCCTAGTTGTTTTGTATTTCTAAGATGTCTGTGTGGGAAGAGTGTTTTGTGCACCTTGGCCCCCCCTTTTAAAGTTTATTTATTTATTTTGAGAGAGAGAAAGAGAAAGAAAGAATGAGGAAGAGGCACAGAGAGAATCCCAAGAGGACTCCATGCTGTCAGTGAGGAGCCAGACACGGGGCTCACACCCACGAACCATGAGGTCATCGCCTGAGCCATATTCAACAGTTGGATGCCTAACCAACTGAGCCACCAGGCACCCCACCTGGCCCTTTCATACACACCTTCCTGCCTCATCATCTCCACCATAAGTCCATTTCTGTCTGACTTCCCAATCAGGGAATCACAGGAGACATGTTGAAATGCTCAGTGAGGACCTAGTTATTGAACTTGATAGTTTCAGGTCATACCCATGCACACCTCTCTGCTCAAGCCCTTGGCATTCCTCTGAGGGAACTTATGACCAATTCTTCCTTTCCCTGTTTATTAGACTCGGCCATCACCCAGTACCATGAGATGCAACATCAGAAATCACTTGGTTAATTCAGACTTCCTGCTGATTTTGTTTTAGAGGTGTGGGGCACAGTCATCCCTGATTCATTAAGTCAGAATGTTAAGGGAATTTATGTCTGCCCTCCCAAAGCATGTTCTAGTGCTGGCAAATAATCAGGAGAGTCAAGCCAAAAAGTTATTTTGGAATGCAGGTGGCTGTTATTGGAACAAAGTCTCTCATTTCATCAATACAATTTGTAATCATAGCACTATTTTTTATTTTAATTTTTTTTCATAGTACTTTGTAAAGAGAGTTTTCATAGCTTTAAGAGTAAGAGCATGTTTTTCAGAGGAAGTCAGAAGAAGTAACAAAATGCAGGCCCCAGTGTGCACTCTCAGTCAGCTTACAACAGTGTAGGCATCACTAGGGCTACTTGAAGCTTATGCAAATAAATTATTGCCAAGAAACTTTTACATAGAATATTTAGGACACCCTTCCATGTGCTTCTCATTGTCTAGCAGGAAAAGCAGCTATTTCCTGTGGAACACACAAACCACCTGTCGAAACCTGATTTTTTTGCAGAAGGTTGATAAATACTGGAGCACAGACGCGGCAATGAATATTTTACCAACGTATCCATATGTGAACTATTTTGGAGCTATTCTTTTTTAGTGCTAAAAATGTTTCATGTTGGAAGAGATCATGCAGTGAAACTCGCTGGGAGTCTCATGTTCTTGGTGAGAGGGACACAGCATGATGAGTTTCAGGGATAAGAAAGTGATAAGGCAATATATGGTTTGAATGCCATTTGTGAGGAAGAAAGTGCCTTTGGACTTTTGTTTATCTTTCTTCAACTATGGTTAGAAAGTCATTATGGCTGTTGGGCACATTGCCCTATTCTTTTTTTTTTAATGTTTATTTATTTTTGAGAGAGAGAAACAGAGTGTGAATGGGGGAGGGGCACACACACACACACACACACACACACACACACACACAGAATCTGAAGCAGGCTCCGGGCTCTAAGCTGTCAGCACAGAGCCGGAGGCAGGGCTTGAACAACAAGCTCATGACATGAGACAAAAAGTCACCTGAGCCACCCAGGCACCCCGGCCCTATTCTTGATGCAAGAGAGAAAAAAGCAGAAAGTATAAACAAAGTGACAAAAAAAGGCAAGGAACTACGTAAAATGTCAGTGAAACTTAGAAAGTTACTTGCCACTACAGCTTAGCCTGGAGGTCAGGGATGGCTCATAAATCGTGATGATATTTGCAACCAAAGATTTCAGCTCCATGTCTTTGTGTCTTGAGCCACATTGTTTCTTTTCCTGAAATATTTTCTCTTTCTACCATCGACATCCATGGGCATGCACTTCTCACATCTCCCATGAGGAAGGAGCTTGAGGTTCTCTCTGGCTGTCCTCCCTTTGGGATGCAGGGCAATATTCATACGAAGGCCATGCTCTTCCTAGGCTGCTCGCAGCTAATGACCGCTACTGTCCTGTGAGCCTTCTCCATTAGCCTGCCCGAGACTTTCTCAGGGCTTCACTGCAACTTGAGCGTTTCTTACCCAGTCTTTTGACTACGTTGTCTTCTTCCATCTGGAAAAAATGTATCTGATCTTCATCATTTTCTGAAGACCTTCACTACCTACTCCTGCTACTTTTCCCTCTATCTTTCACAGGCATTTTACCCAATAAATCTCTCCCACATTTAATTTCCTCTTGGTGCTACTTCTCAGAGTACCTGAACTAGTACACACTCCGAAACGGATCCCCTTCCCTTGTGGAAAACCACGGCCTGAAAGGGCGGGCCTACTCCGGCCGACTCCATCTTGTTCTGTGTTCTCCACCTAGAGTGACTATGTCCCCGACATGACCCCTTTTCCGGGAAAATCACAGAAACCTCAGACCGCGCCTCCTCCCCTTGAGTAACCTCCCGCTCACCCGTTCAAACTTCCTGATCAAAACACGCCCAGTGACCTGCGTAACAGGTCTCCGACCCTTCCCCAGCCAATCGGCCGAGGCCACGACCCTTCCCCAGCCAATCGGCTGAGGCAACAGCCATTACCTCACCAACTGCCCCTAGACCCCTATAAAACCTTTGTGCTTTTGAAACTCGCTCTCTCTCCCTGGTATCTCACCGGTGCGTCGGTGCAGGTAGGGGATTGAGCTCGAGCTAGCTCGAATAAAGGTTCTTTTGCTTTTGCATCGGACTCGGCTCCCTGGTGGTCTTTGGGGATCACGAATTCTGGGCATAACAGGCCAAGCTCAAATGCCACTACCTTCATGAAGATTCCTCTAATTCTTCTCACTGGTTAAAACATCTTATTCCCTGAATCCCCTCCCACAAGAAAACCCCATATTTGTATTTTATAGGAGAGTTTTATAAAGCCCATCCTCTTTTATCACAACTTACCCTCACTTGATTTTTTTTTTCTAATTGGAAAATAGACACACTGTTATGCTACTTTCAAAAATATTTATTCTTCCACATTGCTTACAACACTACCTGGAACATAGAAGGCATTCATCAATTCAATGAAAAGGATTGTCATTTTACTTTATAGGACACTTAACAGCCATTAGAAAGTAATGTGCATTACTCTTGGTTCTCTTCAATGCACACTATTTTCAACAGACACAATTTCCCCATTTATTTCTGTGGCACACTCTTAATGTTCCAGCTTCATTGCTATTCAGTAAGGATTGGCAGATTCATAATCCTTTGTTCCAATTGTATTCATATATATATATATATATATATATATATATATATATATATATATATATATAGCATTCTGTGCATTTGGTCATGTGCTAGGTAATCAAAACACAAAGACAAAAAAGATATGGCCCCTGTCTTCAAACAGCTTACAGTATAATAAGAAAGACTAATACACGAACATGGTAATACAAATTTTGAGGGCTCATGATATATGTCTGTATAAGACTCAGTAGTGACATAAAAAAGGGGATGACCAATTCTACATGATAAATCAGGCAAGTTTTCATAGGTGTAATAATATAATAAGTCTTAGGAAATCTGTAGGAAGTAAAAGCACTGGTAAATGCTGTGAGTCACCCCCTCTCCTGGTGCCCTCTTGAGTAAGGTAGGGGTTTCTGCCCTCACTGCTGGGAGTTCTGCCTGATGGCTCTCAGGGACACTTCTGTTTAGGATGGCCTCCAATTAAAAACAGACACAAAAACAGAAGCAAACTGCCTCACCCAAGGTCAAGCTTCTTTCTAGGGGTGACTCCTTCTTAGATAGTGGCTGATCGACATGGGGTTTAAAAGCTTAGAGCTCCCATCCTTAACTCAGGACAACTATGAAGATCCATTCCAACTAAACAGCTCCCTGTGGGATTGGCTATGTTGGGAATGAATTAGAAACTATTTTATCCCTCTGCCCAATTCTCCAACCCATAGGTTTTAAAACCAAGAGCACTCCCTAATAAGAGTCCCCCTCCCAAACTGTAACAGGTACATTCAGCCCAGGCAGGGCAAACAGTGCAAACAGAAGCATTGGGTATAAAATGGCATGGCTAGATTTGGGTACCAGTATCTTCTGCTGAAAATAGCCTCCCAGCTCCTTTCATGCTTTATATATGTATAGATTTTGCTGTGTTTGTTTTTAACTTTTTTTACTGAAATAGTAAACATATATGCAGGAAAATGTTCTTTATCTGCATTTTTATATCTCCCTTTTCATTGTTTTTACTACAGCAAGGAAAATTCTAGGAAAGTTCTTTTGAATCATCTAATGTTTTGTATTATCCATACTACTTTTACATTCTGTGAATGTAAAATCCAAGTAAATAGAAAAAGATGTAGCCAGACTTTTTCTTTGATTTTGGTAACATCCCAATAGAATGACACTATCACACCATCAGTTTTCATTCTCTCACTGTTTCATAAAAAAGCAGATCACTGTGATGCAAGGACTTAAACGGAATTAGAATTTCCCAACTAGACCCATGCTCATCGATCAGCTAAGCCCATAACCTCAAAGAATTCCCCTACTTGGAAAAACACTATAGTGTGTTCGCCTTTACTTTGTGCCTCGTCATTGGTTTTAGTAAAAATACAACACTAGGGAAACCACACATCAAATGGTACAGCGGTCTAAGCCCAGCCTTCACCAGTGCTGACATAAAATTCCTGAGTAGAAGAGGCTCATGGGTCACAGAACAACATATCATAACCCACCATTTCCTATCCTTGTCTGTTAAAAAAAAAGTCTTATACTGATATCATATTTTAAAGTTATGCCAATTAAAGCAGGAAGAGCAATGCTTTTTAAAACAAAGTAAAAATTGAACAAATGATTATAGCAAAAAGACAGTGCGAAGCTGATTATGGCTGAGGTAAGAGAAACCGGACAGTCATCCAGTTGATTGGACTCTGTAAAAGATGTCCTTAAATAAGCATCTATTCATGATAGGTTACTTTTTGATTCTCATCTTTCTTTCTCCTCTTCCACTCAACTACATATTTATTGATCTTTAAATCAACTACATCCCTGAATTTTGTTCATTTCCTACAGTTAGGATTTGATTCTTTAAAATCAAACTGATTGCAAGCTCAGCCCTGGAGATGCATTCTGGAATCATCATTTAACATAATGTTAAAAAGATGTGGGAAAGAAAGACAGGCATTTGGGGAGTGGTATGTACACAAAATGCAAATGAAGGAGATCCAGGCAAAGCAAAACAGGGCGATTCTAATTTAGAGCTCAAATTAGTTTTGCAGATAGCTAGACACTTGTCTCTCATTCTCAATCACTCCTCTGTTTGTAGAGCACTTTGATGGGCTGTCTTGATAGCAAAATTATAGGCAATTAAATTTAGAAGGCTAATTTTTCCAATGATTTCAACTTCAGAAAAATAAAATCGGAGATCACTTAAATACATCTTATGAAGTGAAATGGTATTGTTTTGAAGGATCAAAAGCTTTGTCTCTTAGAGAATCAAAGGGCCTAGCCTTTGGCATCAATCACATTGTTCCTGAGAAACAAAACTTTTCAGTTCTTGAGGCTTCATGACAGAGAAAATGATTCAGCCTATCTGCTAGAAGGCTTGCTCCAAGATGTGAAGATGGAGAGGGATTTGGCAGCAGCTGTTAACCCACCTGCAGAGAAAACTTCTGTCTCGTTTCATCTGTTGAATTGTTCACACGATCCAGACTAATGTTTACTTGTTCACAATTAAAGATACCGCCTAGTCTTCAGAGATCGTTCAAAAAGATTGTCAGAGAGCCTGCAGGGCCTGAATGTTAAGCTGTTCTCTCTGGCTACCTACTAGCTCACCACACACATGATGCCTACCCAAGAACGTTCATTTGGATAACTGAGGCAAAGTAAGAAAGTCGAGTTAAGAAAAACTTGGCAGTCTTCCTACACCTGCCTTTGTAGTGGCAGTCCTAAGTGCTGTATTTATTTGCATTTCATATTCTACACATATTTATGAGAAACCATTACTGCAGCATTGAGATGTACATCTAAATCTGTGCCTTCACGGGTTTCATCTGTCCTAAGGAATGTGGATCATGATACCTGCTTATGCTAAAATGTGTTGGATGGAGCCTCTTTTATCCTAAGAATCAATTGCAACTCCTTAGAATGCATGGCTGCCAATAACATATTCTGGTTTCTCAAACCAGAAAATAATGCAATTGAAATGCTGAAAGCCAAGCATATTAGAGAAAAGCATATGTTTGAAAACTGAAATGAAGCAAAATCAGCACAAATCAATGTCTGAATGGCCACAGTAGCCAGTGCTAAGGCTTACAATTATTTTGATTGTAAGGAAGAGGAAATAGGATTTTAAGCACAAAAGAATTTATTGAAATAAGCCTCATAAGCTAAAGATACCTTAGAAATCCCAGGTTGAGTTTTCTGTCTCATGTGCTGGTTAGAGTCATTGGTTATTTTACTCAAGAGACAAAATCTTAATATTAGGTTTCTTGGTTATTTTAGTTGAAGTGGAGTTTTTAGAGGTTTTGAAGTACTTGACATTTAGTACCTATTAGAGTTCTGCTTAAAAGAATATAATCCTCTTGTGTCAGGATAATAAAGATTACATTGTTTGCTTGAGAAATAGCTGTTCAGTGTCTTAGGTAAATATAGTATAAGAACAAACTTTGGAATTGTACGCATCAGCCTACGAAGGTATATTTTCCTGATTTTGTGTTAAAGACACGCATAAAAGGGACAGATTATTGATAAAATAAAAACACCCAGTATTAGAATTGTGATTTAAGAATAAACAAGGTATTGGAAATACAACCAGTAATGGTACTGAATTTAAGTACTCAATAAACATTCACATTCAAACAATACTGAGAAAGCCTGGGTTAGTAAAAATCACAATGAAATAATGAGAAAAATATGCATTGAAACATAATATAATCACTGCACTGGGTGTCCATGATTTTAAGCTACAGAATAAACATTGCCATTGGCCCATCTTAATTAAATATGGCAGTTGGGGAAAGAATGGGTTATCTTGCCAGCCAGAGGATGTTTGAACCTCTTATTTTTTAATATACGGATGTTGTATGATCTTGACTTATTGATTCCTTTGTTATAAATGCAATTTTAGAATGTGTCAGTCAGGACAAGTGATTAATGTATAGAAAATATTAATAATCAGATTAATGTACAGGGAGTCGATTATCTTTTCCATTAGTTGTATGAACCTGGTCAGGACATTTTACAGTTTGTACCTTGGCTTATCTATGTTAAGTTATAATTGGTTTTAGCTGAGTTCTTTTCAACTCTGAAAATTTATCACACAATAAATGCACATTACTTTTTCAAGAAGTTCAAAATACATCATGCTGATGAAGTAATCATTTTCAAAATAATATCTTACACACTGACTTTTTGCATTTTTCACAAAATGGAAGGTTTATACCTAAAGGTGTGTATCCTTTAGGACAGAATTAGCCGCAGTAATAAAATGGTTACGTGTATGCCAATGTAGAAGTTCTTTAAATTCCCCAGACTGTTGCTTTAGGAAGGATGAGACAGAAGAAAAAGGAAGAAACTGGGAGAGAGGACTTTTGCCAGCTTGTTACAAACAGGCTGGAACCACATGAGTTCAGTCCCAGCCTCTTCTACTCACTGGCCTTGTGGCCCAGGGAAAGTTACTGAATCTGTATGTGCTTCAATTTCCTGATATGTTTCAATGGGCCAATGATAGTCCATATTTATACTGAGTTGATGTGCAAAGTAAGGAACTTTATAAATGAAATACATTTATTTATTTTTTTTTAAATTTTATTTATTTATTTATTTTTTATTTTTTAATATATGAAATTTATTGTCAAATTTTTTTCCATACAACACCCAGTGCTCATCCCAAAAGGTGCCCTCCTCAATACCCATCACCCACCCTGCCCTCCCTCCCACCCCCATAAATGAAATACATTTAAAACAGCATTTGTCATTTAATAGGCAATCAGTTAATATAAGCATCTGTATTATTATTTATTATTATTATTTTGAATCTATTTTCATATATTTGCTCCCTGATGCATCTCTAATAGCAACTCGATGAGGTAAGTTTTTACTATCTACATTATATACATGAAGAAACCAAATAGAATCCTTAAGGTCACACAAACTGTGAGCTGCAGAGCAAAGAAAATCTAGACCTTTTTGCCTCAAATCGGTTCTCTCCATCAAGTAGAACATACTGTCCCCCATATTTTCTCTTGTCCTATCTGTACCACCCACCACCTTTTGCCCTCTGAACCACCCAGATTTTTCACTGGTAATGGTACTGCTAATTATTTATACCTGTGGACTGTCATTGATGAATTATAAATTTGAATCTGTAAGAGACAATAAAAATTATTCTCTGTACATTATTTACACACAAAGAGACTATGATCCAGAAAGGTTAAGAGATAAGCATTGTGGCCATGATGGTGGTTAGTGACCAGGTCAAGGCTGGAAGCCAGTCTCTTCACGTTCATTGCTTTTTCTTCTTATTTTTTATAGTCTTCTCTGTACGTACAGACTACTATTCTGGACATTTCTATCTTTATCCCAGATCAATGCTGTTTGCTTCTGATGCTTCAGATGAACCGATACAATGACGCATTGGTCTGGTAGTTCTTTTTTCCAAGTCAATCTCTTAAATGTTTATATATTCTTATGCTGGAACCCTTATGTCTGATTTTGATCTCTGTATTTATTTATTCTTAATAGACATAATTTTTAGAGATGTTTTAGATATACAACGAAACTAAATGGAAAGTACAGAGTTCCCATAGGCCTCACTCATATATAGGCTCTCCCACTATCAATATCCCCCACAAAGTGACACATTTGTTATAATCTGTGAACCTACATGATACATCATTATCACCTGAAATTCGTAGTTGATATTAAGCTTTATTGTTGGTTTTGTACATTTGTGGGGGGGGGGGTAGCAAATGTGTGAAGACAAGTAGCCAACATTATGATAGCACACAGAATAATTTCAGTGCTCTAAAAAATCCTCTGTCCTACATCTATCACCCCTCCCTTCATCTCCCAATCCCTAGTTTGTATTTATTTGACTATCCATTTTGCCCTTTGTTTTGCCCTAAGGATAAACAATTCTACTTTGGCTTAAAAGGCGTGCTTCAACTCATCTCAGTATGTACAGGTGTTTCTCATTTCCTGGAGAGCAGTTGCTTAACTTCATCAGAACTGGTACCATATTTGGTGTGGTATGACACCAGTTGGGATACTTCAGGATTATTTTTGTAAGAGTTATGCATTCATATATGCTAATAAATTGATCAATAATTATTGAACAAGCACACACTGTTCTAATATATTGATAGATAGTTGCAGTTCCATATTGAAGGTAGCCTCAGAATAGGAGCAAATGGTCATGAGGTGGGCAGAATAATAACCTCCTGAAGATGTCCACATGGCAAAAGAGACTTTGCAATTGTGATTATCTTGAGATAGGGAGATGATACTGTGTTATCCAGGGGGGCTGTATGTAATCACAGTAGTCCTTAAAAGCAGAGAACCTTTCCAAGCTGTGGTCAGGGAGAGACATAGCTAAGAAAGAACGGTCAGAGAGATGCAGTGTTGCTGGCTTTGGAGATGGAGAAAGGGGGATGCGAACAAAGCAATGTGGTCAGCCACTAGATGCTGGAAATGAATTTTCCTCTAGAGCTGCCAGAAATGAAAACAGCCTTGTTAACAGCTAGATTTTAGCCTAGTGAGACCATGTTGGACTTCTCACCTAAAGAAATGTAAGATAATAAATGTGTGTTGTCTTAAGCTAGTAAGTTCGTGGTAAATTTCTTACTGCAACAGTAGGACATTACGTTTCAGAAAATATCACATTTTGAATTTGATATGCAATGACTGTGTTCATGTATATTTCCACAAATTCTCTATGCTATTGTAGACACATTCCTCATTTTCTCGTCACTCCGGGTAAGAACTGAAATGTGAGACAGCCATGTCAGCATTTTTACCATAGGACTATCTGAACAGTAATTTAATTAGCAAAATATGCAAAGTAATGAACTGAGTTGCTTAATTCATATAGTGGAACACATTTATAAATAACTACCACCATCCCGAAGTGGTGGATGCCCTTGGCCTTACCAGTGGTTTATTTTAATTTTTGAGACATCATCCTCTTTTCCAGAACTCCACTTGAGGATACCCTTTCCAATCAGTGCAGAGGTCTCTGCCATCTATGGGTTATCTTTGGCTATGAGCTTAGCATTCTCTATACTCTTCACACACTAAATGGAAGAGAAAAAGGGAAATACATTTTTCCTTTTCTGTAAATAATCTTTTTTTTTCTCCTCTAAGTGTTTTATCATCTTCATTTTTATGTTTTCCTCTTTCTAGTTTTCACTTTTCTGCCCAGAGAGGCAGTCAGTGCTTCTCTGAGATTTTGTTGGCTATCATTCTGCCAGATCCTTCTTCTTTGCTATCCTTATAATCTTAGATAGCTGTAGGTGACTGGCTATGTGCAGGATCACCGAATCTATAACAGCTCAATTGTACCAATGCTCCAAAAGATATGAAGTAGCAGGTGTGCTCTGGATCATCCCCAATAAGGAAAGTAATATGTTAAAATGTGTCCCTCCTCAAATTCATATTTTAAAGTCCTAACCCCAGGAACCTCAGAATATGGCTGTATTTGGCAATGGAGTTGTTGCGGATATAATCAATAAAGATGAGGTCATAGTGGAGTAAGGTGGGCCCCTAATCTAACTGGTATCCTTATGAAAAGGAGAAATTCAGATACAGACACAAACATAGGGATAATATCATGTAAATGTTGGAGTTCTGCTATTGCAAACAAAGGAACCCCAGGAGCTAGGAGAGAGGCTTGCAACAGAGCCTTCCCTAGCACCTTCAGAGAGAGCATGGCACTCCTCACACCTTGATCTCAGACTTTTAGCCTCCGGAACCATAAGACACAAATTTATGTTACTTAGACCACTCAGTTTTATGGTATTTGGTCATGGAAACCCTAGGAAACTAACATAGAAGTTTCTATAAACTCCCCATTCATTCATGCGACCTCTAATACAAAGGTAATGACTGCTGCCCTTCTAACTCCAGGACATCTAGAAAGAAAACAATTTCATATTCTAGGTAACCTGTCCTCAGCCCACAAGTCTCTGCCTCAGGCAGAATGAACACATGGGACTTTTTATTATTATTATTAAAGTATAGTTGACACACAATGTTACATTAGTTTCAGGTGTACAATATAGTGATTCAACAAGTGTAGCTGCCATCTGTCACCATGCAATGTTGTTACAATACCATTGACTATATTCCCTACCCTGTACCTTTCATCCCCATGACTTATTCATTCCATAAGTGTAAGCCTGTACCTCCCACTCCCACTGCAACTTTTTTTAGACATGAAATAAAGTTCACATGCAGATCAATGCAATCAAAATATCATCAAACAACTTCATTGACTTTTTAAACTATGTATATCCATACTGTGAATTAATATTTATACCCTGAAATGTTTACAAACTAAGAAAATCACCTTTACCAAATTCTTTAGTCTTATTCTCTAACTTCTGGGCATGTGATGGCAATTTAAAGTAATATTAAACATTTCTAAATATTTTATAGCAGCCTGCACATTTTGACTTCCTGCTATTTAGTCATAAAGTAAACTTTGTAATAGACTTCAGTGAAATTTGTATTAATATAGTAGTATATATACAAAATCACGCTGTTTCTTGAATTTTGATTGCTGGCTGAAAGAGCCACAAATTGCTAATTATAGTATATTTAATATTTTCATGCAATATAGTACCCACATAAGGGCATCCGGAAGGTGGTTTTAGTCCATATGCTTTTTTTCTGAAATAGCACTAGGAGCAGCCACAAAACGTAGCCTCAAAGAAACCATCAAGTTTGCAATGCTTTAAGTTTTGACTAGTTTCCAATAAATGGTTTAATACATGCTTCTGTTGAAATTTTAAAAATTGTTTAATTTACGACATTTAGCCTGGAATCCTCAAGACCTTCCCACAGTCTCTTTAAATGATGACAGCACATGAAATTGTCACAAAATTCTTAATGCCTCAACCTGTTTGACTTAACTTAGATGCAGTAGCGAAGTGGCTACTCCCACCATTAAACAATGTTATGTGAGAACAAATTTTTATCTCCAGCTCCTCTGAGATAATTACATCAAGCAAAAACCAGCCCAGCATTATGACTGTTCATAAAAGTAAAGGAAAAGAAGTCAATTTTATGTGCCCCACATTGAGCTTCATTGACCTACTTACAGTGCAGTTCTACATTGTACCCCAGCTGTAAACAAAATAGCCTGAAGATAACCTTTCACAAGAAAATGGTGAGGAATATGAAGGGAGCAGGAGGGCATGAGTCATGTATCGTGTCTCTCATTGTCATCAGGACACTTTACTCTCTTCTCTCCTTCTTGGATCTCAGCCAATTTGTAATTGTTCTTGTATGTTACAGGTCTAAGTATCTATTGTTTATTCCCTCTTTTGTTCCTTGCTGCCCCTATTTTAATTTAGTGCTGTTTTGTTATTGTATCTACTAAAGGCTTTGCTTTACACATGTGCTTTAGGTATAATAAGTATGAAATCTTATAAAATATTTAATGCACCAAAATTATAACATTTCATGATTTTATTTTTATTTTTTCTAAATTGCACAAAATCCGGCTCTGAGACCTCACTTGCCAGTGTCATCAAGAACATTAGACATTAAAAAAAATTGTTTTTTTAATGTTTATTTATTTTTGAGAAAGAGAGAGACAGAGAGAAACAGAGTGCAAGCAGGGGAGGGGCCGAGAGAGAGGGAGACGCAGAATCTGAAGCAGGGTCCAGGCTCTGAGCACAGGGCATGATGTGGGGCTCGAACTCATGAATGGTAAGATCATGACCTGAGCCGAAGTTGGAGGCTTAACTGACTGAGGCACCCAGGCGCCCCAACATTGTACATTTTTTGATGGAAGTCTTCTCTACTCAGTGCAGGGGTATGGTGACAAGGCCTATGGTTACAGCCTTATTCTTGGCTAAAATGCTTCTTTTCTAGGGTTAGTTTCAAATATCTTACACATGAGCTTGGTCGGTTCTGTTGGCTCTTTCCACACACTTCCATACCAAGCTGAGCAATGAGGACCCTTGTTTTGGTTCCCTAAGTATGGGTGAAACACAGCTCTGCCTCTCTAAATCCTATATTGTTTTTCCTATGGCAGGCTCTGCACCTGCTCCTGAACCCTCATAAGTTAGGGAATTTGAAAATTAAGTAATACAAAAATGAATAGCATTTTCTAAACAGTGTTTCTAAAGTGTGTCCCATGAAAAATTTCTTCCCTTTATAGCTGTTATGCTTAAAAAGGTTTATCAAGTAAGTGTAGGAGACAATGGATTAAACTAATGTAAAGAGATTTCTTTATTGTGGGGCTACTTATATCTTTTGGTATGGTAATATTGCATTTGAAATCTCCAGGAGGAGAAAATACTAATCATTTCCTGAAACTTCATGACCATCAAATACTTTTTAATAAAACCAAACTTAAATAGTATTACACAGAATCCTCTTTGAGACTCCCTAAAATAGGATGATTGAATAATGTTGAAATATAAGAATAATTGCACATTTTAAAAAATTTGTTTAATGTTTATTTTTGAGAGAAACAGACCATGAGCAGGGGAGGGGTAGAGAGAGAGGGAGACACAGAATCTGAAACAGGCTCCAGGCTTTGAGCTGTCAGCACAGAGACCAACACAGGGATCAACTCACAAACCACGAGATCATGACCTAAGCCGAAGTCAGATGCTCAACCAACTGAGACACCCAGGAGCCCCTATAATTGCACATTTTTAAGGAACACATATGATCTATTACCTTGTTATCAAAATCTAGTCTGAGGACCAGAACTGACCAAGTCCCAAGGTTACTCCTATGCCTGTTATACCTGAGGCACTCTTCTATAAACACAGGCTATTATTTGCTGATGAGATTGTTTGTTTGTTTGTTTGTGTTTTGAGAGGGTACAAGTGACCAAGGGCAGAGAGAGAGAGAGAGAGAGAGAGAATCCTACGAGAGGCAGAGAGAGAGAGAGAGAAAACCAGAGCTCCTGTTCACCAGAAGTGGGGCTCGTTCTCACCCAAAGCAGGGCTGGAGCTCACTTGATGTGGCACTTGAAGTCACCAACAGTGAGATCATAACCTGAGCTGAAATCAGATGCTTACCCGACTTAGCCACCTAGGTGCCCCAATGATATATATATTTTAAGTTTTATTTATTTAAGTAATCTCTGCCCCCAATTTGGGACTCAACCCACCATCCTGAGATCAAGAGTTGCATGCTCTTCCAACCAAGCCAGCCAGGTGCCCCTACCAATGGGAGTTTAAGTTGTGGGAAGTAGAAGTGTTTCCTTGAGGTACATCCATTAACCGTGTTTATATAAGATGCTTCATTCTGAGGAAAGAGATGTTTGTATACCTTCCTTCCTCATTTCTCATCATTAGTAGAACTCATCCAGGTGCACTCACTCAAAGACTAAAACACTCATTTGGGGATAGAGAGAAATGAAAATTGTATCCAAACTGAGATTTCTTCCTTCTGGAGGTGAGAAGAAAAAGTAAGCCACAAGAGTGTCACAGAAGGCTGGGTTGGGGAACAAATTTATCAAGTAAGTGAGATAATTTCTGAAAGATCAACACTATAGATTTTAGTAGATTAGGTAACCAACAATTTTAAGACACAGGTGATTGGTGGATGAATATGGTATGTTTTAATATCCAAGATTCTGCCAGTGGTAGACAGTTGGCAAGACGCCAACAAGCCAAAGTGGTATCAGGAGGGCTGACCCAAATAAAAGACTCCAGAAATTGTCATTTATGCATTTATACATTTATTTAAAATTATAGAATATCAGTCACTGGAGTTTGACAGCTGTTTATAGGACACTGGGAGAATGGCCAGTTGGCTAGTCATTTAGTCCATTGACAAGGCAAAACCTTCACTATATGTATTTTTTTAAAAAAATGTTAACGTTTATTATTGAGAGACAGAGACAGAACATGAGCATGGGAGGGGCAGAGAGAGGAGACACAGAATCTGAAGGAGGCTCCAGGCTCTGAGCTATTAGCACAGAGCCTAACGCGGGGCTCGAACTCACAAACCCAGTGAGATCATGACCTGAGCTGAAGTCTGAAGCTCAACAGACTGAGCAACCCAGGCACCCCTTCACTGTATGTTTTTTAAAATGACACCTACTGAACCATAAACAGATATGTATTTGCAACATGATTTGGCTGCAGTATATCCAAATGAATGCAGTACTTTAATTAAATGTGGCACAAAAGCTATTTTTTTAAAAGAGGTCATCTTTAAAAATTGCTAAAAATTTCCAGTTACTATGTTGAATAGTTCTGCAGTGAAATATCTTACATCCCCTAATTTTCCTCTTTCGGCTGCATTGACACTGTGTAAATGATTTATGGTGACAAATAGTGAAATATATAATTTCTGCATTTGATGCTTACTAGTTGATTATCAAAATCTAATAAAGGAGAGCAGGGCCATCTTCAATAAAATTTGACTTACCAAAAAATCCAAAACTAAAGTATTGATTACTAAACTGATGTTAGCTGGAGTTTTTGAAATATATTCAATTATGAGATTCTGTAACTCAACTCTTCTGCTAGCTAACTCTTTTCCACAGAATAGAAATACTAGTTAGCATAGGAGCCCAGTGGCTATAAGGATTTCTGTTTGGCATAAAGTATGTTTGAGGGAGAGATATCTTTGTCAGCTTCTCCTCACTCTCTCTCTCTCTCTCTGCTACAGGACATGAGCACTAAATGCTGTAAACCATCCTATTTTGCTGCCCTCTAAACAGGGAACTGATATTGTCACTCAACCGTGAGAGAAGCAAGAAAAGAAAAAGTTACCAGCATTACCATCTGATACTTATCTGGAGATTTGCCTCCAGGGATGTCAAATAGGTCTACTTCTTACTAGTTGATTTTTGAATGAGCCACTGACTTCTCCTTTCTCTAAATGTTTTAGTCAGAATTGATTCAGAGGGAGAGAAGGGGCTTTTAAAATGTGAAATCTAAATAATGTTGCTCTTAAGATGATCATTGTGTATAAGTGTGTACATTTGTATTTAAGGGGTATGTTAGGTCAGCAACAAGGGCTGTAAACAAGAATATCATCTCATGGCAACTCAGAAAATATTTAATGTCATTTTACTTATTATCCCTTACCTTCTTTATTTACCACAAGAAAGATGAAAATTACGGCATTCATACCAGTCCTAATGAGGACTGAGGTCAAGACAAACATGTATTTTCTGAGACGTTTGAAATACAATACATGAGCTGACAGCTTTCTCTTGAGAAAAAATCCTTCTTGGAAGTTGAAAATTCAATAAGTGGTGTTTTTACTTTTTAAAATGGTGAGTTATAAAAATCAAGGTTCTTTACCCACCTCTTTAACCACGTCGGATGACTTCCCAGTGTGTTCTCCCTGTTGGAAGAGCTGGGGAAGGCCAGTTGTACCTATGTGCTCTCCAGATGCCAGAATATTCCCTCTGACCTGGAGACGTCTGTTCTTGCATTGCTGGAATGGCGTTTTCTGGGTCATCTAATGTGCCCCTTAAAATTTGCAGAAATGTCAGCTCTTTGTTGGGGCTCCTCCAAGGCAATTTTGCTTCCCTAGCCACCTTGCTGGGGAAACAGCTGGGCAATGTTGGCTTCATCCAAATGTGTCAAATGGAATATTGAACCAACAAGGGTCTGTAAATGTTTATTATTGAATTCCAGCAGATCTCATAGGTTTTGATTCTGTAGCCAGGGTAGGGATACTTCACCCTCTACACTTAGATCGAGCATGTCGAATTTTGTGTCACTGCATAATATGAACCAGAAGACTGCTGTGCACACCAGATCAGGTTGTGGCCCCTTGATATAGACAGTTTATTCTTTCCTGATGAAACGTACTACATATTCTGGGATTGCTGCATCTTTCTCCTTCCCAGCAGGGAGGAGAATGTCCAGCAGCATTATAAAACTTCTGCATAGCAAAGACAGAGCATCTGTCTGGTTCACTATTGGTTTGACATTGTCATTGTTTGCTTGCTCTGCTCTGAAAATCTTTTCAACGTGGCAGAACTTCCTTGTCCATATCAAAATTGTAGAGGGAGTTAGTAAAAAGTTCTTTGACATAACAAATTATAGCAAATGCACAGAAAATCAGAGACTTAATTGTACTGTTGTTCTCTATGACAGATATTTCTTCAGAAGCAAATATGGTTTCTATTTAAAAGTTTCTTGACAGCTTATCCTGTTCCTAAGATTTGTTTTAATCCGTTGCTGCAATTCCCCCTGAATATCACCAGAAAACCTGGAGAAGATGAGTCAGTGAATAAGGATACCCTCTCTTTCCTAAGAGAGGCTTATGGGAGATCATTTCAAGAATCACTAAAATAGAAGATTACCTTGCATTACGCAAAAGCATATTTTTGTTTTTCATCTGCTTTATCAGGAAACCAAAGAGCTTTGGAAGTGATTTGCAGTATGCTTTTGGTGAATGATAAAACCTCGTCTCTCTTTTCTCTCCTTTTCTCTGTCATAGTGACAAACATTTTGACACCATTCTGCAAATTATAGGAAATAAACAGAAAGGGAAAACAGAGACCCTGTGTGACTCTGTCAAAAATCCCTGGGCATTTAAAATTTTTGCTCTGCATGAAAGAATGTGTATTTATCTAATTTCACACTTGGATAGTAATCATTAATCCAGAATGAAAATGGACAGTTTGCTTCTTAGGGTTCCCCTTCCCTTTTAAAGTATCCAATCAAATAGCTTAATTTTTCAATGCTTAAACAGAGATAGAATATTTGGAAATTATTTCTTGTACATCTCACTTATCCACGCACCATCATTAACCCACATGAAATATGAAGCTATTTACATACCTGCCTAATAAAATTGCCTTTCATTACCCTATTTGACCTTGCTTCTTTGCTCTTTATTTCCTAACACCTCTGGCATTTTTGTTTCTTTGGATGTACCTACCATGCTGTTTTTAGGTCTTCTAGAGTTATAATTATTTGAAATGTCAAGGTAAATAAGTTTGGTATTTCCTTTACCGTTACGTATAGCCAGATGATGGTGCAGTATATGCTAATAGCTACCCTTTTGTGAGTACTTATTTTGTTTCCTACATTATCTCATTTATCCCTATACCAAATCCTTAAATTAATTCCTATTTTTCAAATGAATAAAATGTTTGCATAACTTCCCCAAGATCAAAGAGTTGAAAAGTGTTATATATGGATTCAAACCCAGTTTCAGCCACACATGCTATCTTTGAAGTCAGATAGATTCTATTTAAGAATGATCTGTGGGCCCAAAATGGCTCATTCACCTAAATCCTAAAGGGACTATCCTGGTGTTTTTTATCACACCCCACCCTCCCCCACATCATTGCCTGTAGTCAGGCTCCTTCTTCATTACTTGTTTCCATCTCTCCTATTTGAAAATGTTTCTTGGGGCACCTGGGTGGCTTAGTTGGTTGAACGTCTGACTTTGGCTCAGGTCATGATCTCGTGGCTCGTGAGTTCGAGGCCTGCATCGGGCTCTGTGCTGACAGCTCAGAGCCTGGAGCCTGCTTCAGATTCTGTGTCTTCCTCTCTCTCTGCCCCTCCCCTGCTCATGCTTTGTCTCTCTCTTTTAAAAATAAGTAAACATTAAAAAAAAAAGAAAATGTTTCTCAATCCTAAAACCTGCAAGAGGGATCTTCTTATTTAGATTTTCATTGTTCACTTCTCTTGGGACTCATCTCTCAACTTAAGCAGTAATACACAAATTTTACTTTGTGACACTGTTCAGCTGGCCTGTGTCTGTTCTTTCCCACCCCTTCCCCCCCGCCCCCTCCCGCGCATGGCCCTTATTCTTCATATGTATTATAGTTGCTGCTATACTTAGGAGACTTTTCCTAACATATATTAAAGTCTTTGAGATCAGGGATTTAACCTTATATCTTGAACAGAGGAGTGTTCAATTAATCTTTGTTTAACATGAGAATAAAGGCTGGTAAAAGAGATCAGCAAGTGAGTGCAAAGTCAATCCATGACCCATTTTTCTGAATTGAGCAGCTGTCTATACTCACTTTCTAAAGTAATATCTATGTGTTTTGAAGGGGAAAGATAAATGACTCTATCATAATTTCCAATGAGATTCAAAACTATGTAGGTAAGTTCACATCACCTACTTCTCCATGAGTACTTGTGATCTGTATTTAACTTCTGTTTAATATTCTGGCACCTGTTGTTCTCTTCCTTGCAAACAATTAAGTCATTTCCCTTTCTCTTTCTTACTTCCAGGTCTCAATCCAGACCCTTTACGTTGACCCAGATGAAGTGAGAGTAACTTTATATACTAAAGCTTCATGTTGGACATAAATACATCTTGATTAAATGTCTCTACCACAGAAATGCCAAGGAAGCCTTTGGGAGCCTTTGAACTTTGAGGGTCAGGTAATGGCTAGAAGTATGTCACTCACTGTGGGTGGTGCACTGCAGTCCCGTTGCACTGGTGACATATGCAGCTGAGGTGGCAGTCCTTCTTGTCACCTGAACAACCTGCTCAGTCAGCCTTTAAGCTTTGATGAAAAATGAATTCACAGGTCACCTTCAAATATACATGATTAAGAGAAGCTCTACCCCAATCACCATCATTAATCTCAATTGATAAATTTGTTAGACACCATCTTGGGTACTAAAATAAAGCCGGAGCTTGCTCACATTGAGCACTGGTGGGATCTGCTTTTAGTCACAATCATCACTGGTAACTCATACAAGAGAGCTTTCTCTAACAAGGGAAAAAAATAACCAAGTTTTAAGATTGGAGCTATAAATACATTTGTGTACTATTTACGAGAAATCGACTAATTCATTTCAACAACAATTTATTGAAAACCTAACGTAAGTTACACACTGCATTGGGGTCTGGGGTCACAAAGAAGACTGACACCCAGTTCCCTGACTTTAAGGAATTTACTGTATACTTACAAAAGTAATGGCTTCAACATGGAGGTTCTGGAAATAGCCCACTGAAGTCTCCCCCCACTTTTTCATACCACATTCATCTCCACTGTCCTGCGTGTTATACCGTTCCCTTGGAAAGCCCCTGACTATCCCCATCTCTTCCACCTCTTAAAACTCTAGAATTTATTAGTTTACTCAACACGGACTTATTAATCTAGTAACTAAACACAGGAAATAGAGAGCTGAACAAAACAAGCATGGTTTTCCCTTTTACATAATGTTTGTTCTAGTGGGCAGAGGAGACCTGCAATGAACAAATGAATAAATTAATAAGTTCAGATTGCGCGATGAAAAAATTTTAAACGTATAATAGAGAGTAACTGAAGTGAGCTAAATTACACAAAATGATCAGAGAAGGTTCCCAGGAAGGTGGCATTTGGCTTAAAACCTTGGCATTGAGAAGGAGCTGGCCATGTGGAAATCTGGGGTAAGAACTTCCTAGGCAGAAAGAACTTTGAGTACAAGGGCCTGAGTCAGGAACGAAGTATAATTATCTGAGAGACAGAAAGATGGCCAGGGAAACTTAAAATATCATGAAGGCATTCAACAGAATGGAAAATAGTAGTAGGAAAAATTCTAAGATGTAAGCAAGAGCAGATCCTACTTCCTTAGAAGTAGGAACTTCTAAACCATGGCAAGGATTATGGATGATTGGTGTCCTGGAATACTACTGGATGTTTATAAATAATGGAAGAGGGTGAAATGTTATGTGTTTTAAAAATATCACACTGGCTACTGTGTGAAGAATGAATTCTAGAGAGTTAAGAGTAGAAACAGTGGTGCCTCTTAAACCGTTATTCTGACACTTTGGGGGAGTGGTGGCATTTACTTAAACAAGTGGGATCATGGTGCAGAAAGAGAGAGACCTGTCTTGTATACTGCAGGAACCCTCCCCTTATTACTGCTTAGATACACACTCTCTCTCTATTCTGATCTCCCATAAACATTTTGCCTGTATAAGACAGTTTCATAATTTAATAACTACAATAAGCAGTCCCGATTCTTTATTATTTACTAGTAATTACACTAAATGCTTTACAGACTTTATCTAATCTACACATAGCACTGTGAGGTGAGCAATATTTTTATCTTTATTTTTCTAAAGGAGAAGCTGAAGCTCAGAGACAGCAAGTAACTTGCAGCTAAAAAGTAGTAGAGCTGAACCCAACTCTGTCTCAAATCTTACAAGCTCTTAACTTTTCGTATATATTATCTTCCTTTTTTTCTGTTTTGCAAGTTATGTTAGACTTATATTTCTAATTATGTAAGTGGCATGCCTTTTTGCTGGTTATACCATGCACAAAGGTATGAGGTATAAATATTTATTAAAATTTCCAACATTGCTGCTTCCAAGAGATGTGTGTGGCAGATCTGATAGCTGCACTATTCCAGGCACTGTGAAGCCCTCGTTATAACTCTGGGGACACCAAGTGTGAAATTGAGAAGAAGCAGGACTTGTGAAATTGAGAAGGGAATCGTAGGACTGGCAACAGCCATACAGCTGCATGGAGCTTCCAGAAGAAGGGGAGACAGTGAGGAATGAATCCAAAGCATGTAGCAGTTGACAGGGGCATGTGACAAGGCAGTAGAATGCCCATGCTCCATGGGAATGACACCTGTACATTTAGAAGGGTTAAAAGTGCTTAGTTTAATGCTCTGTTTTCGCCATCTTGAAATTCTTAATAATTTTTGATTAAGGAACATCACAGTTCCGTTTTACGTTGGGCCTCACAAATTATGTTGCCTGTTCTTCTAGGCAGGTCAAAGTAATCCAAGAGAAATGCAATAAAGATGCATCTGAATCCATCAAAATAACCTCAGAAATCTCTTACTACAAATACCTAGAAATGATGGAATTTCAAAAAATAAATAAAACCATAAATGCTGTTTCAGATATGGTTGAGTTTCCAAAAATCATCAAGTATTATAAACTGAGAAGAAGCAAAACTAAACAAAACAAACGAGAATCTCAAAGTCATTGAGAGGGACTCACCTTACCAGGTATTAATATTTAAAGCAAATCTATAGTAATTAAGTCAATAGAATGATCACAAGACTAGGGAAACTAATAGATCCAAAGAGAACCCTGCACACATATAAAAATTTCATATACTTCAGCATTGATCATGTAAATCTACAATGAGAAGATGGATCACTGAGAAACTGCTGTTGGAAAGTTGGTTATCCAAATTGGAAAAAGCGAACACATCTCTGCTTCACACCATACAGCAAAAAATCTATCTGGGTGGAATAAAATCCTAAGGTGATGCTGAGGAAGATATAAGAGACTATTTTTAAACCTCTGGCCAGCTTTGGATATATCTATTTTAAAAATAAATAAAACATATAAATTTTAAAACTGTCTAATTTGGTGGCATTAAAATTAAAAAATTCTTGGGATGCCTGAGTGGCTCAGTGGGGTAAGCATCCAACTCTTGATCTCAGCTCAGGTCTTGATCTCAGAGCTGTGAGTTCAAGCCCTGCATTGGGCTCCACGCTGGGCATGAAGCCTGCTTAAAAGAAAAAAAAAAATAAAAATTTCTCAAAAAATTACCTTAAAATGAAATGACAAGCTACTGACTAGGCATTTTCAGAACATATAACAACAACAAAAAAGTTGCATCTAGAACATACACACATTTCTTTCAAATAAACAATTCAGCAAACAAAACACTGAAGATTACAAATGCACATTCATAGAGTAGGAAACAAAAATACTCTAAGAGGTGTTGCTTAACCTCATTAGTAACAAGGTACCAACATAAATAAATCACAAAAACTTGAATTTTCACTTAAATTAATTTGCAGAACAATAGTACAGTATTATGATAAAGCTTAAAAATTACAACTGTTTAAAATTGTATTACTGCATAATAATTAAATAGACATATCATATATGGTAAAGGTAAAAATTTGCCTGTGAAATCTTCATCAAATCCACTGTTGGTCATTAAACAATGCTTTCGAGCACTAGCAATGTGAAGGGCACTAAGATTCTGGGAAACATACAATGATAACCCCCACCTTTTACCCTTGAGGCACATATAATCTTGTAGGAGAAAGAGAGTATGCATGCAAATCACTACATCTGAGAAAGCTTCGAAGGTCTGAAAACATGTGGATAAAATGCTATATGATCCACAACTGATTGAGTGGTCAAAGTCCTATCTTCCCCAACTCACTCATTACTAAACTTGGAAAAAAGTCTAATTTCACCAATTCCTTAAACATGTCATGCATTTAGTACTGTGGGCAGCGTGGGTTGGGTGGGAGAGAACTTGGGGGAAGTAGACAGTGGATGATGCAAGGTGGCCTGGGCAGCAACAAATATTGGTTAACTTTACTGTGCTCTAGGCTTTAGCTACACTACTTATTAATATTATGATGATGTTATATAACATATCAATAACATATTAATATTATTCTGATGATTTGTATTATAATATTAACAACAGTGTAAGTGAATATTATTATTTTTTTTATGTTGATTTGTTTATTTTGAGAGAGAACCTGCACGTGTGCGAGTGGGGGAGGGGCAGAGAGAAAGGGAGAGAGAATCCCAAGCAGGTTCCGTGTCAGGCACAGAGCCCTTTGCAAGGCTCGTTCTCACAACTGCAAGATCACCACCTGAGCTGATATCAACAGTCCGATGCTTAACCAACTCAGCTACCCAAGCACCCCAAGGTGAATCTTATTTTATCCAGTTCACTGAGAGAGAAATGAAATCTCGGTGTGGGTAAGTTACCCAAGGTCACAGGCTCAGCGAATAGCAGATCTAAGACCCAAATCCCAGGTGTAGCTGACTCTAAAGTCTGTGACCATGCCTGTAGTCACGTTGTCTTTTAAGGAATTGTATTATTTCTTATCTGGACATCTTTGATTCTAATAAAAGATGTACATTTAAAAATGTATTCTTACTTCTATTGATAATTTCTTTTTTTTTTTTTTTTAACGTTTATTTTTGAGACAGAGAGAGACAGAGCGTGAACGGGGGAGGGTCACAGAGAGAGGGAGACACAGAATCTGAAACAGGCTCCAGGCTCTGAGCTGTCAGCACAGAGCCCGATGCGGGGCTCGAACCCACGGACCGTGAGATCATGACCTGAGCCGAAGTTGGACGCTTAACCGACCGAGCCACCCAGGCGCCCCGATAATTTCTGATACATGATCTCTAAACCTTTCCTGTCTCAAATGAAGCCTCCATGTATATTCTTTAGGTTGAATCCTATGCATCACACTTAGAAGAAGATACTGTTCACAATATGTAAAATGTTTAAAAATGGAGAAACATTGTATCATGGAAAAACTACTCTTGTTTACTTTCAGCTTTTGTTCAAAAATTTCACTCCCATGGGGCGCCTGGGTGGCGCAGTCGGTTAAGCGTCCGACTTCAGCCAGGTCACGATCTCGCGGTCCGTGAGTTCGAGCCCTGCGTCGGGCTCTGGGCTGATGGCTCGGAGCCTGGAGCCTGTTTCCGATTCTGTGTCTCCCTCTCTCTCTGCCCCTCCCCCGTTCATGCTCTGTCTCTCTCTGTCCCAAAAGTGAATAAAAAACGTTGAAAAAAAAAAATATTTCACTCCCTTTGAGTGTTTTGTTGTCATTTGGAAAGACAAAAATAATTACTCTGAGTATTTTGTGGCATTCGTTAGACATTTACTTGTTTAGCAAATGTTTATTGAATGTTAACATGCTAGGTCCCATTCTAAGTGCTGTGGTTGCAGCAGCAAGCTAGAGAGAGTTTGTGCCTTCAAAGAGCTTTCACTCCACTTAAGGGAAAGAGATGGGGGGAGTCAACTTGGGAAGAATAAAACAACTTCAAATAGGGATGCTTGCTATGAAGAACAAGCAGGGAACAGAATAGTCAGAGACTGGGAAGGGCAGAGATCATGAGGAAAGTAAATTTGCAGGTCCAGATGATCTGACTAATTGAAAGAAATGTCTCTCTGATTTGGCATTTATGTGATCAGCCAAGCTGCTTGCTTTGCTCAACTCTTACTCAGGTTAATTAGTTGGGAGAGACTCTTGACAGACATACAGTTGTGAATATTTGCATTCATTTATTACTCTTATTTTCAAGAGGAAAATGAGCATTACACTTATCAGATGAAGAAAGGTTGAACAAGGTATGTTTTCATCTTTTTCAGAGGGGTGTTTTTGTCTTGCTCTAGGTTCAATACAAGTTTGGAAAGCATTTTCGTGGGTAATACAGAAAGGAAGTTTAGATCTGCCCTTGGAACCCAGATTTCTCAGCCGAAAAATCTCTGAGTCCCTTTTCTCTGAGACACAATGTGTAATTTCACCAAGGTTACTATAATTCTCATCTACCTCTTGGAGGAAATTTTTGACATCAGCTTGAAGGTGCTCTTATAAGAGACTCACTATAGAAACATTCATTTCTTTTCAGTGTGTTTAATTCCCTACTCTGACACTGGCTAGTTAAGTGACCTTGAGCAAATTGCTTTCTCTCACAAAACTTCTGATTCTCCCTGACAAATTCCCTTTTCTTCATCACTCAAACAGGTCTTGAAATCTCATCTCCCGCAGGAAGCAGTTCTAATAAATTAGAGAAGAAATGATTAATTCCATTATGTCACCTCCATTGTACTCTTTTTCTGTTTTATGTACCTACTAAATGCACTTATACCCCAACTTTATAGCTAATAAAAAGACACTTTGGTTTAATTTCATTATTTATTTAAAAACCACTGGCTTATGTTATCATCCCATCTGCTTATTTACCTATTTTGTAGGTTGTATTCTAAAGTGACTAAATTATGCTTGCATGTTCCAACCTCATTGAAAATGGACTTTACTTTCTATCTTCTAATTCTACTCAACAAAATAAGAGGAATTTTTCCAGACCCATCTAAAAATATCACATGGCAACTTGGGTGTCAGAGTTATGGCCTAAAAAAGAGATTTCTCTGAACATAGGGACTCAATATGGCTTTTATATCTGTATCCCCGGTCTTAAGCCCAATGTCCAGCACATGGTAAGTGCTAAGTAGTTTCTGGTCAAATCTGATCTAAAGATTTGAAAATAAATCTTAGCACTGCCTAAGGGACCCAGGATATTGGTCCTAGGATCTAGGGTATCCACAGAGCTCAGTCAAGGCTTTGACGAACTGGTCTCCGGAGAACTTGTAGATTGAAGGGACAGACATTCTGGGAATACAGCTTACTACCATCTCTGACATGAATTAGCTGAATGATCTTGGGAAAATCACCTACCTCTTTGACACTAGGGTGTGTGTGTGTGTGTGTGTGTGTGTGTGTGTGTGTGTATATATATATATATACATATATATATATATATATATAATTGAGTAAGGTTATCTCTAGAGTAACTTTTAGATATATTATAGGAGTCCACGATTCTATTGATAATACCTGAAACAAAACAAAACTTTTCCTAGGGACTATAAAGTCAGCAATGCTGTGGTTGCAGGTAATGGCTGGTGATTGTGGTCCTTTCAGATAGTATGATGTTATAAGGGGTATGTCTGCAAGTGTATCAAGGAAAGGACTGTTTTCTGAGCACCATGTCAGGTGCAGCAGGGGACTAACACAAGACTTCCATCAGCTACTGGCTGGAGATAATAGAAGCGTGATGCTTGGCTGGTAACTGGATCTTTTATTTGGCAAACAATGTCAAAGAAGGCTGCCCACGTAGAAAGGTACCAGGAAACACTCTTCTAGTACTGCTACTACAGCTTTAAGTGTGATCTGCCTCACACTCAAGAGCATTGTAAGAATTAATGAATGCAAAATGCTTTTGTGAAAGATACTTCCAGAACCTGGTCTATACCAGTGAAATGGGCTGATGCCAAATAACCCAAACGCCCCCTAAGCAGGGTGCCATGAGTATTAACATATGTATTACAGTGTATTAACATCAGGAGTGATTAAATTAACTATGACCTAAACATAACAATGGCTAAATCATCCTTACCAGGCAGAGCAGAAAATCACACACAGCTTTTCAGTATGGGGCAGTGAATAAGATCATCGCACCTCAGCGTCAGTGAGGCAAAGGCAGCACTAAATGAAGGCTGTTGGATTTACAAGATACCCTGGCTCCTTTCCAGGGAACACTTCCCCTGCAATTAAACATCAAGAGGGCATTCGTTGCCCCCTACTAACTCACGGCTGCAGCTTTTATTTAGCCTTATAAAGTCATATGTTGGAAAAGAGAACACCATGGTCACACGTGGAAATACGGGCAACATCCCGGCTGAATAATAAACTCTATCTTTTATTTTTACATTGCAAATCTCCAGCTTTGAGGGTCTCCCCGCTGCTAATATAAGAGTGCAGAGAGATCACAACAGAGTGGCACTGTCTTGGGCGTCCTTCTCAGGGATTACAGCATGACTTTACAGGATAGCAGCACAAATCATTACACTGGGCATTCATCAGCGGAAAGAAAACTTCTGTGAGAACCAAGACCTAGTGTATTGTGGTCCCAAGAGCTCCTTCCTGTTCAGTAGCCTCTGCTAATCTTTGTCAGGGAAAAATAATCTTTTTATTTTTGCGTTTGAATAGTAAAGAACTCCTGAGCCACTCTAAGGGTGTCAAAAGCTCGCTATGTGGTCTTTTGTGCTCTTTGGCCACTGTGTCACTCCCATGGATTCCTGTGATTTTGAATTTACCCTCACCTTTCTCTTACTTGAGCTTTCTCTCCCCCAGTCTCTGTGCTGTGAAACAAGAGCTTTGTGCAGGCAAGTGTCTATGGAAGTTGCTGCTACTTTAGTGGAAATTGTGAGAAATAATGCTGCATTTTCCTGAGGGCTTCTAAAAACAAAACAACTGGTTGGTTTAACAGTCACCTGTTCCAAGAGCTTTCTGCATGATTAGGAACACAAGCACGCTGCTTAGAATCTGGGAACTCTCCTATTTCTTTTAGAAAATGGCATAAAACAAAACAAAACATGTTTTTTTTTCATTCATGGATTTCAACTTTTCATGCATTTTAATGGAAATGGGGCCTATAGGACATAGTTATCTATGCTTATAAATTACAGTCCTTTGTTCTCACGCTGGTAAAGAACAAATTCTTAAAGGTAAAGACATTAAGCAGTTGAGTCATGAACATCAAGATGGTTCTCAGAATTACCATCTCCATTATGAAAATCTATAAATACTTCTATTTTACAATGTGACTTTTATAATACTTTTTGTTACTGTTTTTATTTTATTTCGGATGGTTTATTTTAGAAATAGCTTTTAGCAATACTGATAATTTACTGGGGATTCTATCTAGTAAGGAAAAGATCTTTGGGGAAAATGATGGTTAAAACCCTTTTATTTCAAAACATAAGTGATA
Organism: Panthera leo; assembly: GCF_018350215.1. Classification (NCBI taxonomy): domain Eukaryota; kingdom Metazoa; phylum Chordata; class Mammalia; order Carnivora; family Felidae; genus Panthera; species Panthera leo. The sequence continues at coordinate 56,790,281 of NC_056687.1, forward strand.
AATAAAATTTCCTTGTGTTGAAAATAAATTGAAATTCTTTAGCAAATATTCATTTTACTCACACATTTCCTCCTTTCTCTCTCCAGATTCCATCCATCTAGGGCTGGTGTTATGGGTATGTGACCAGCATAGTCTGCTAAAAAAGAATTAAAGAAGGCAATTTAAATTACACCAACAGACTTTGTTTAAAACTTCAAGAAGCAGTCAAGAAAATTGCAAAATGGGGAAGAAGGCAGGAAGCTTTTAGAAGATACAGAGAACAAGGAAGTAAGTACAGTAGAACCTTGGTTTGTGAGCATAGTTTGTTATGGAAACAGGCTTGTAATCCAAAGCACTTGTATATCAAAGCGAATTTCTTCACAAGAAATAATGAAACCTCAGGTGATTCATTGCATAACCCAAAAATATTCATATAAAAACGACTACAATACGGTAACATAATACAAAACAATAAAGGAAATATAAAATAGAAAGAAAAATAAACAAATTAACCTGCACTTACCTTTGGAAACCTTCATGGCTGGTGTGAGGGAGACGAGAGAGGAGGGTTATTGTACAGGACGACTTTCACTATCACTAATGGAATCACTGCTGTCTCTTGGCTCAATGGAATCTTTTTCTGCATGGGGCCATTCATTGTATACACTCACACAGATGTTGACTACGGTACAGTATTCATAAACTCTTGTCATATACTGTATTTAAGTAACTCGCAATAAGGCAGCAGAGGAAAGGGTCTATATCTGCAGGCAGCCTGACCTAGAATGAAGCAAAGCATTCTCAAGCTTCCTCTTGTATGGAAAAGCAAAGGACTGTCCACAGGTGCTTTGAAGTATGAAAAATACACTAGTGTCAGTTGTAGGCACCTTCCAACATTGTGAAAAATCAGTGATTTCTGCCAAACACCGCAGCCTGAGACCAAGCATCCAAGCATCAGAGACAATCACCCACAATCCTTCAGTGAGAGAGAGAGAGAGAGAGAGAGAGAGAGAGAGAGAAGAACCATTGGCTCAGTTGTGATCATGTGATGTTCGGTGTCATGTACTACTCATATTGCAAGACATTGCTTCTTTAGTTAAAATTTATTAGAAATATTTGCTTATCATGTGGAACACTTGTAGAATAAGTTATTTGTGACCAAAAGTTTTACTGTATAGATCCCAGAGTTGTCTTGGCTTTTGGGGATGGCTAAGAGGATGTACTGCCATTCTGATCTAATGGAGCATTTCCAGGGACACAAAAGCTACCTAAATTTCAGTTTACTGATGTGACCCTAGTCAAGAACAGTTCCATCTTGGGTCTAGAAATTTATTTCAGTAAGTCACACAGGGTCCCAAATTAAGTGGGGCTCATGGTTGGGGTACAGTGCTTTGAAGTCTCTGTCTTGACATTGTTAATAAAGTTACCTTTGAATTTGTGTTTTATAAATACAGTCCAGTGGGGCAAAGGTGCATGTGCAGGGGGCTTGCAACCTGAGGTAAACACAGGGCATGCACTAAGAGACATCTCTTTGAAGTCACTTCCTCTTGCCTAAGTGTTGCCTGAGTAAGAAGAATATATTTCCTTCTATGATTGTTTAAATCCCTTATTTTATACTCTGGCAAGAACAAATCCATTCCTAGTCTGTTCTTTTGCTATTGGAAAGTCAAACAGTGATCCTGGCACTACTAGGGAAGAAAGGAGGCTTTGGAAGCAGCTTAAATTGAAGTGCAATAGGATGTGTGTGTGTGTGTGTGTGTGTGTGTGTGTGTGTGTGTGTAGTTTGATGTTGCGGTTATAGGTATTACCTGCCCAGCATCTCCCCAAACCTCTCAGGAGGCAGAGGTCCCAGTAATAATCCTTAACGATTATATGACAGTTGGGTAGTGAAAGTATTAGTTGTCGTAATTGTTGCTTTCTCTAACTTATCGAGGTGGTATCCTGATTGGATAAAGTAAAGATAGACCTTTCTTCAGATTCTTTTGGTGGAAATGAGTATTTCTGGGTATGAAGGTGCTGAGCATTTTAGGATGAAAAAGGGATGGAACAGCCTATCATTCCTACCTCATTCATTTCATGCTGTTTTCCCCAAAGTCATCTTCAGTCACTACACAGCAGCAATTCCTTACACGATGATTGAATTCTAAACTCAGCACACACAGGAATGGCCTACAGATTTAAGGACACCACATTTCTAATTTGATTCCTATGTGTGGCTGAATAGTCTTTAGCAAAGGGTCAGTGGAGCCTATCTTTTATCATTTTTAATAAAATCTTTGATAATTAACAACATAATGATTATAAAAAATATTCAGAGGTCTTAATACCTGTAGTATTCTTCTATATCTTCGAGGAAAGCACAAACTTCTGTCTCAGTCTACTTCAAAGATTTCCTTCTCTGGCTTTTATGCAATGAGAAGAGGTCTCCCTCCTTCTTTCCCTACCACTGTTCTACAGTAGAGAGATGACCCAGAGCTGTTAGCCCATGAGATTAAAATGGAACCAGGAGACAAAACAAGATGTTAGTATATAAAACAAATACATTTGCCCAGTGTGCCTTAGTGATAGTTGTTGTCTGTGGACAAAACCTGGGCTTCTCCCCATTTACTGTGAGTGATCAAGGAAAAGGAGACACTCCTTATCTGCTCTGGTGTGTGCCACACCCCATCACATAACACACACTGTGCTTCTTTGCCCATGATTGTTTTTTTAATTTTTTAAACATTTTTATTTGTTTATTTTGAGAGAGACAGACACAGAATGAGTGGGGAAAGGGCAGAGAGAGATGGAGAGAAAGAATCCCAAGTGGGTTCCACGCTGCCTGCGCCGAGCCTGATGCAGGGCTTGAACTCACAAAACTGGGAGATCCTGACCTGAGCCAAAATCAAGAATCCAAGACTTAACCACTTAACCAATCGAGCCATCCAAATGCCCCACCTATGATTGTAATGAGCCAGTCAATACTATAAAAATAGATAACCAATGAATTAATTTTTAAAAAATGAGATTTGAGTCATAAAAATTGTTTTCCTTTTCATGAGATCTAGATACAATTCTTCATGGATGTAGTTTCTTGATATAAAAAGAAATACTAATGAAATCCAAATGGCACAGGAAAAATCAAACTCATTTTTATGTACTATACCCATATATCATTTAACAACCTTCCATATGGAGCAATTAATTATTGTATGTATCATTGAAAGAGTTTAATAAAATAAGTCTCTTTCCCTCCCTTCCTCCCTCCCTCCCTTCCTCCCTCCCTCCCTCCCTTCCTCTCTCTCTCTTTGAACTTGTATCTATTTGCATCCATAGCCACTGTGAACCATGCACACTGAAAGTGCACACAGCCACTTAGAATGCCACATACTCAAGTTTGGGCTGCAATAATTTCTGTTTATTCTGCTCTAAGGTCTTTTGCCATTTTTTTCTGTGTACTTGTTAATAGTTTTTGGACCCGTGTAGGACATGCCAGTAAAGGTAATCTACTTCTGAAAACAAACAAAGGGAAAGTACCATGCAAGCTCAAGGCTCAAAGCAACTTCAAGGTGAAGGTCAGGGAAACATAGGGTAAAGAAGAGGGGGCAGATAAAAACTGACATCATAAATGACATCCTAATGATCCCTGTGGCAGAGAAGGACTGACCCAGGTCTGGGAAGCCGGAACTGGAAAAAACTAAGGCCTGAGGTCAATCAAGCCTTTAAGGGGTAAGAGAACCACAGTTACTGTCACTCTAAAATTCAAGAATGCAAATCTTTAAGAATTTTGCACTAAAAAAATCTGTCTTTTGCTCATCTAAGTAGTATGTTTCTGCAATAGTCTGGTTGGGCTACCATAACAAAATACCATAGACTGGGTGACTGAAACAATGAAGTTTATTTTCTTACCATCTGGAGGCTGTAAGTCAGACATCAGGATCCCATCCTATCTAGATTCTGAAGAGAGCTGTCTTCCTGACTCACAGACAGACTCCTTCTCACTGTGTTCTCATGCCATACGGTGAGTGAGCTCTTTGGTGTCTTTTATTAGGGCACTGTTCCTATCTGGGACCCACCCGTGTGAACTTACTTAACCAGGATCACTTTTTACTCCAAATATAGTCTCGTTGGGAGGTAAAGTTTCAATACATGAATTTGGGGGAAGGAGAATCATAATTCAGCCCACAGAAATTCCCTTTCTAGAAAGTTTTTCTATGCGCTTCAACTATATATACATATACATATACATACATATACACATACGTATACATATATGTATATATATGTATATGTATATATATATATGTGTATATACACATATATATATATATATATATATATATATATATATGCAGCTGTACTGGCAGAATCATTACTGGCCTGTCAAAAATACAGTAAGTAGAAACAAAATCCAAACTGACCTTCCTTATCTATACAGCCAGAATGTCCAAAAAACGAGTCCTTTTCACACTTCATTACCCTGAAACCACTTCTCCCCTGACTTCTATCCTTTAAGGTCCCTTGTGATTATATTGGACCCACCCAGATAACTGAGGAAGATCTCCCAATTTAAAGTCCCCTGATTAGAAATGTTTATTTCATCTGCAACCTTCACTCCCCCTTGCAATGTAACATAACATCTAAATGGGTACCAATGATGAGAATGCAGACATCTTTGGGGAACCATTCTTTTTTTTCTGCCTATCACAATACTCATATAATTATATTAGAAGACATAATTTCTTGTACCTGTAATCTAATAAGGTAAAGGATAAGTAAATCAAATCACTAAGTTTGGAACCTGGATTTGACCTAAATACTACCATGCTCCTGGGAATTTTAATTTCTGGCTTCCTAAAAATTAGCCTTCTAAAATTGGATAATACTCAAATTACATTATGGATACAAATTAAAGTGAATTTCATCAACGACACACAATTCAATTGTCCTCCAATTTTCTTTAGCATTCAATCAGCTGACACTTGCAAATTTTCAAACAGTTTAAGAAAGAGGAACACCATAAACTTTGGGGCAGGAAATATACTGAATTTAAAATTAAGAATCAGTATATTCCAATTTCAAATAGAAAAATTTTAGGAGAGGAATATGAACAGAAAAGCCTACATTTAATAATGGATTTGGAATATAAATTGTTTTTACTACTGTAATTGCACAATATGAGTTTTACAAATAATTGATATTCATTTCAGTTACATTTTGTACTAAAAGAATATTTTAAAAATGCTATAATTTTACTTTCCTCATCTTGGGAAATGCCTAAATATAAGTTACTTGAAATAATAGTACATTCATTTTTCATATACTGTACAAACATATATCTTTAATTTAACTGAGTGCTTACTGTTTGCAACATTTGGAAGGATACAAAATTTTGTAGGATATAAACACTTAGAATTTATATATATAAGAAATTATATAAAATATTACTTTTATATCACTTTATGTTTTATTTTAATGATATTAATATAAAATAGAATATTTTTCCCACTTTTTATTTTTAACATTGAAACTGCTATTATGAATCAGTATAGTCCAGTGAATTGCTCTATAGTCTTTGTGAGAGAAGGTAACGGGTACGGAAAGAAATCTCTGTTTTTGCTTCAATTATTTTAGTTGAATGAACATAGCTGATTTATCCCTTTAGTTTCTATGTACACATGCTCACAGTGATCAAAAGTCAAACTAAAATATTAGAGCATTGAGTCAGTACATGTTTGCTTCACACACACACACACACACACACACGCACACACCACACACACATACACATACACACACACACACACACACACACACACACACACTCGTACAACTTGTTATTTTGATGGTTCGTGTTTTAAAAGAACCTGGAGAATAAAGCCATGTTGTGCAAATATTTCATATTTTCTCCTGGCATACAAATGCTAAATAAATACTTGCTAAATGAATGAGCAAATAGTTCTCCTCAATGAATGTATTCAACATATGAAAGTCATTAAGGTTGCAAAGAGGGGTACCTGGGTGGCTCAGTCAGTTGGGTGTGGGACTTTGGCTCAGGTCATGATCTCACAGTTCATGGGTTCAAGCCCCTCATCTGGCTCTGTGCTGACAGCTCAGAGCCTGGACCCTGCTTTGGATTGTGTCTCCCTCTCTCTCTGCCTCTCCCCAAGTTGTGTTCTCTTTCTTTGTCTCCAAAATAAATAAACATTTTAAAAAAGTTGCAAAGAAGAGACCGCTTCAGATAACACCCCAGTCACCCATTATTGGAATTTATTGAAAAGGTGCATGGGAGTTGAGGATTAGAAAATACTTCATCTTTTCACTATATGAGCACTCTGGGTCCTCCTGCTTCTAACTCTGAATATAGGAAAGCCTCCATGGAGTGCTAGGCCATTATCTCAGAACCATGTAAAATATGTCCTGATTTTTCTTATCTACAGTTTTTCTTTTTAGTCCTATTTATCCTGGAACATTTTAATACTCAAAATTAGTTTCGTGACTCTCATAGCCCCATCATACAGTGGTAGTAGTTATCAACTGTTGCCAGTCTTTTTTTTTTTTTTTTCCATTTCTGTTTTAACGCTACTGGCCTTTACTACACTGGGTTATTTTGAAACAAATCCCAGCTATCGTGTCATTTCATCTAAACATAGTTATAGGTGTGTCATATTTTTAAGTTGACAAAATGGATGTGACTTTTTGAGAGTACCTGACTAGATAGATATTTTTATTGTTTTCTATTGGGTTGCCTTTTATTACTGATTTATAGGAATGCATTATGTATTCTCCATATGAGTCCTTTGCTTTTATGTGTTTGTGTGTATGTTTAAACAGTATCTTTTCCCATGCTGAATTTGCCTTTGGGTTTCTTTATGGTGTATTTTGATAAATAGAATTTCTCATTTTTGTTGTAGTCAATCTCATCCATTCTTGTCCTTTATATAGTCAATAATTTTTCTGTCCAGTGGAAGAAAGTGTTGCCTATACCAAAGTCACAGATAACGTTACTGTATGTTTCTGTGGTCTGAATGTTTTTGTCCTCCCAAATTCATGTGTCTATATCCTGATGCCCAATATGATGGCATTAGAAGCTGGGGCCTTTAGAGATGCTTAGGTCACGAGAGCAGAGCACTAGTAAATGGATTAGCGCTCTTATGAAAGAGACCCCACAGCGCTCCCCAATCCCTTCTACTATGTGAGAGCACAGTGAGAAGTGCAACTTGGAAGAGGGCCATTACCAAAATCCGACTAGTCTGGCATCCTGATCTTGGACCTCCAAACTCTAGAACTGTGAGAAGTAAATTTCTATTGTCTATAAGCCACCCGATCTGGGATATTTTGTTATAGCAGCCCAACAGACTGAGACATACATTGTCTTCTAAAAACTTTATTTTTCAACTTTCCCATTTGTCTTCAATCTAACTGTAATTTATTTTTGCCTAACATGAGAGGTGGGGGCAGGGTAAGGTTCACTTTTTTTATATGGGCATTGAAGCATCCATCTATTGAAAGTAATATCCTTCTTCACAAGGCAGTGATAACTTTGTCATTTACTAGGAGACTGTATGTATGTATATAGGTCTGTATCAATACTAGAGTATTTTAATTACTGAAGCTTTATATCTAATAGTATAAATCCTCTAGAAATGTTCTTTTTGTGTTGACTTGGTCCTTTGCTTTTACACATGTATTTTAGAATATGCTTGTCCAAGTCCACTAAAAATTAAAAAAAAAAAGGTTACTGGTCTTTTTATTAGAAATACACTGAAACTGTTATATCATTAAAGAAACATTATCTTTATAGTAGTGAGTATTCTAATCCAATAACATAGTATATCCCTCCATTTATTTAATTTCCTTCAATAAAGTTTTATAGAAGTATTTTTTTAAGTTTATTTATTTTGAGAGAGAGATTCAACCAGTGGGGGAGGGACAGAGAGAAGCCCAAGTAGGCTCCACACTGTCAGTGCAGAGCCCAAGGTGGGGCTGGAACTCACAAACCATGAGATCATGACCTGAGCCAATGTCAAGTGTCAGACACTCAACTGACTGAGCCACCCAGGCATCCCAATAATGTTTTGTAGTATTCTACAAATTTCCTCTGAATAAATAGAACATCATAATTAGTTTACTCTTACTGTTTTTGAATATTTGTTTCATTTGTAAAGGTGTGACAAAAATTTTTCATTTTCTATTTGCTGCTGGTAGATAGAAATACAACTGATGCTTGGGCTTAAACTTTGTACCTTGTGACCTTGCTCAATTGATTTATTAATTCTGATGTTTATCTGTAGATTCATTTAAATTTTATAATTTACAAATAATGATAATTTTAGTTTTTCCTTCCAAAGCCATATATCTTTTATTCATTTGCCTTGTTTTATTGGACTGGCTACAAGGTCCAGGACAAGACTGAATAAGATTGATGATACCAGCATCTTAATCTTATTCTCAATCTCACTAGGAAAGCTCTAAATATCACTATTAAGTTTGATGTGTCTGGAGGTCTTTATAGACATCCCTTATCAGATTAAAAATTACTCTGTTACTAGTTTTTCATGAATGGATTATTGACATGATCAGTGATGACTTTTCTTCTTTCTGTTAATGTGGTGAGTTGTATTAGTTTTCCAGGATTAAACTAATTTAGCATTCCTGAAATAAACTAAACTTGGTCAGGATACAATCATTTCCTAATATTTTGTTTAGAAACTTTGCATAGAAGTTTTGCATTGTGGGGGTGCCTGAGTGGCTCATTTGGCTATGTGCCCAACTCTTGGTTTCAGCTCAGGTCATGATCTCACGGTATGTGAGTTTGAGCCCCAGGCTCTTTGTTTGCAGTGCAGAGCCTGCTTGGAATTGTCTGTCTCTCCCTCTCTCTCTCTGCCCCTCCCACAGACACTTCCTCTCAAAAATAAATAAACTTAAAAAAAAAGAAATCTTGCATCTATATTTATGATTATCCAGTAATGCTTTTTCTTATATTGTAATGACATTTTCAACTTTTGATAACAAGTTTATACTGGCCTCCTGTAATGAATTAGAAAGTATTTTCTCTCTATTTTGGGTCATTTTGGGTATTTTTTTTTCTTTAGTAAGTCTTTGGAAGAACATTAAGGGAATTGTCTAAATCTAAAGTTTTCTTTGTGGACAGGTCTGTAGTTAAGGATCAAATTACTTTAACAGATAGAGGATGTTTTGGATTATTCATTTCTATTGGATTCAGTTTTCTTAGGCTTTTCCTTTTCATCTCTGACTACAACAAAACTTCTTTATAATGTCTACTTATTGTTTTGTTAAGTTTAGGATCTCTAACAATGTCCCATTTTTCATTACTGATATTAGGAATTTATTTCTTCTTTTTTATTTTCTTTGATAAATCTTAATTGTAGTGTATCAGTTTTATTAGTGTTGTCAAATAACCCAAATTTGGTGGTGTTGATTTTTTTATGTATGTGTTTTCAATTTAATTCATACATTTTCATCTTTTTATTATCTGTATATTATCCTTTTTGGGTTTAATTTTATGTTCCTGCTAATTCCTTTAGATCAAATTTTAGATCAGATTTTCTTTCCTTTTCTAATCTACACATTTGATACTATAGATTTCCTCACAAACATCTCTTTTACTCTATCCCACAGGTTTGCACATATTTTATTTTCATTATCATTTAGTTCAAGTTAATTTCTAATTTCTTTGTGATATTTTATTTTACTCATGATATATTTTAGAATACAATAGCTTAATTTACAAGAGTTGGGTGTGCTAGGTTTTTCTCTCTTTAAATTGATTTATACCATAATTCCTGTCTGGCTAAAGAAAATGGTTTGAAATGATTTTTCTGTTGTTGTTTGGTATCGTTGCTGTATTTTTAATTTTTATTGAAGTCTAATTAACATACAGTGTTATATTAGTTTCACGTATACAATATAGTAATTCAACACTTCCTTACATTTCTCAGTGCTCATCATAAGGGCACTCTTAATCCCCTTCACCTATTTCCCCCACCCCCCTGCCCACCTGGCTTCTGGTAACCATCAGCTATCTGTATTTATGGGTCTGTTTTTTTAAACAAATAAATAAAATAATTTTTATTTCATTTTTGTTTTTTTTCTTTTTTTCTTTGTTCGTTTGTTTTGTTTCTTAAATTTCACACATGAATGAGATCATATGGTATTTGTCTTTCTCTGACTGACTTATTACAGTTAGCATTATACCCTCTAGATGCATCCACATTGTTGCAAATGGTAAGATTTTATTCTTTTTATAGCTGAGTAATATTCCATTGTATGTATATGCCACATCTTTTATTTTATTTTTTATTTTTTAAAATTTATATCCAAATTAGTTAGGATATAGTTCAACAATGATTTCAGGAGTAGATTCCTTAATGCCCCTTACCCATTTAGCCCATCCCCCCTCCCACAACCCCTCCAGTAACCCTCAGTTTGTTCTCCATATGTATGAGTCTCCTCTGTTTTGTCCCCCTCCCTGTTTTTATATTCTTTTTGTTTCCCTTCCCTTATGTTCATCTGTTTTGTCTCTTAAAGTCCTCATATGAGTGAAGTCATATGATTTTTATCTTTCTCTGATGAATTTCACTTAGCACAATTCCCTCCAGTTCCATCCATGTAGTTGCAAATGGCAAGATTTCATTCTTTTTGATTGCTGAGTAATACTCCATTGTGAGTGTATATATATATATATATATACATATATATATATATGTATGTATATATATATATATGTATATATATACTACATTTCCTTTATGCATTCATCCATCGACGGACATTTGGGCTCTTTCCATACTTTGGCTATTGTTGATAGTGCTGCTATAAACATTGGGGTGCATGTGTCCCTTCGAAACAGCACACCTGTATCATGTGGATTAACACCTAGTAGTGCAATTGCTGGGTCATAGGGTAGTTCTATTTTTTACTTTTTGAGGATCCTCCATACTGTTTTCCAGAGTGGCTGCACCAGCTTGCATTGCCACCAACAATGCAAAAGAGATCCTCTTTCTCCGCATCCTCTCCAACATCTGTCATTGCCTGAGTTGTTAATGTTAGCCATTCTGACAAGTGTCAGGTGGTATCTCATTGTGGTTTTGATTTGTATTAAAACCCGATGATGAGTGATGTTGAGCATTTTTTCCTGTGTTGGTTGGTCATCTGGATGTCTTCTTTGGAGAAGTGTCTATTCACATCTTTTGCCCATTTCTTCACTGGATTGTTTGTTTTTTGGGTGTTGAGTTTGGTAAGTTCTTTATAGATTTTGGATACTAACCCTTTGTTTAATGTATTGTTTGCAAATATCTTCTCCCATTCTGTCGGATGCCTTTTAGTTTTGCTGATTGTTTCCTTCCCTGTGCAGAATCTTTTTATTTTGATGAGGTCCCAGTAGTTCATTTTTGCTTTTGTTTCCCTTGCCTCTGACGTGTTGAGTAAGAAGTTGCTTTGGCGAAGGTCGAAGAGGTTTTTGCCCGCTTTCTCCTTGAGGATTTTGATGGCTTCCTGTCTTACATTGAAGTCTTTCATCCATTTTGTGTTTATTTTTGTGTATGGTGTAAGAAAGTGGTCCAGGTTCATTTTTCCATGGGTCGCTGTCCAGTTTTCCCAGCACCACTTGCTGAAGAGACTGTCTTTATTCCATTGGATATTCTTTCCTTCTTTGTCAAAGATTAGTTGGCCATACGTTTGTGGGTCCATTTCTGGGTTCTCTATTCTGTTCCATTGATCTGAGTGTCTGTTCTGGTGCCAGTACCATACTGTCTTGATGATTACAGCTTTGTAGTATAGCTTGAAGTCTGGGATTGTGATGCCTCCTGCTTTGGTTTTCTTTTTCAAGGTTGCTTTGACTATTTGGGGTCTTTTCTGGTTCCACACAAATTTTAGGATTATTTATTCTAACTCTGTGAAGAATGCTGGTGTTATTTTGGTAGGGATTACATTGAATATGTAAATTGCTTTGGGTAGTATCAACATTTTAACAATATTTGTTCTTCCTATCCAGGAGCATGGAATCTTTGTCCATTTTTTGTGTCTTCTTCAATTTCTTTCATAAGCTTCCTATAGTTTTCAGTGTATAGATTTTTCACCTCTTTGGTTAGGTTTATTCCTAGGTATTTTATGGTTTTTTGTGCAACTTTAAATGGGATCGATTCCTTGATTTCTCTGTCACTTCATTGTTGGTGTATAGGAATGCAACAGATTTCTGTGTGTTGATTTTATATCCTGCAACTTTGCTGAATTCATGAATCAATTCTAGCAGTTTTTTGGTGGAATCTTTTAGGTTTTCCATATAGAGTATCATGTCATCTGCAAAGAGAGAAATTTTGACCTCTTCCTGGCCGATTTGGATGCCTTTTGTATTGTATGATTGCAGAGGCTAAGACTTCCAATACTATGTTGAATAACAGTGGCGAGAGTGGACATCCCTGTCTTGTTCCTGATCTTAAGGGGAAAGGCCTCACTTTTTCCCCATTGGGATGATATTAGCATTGGGTCGTTCATATATGGCTTTTATGATCTCGAGGTATGCTCCTTCTATCCCTACTTTCTTGAGGGTTTTTTATCAAGAGAGGATGTTGTATTTTGTCAAATGCTTTCACTGTATCTATTGAGAGGATCATGTGGTTCTTGTCCTTTTATTGATATGATGAATCACATTTATTGTTTTACAGAAATTGAACCAGCCCTGCATCCCAGGTATAAATCCCACTGGGTCATGATGAACAATTTTTTAATGTATTGGTGGATCTGGTTGGCTAATATCTTGTTGAGGATCTTTGCATCCATGTTCATCAGGGAAGTGTGTCTATAGTTCTCCTTTTTAGTGGGGTCTCTGTCTGGTTTGGAATCAAGGTAATGCTGGTTTCATAGAATGAGTTTGGAAGTTTTCCTTCCATTTCTATTTTTTGGAACAGTTTCAAGAGAATAGGTGTTAACTCTTCCTTAAATGCTTGGTAGAATTCCCCTGGAAAGCCATCTGGCCCTGGACTCTTGTTTTTTGGCAGATTTTTTATTACAAATTCGATTTCCTTACTGGTTATGGGTCCATTCAAATTTTCTATTTCTTCCTGTTTCAGTTTTGGTAATGTATATGTTTCTATGAATTTGTCCATTCCTTCCCGATTGCCCATTTTATTGGAATATGATGGCTCCTAATATTCTCTTATTATTGTTTTTATTTCTGTTTTGTTGGTTGTGATCTCTCCTCTTTCATTCTTGATTTTATTTATTTGGGTCCTTTCCTTTTTCGTTTTGAACAGACTGGCTAGTGGTTTATCAATTTTGTTAATTCTTTCAAAGAACCAGCTTCTGGTTTCATTGATCTGTTCAACTGGTTTTTCTTTTTTTTGGTTTCAATAGCATTAATTTCTGCTCTAATTTTTATTATTTCCTGTCTTCGGCTGGTTTTGGGTTTTATTTGCTGTTTGTTTTCCAGGTCCTTAAGGCGTAAGGTTAGGTTGTGTATCTGAGATCTTTCTTCCTTCTTTAGGAAGACCTGGGTTGCTATATACTTCCCTCTTATGACTGCCTTTGCTGCATCCAGAGGTTTTGGGCTCTGGTGTTATCATTTTCATTGATTTCCATATACTTTTTAATTTCCTCTTTAACTGCTTGGTTAGCCCATTCATTCTTTAGTAAGATGTTCTTTAGTCTCCAAATATTTGTGAACTTTTCCAATTTTTTCTTGTGGTTGACTTCAAGTTTCATAGTGTTGTGGTCTGAAAATATGCATGGTATGATCTCGATCATTTTGTACTTGCTGAGGGCTAATTTGTGTCCCAGTGTGTGGTCTGTTCTGGAGAATGTTCCATGTGCAGTAGATAAGAATATATATTCCACTGCTTTAGGATGGAATGTTCTGAATATATCTGAAGTCCATCTGGTCCAGTGTGTCATTCAAAGCCATTGTTTCATTGTTAATTTTTGATTACATGATCTGTCAATTGCTGTGAGTGATGTGTTGAAATCTCCTACTATTATGGTGTTAGTATCGATGAGTTTCTTTATGTTTGTGATTAATTCATTTAAATATTTGGGTGCCTCTACATTTGGTGCATAAATGTTTACAATTGTTAGCTCTTCTTGGTGGATAGACCCCTTAATTATGATATAATTCCCTTCTTCATCACTTGATACAGTCTTTATTTAAAGTCTAGATTGTCTGATATAAGTATTGCTAGTCCGGCTTTCTTTTGTTGACCATTAGCATGATAGATGTTTCTCCATCCCCTTACTTTCAATCTGAAGGTGCCTTTAGGTCTAAAGTGGGTCTCTTGTAAATAGCATGTAGATGGATCTTGTTTTCTTATCCATTCTGTTACACTGTGTCTTTTAATTGGAGCATTTAGTCTATTGACATTTAGAGTGAGTACTGAAAGATATGAATTTATTGCTTGTACAGTTGGAGTTTCTGTGGTGTTCTCCGGTCCTTTCTACTCTTTTTGGTTTTGGTATTTATTTATTTATTTATTTATTCATCTTTTCTCCACTCAGAGAGTCTCCCTTAAAATTTCTTGCAGGGCAGGTTTAGGGGTCACAGTCTCCTTTAATTTTTGTTTGTCTGGGCGACTTTTTATCTCTCCTTTTATTTTGAATGGCAGACTTGCTGGATAAAGAATTCTTGGCTGCATATTTTTCTGATTCAGCACATTGAATATATCCTGCCACTCCTTTCTGGCCTGCCAAGTTTCTGTGGTTAGGTCTGCTGCAAACCTGATCTGTCTTCCCTTGTAGGTTAGGGACTTTTTTTCCCTTGCTGCTTTCATGATTCTCTCCTTGCCTGAGCATTTTGTGAATTTGACTATGACCGACCTTGTTGATGGTCGGTTTTTGTTGAATCTGATGGGGGTCCTCTGTGCTTCCTGGATTTTGATGTCTGTGTCTTTCCCAAGTTAGGAAAGTTTTCTGCTATGATTTGCTTACATAACCCATCTACCGCTATTTTTCTCTCTTCCTCTTCTGGGACCCCTATAATTCTGATGTTGTTCCTTTTTAATGAGTCACTGATTTCTCTAATTCTTAAATTGTGCTCTTTTGCCTTAATCTCCCTCTTTATTCTGCTTCATTATTCTCTATAAGTTTGTCCTCTGTATTGCTGATTCTCTGTTCTGCCTCACCCATCCTTGACACAGTGGCTTCCATTCAAGATTGTAGCTCAGTTTTAGCATTTTTCATTTCATCTTGACTTTTACTTCTTTTATCTCTGCAGAAAGGGATTCTAATCTATTTTTGACTCCAGCTAGTATTCTTATTATCATGATTCTAAATTCTGGTTCAGACATCTTGCTTGTATCTGTGTTGGTTAAATCCCTGGCTGTCGTTTCTTTGTGATCTTTCTTTTGGGGTGAATTCCTTCATTTCATCATTTGATGTGAGAAAAGGAATTAATGAGGTAAAAATTTTAAAGTTAAAAAAAATAAAATTAAACAAATATTAAAATTAAAAACACAAAAAAATCAAATAATTATGCTAGATGCTTGGTGTCTTTTGGTATGGGTATTGAAGGGGGCTTGATAGATTAGAGAAAAAGGGGAAAGAAAGAAAAAAAAGGAAATCATTTGACAATTTGAAAAAAATGAATACACAGAAGTAGACTAAAATGAAATGATGAAAGTAAAATAGAATTTGAAAAAATTTACACAAAAGTATAAAATATAGTAGAAAAAAATTAAAGAAAAATATTTTCAATAAAAATTGAAATTAAAAATGAGTTTTTTCTCTTTCTGTTTTCAAGAAAAAGAAAATAGGTGAAAAAGTGAAAAAAGAAAACAACAACAAAAAAGAACGTTGACTAGATGGACTGGTGAACAGACTGAAATACAACTGAAATCACTTCGTTTTCCCCTAGAAGCCAAACTATGTAGCACTGTATAGTTCATAAACTAAGCAGGCAGAGAGACTTGTGTTCTTGAAGAGTGAGGTTGGCCCAGTTGAGCAAGGCTTAGTGTAACAGCTCTTTTCTCCACTAGATGGCGCTGCTAGCCTACTGGGGTGGATTGTTCTGGATCTCACAGGTGCGTATGCGCATGCATGGGAGCAGTGAAAATGGCATCACCCAGCTACCCAGTCTCTAGTCAGAACCCTGTTCTCCCTGATCAGCAATTGTGCACCTGTCCTTTGTCTTTGGCTTCCGTCCACTCTCTGCTTTTACACAGTCCATGACCAAGCCCCAGGCAGCACCTCCCTTTTGAGTTTTGTCTCAGATGTGGCTGTTTTTCTGACCCCTTACTTCTGAGGAACTGCGGCTTTGACCCATTCTGCCCCTCTGTAGGAGGGTCTCACCAAGCAATGGCTAGGTGCTGGCCACTCCCAGGAACGTTTGTGGGACCATGCTGCTCCCGATGCCCAGAGACTGTGGCCAGGTCAGCCTACCCCAGAAAAAGTACATGAGATAGTGTATCAGCAGCATTTCAGGGATTATGGAAAATGACAATACACATCTGGCACCAGGCTTCACCCCCAACGACCTTGTTCCAGCACCAACAAATGTGGTTGTTCTCCCAGGTCCACTGGAGCCTTCCCTTTGGGGGACCCACACAGCCTCTGCCAGGTGTCCTCCAGCAAGGGAACCGGCTCTCCCCATGTGGCCCTAAGACGTCCGGACTCCACTCTGTTACTGGGGATTCACCCTTCCCACCAGAGCACCACCAGGTATTGAGCTGTGGAGTTGCAGCCTTTGCGCTCCCCTTGTTTACAGTCTTAATGGAATTTAAACCCTCTCCTTTCTCCTTTTCCACTTTTTAGTTCAGTCCCTGCGGCTGTTTCCACTTTTCCAATTTCTCTCCAGCTGCTTTTGGGGAGGGGTGCTTTTTCCATACTCTCCCCCCATCTCCGTCCTCTCTCCACATGCAAAAGTGGCTCCCTGCCCTCTGTGGCTTCTCTCTCCCCCAGTTCAACTCTCTGTGCCATGTACCTGCTGAGTTCTGTGGTTCAGGTTGTGCAGATTGTTGTGTTAATCCTCAGATCAGTTTTCTAGATGTGCAGGGTGGTTTAATGTTGGTATGGCTGTATTTCATGGATGCAAGACACACAAAAAACTTCTATGCTGTTCTACCAATTTGGTTCCTCTCTCAAAATAAAAAAAAAAATTTTTAAAAAGATACCAGTATCTTTTTGATAAACTCTAAAATTAACGTAACTGCAGTATAAATACCTTAAGTTTCCCCCTTCCCTTTTGGTTCCTTGAGCTTAGTATATTGATCAGAAAGTTTGCTTGGAAAAACAAACCAGAATTAATAGCCAGAAAAATTAAAAATAAATATAAAATCAGTGGTATATGGGGGTGAAGGATGAGGTATGGGTTGCCTTTGCAGATAGAACATATTGTGAAAGCCCTGCAATTAAAATAGTGTTGTGTTAGCTCATGAACAGATAAATCCCTAAAGCAGAAAAAAGTCCCATTTGAATATAGACCTTTACTATTTGATAAAGATGGCATCTCAAATGATGGGGAAAAGATGGAGGTTTTAATAAGTGGTTTGTGCCACCTGGATAGCTTAATGCAAAACAACAAAATTGAAACTAGTCTTAAATCGCCTGTATCTGTGTGTGTTCAGTGATTAGCTCTGTTGCCATCATCCAGTGTGTTCTATTAGGTGGATTGTCACATCTAGCCCTCTTTGATGTGGCCAGCCTATCTTTTGTCCAATCTTACTGACCTTGTTCAGCTCTAGTGCTGATCCTGACCTCAATCAGTTGGAACAGGTAAATATATATTATAAATATAGGTAAATATATTATATATATGTTACATAATATATATAATATATTTACATCCAGTTATCAATTTGCATGCCATTATAAAATATGTACAATTTTTTTAAATTTACTTTTCTTAAAAAGCACTGTTTATTCTAGCCACAAAAGCTTTTAAGATCCTCTCTTAGAGCCAGTCAAGTATAATTTAATGAAATTACATGATTATTAATGTATATTACATGTAATGCACATATTCAAAGGGAATGGTATAAGTGATTATTTTAAAAAATAAGTGTTCCTTGTTTCAGACTTTCCATTTCAAATCTCATTGATCTTGCAAGTCTTTTGCAACTGACTTTCCTTTACATAGTTCATTTGGCTTGGAATCTGATGAAAGAATTCTGACTTCTTGATAAGCGCTTGGAATAAGCCTCTGTTGTTATGGGAAAGTATCCAAAATTTATGGATCAGTAATCTAATCCAGACTGGCAACTCCCATGGAATGAACTGAATTTCCCTTTGATTGTATTCACTGTCTCACATGGCACACCTGGTCACAAGCCCAATTTGCCACTTCAGCCTACTCTTCAAAATCACCTTTACTGGCCGGGCTCCTCCCTTTCACGGAGCAACCAATTTTCCACGTCTGTACTGATAAGTTGGATGACACGAACCTTGGTGTAAAATGCCATGTCTGGCAGTTTTTGTAGTTCAGTGTCTTCCTTCTGTACCACAGATTCCATGCTTTTTTAAACAGATAAGAATTAATATGGAATGCAATTTGATGCCACAGAAAATGGTGAGTCCCATCTCTTATATGATAGTGTATATATGAAGTAGTCTTTGCTGGGAACAGTGTCATAAAGTTCAAAAGAGATATAACTTTAGGAAGAATAGAAGAAATGTTCTTTCAATCATTTTAGAAAATGTACTGAGAAATAGGTAGGGAATATGATAACACCAGATAAAAACTTTGAACTTTTGAGGTCCTAGGAAGATTTTCAAGGTAGTAGAAAAAGTCACAATGATAATAGATTTTAGTCTCAACTCTTTCAGTTTTGTGACTTTGAACCAATAACTTTAATTTCCCAGTTTATATCACTGAAAGATTGGTGCAGGTAACTGTTAACAGCCTTTCAAAATCTGACTTTGGTTAATCTAAACCTTGATACCAAAGACTGGATTTTCAAGTGACTAAACCTAACTCACTTTGATGTGAGGTATATAGGAAAGCCTCCCTTAAAAAATCTGCCTACCTTATACTCTGTGTCTGAAAATATATTTACTATCTTTTTTATCATGAAAGCTGTTTAGTTATTAGGAGAAATGATTTTTTAAGGCTTATCAACCTATGAATCCATACTACTTAGAATAAACGTTGCTCTCTAATAATGCAAGAAAGGGACACAAATGGACAAGAGTGCTTTAAAAAGAGGAGAAAGAAACCATTTCCTACTTTGAAATCAATCTTCAATCAGTTTTTTAAAAAAATAAATATCAATCAACCTCCTGGTGAATTTTTAATATGCTTTTCCCTTTGATTCTCATGGGTATTGCTAAACAAGAAGCTCAGGGGAGAAAAATCCACTTGATTAAAAAATTGCCGGGGCGCCTGGGTGGCGCAGTCGGTTGAGCGTCAGACTTCAGCCAGGTCACGATCTCGCGGTCCGTGAGTTCGAGCCCCGCGTCAGGCTCTGGGCTGATGGCTCGGAGCCTGGAGCCTGTTTCCGATTCTGTGTCTCCCTCTCTCTCTGCCCCTCCCCCGCTCATGCTCTGTCTCTCTCTGTCCCAAAAATAAATTTAAAAAGTTGAAAAAAAAATTGCCTTTGACGGAAGAGATGGTAGCAACATTATCCTCTTTAGATTTCTGATCTTCAGAAACAATTGTGTTACATGAAGTTCATAAGGTGTTCAGATCAAAACCAGATATATGTGCTATGGTGAAGGGCTATATATGTTAAGACATGCAACTATATCTTATGGAAATATGATGCAAATGGAAGAAAAATGAATGATGTGTTGTGATGTAATATTTGTATATCCATCTATCCTGGCATTTCTGCATATGTATCAACAAAGTTCTGTAAAGAGCTGTAGAATATTGAACATGTATATATATGCAGGTAGTGTAAAAAAAGTCCAAAGGAAGCATAACTTCAAGAAAATATAGATACGTTCCTCCCCCAATTATAGAACTCTTACTGATAAAGAGGCAGAAGTTGTGATTATACAACATAAAAACTTCAAACTTTTGGGTCCAAGGAAGATTCTCAGGGTAGGAGAGAACGTTTGCAGTAGCTCATCCTAGAAAGAGCGGGTTGCATTTGACCTCATGAAATCAGTACCGGTCTCACAACAGATGTGAGCTGAAAGTGTGGAAAATAAATAAATAAATAAAGACGCCAGCCAACTCCAACTGCAGGGGGGGTCATTTTTACAGGCAGAAAGTAATTATCCACATGGAAGTTAGCCAGGACACCAGAGAGAGGGTGAATATTCCTACCCTGTCTCAAAATTCTGTGGGATTTTTAATGAACACAAATGGTCATGACCTTGAGTTTTATGCTCCATCCACAAGAAGAACTTCTTGACAGCAGTGCTGGGGTGTTCCCTCCCTTGACCCCTGCTGTGGGGCACTGATTCAGAACCAAGGATTAAGAAGTCTGTGAATGCCATGAGGATAATGAGGACCCCTGCAAAAATTATTTGGTTCAATTAAGTGACTGATTTTACAGGATAGTAACAGTGCTTTTTGGCTGCTAGTAGCAAACTGCAAAACTGCTCAATGAATTTCTATAGAGGAATTTAGTATTTTGATGACGAAGTGATGACCATTCATAAGCACTTGATACTGCTTCTGCTGCCGCTTGGAATCACTCTCCCGTTCTCCCCAGCACCAGTTTGCTTTTGTTCATTAGTCATACCCTCCCTGCCTTGGTCTAATTTTGCACACATGTGTTTGATTTGTGATGAATGGATGACAGATTAGCCAGATTGCAAATCATAATTGAGCAGAGGTCCATGTAATGTAAATCACACAGGCCAGCATCTACTTCTTTTTGCCAAGGCGCAGCCTTGGAAGTTGCCAGATAAAATGACAGCCCTCAGTTTGAATACCAAGCATTATTGATGAGATGATAGACTTTCCCAGAGCTTCTTAACATGAACCAAATTCTGACTCTGTGGCTATAGCTCACAAATTACCAAAACCAAAAAGCCTCTAGGACATTGCTATAATGAAACTGTAAGGCAGAGATGGGAAAGTAACTATCAGTTTTGATCACTTACTATTCTAGGAATTATATATATATAATATATATTATATATATATATAATATATATTATATATATATATATATAGTTTTATTAAATCCCCTCAATAACTTGTTTTATTAAATCCTCTCAGTACTGAAATGGCCTTTGTCAATTTCATTTAACAGATAAGGTAGAGGGATGTTATTTCTGTGCAGGAATCCAAGCAGCCAACACCGCCCCAAGCTCCTTTGTAGTTAAAAATGTAAAACATAAATACACACACACACACACACACACACACACACACACACACGTACACACATACACATGCACATGCAGCAAGAAGACAAGCACAAACACAGGGTAGAAGTTCATGCTGTGCATATAGACTTGGGAAGAGAAACACTGTGGTATGAATATTCCATATCATTGTATCTGTTATAAAACCATCATAAATTGTAGCATTGTTGCCTAAATCCAGAGGATGATGTTGTATTGTGCTAGGCATTTGTTTCCGTAGTTTCTCTTGGATATGTCCCCTCACACTTCACGTGTTGCACTCTATTAAAGCTCTTTCAAAATATACTTCTTATGTTCACTTGCTTCTAGCGAAGTTCAGCCAATAGGAGGGGACCAGCATGACATTGAAGGACAGAAGAAAGAAAATGTCAAGGTATGGCTCTTTCTTTGTGTCTCAGGCTGTGACAGTGGCTTAGTTCTCTCCCCTGGCTTCAGATTGTACCAAAGTTGTCCCTTCTCCCTGGCCCAAGCTCTAGATAGGGAACCCAACTTTGGTTAATGATCTGATAATACGATTTCCTTCCTTTGTTCTTTCAGCCTGATGGTAACAACACTGGCTTGCCTTATTACTTTCTTTGATGGTGTTGTTTGCAGCACAAAAGATAGTTTTGATGAAGTTTAATTTATTTTTTCTTTTGTCACTTGTACTTTTCCTGTCATATCTAACAAACTATTGACTAATCACAGTTGTCCTAGGACCTTTTGTTGAAAAGATTATTCTTATCCCAGTTAACTGACTTGATACACTTGATTACTATAACTTTGTAGTAAGTTTTGAAAAGGGGACATATGGCTCCTCCAAATTTGTAATTGTTTAAAAGATTGTTTTGCCTGTTTTAGGCCTTTTAAGTTTCACGTAAATTTTGGATCAGTATGTCAATTGCTGCCAGAATACCAGGTATAATTTTGAAAGAGAACTAAACTGAATATGCAGATGAATTTGGGTAGCACTACTATCTTAATTTCTTACTGAGTCTTTAATCCATGGTGATGGGATGTCTTTCCACTTATTTGGCCCTTCTTTAATTTATTTCAAAGATATTTGCTTGCTTTAATATTTTTTTTATTTTTTTAATTTATTTAATTTATTTTTTTAATTTATTTTTTATTTTATTATTTTTTGAGACAGAGAGAGACAGAGCATGAACAGGGGAGGGGCAGAGAGAGAGGGAGACACAGAATCTGAAACGGGCTCCAGGCTCTGAGCTGTCAGCACAGAGCCCGACGCGGGGCTGGAACTCACAGACCGTGAGATCATGACCTGAGCCGAAGTCAGACGCTTAACCGACTGAGCCACCCAGGCACCCCTATTTTTTTAATTTAAAAGCATTTTTAAATATGAATTTCAGTATAATTAGCATAAAGTGCTATATTAGTTTCAGGTGTACAATATAGTGATTCAATTGTTCTATACATCACTCAGTGCTCATCTTAAGTGTACTCTTTAATCCCCATCACCTATTTCCCCCATCCCTCCACCATCCGCCATCCCCTCTGGTAACATCGGTTTGTTCATTAAAAACTTTTATTTTTAGTTTATTTATTTATTTTGAGAGAGAAAGGACAAGCAGGGGAGGAGCAGAGAGAGAGAGAGAGGGAGAGAGAGAGTGAGATATGGGGCTCGATCCCACAAACTGTGAGTTCATGACCTGAGCCTAAACCAAGAGTTGGACACTTAACCGACTGACCCGCCAAGGCACCCTTATTAATAAATTTTTAATATCAAGTCTTGTACATCTTTTGTGATATTTACTCCTTAATATTTTATTCTTTTTGATGCTATATCATTTACATTATTTTTAAATTTCATTTTTAAATTGTTTACTGTTTATTGAAACACAGTTGATTTTTATACTGATCTTGTATCATGCAACTCTAATGAACTCTTTCACTACTTCTAATAGTTTTTATTTGTGGATTTCTTAAGAATTCTATGTGCAAGGTCCTATTATCTGTAGATGAAAGTGCTTTATGCCTTCCTTTCCAATCTGGATGCCTTTTATTTCTTTTTTTGACTAATTGTCCTGGCTAGAACCCATAAATACACTGTTGAATAAAAATGGTGAGAGCAGACATCACTGTCTTGGTACTGATTTTAAGTTGTAAACATTTAGTCTTTTATAATTAAGTATGATGTTAGCTGGAGGTGTTTTGTAGATGTACTTTATCAGGGTGAAGTGTTTCTTTCCTGTTTCTAGTTTGTTGAGGTTTTGTTTGTTTGTTTGTTTTGTTCCCCCCCCCCCCCCCCCCCCCGCCAATCATGAAAGGATGTTGGGATTTTTTTCAATGGCTTTTCTGTGCCTGTTAAGATAATCAGGTGTTTTTTGTCCTTGCATTTATTAATATGATATATCACATTGAATGAATTTTGGATATTAAAGTGATCTTATATTCCTGAGTTAAATTCTACTGGGCCAGGATATATAATCCTTTTCATATTCTGTCGATTGAGTTTGCTAGTATTTTGTTGAGAATTTTTACATCTATATTTATAAAGGATATTAGTGAATAGTTTTAATTTCTGGTTTTGTCTTTGGCTTTGTTATCAGAGTATT
The DNA here is from genome assembly GCF_018350215.1 of Panthera leo. NCBI lineage: Eukaryota > Metazoa > Chordata > Mammalia > Carnivora > Felidae > Panthera > Panthera leo. Next base: position 56,814,061 of record NC_056687.1, read on the forward strand.
ATTGACCTCATTGAATGAATTGAGAAGTGTTATTTTCTCTTTTATATTTTATAAAGTTTTGTGAAGGATGAGTATTAACTCTTTAAATGTTGATAGAATCCACCCATGAAATCAACTTGGCTGGAATTTTTGTGGAAAATATTTGAATTACTAATTCAATTTCTTTACTTGTTTTTGGATATTCATATTTCTGTTGCTTCTTGAATTAGTGTCAGTAATTTGTGTCTTTCTAGGATTTGTTTATTTCATCTACGTTTTCTAATTTTTTGGCATACAGTTGTTCACTGTATTCCCTTACAATCATTTTTTAAATTTCCATAAGATGAATAATAATAATCCATTTCCTCTACCGTCTTTGTTGTTTTACATATATCAACTATATATATGCATGTATGTGTTTATATATATATTTATATAAATATAAATATAAATATAAATATAAATATATATATGAACTGTTTCAGTGCTTTATTAATAGTTGGAAATAAACCCAACAAATTGAAAGTGATGAAATCCTAGAAGACCAAGAGGCAAGGGAAATAAGCTTACACCTTGTCTATCTCTTTTTTTTTCTTTAATTAAATACATCTTAGCAAAAGTAGATTTTGAAGATTTAGATTTTATAAATTTAAATTAGATTTTGTGAATTTAGTAGAAAAACATTACCATGAAAATATCCCACTGGCTCACCCACATATAGAAGCTCATGAATAAAGTATTTCTCATAAATTAGCTAAAATTATTATGAGTAGACACAGACTAACAGGAAATGTATCTGATACTACTTTGCATCTGAAAATAGTGCAGATAAGAGAAAAGAACAGGTTTTCACAAATAACATAGTTAGCCAAAGTACATTCTTAATTTTTCATTAATTTTAAGATAAAAAGAAAAAAGTTTTGATTTGGGACTACGATAATCCTCTTATATAAAACATATTAAAATAACCATATCATTCCAACATATTCTGAATTATGGATTCTTTTCCTAAAGCCATTTTTTGATGTTTCCTTCACATCTGATTTTTTGCAATGATAAAATGAAAGGTTAGTTATAGTAGCATCTTATCAAAAGTTGCCACCTAAATCCTTGATTCATGAGCTTCTACATATGGGCGAGCCAGTGGGATACTTTCATGCTATCTTGAATGTTGCCAAATATGCCATTGGGTTGATATCTAAATTATGTCTCCTCACAATAGGCTGTTCCTTTAGAGAGAATAGGAGTCCGATTTGTCATGAAGGAATCTTCTAGTCTTCACCCCATGTGGTTACTTATAGTCATTAATTCCCAGTAGTTGTTAAGCACAGAAGATAATTTATTTAACTAAAATGAATGTCTTATGAAATACATGTTAGAGCAACATTTGCATATAGCTACTGCCTTCCCCCTTCTCATTAGGTGAATTTATATTTAAATAAGATCCAGGCTGATGGAAAACTTAATTGAAGACTATTGTTTATTTGTATTCTTCTTTCCACTTCTGCTCATACATTCCCATCATTAGCCATTATTGAGTGCATACTGTGCCAGATGTTATGGGCATACAGAAATTAAGACTTTGTTCTCTAGGAGTTAACATTATATACCTAAGTGTAATACGATGCCAGTGACATCAGTTCCAAGTCACGATAGGCATATTGTATTGTGGGACAACAGAAAAGAGGCCAGTCTGACTGACAGGGGCTGAAAATGCTATGCAGATGTGAAGCACTTTGACTTGAGCCTTGAATGATGAGTTGGCATTTTTTGGCTTCAGAAAAATCCCAGGTGAATGAAGCCTTACAAAAACTACATTGATATATAATATACTCAGGAAAAGACTATAAGTGTAGTATGAATGAGCTATGGGATAGACAGAAATAGGTAACAGGCTATGAGTTTTTAAAGAAATAAGAAAGGGCTTCTTTGTGGAGTATTTCTCTTAATGTGTTAAGAAGTTTAGACCATATACTATACAAAAACATGAATTATTTAAGATAGAAATAAAATACATTTAAGTCCTTAAAGTTCTTCCAAAGGGGTAATAAAAGAAAAAAGTAAATAAAGGTATATGTTAAACTCTTGGGAGAGGTATATTTCCCTTTACCTCATCTTTAGGTCTTCATAAGAGGAATAGATATTTCCATATTTTTAGGAAAGAGAAAAATGAGTCTATAGGAGTAAATTCTCTCCCTTTCTTGTCCTGTTTAATATTCTCTATTACAGTTCTCTTTTTGGATAGAGTCTTTCTCCCATTACGATGGTGCAACAAGAGGCTGAAATGACCTAGAAGAGGAAGCTTAGACCTCTTGTTCTGGGACTTAGGGGGTAAAGAACAGCCCCTCTTTCCTTGCGCTTGTTGATTTTGGACTCATTTAGAAGAGTTAGTATTTCACTGTGGGTTCAGAAAAGAGTTTCTCAATCTCATTGTTCTCGATACTTTGGCCAGATAATTCTTCCTGTGGGAGGCTGTCCTATGCATTGTAAGATGTTTAGCAGTATCTATGACTTCTATCAACTAGATGCTGAAGCATGCCCCGTTGTGGTAACTAAAAATGTCTCCAGAAATTGCCAAATATCTCCTGAAGGAATAAAATTGTTCCCAGATAAGAACCACTTTTTAGAGACAAAGAGGGACAAGGAATCTTTCAGTCTGATTCAAAATATTGTGTCTGTCTCTTACAAATAGGAAAAATGTTGATGTATCCCCATAATTCAATTAAGTATACAATGAATATACATTTGTAAGTTAAAGGATTATATGCCATGATCAAGTGGGATTTATTATAAGGATACAAGGATAGTTCAACATGTGCAAATCAGTCAATGTGATACACCATGTTAACAAAATGAAGGATAAAGATTTTATGATTATCTCAATAGATGCAGAAAAGGAATTTGGCAAAATCCAACAGCCATTCATTATAAAAAACTCTCAACGAAGTGGGTATAAAGGGAACATTTTTCCACATAATAAACACCATATCTGAGAAACTCACAGTGAATATAATACTCAATGCTGAAAAGCCAAGAGCATTTCCTCTAAAATCAGGAGGAAGATAAGGATGCCCACTCTCACTACTTCTATTGAATGTAATACTGCAAGTCCTAGCCAAAGCAGTCAGGCAAGAAAAAGAAACAAAATTTATCAGAATTGGAAAGGAAGATGTAAAATTGTTTCCAGTGGTGACTGAGTGGCTCAGTCAGTTAAGTGTCCAACTTTGGATCTCCGCTTAGGTCATGATCTCCTGGTTGTGAGATCAAGCCCTGTGTTGGGATCGCTGCTTCGGATTATCTCTCTCTCCCTCTCTCTGCCCATCTCCTGCTTGTGGTCTCTCAAAATAAATAAATAAACTTTTAAAAATTAAAAAAATTGTTTTAATTTACAAATGATATTATTTTTTTAATTCCAAAGTAGTTAACCTACCGTGTTCTATTAGTTTACTTTCAAGGGTACAATCTAGTGATTTAACAGTTCTATACATTACACAATATTTATCATGATAAGTGTACTTTTAATCGCCATAATCTATTTAACCCATCCTCCCACCCACCTCCCCTCTGGTAACCATCAGTTTGTTCTCTATACTTAAGAGTTTATTTCTTGGTTTCTCTCTCTCTCTCTTTTTTCCCTTTTCTCATTTGTTTTGTTTCTTAAATTCTACATATGAGTTAAATCATATGGTATTTGTCTGTCTCTGACTTATTTTCCTTAGCATTATACTCTCTAGCTGTTGTTGCAAATGGCAAGATTTCATTATTTTTTATGGCTGAATAATATTCCATTCTGTATATATATACCACGTCTTCTTCCTCCATTCATCAGCCGATAGACACTTGATTGAGCTGCTTCCAAAATTTGGCTATTGTAAATAATGCCGCAGTAAATATAGGGGTGCATGTATCCTTTGAATTGGTGTTTTTGTATTTTGGGGGGTAAACACCCAGGAGTGTGATCTCTGGATCAGAAGGTAGTTCTATTTTTAACTTTTTGAGGAACTTCCATACTGTTTTCCACAGAGGCTGTACCATTTTACATTACCATCAACAGTGCACAAGTGTTCCTATTTCTCCACAGCCTCATCAATACTTGCTGTTTTTTGTATTTTTGATTTTAGCCATTCTGACCAGTGTGAGGTGATATTTCATTGTAGTTTCAATTTGCATTTCTCTGATGATGAGTGACATTCAGAATTTTTTCATGTTCTGTTGACTATCTGTAGGTCTTCTTTTGAGAAATGTCTGTTCATGTCTTCTGCCTATTTTTTATTAGATTGCTTGATTTATGGGTGTTGAGGTGTATCAGTTCTTAATATATTGTGGATGCTAACTCTTTATCAGATATGTCATTTTCAGATAGCCTCTCCCATTCAGTAGGTTGTCTTTTAGTTTTGTTGATTGTTTCCTGGACTGTGCAGAAGCTTTTTATTTTGGTGAAGTCCCAATAGCTTATATTTGTTTTATTTCCCTTGTCTCAGGAGACATATCTAGAAAAATGTTTCTACAACCAGTGTCAGAAAAATCACTTCTTGTGTTCTCTTCTAAAATTGTTATGGGTTCAGATCTGACATTTAGGTCTTTAATCCATTTTGAATTTACTTTTCTGTATGGTGTAAGAAAGTGGTCCCGTTTCATTCTATTGCATGTAGCTGTCCAGTTTTTCCAACACCATTTATTCAAAAGACTTTCTCATTACATTTCTTTACAATTTTATCAATAATTAATTGGCCATATACTTGTGGGTTTGTTTCTGGGTTTTCTATTCTGTTCCATTGATCTATGTGTGTATTTTTTGTGCAGTACCGTACTGTTTTGATTACCACCGCTTTGTAGTATAACTTGAAATCTGGAATTGTAATATCTCCAGGTTTGTTTTTCATTTTCAAGATTGCTTTGGCTATTTAGGGTCTTTTGTGTTTCCATACAACTTTTAGGATTGTTTCTTCTATTTCTGTGAAAAATGTTGTTAGTATTTTGATAGGGATTGCATTAAATCTGTAAATTGCTTTGGGTGGTGTAGACATTTTAACTGTATTTGTTCTTCCAATCCATGAACATGGAATGTCTTTCTATTTCTTTGTGTTGTCTTCAGTTTCTTCCATAAATGTGTTATAGTTTTCAGAGAAAGGGTCTTTCATCTCCTTGGTTAAGTTTTTTCCTATGTATCTTATTATCTTTGTTGCAGTTATAAATGGGATTGTGTTCTTAATTTCTCTTTCTGCTGCTTCATTATTAGTGTTGATTTAGTATACTGAGACATTACTGAATTCATTTATCAGTGCTAGTAGTGTTTTGATGGATTCTTTGGGGTTTGCTACATATAGTATCATGTCATCATGATTTTCAATCATGACATGGCGGCTCAAATCATGGAAGTTTTACTTCTTCCTTACCAATTTTGATGGATTTATTTCTTTTTCTTGTCTTACAGCTGTGTCTAGGACTTCCAGTGCTATGTTGCAAAAAAGTGGTGAGGTTAAGACATCCTTGTCTTATTTTGAATCTTAGAGTAAAAGTCGTCAGGTTTTCCCCATTGAATATGATGTTTACTGTGGGTTTTAATGCAAAGGCTTTATTATTTTAAAGTATGTTCCCTCTAAATTTACTTTCTGAGGGCTTTTACCATGAATGAATGTTGTACTTTGTCAAATTATATGGTTTTTATCTTTCCTCTTATTGACGTGATATATCACATTGATTGTGAATATTGAACCACCTTGGCATCCCATGAATAAGTCTCACTTGATCTTGGTGGACGACTTTTTTAATGTATTAGATTTGATTTGCTAGTAGTTTGTTGAGACTTTTGCATCTATATTCATCAGAGATACTGGCTTGTTATCTCTTTTCTTGTGTTGTTTATCTGGTTTTGGTATCAGGGTAATGCTGGCCTCATAGAATGAATTTGGAAGTTTCCTTTCCATTTCCATTTTTTGGAATAAAGAAGAATTTCTCTATTTGAGAAGAATAGATATTAACTATTCTTTAAATATTTTGTAGAATTCACCTGTGAAGCCATCTGGTACTAGACTTTTGTTTGTTGGGAGTTTTTTGATTACTGATTCAACTGACATAATTTTTACATAAAGAAAATTGTAAACACTCAACCAAAAAACTGTTAGCTCTAATCCATGAATTCAGTAAGATAAATCATTAACATACAAAAATCAGGAGTGTTTTTATGCATTAAGGAATTTTCTGAAAGATAAAAAGAAATTGATCTCATTTATAATAGCATCAAAAACAAAATACTTAAGAATAAATTTAACTAAAGAGATGAAATGTCTCTACTTTGAAAACAATAAGACATTAATGAAAGAAATCAAAGAAGACACAAATAAATTGAAAAGCATACTATGTTCATGGATGGGAAGAGTTAATATTGTTAAAATGTCAATGTTACCAAAAGCCATCTATAGATTCAATGTAATTCTTATCAACATTTCAATGGTGTTTTTTCATAGAAGTAGAAAAAAACATTCCTAAAATTTATACAGAAACACAAAAGTTCTGAATAGCCAGAGAAGTCTTGAGAAAGAAGAACAAAGCAGGAGACATCATATTTGATTTTAAGCTATGCTGTAAAGCTATAGTCAACAAAACAGTATGGTACTAACATAAAAATAGACAATTAGACTAATGGAACAGAATTGAGAGCTCAGAAATAAACCCAACACATATATGGTGAACTAATATTTGACAAGAGAGGCACAAATACTCAATGAAGAAAAGATAGTGTTTCAATAAATGGTATTGGAATAATTGAATATTCACATGTAAAATAATAAAATTGGACCCCGTCTTAAACCATGCAAAAAAATTAACTCAAAATGGATTAAAGACTTAATTATAAGACCTGGAACCATGAAACTCATAGAAGAAAATAGTAATAAATTTTTTTTGGCATGGGTCTTGGTGCATCTTTTTTAGATATGACACCTAAGCACAAACAACAAAATAAAAAAGAAATCAGTAAGACCACATCAAACTAAAAAGCTTCTTCACAGAAAAAGCCCATCAACAGTGTGAGAAGAAAACCTATGGAATGGGAAAAATATTTACAAACCATATATCCTATATATATATATGGATATATATATATATATATATATATATATATACACACACACACATATATATACATATATATATTCAAAATATATAAAGAACTCATGCAACTCAATAGTAAAAAAAAATCTAATTTTAAAAATGTGCAAAATGCCAATAGAATTTTTAATGGAACTAGAACAAATAATCCTGAAATTTGTATGAAACACAAAAAAATCCCTAGGCAGCCAAAGCAATCTTGAAAAATAAAAATAAAACTGGAGGTATCACAATCACAGATATCAAGATCTACTACAAAGCTGTCGTTATCAAAGCAGTATCATACTGGCACAAAAAATATACATAGACTTGTGGAAAAGAATAGAAAGTCCAGAAATAAACCCATACTTCTATGGCCATTTAATCTCTGACAAAGGAGGCAAGAATATACAATAGGGAAAAGACAGTTTCTTCAGTAAATGGTGTTGGCAAAAAAACCAAAAAACAAAAAACAAAAACAAGACAAACAAACAAAAAACCAGTTGCATGCAAAAGAATGAAACTGGATGACTTTCTTATACCATACACAAAAATAAGCTCAAAATGGATTAAAGACCTAAGTTTGAGACCTGAAACCATAAAATTCCTAGAAGAAAACCATAAGATTCCTAGATGTCTCTTTGACATCAGCTGTTAGAAACATTTTTTCTAAATATGTCTCCTTTGGCAAGGGAAATAAAAGCAAAATTAAACTACTGGGGCTACATCAAAATAAAAACTTTTGTTCAACAAAGGAAATCATCAACAAAACAAAAAGACAATCTACTGAATAGGAGGAGATATTTGCAAATAATATATTTCATAAGGGGTTAATATGAAGAATATGTATAAAAAACTGATACAACTTAACACCCCAAAACCAAATAATGCAATTTAAAAATGGGCAGAGGACGTGAATACACATTTTCCCAATGAAGACATGCAGATGGCCATAAACACATGAAAAGATTCAAAATCACTAATCATCAGGGAAATGCAAATTAAAACCACAATGAGATATAGCCTCACACCTATAAGAATGGCTAGAATCAAAGAAACAAGAAATAGCAAGTGTTGACAGGGATGTGAAGAAAAAAGAAACTCATGCGTTATTAGTAGGAATGCAAGCTGGTGTGGGCACTGTGGAAAACAATATAGGGGGTTCCTCAAAAAATTAAAAGTAGATCTACCATATGATATCGTAATTCCACTATGGGTATTTGCTTGGAGAAAACAAAAACACTAATTCAAAAAGATATATGCACCCATATGTTTATTGAGGCTTTATCTGCAATAGCCAATATGGAAGCAGACCAAGTGTCTATCAATAGATGGATAGATAAAGAAGACACACACACGCGCACACACGCACACACACACTGGAATACTACTCAGCCATAAAAAGGAATAAAATGTTGCCATTTGCAACATGAGTGGATTTAGAGGATATAATGCTGAATGAAATAAGTCAGTCAGAGACAAGCACCGTATGATTTCACTCATATGTGGAAATAAAGAAATAAAACAAATGAATAAAGAAGAAGACAAAAACAAACAAAACCCCAGGCTCTTAAATATAGAAAACAAAACTCTTTGTTGCCAGAGGGGAAGGATATGGATGGAAGAATAGATGAAATAGATGGAGGAGATGAAGAGTACACTTATCATGATGAGCACTGAGTAATAAGTAGAATTGTTGAATCATTATATTGTACACCTGAAACTAATTAAAACTGTATGTAAATTATACCTGAATAAAAAATAAATAAAATTATAGAAATAAAAAAATGAAAAATAATTAAAAAATAGGCAAAGGACCTGAGTGGACATTTATTCAAAGAAGATGTATGAAAGGCCAACAGGTACATGGAAAGATGTTCAAGATCACTTGTCATTAGGGAAATGCACATTAAAACCACAATGACCTATCACCTTACATCTGTGAGAATGAAAAAAGAAAGAGATAACAAACACTGGTGAAGCTGTGGAGAAAATCCTTGTGCACTGTTGGTGGGAATTGAAATTGGTACAGCCACTCTGGAAAACAGTGTGGAGGGTCCTCAAAAAGTTGGAAATGGAGCTACTATATAATCCAGAAATTCCACTTCTGGGAATATATCCAAAGGAAATGAAAATCTAACTTGAAAAAATATCTACAGCCTCATGTTCATAGCAATATTATTTACAATAGCCAAGACATGGAAAGAACCTTAGCGAATGGATAAAGAAGTTGTGGTGTGTGTGTGTGTGTAGATTGGGATGGAATATTATTCAACCATAAAAAATGAGGAAATTCTACTATTTGCAACAACATGGATGAAACTTCAAGGCACTATGCTAGGTGAATATAAGTCAGACAGAAAAGACAAATATTGTATGATCTCACTTATATGTAAAATCTTAAAATTAAAAAAAAAAAGAACTAGAAAAAGAGTTGGACCTGTGGTTACCACAGACAGAAGGTGGGTGGAGGGACGGATTGGATTGGAGGAAGGTGGACAAAAGGTACAAATTTCCAGCTATAAAATTAGTAAGTCCCAAGGATGCAATGTACACACAATGGCTATAGCTGACACTGCTGTATGATATATGGAAAAGGTGTTAGGAGAGTTAATCCTACGAGTTTTCATCACAAGAGAAAAGTTCTTTCCTATTTTTCTTTCTAATCTTTTATTGTATTTATGTGAGAACATAGATGTTTACCCAACATGTTGTAATCAATTTACAATATATGTAAGTCAAACCATCATGCTGTCTGCCTTAAACTTATACAGTGATATATGTCAATTATTTCTCAAACTGGAAAAAAAACATAGTAGGCCTATGAAAATGTGTAATTGCTCAGATCCTCATCCACAGAAATGTTACGTGGTTACCTTAGTGTTAGCAGATCAGACAATGTCTTTCGAAAAGAGCTCATGAAGCACAGCCATATTGCTGAAAAAGGGGATTCCTTTTATATGACTGTATTGGGACAAGAGAGATAGAAACACTTTAAGGAAAGACTGATTTGCACAGAAGTTCAAGTGCTAGAATGAGATGAGAGCAATGGAAACAGAACGATTTCAATGTTCTTTAGTCTTACACATATATATGTCCCCTTGGAAGCTGGGCTTGTGGAGACTTTTTGCAATATGAAGACTATTATGTGTTTTAAACATACTGCAGATGGGAAGATTAATTTAAAAAGAAAAAATCAAAATATAAAAACAGTCAAAAATGAAGAAGGAAAAATAATCACCAGCTGGCAGATTAGGCATAATTATAATTAATGATGATGATATTATATTCAAAAAGCAGTGATAATGGGGAAACCACACTGGAAAAGAGAGCAATCATGAATAGTTTGAAATGTTGGCTTATCTGTAGGAGTCATATAGTTGTGTACTCACTGAGTCGATGTAGATGATCCTCATGGCATTTCATAATTTAGAAATAATATCTGTTTTTCTATGCCAGTGAAAACAAATGTGCCCTTAGAAAATCACTGGGCTAAAAATCAAATTAGGTGTAATATATTAAAAAGAGGATTTAACTTGAGATTATTAGCAAAACTTTCTATATCCATTAGCAAGAAATAATCTGCTGATGACTTAGAGTTGGAGGAGACATTTTGTACAAACTGGTATTTCCAATGAAGATAGTCACACCCAGAGAGGTTACTCATCCACGATCACAGTAAGCTAGTCAGTAAAAGAGTTAGGGCTAAATCCCAGGATTCTTGTTGCACAGACCAGGGATCATTAAAACTCACTTTTAAGGTAACAACTTTTAAGAATCATCAGGTGAAATAAAGGGAACGCTTTTTTTTCCCCTCCCACTGGGGAAAAACAATAATATTTTTATTTCCTTTAGAACCAGTAGTGGTTCTCTAATTTGTTATCTAAGGATAGATCCTCTCCTTGAACTTGCTGGAATTGCAGGAGAGGGGAATGAGTGTATCCTAAATAACCTAAGATGTTTAAGAATCAGGTATATTACTAAAATTGTATAATTTCTTTTCAAAGATCTAGAAAATTGCAGGATATCAAGTCATGAGATAGATGTTTTGTTTGTTTGTTTAAAGTTTATTCTCATTTATTTTGAGAGAGAGAGAGCAAACAGGGGAGGTGCAGAGAGAGGAAGAAGAAGAGAATCCCAAACAGGCTCTACACTGTCAGCGCAGAGCCTGACATGGGGCTCGAACCCACAAACTGCGTGATCATGACCTGAGCTGAAATCAAGAGTCGGATGCTTAACCGCCTGAGCCACCCAGGTGCCCCAGAGATAGAAGTTTTAAGCACAAGAGTGTCTGTATGATAAAGTAAACAAGATGTCCAGATAGGTAACTCCAGGAAGCTAAAATCACAATCTCTCTAGGGGTGCCTGGGTGGCTCAGTCAGGTAAGTGTCCAAACTCGGCTCAGGTCATGATCTCACAGCCCGTGAGTTCAAGCCCCTTTTCTGGCTCTGTGCTGACAGCTCAGAGCCCAGAGCCCACTTTGAATTCTGTGTCTCCCTCTCTCTCTGCACCTCCCCAGCTTAAGCTCTGTCTCTCTCTCTCCTTCAAAAGTAAATAAACATTTAAAAAATTAAAAGTAAATAAAATCACAATCTCTCAGGATTACTGTATTTTCTATTAAGTAAACTAACACATGCAATGCACTTAGAATAGTACTTGGCACATAGAAGGTACCATATAAGTGTGTGTCGTTGTTGTCATGAGATTTATGATCAACACCTTCATCTTGCTTTCTAATGTTCTCTTTGGTGCCCTGAGCCTGACATGGCTCCAGGAGATGGAGAGTTTCTAGCATGTACATTGTGTATCTCTAATGCTGAGTACTTAATCTGCCATACAACAGATAATCAAAGGTTGCTTACTGAGTGAATACTGTTGAATACTGTCACAAGGGGCCAGCTTAACATATCCCTTTCTGTGTAAGATAAACCAAAATATGACAACTGTGAACTTAGTCAAGTTGCTATAAAGAACTTAAGCATTTAAAACAAAGGAAAGTAATGTAAGTGAACAAGAAAAATTTTACCCCAGGAAAGACCACAAAAATGGAAGAGGATGGGATTTGTTATGAGGTATACATTCATGGCTCCTATACATGCATGTAGTAGGCTGAATAGCAGATCCCCAAAGATGTTAATGTCCTAACCCCCAGAACCTGTGAATATTTTATCTTAAATGGTGAAAGGAACTTTGCAGATGTGACTAAGTTAATAATCTTGAGGGGCGCCTGGGAGGCTCAATCAGTTGAGCGTTTGACTTCGGTTCAGGTCATGATCTCATGGTTTGTGAGTTCAAGCCCCACATCAGGCTTTGCGCTGACAGCATGGAGCCTGCTTCAGATTCTGTGTCTCCCTGTCTATCTGCCCTTCCCCCACTCTCTTTCCCAAAAATAAATAAACATTAAAAAATATTAAAAAAAAAAGAATCTTGAGATGGGAAGCTTTCTTTGGATTATCCAGGATGACCAGTGTAAACACAAGGGTCCTTTTAAGAAGGAGGAAGGAGGATCAGAATTAAAGAGGGAAGATGTAAACATGGAAGCAGAAATCAGGGAGGAGACAGGATGCTACGCTGTTGGCTTTGAAGATGGAGGAAGGGGCCATGAGGTGAGCAATGTAGCCAAATTCTAAAAGCTGAAAAGAAAATGGAGTGGATTTTTCTCTAGGGCTTCCACAAGGAAACAGACCTCCCAGCACCTTGATTTTATCCCATTGAAACTGATTTTGGACATCTGACTTTCAGAACTATAATGTAATAAATTTGTGTGATTTTAAGCAACTCCATTTATAGTAATTTTAAAGGAGCAATAAAAACCTGAAAAAATGCAGAATCTCTGTATACTAATGCATATAGTTCGTAATATGAAGTAACTAAGCTTTATGGCTTTGTAGTTGCAGTTCAGGCATCTGTGTGTCCATCCATCTCATTGTAAGAAGGTGCCTTCCTTCTTTCCTTCCTTAGCTGTGTTTTAAATGTACATTTGCACATGAAACCTGATTCTTCCCAAACCTCATCAGCCTGTGAACACTGCTAGAGCCATGGCAGTTGTAATTCAGGATTCACTGGTCCTTGTTTCCCCTTTGCAAAGTTTCCACATCTAAACTCTTCCTTGGAGTTTCCGAAGGTTGCTTTACGTTTGTTCCCTAAACATTACAGTTCTGCTGGGGGTTATACTGCACTTCGGAAACCATCATACTCCAAAGGGTGTTTCCAGCAGACACATTTGTGGCTAGCATATACTGTGCTCTGCCCTACATGCCACAAAATGCCGAACCTGGTCAGTGTCACAGTTGGCAGGTGAGTTTTTAAGGGAGAAAAAATAGCTCTTCTTAGTACTCTGTGGTAAATGAGTCCCAAGGCAGTGCTCCCAATATCTGATAGAGTTTTTAGGGAGATGGTTGTTTTGTGTTTTATTTATGTCCCCCCTGTTATCCATGGGGTCCGAAAATGAATTCAAGTTGGCGATGCCTATGAGACAATGTGAATCAAGACTCCATGTCGTAGTCATAATTGCCCCGTTCCCTTGAGAACCGTGACATTTGTACTGCTTCTAACTCCTTTACCTTCCATCCTTCTTTCTCTGGGAAGCTTTCTCTCCCAGAAGCTAGCTCACTCATTTTCCAAATGCATTTGTATTCAGTCTTTTTGCTCCATCTAGGAAGTCGTGGTTAGCTTTGAATATGCCTTGAAGTCTCTCAGGCCTCATGAAAATCAACTTTGGGGAGGGTTTTCTCTACCTGTTCACCAGTTATGACATAATGCCACTTGGACTCAGCATAGATTCATCTTTACCTCCATTTTTATGCTTGCCTAAGCCTTATATATTTTCAGTGACCTGGGAGTGACTGTTTAGTCTGTTGTCTTACAGTGTAAACCAGGATTAAAATACAGATCTACCTGAAAAGACTGCCATATAAATAGTTTTGTGTCTGAAAAATGTAATCTATTTTAAGTCTTTGGATCTGGGTTTTGTTGTCACAAAATAAAGAATCCAATCCACCTGGTGTGTATGGTGTTGGCAAGAGTTGTCGTCACCTACAGGATTTGTAAGAAATGTTTATCCACCCCAAATAGGAGGAGTGGATTTGAGGTCTGCCCTGATTAGGTTGAGCCTGAGTAAATAACCAGAAATGTTAACTGTGGCCATGGATGGTTGGTAAACAAGAAGTACTATCAGTGCCTTTGATTCTTTACAGCCAAAAGAGCTTGTTTGAAATAACAACTTCCATTTTGAACTAATTTAAACTAATACCTATTTAAATGAATAATTTCAACTTTGTATTATTGCTCAGACCTGTTGTGAAAACTTAGGGGTGAACAATGGTTATTCCATACTTTACTCAGAGAAATTGCTATCTTCTCAGCAAAAGCATTAAGCTCTGGTAACAGATCTGTCTCTGTATTGTTTTTGTTTACTTGTTTTTTAATTTTTCTTCTTAAAGATTTTTTAAAAAATTTTGTTTAACATTTATTTATTTTTGAGAGAGACAGAGCATGAGCAGGGGAGGGGCAGAGAGAGAGGGAGACACAGAATCCGAAGCAGACTCCAGGCTCTGAGCTGTCAGCACAGAGTCAGACATGGGGCTCAAATTCACAAACCATGAGATCATGAGCTGAGCAGAAGTCAGACTGAGCTAACCGACTGAGCCACCCAGGAACCCCTTTAATTTTTTTTAAATATTTATTTGTTTTTGAGAAAGAGCACAAACAGGGAGGGGCAGAGAGAGAGGGAGACACAGAATCTGAAGCAGTCTCCAGGCTCTGAGCTGTCAGCACAAAACCTGACGTGGGGCTTGAAATCATGAACCCTGAGATCTTGACCTGAGCTGAAGTCAGATGCTTAACTGACTGAGCCACCCAGGCACCCCTCTGTATTGTTTACCTATTAACACATAATAAATTTACCAAATATTACTAGCTTAAAACAACTAAAAAGTATTGTCTCACACAGTTTCTAGGGTAAAGAAGCAGCTTAGCTGGATAGGGCTGACTCAGAGTCTCTCATGAGTTTGGCCAACTATTGTTCAGGGCATGATTCATCTTAAGACTTGACTGGAGATGGAAATTCTACCTCTAAAGTCACTCAGATGGCGTTGGCATAAAGCTTCACTTTCTTACCAACTGAGCCTCTCCACTTCATGACTTGGAAGCTGGCTTCCGACTAGGTGAGTAGGGGGTGGGACACAGAGAGAACTGACCTTTATGACTTCCATTTCTGAGTCACATATCATCACTTCCACATATCATATTCACTAGAAGCAAATTACTAAGTCAAGCCCACACAATAGGAGTTGCTGTGTAAGGGTGGGATCATTGGGTGCCCATCTTGGGTGGTGGCTACCACAATCAACCAACTTGCTGACTGAACGTGGACAAAGCGTTATGCCGGTTAGAGCTTTTGTTTTTTTTTCTCACAAGTTCAAGGATTATAATAGATAATCTGTATGTATTTGGGCTCTCAGAGATGCTAATATGCTGGAGAATAATTACAGAGTGGGAAACTTGGGCAGAAACATACTCAGTGAATGGGAGAATTTAGCTGTAGGGCCTTTACCCCAATTCCCCAAAGCAACTGATGAATTTTGTTTTTGTTTTTTATCATCTGAATCATCTTCCAAAGATGCTGTCCAATGATCAACAGCAATTGTTAATTAAGTATCATAGATTATTTTACATATAATTATTTAAGAATCTTTTTTTTCAAATTCCCTCATCTTACCACCAAGGAAAGAAACTGAGATCCAGAATTATTTCATATGCTATTACAAATCACAAGACTAATTAATTGGCATTTATCTTCATACAATATTGTGTGCAAAAGGACTATTGCACAGTAAGAAAGTAAGAAACAAAATAAGAAAGAAAACAAAAGTAAGAAAACAAAATAAATAGCATGTATAGAGAATCCTCCTAGGTGTTCTTTTAATCCTCCCAACAATCTTAGTGTGGTAGAACCAGAATAATTTGCTTCTGTCACACGTAAATGCCATGGCATAGTCAAATTTGACAACAGTCTGGCCCCAAGATCCAGGCTTTCAGCACCCACACTTTGATTTGTATGGGGAGGTTGTGAAACTTGCACATAATCATAAAGCAAAGCAAGGGGAGGGCCAAGCTGGGAATGCAGCTTACTTACACAGTCATACACCCAGGGAATTCACGCTCATGACAGATATGCTGGTGGCTCTGGAATGATTCCACTCTGCTTTAAGTAGACCCCCAAACTCCAGGAAAATAAAGATAAAGAGGCTGAGTTTATCAGATCTAAACTAGGATTCTGAGTACATTAGACATTCTTAAATGTTAGGAAGTCAATGTGAACCCGTTTCTTAATTACATGTCAAGCTTAGTAATTTTACATTCCAAAAGCACAAAATTTCCTTGTTGCTATAGCATCTGTTAGATATGATGATTTCATCTTTTGTCTAACATGTTAAGAAGGAGCTGGTTTTTGGTGTGGGATAAAATGATGATGGGAGCTTGGTTTGGGTTGACAAACACTAGTCTCAGTGAACACCAATTATTTCTCTTGTTTTTGTTTTCAGAGTGAATCACATGCTAGAGAATCCCCAGAATAGCTTGCATTGAGGTACACAGGATAACTAAAGCTTCTCTAAAGGCTTTTTTTCCTATATTTGTTCTGTTTTATAAATCTACTCAACAATTCAGAGAAAATTCTAAGCATACTTTCTAGTTGCTTCAGTGAAAACAACACAGAACACATAACTATTTGCTAATGCTTTGAGGAAGTAGTCCTATGGACTAGAATATTGATTCTGAATTTTCATTTTTTAATCTTTTTTATTTTTAAAATATTTTTCTTTATTTTTAATATTGTTAATAAAAATTACTACTCGGAGTACCAAAATTTAGTATAGTGAGTGTGGTTGGTCAGATAAAATATAGGGCACCCAGTTAAATTACATTTGAGATAAATAACGAGTATGTCGTTTAAAATATTTGGTACGTATTTATACTAAAAATATCTCTTTCTTATGTGAAATTCAAATTCAAAATTTGACTGGGCATCTGTATTTTCGTTTTATTTTTAAAGTTTATTTATTTATTTTGAGAAAGAGACAGCACATGCACAGGGGAGGGGCAAAGGAAGAGGGAGAGAGAGAGAGAGAATTTGAGAACCCCAAGCTGACTCCGCACTACAAGTCCAGAGCCTGACATGGGGCTCAAACCCACAAACCATGAGATCATAATCCAAGCCAAAGTCAAGAACCTGACGCTCAACCAGCCAAACCACCCACATGCCGCTGGACATCTGTGTTTTTATTTCCTGTATCTGGTAAATTTAATTTGGAGGGTTTGAGGACAATTGGGAATGTTCTCCTCCCTACTGTTTTGGGGGCTGATGGTTTCATTTCTTGGGACTCCACTTTGAAATGCATCTAAGTAACAGCTGAGCCCGTGTATCTTATGCAAAAAGGTGGAGACTTGAGGTAAATAGCCTATGTTCCAACTTAGCTCTGCTATTCACTCCGTGTGATCAGGAGCAAAGCATTTAAAATGCCTTGTGTCTCTCTCTCTTTTTTTTTCCCCCACTGGAATCATAGGGATGATAATACCCACCTCAGAATATTCTTCTCAGGATAAAATGTATTGAAATCCTTGATGTCCTCCTATATAATAGCCATGGAATATATTTGAATTATTGTGTCCATCTTTCTTGTTGCTGTAAAAACATGTGACCCAAATTTCTTTAAGTTCTATTTGCTTGTGGGTACAAATAGTACTACATTAATAATAGTTTGAATGTTATCAATTTCTTACCTAACTGAATAGTTAAGCCAACCTACTCTCCTGATTCTTTCTTCCATTATTTTTGGAGATCTCAGGGGGGTTCTCACATGTTTCTATAAATTGTTCTTTTCAATTTTTCCATTCCCAACCTATTTTTTAACATTTTGTAGTTTTGAGAGCAATTTTTGGTTTACAACAAAGTTGAGAGGAAGGTATAGAGATTTTACACAGGTTCTCCTCCCCCCACACATGGATAACTCTCCCCTCACCCCAATATCAGTATCACTCACCAGAATGGTACATTTTTACCAAGGATAAGCCTACATTGAAGCATAATATCCTCCCAAAATCCACCATTTACCTTACGGTTCACTTTTGGTGTTCTACATTCTATGGGCTTGGAAAAATGTATAATGACATACACCCATTGTTATAATATCATACGGAGTGTTTTTACTGCCCTAAATATTCTCTGTGTTCTGCCTATTAATCTGCCACCCCCACAGCCACTGACTTTCTTGTTGTCTCATAGTTTTGTCTTCTCCCAAATGTCGTAGTTACAAAAATATATAAGTAGACTTTTCAGATTGACTTCTTTCACTTGGTAATATGCACTTAAGTTTCTTCCATGTCTTCACATGGTGTGATAGTTCATTTCTTTTTCTTTTATTATTTATTTATTTATTTATTTATTTATTTATTTAATGTTTATTTATTTATGTTTGAGTGAGGGAGAGAGAGAAAGACAGAGAGACAGAGAATCCCAAGCAGGCCCCACACTGTCAGCACAAAGCCCAATTCAGGGCTCCAACTCATGAACTGTGAGATCATGACCTGTGCCGAAATCAAGGGACCCTTAAGTGACTGAGCCACTCAGGCGCCCCTGTTCATTTCTTTTTCACACTGAATAATATTCTATTGTCTGTGTGTATCATAGTTTATTTGTCTATTCACCTACTGAAGGACATCTTGGTTGCTGCCAACCTATGCTTTATCTGTTGTTCATGCGGCATTTTAACAATGTTTGTCATTCCTCACACTGCAGCTTCTTACATCCTTGAGGCTGTCCATCTTTTTATTCAGGGTATTAGTTCCATGTGCTTCTAAAGCTTTGGGAAGGCTGATACAAAAGTGTACTACATTTGCTCTAGTACTCAGAACCCTAATCAAACCATGTTCTGAGGACCAGTGAGGACAATTCTCCTTTCTCCCTTGGCATTTAGGATGTCTGATATACTAATGCTTAGGTGCCCATATTTTACAGTTTTCTTTGTCAAAAAGTTCTTTGTGGAAGCCAGACCTACTCATATAAGTCTATCCTACTCTCCTTCTTCCTTCCTTTTTCCTTTTCTTTATGTAAAAATGGAGTTTAGGTCCTACTGAAGTTGCCCTGAAGTTAAGAAGATTCATTTAGAGTAAAGAACCACATGGCAAACTGGTTTCCCTATCCAGAATACTCTATTCCTTAGCCCATAACCAATTTTACTCATTCAGTGTTCAGTGAAAAGAATTTAATGTAGTATTCAATATAGATGTAGAATTAGAGATACAGAAGTGTATTTAAAAACTCAGAATCCCATGGTATTTAAAGAGAAACAGAAAAAATGGTTGTTAAAACTTGAAGCTTCAGAAATGACTTAGGGGAATATTGTGCATTAGTGACATTTGTGTGTTTGTTTTGATCTCTTTTGGGGTGAACATTAGAATCTGTTTATGCTATGTTTTGGATAGATCCTTTGGGTATAAAGTAATAGGACTTAATGAAGTGATATTCTGGGAAAATGCCAGAACTAGGAATCAAAAGCATGGTTTTACTTAGGTCAAAATCCAAGGGTATATGAATGGCAAGAACACCAAGATATGTCCTAATCAAACAGAACATTCAGGAAATCTAAATGTACCTATTTCCTGTCACTGTTGCTTTGTACATGGTAGTCTCATTTCCTAGAAAGGTCTCTTCCCCTTATTCTAAAATTATCTGATCCTTCCTATGAATCATCTTCCTTCTGTCCAAATGGCCTTTGTCCTCTTCATGCAGAGACCACCATTTTACAATCCAAGTAGCCTACAAACATTTCTTTATTGCATATGCCGCTCACAATTTTAATGACTTCTTTGCATTGCATATTTCTCTCACCTCCCTGAAGGCAGGGACCATCTCCTATCGGTTTTGTATTCTGAGTGTTCCTTTAGCACAGAGCTTAGTGCATAGTAACTCTCAGTAAAAGTTTACTGAATTGAACAAAGAAAGATCGATCAGTGGCTACAAAGTGAGAAGTGTATGCGTAGAATTATTTCATTCTATCATATACATTCTTCTCAACTATTAAAAATGTTTAAAGCTTTAAGGAATTATAAAAAAGGCAACAGAGATGTGAACAATTTGATATGTCAGGAATTGAAACATATTAATCTTCTGGCACCTAAGAACTGATTCCAGCATTGATACGTATCTTTTATTTTCTTATCATGCTTAGAGTCCAGATGGATTTTTATTAGTTCACCAAAACAATGCAGCAGACTCGACTTGTATTTAAATCACTATAATTAGTTTAATCTTAAAATAAAACAAAAGAAATTGCTAAATGGGCCTGAATATTTAGTTATGACATTTTAGTGCCCAATAAATTTAAATGAGAGAAGAAAGCAATATACCTCCCTATGATCTGATGAGTAACTTTCTGAAAGCAGCAGCTGATGTTACAGACTTTACCTAGCCTTTTGGGCTCAAGCACACGTACTTGATTTAGATAAGGTTTCGTTTAAAGAAAACTTGAATGGATTTTATGCCAAAAGCAAATAAATTGTCTTGGTTCTAGATTAGAAGCCAGTTTGTCATGAATTCCAGTTTGTCTGAAACTTTCTGTTCTTTTGATGAGGATCCAGTCCAGAGGGTTTTCTAAGAAATCACTTGTCTTAAAAAAGCTGGAGGAATGAGATAATATATGAATAGTGAACATTTGTTAAGCATCAACACACCCAACACTGTGATAGCTGCTTCACATTTAATCCCCATCTAATTCTATGAGATAGATGTGATTGCTGTCCTCACTTTACATGGCTAGTAGCTATGAAAGGGGTCTGTATCCAGACCCTGTTCTCTTAAAGGCTATTTCAATTAGCTGTAGAATGCGCACACGTTGTTGTTAAAAGTTGTGATTAAAGTCTACTGATCGAGTAAATTAATATTACCCTGCATGAAGAACGCATAATCAATTAGGTGTAAGTATTGCTTTTGAACCCTGAGCAAATGTATTTCCATGAAGACCACAGTCCAGGTGGTTATTCATGTTGTGGCCACAAGGGGGCGTATGCTAAAGGCAAAGGAGTCCGTATGGTCTTTTTCCATCAGTAAGTTACCTTTGACATGTGTTCTTTGATTTAGACTGATGCCTGGGCTTGGAATTTAACCTTCCTACATCTTTTCCAGTGTGTTAAAAAGGCCTTCCGATAGCCCTCTGCTCTTTATGCCTAATTGCATCACTGTTTGGCACATTCCATGAAAATAACATGGCTTTCAAAAGGCCGTTTCCAGGGTGGGTACTAAAAAACACCATTATCATCTAACACAATGCAATTCAGTTACTTTTAAATGAGATTCTTTCTTTTTTGTAGCTCTTTCCTAAAATCTGTTGGCAAGTTCTGTAGGGCTATAAGATGGATAGACAAGAGCTTTAGCTCACAGCAAAGGGGAATTTGATCACCAACATAAAATTGAATAAAGAATGCAATCTGGAACCAACTGGCTGAAAATACAGTTTTCATCTACTTAAGATAATTATGCTAAATACACTCATTTAATTTAATAACTATATTATTATAACTATGGATTAAAAACATATGCCACAATAAAAGTTTGGGAGAAAACATTATAGAAACATAGGAAATTGACTCATCATTTAATAAACTTCTAACAAGAAGAAGAATTCATTTTAAGCACTATAGAAATTCAAGGATTTAATGTAATCTCTTCAGCTTTTTTTTCCCCCCATGTGAAGTACTTGTGTAGATAATTTGATATGAGCCTGTTGAGGTTTCATCTCTCCATGTATACTTTTATAAACTGGATAGGGAAGTAACTAAAAAAGAATTATTATGAAAATATAGATTTTTATGTATGTGTGTATGTATATTCAATATTCTATTTGCAGAGTTTTAATATCTGTAATACCCCTTGAATACAGTCCTCCACATTCACATATGAACATAATTTATTCATTCAGTGGATAGTTATTAAAAGCCGAATGTATGTCAGGCATTATTCCGGGCACTTATGATTCATTAGTAAACACAATAGCCCTAAATACCCTCATTGTGAAGCATACATTCTAGTGAAAGAAGAGAGGCAGCAAACAACATAATGAACTGGTAAATTCCATGGTGTGTTAATACAGTCGACCCTTGAACAACATGGGTTTGAATTGCACAGGCCCACTCATACCTGTTTCTTTTTTGTTTGTTTATTTCTAAATAAATACAACATAATACTGTAAATGTATTTCTCTTCCTTATGAATTTCTAAATGAAATTTTCTTTTCTCAAGTTTACTTTGTGATGAGAATACAGTATACAATACATAGAACATACAAGATGTGTGTTAATCTATTGTTTATGTTATCAGTAGAACTTCTGGTTAAAGTGGGATATTAGTAGTTACGTTTTGGGAGAGTCGAAAGTTATACACGGAATTTTGACTGCAGGGAGTGTAGTCCATAACCTCATGTTGTTTGAGGTTCAACTTCTATAAATACTATTGAAAAAATAAATCAAGTTGGAGAGGATTAGGATTGCCGGGGAAGATTGCAGTGAGGCCAGAGTGGACCTCATTGAGATGGCAACATTTGAATAGGACTTGAAGGAACAGAGCATTTGCCTTGTAGACACCTGGAACAGAGGGCTGGACACCACAGGTGAGAGAACAGCCAGTGCAAAGGAGACCAGAGGCAGAACAAGGAGAATGACCTCATCTGACTCAAGTTTTTAAAAGATTCACTTTGATTTTTGTGTTGCAAACAGACTGTGTATGTTGGGATGGGTGGAGTTTTTAGGTTTCCTAGAAGAGAAGATAGTAGCTCCTGTCAGAGAGATCACAGCAGATTCTGCTTTTATTTTAAAAGTTGAGCCTACTGGATATCCTGAGAGATTGGATACTGGGGGGAAGGAAGAAAGGAAACAGAGATTGTCCCGAGGTCTTTGGTCTGAGCAGCTGGAAGGGTAAGGCTGTCTTCAGCTAGCACAGGGAAGACAGTCAGGGTCAGAGTGAGGGTGGGGAGGGGATGAGAACTTCAGTTATAGGCAGGATGAGTTTGAGATGTTCAGTCAGCATATGAGTGTCAGTTGGGTTATCATCATCTCTTCCCATTAAGAATAATAAGCCTTGGCACAGGATCGCCCTTCCCCTCTCCCATCCATGACAGACCTTCCTGATAAAAAAGTCCTCCATTCATGCTAGCTTGATGGAACTCAGACTCTTTCTTAACACATGGACCTAGATAATCAATACTTCCTGACCGCACTTTGAGAGTAAGATTAATCCTAATGATTTTCTTGCTAAGCTACAACGAGGACAACCAAGTTCTTCAACCAGATTCTTGTCTCATGATGGTAGCCAAAGATTTCTTTTAAATATATACTTTATCAATATCTACATGGGGATAGGCTGGACACAAAACCCAGCTTATTCCATTTGATGTTATCATTTCCCCATGGAATAACTGTGGCTTTCTGCATTTTCCTAGGATGGGACGGAGAAATGGAATGTCCTAGAAATGTGTCTCACGCCTGCTTGACAGCAGATTTTTGTTGAACTTCTTTGTAGTGGTCATCTTTTTTTCTTTGGCAATTTAATTTTTTTTTCTTTTGTAGGGTGAAAGAAAGAACAGGCATTCTGGATTTTGCCAGTGATCAAGGCTTCTGATTTCCTAATAAGAAAACACTTCAGTTTTGGAAGGAGGAGGGTGGAAATCTGATTCCCTTTTGCCAATTAAGTCTCAGCATCTTGCATGTTCTTCCTGTTCCTCCCACAGAGCAAACATGTTCTCTCTACCATGTACTATGATTTAACAAAGGATAAGTGAGAGTTCACAGTACATTTCTTCCCTGGTACCTAGACACCAGAGAGTAGGGTATTTAAAATGAAGTCATTGAAATAAAGTCTGGAGGACATGCTGTCACAATATATCACTCCTTCATTTCAAAAGGAGTTTATTAAGGGTGTCCAGACTTTTGTTCAGTTAAAAAAATATTTTACCTTTTTTTGAGGGCAGCAATAATCCATTTGGTAATAAGTGACAAGAAATGTATGTACAATTCATGCTGGTTAGTAGATTATCTTCGTTTGTCTTGCTTGCGGCACATAAACACAGATGTCAGGAGAGAGCCCCTTTGTCCATTAATCTGAGGATGGAAAGCTGCTGATGCAGCAGCTGGGATGTCTATATCATCTGTCCACATGCTAGTTCTTTCCTGGTTTATAGAGTAGGGTGTTTTTTTTTTTCTTGTCTGAGTATAAATCAATTGAAAGAGAACTTTAGAGCTATTTAGAATTCTAACCACTTGTGTTAAAACAAAACTCCTTTGATTATGGAATATTTCCATGAATTTGCTTATTTAGTAAAACCACAACTCTCTTCCTTTCCATTATTCTGAATTTGTGTGTCTGAAAGAAGGAGCAGTGTACCTAAAAATAGATATCCAATGAAGTCAGTCATTCCTTTAAAAACAATCATTTTACAAGTACCAAATGCATAGGAGATTCTTTACTAGTAAAAGAACATTTTAATAGAGTTGGAAAATTATAGCCTAGAAAAGCCAGCATACGTCCTCAAGCCGTAGGCATGTCGACCTGTAGTGCTTCCCATCAAGAGTCACATGTGCTGTAGAAAGTAAAAATGCCACCCTGACAATTGGGGAAACACTTGGGAAGTTAATGCCTATTAGGTACTGTAGTTAGCAACATTATCGGGGGAGAAGTGATAAGGTAATGGGCATGAAAAATGCTCTTAGGCTCAAAAGTGAAGGGGAAAATAAAACATGGCCATTGCTTAACATCTTCCGGTTTGATGGCTTGTTTTCTACATGTACCATGGAGAGAAGATGGCCAAAAGTAAGACAGAACACAGAAGTGTGAATTCAGTTCTATTACATTTGAATTATAAGGCCACAAATGTCTCTATAAGCATGTTGTAAGACTGAGTAAATATTTGTTCAAATAAGTGCTGTCTCCTTCTAAATAACCTTGTTATAGAAACTTGCCCTGTTTTGTTCTTTGTTATTGTTGTAGTTGTTTTATTTTATTTTGTTTTACAATTACCTTTACATCCTGTGGCATATTCCCTCGGATAACCTCAGTGATGGGCATATTTCATCTTCTGAGGGTGGCTTCTAGAAGCTATTCAGTCATTTAAGGACATTTAGTGGAGACGATATTTAAAAACAACAACAACAACAACAACAACAAAAACGTTAAACTGGATAATACTGATTCAGTCAAAATAACACAGTGATTCTCAAAATGGGATTCCTAGACAAGCAGCATCAGAATCACCTGAGGATCTTAGGTGGGTCTCACCCTTAGAAGCTATGATTTGGTAAGTAAGTTAGTCTGAAAATGTGTATTTCTAACAACTTTCCAGGGGATCCTGATACTGCTGTCTAGGAACCACATTTTGGGAAGCACTGTAATAACATATGTTTCTAAAATAATTATCTGGATTTTATATTTTATTCTTTTTTAAGTGTACTTACCTATTTTGAGAGAGAAAGAGAGCACACAAGCATTGAAGGGGCAGGGGCAGAGACAGAGGGAGAGAGAAAATCCCATCTGCACTAAGAGTGCAGAGCCTGATGTGGGGCTCGAACCCAGGAACTGTGAGATCATGACTTGAGCCAAAATCAAGAGTCAGACACTCAACTGACTGAGCTAGCCAGACACTCCTGTCAGGATTTTATTTTTAGGCTGGTTTTAAAAGCTGTTCCAGAGTTCCCCAAAGTCAGGATTAGTAGAAAAAAAGGTGTAACTTACCTGTGTGAAGCTCTGTCAATGCCTCCCCACTGGGGATCATTGTGTGCAGTCTGTAAGACACTAAGGTCTGTCAGGGCAGGAATCATTTCTGTCTTGGTAACTGTTGTGTATTCCATGCTTCAAATGGTGCATAGAGCAGAGTAGACATTCTGAATTGATGTTGAATACTGAAGTCTAAAATCTTTGGCACAGAAGATCCTTCATGATCTGCCCCTTTCTTACTTCCCCCTTCATCTCTTCCACACCATACCTTGGACCATCCAGCATATTGAGTTCACTTAGTTTCCTAAAATACCATGTTCTTTGCCACGGCTGCAGAACCAAAAGACGGTCTTATTTTTTACTATTTGTTGCCAAATGCTGTGACCTTTGGGAAAATGGATTAGAATTGGTTAAGCCTGATCCAGTAATTTGCTCTTAGGCCCTGAAGACCGTTGTTTAGTATTCTGTCTGTGTAGTCAAAATGAATTATTGGTCAGCAGAAATGGAAACTATTTTAGGTGTAACAATAGAACATTTGAAGAATATCTGAAGTGGCGACAGTGGGAATAGTACCTGAAAGGCCAGTCACTTCTGTTTTTGTTGAATCAGACTTGAGGAAGGGGGTTGGAACACAAAGGATTTCTCTGACATTTTCTTGGCCCTCAAAGACCTTAGCATTCCACCCAAAAATCTGTATTTTCTTTAAAGCACGAAAAAAGCACTTTTTTTACATGTTTTGGTTAGAAAGGAGAGAATATAGGTGTTTGATTTTGCAATTCTGAAATGTCAGCAAAAGTGGGAATCTTTCAGACTAAGGAGAATATACCTTGGTTTGTATTAGTAAGTGAGTGTGAATTAGAGTGCATCTCAACTGGAATAAAAGAAAAGTAAAATCATATTGAATATTATTATAAATTGGTGTATTTTTCTGAGGAGTGCTATGGTCTGACTGTTTATTTCCCCTCAAAATTCATATGCTATAATCCTGACCCCCAAAGGCAATGGTATCAGCAGATGGGGCCTTTGAGAGGTACTTAAGTCATGAGTGGATTTCATGAATGGGATTAATGCTTTATAAGAGAGGCTCTGGAGTGCTCCCTGGGCCTTCCACCATGTGAGGAAACAGCGAGAATGCACCAGCTATGAACCCAAAAGAGGTCTCTCATCCAACCATGCTGGCCTCTTGATTTTCGACTTTCCATCTACCGGTACTGTGAGAAAGAAATTCTGTTGTTTCTAAGCTATCTAGTCTGTGGTATTTTTTTTATAACAGCCTGAACAGAGCAAGACAAGGAGCAGAATATAGACATGACCATGGACACAGAATAAAGAGGACCTAGAAATATGCTTTTATGGACATTGATGAAAGAACTGCAGTCAGTTGAACATTTTGCCCATCTGCCAGGACTCTTGCATGGGGAAGTGCAGGTGATACGTATGGAAAAAAGCAAAAGCACTATGAAAATGTATTTGTTAGTAGTGTTCATCAAAAGCCAAGATCTGTTATAGATATTTTACCTTGCCTAGTGGTTAAGAATATAAAGTCAGGGATTAGACACGTTAAATTCAAATTCTAGTTCTATCACTGAGGAATTCTGTGATCTTGAACACTGATATAAGTTAGTATATGTAAAATGAGGATGCTAATAATGCTAACAGCACAGAGATGCTTTGAGGATTTAACTGGATAATCAATGTAAACGTCTTAGCACAGAGTAATTGTTCAGTGCACACAGCTATTATTATTAATGTACTGTTGCTCTATGTCAGCAAGAATGGGTATTGACTTTCCAGGATGTCTTACCTTTTCGGAAAGTAGTTGTTTTTATTCAAAAGATCATCAGTTGCTTCTCCTCTTTCTAGTCAGGTGTATTGTAGAGACATATTTAATAGCAGTAGCTTATTTATTCACTGGAAGATGTACTGCAATCACAGGCTATTTCTTAAGGACCTGGTTTTCTTGACTCAACACTATAAGATGACAGCTTATACTTAGTTCACATTCCTTCAGTTCAGCTCACTGATTTAAAATTGATTCTATCCATCCTTGTGCATTCATGGACGATGGGTCTGAATTTAGACCAAGTAGCAACAGATTTTTAACATGTAAATATAAAATACTGGCATGCTAGGTGTTAGAATGCTTCAAAAAGAAAACCTACCCTGTGTAGGTGAAAATCATAAAAAAAAAAAAAAAACCCATCATTCTACTGCCCAGAATTTACTCTCACTCTAAAATGCACCTTGACATGTTATCATAAGTTTTGTAAAAATATCAGTGAGTTCAAAGTGTTTGATGAATTCAAAGAAACAACAAGTACTCACTATGTGGGTAGCCAGAAGAAAAACTTGGGATAGTTGAGTTTCTCTCTCTCTCTCTTTTTCCTTGGATTACTTCCTACCTATGAATGCCTAAAGGTGGTTTCTGTCTTTTAGTTTAAAATGTGGTACCTGTGCTTTTGTTTATAATCAAGTACCTTTCCAAAAGGAAGAAAGGTACATGTAACCCCACAACCCTGACCATTTCATCCCTCTATATCCATTTCCCAGTTTCAGGAAAGTGGAATTGATCACCTCCACCATTTCAACCCATAAGGGCAGCAAGGGTGAGGCATCAGCATCAGTGGGCAATGAGGATTGCTCCAGGCTTCTGGATCCTACTGCCCCTGTCCCCATCACCATCTTTGGACTATAAAGGGCCCCATATCTTTTGTAATGAGTGACTGTGCATTAAAACTTTAAACCTCCACAAAGCATTGGGAAAGATACACTTGGTTTCCAGTGACCTTGTTTACTTTTTGCTCCCCTTCATAAAAATACCTCTTTGGTGTCCCATTATTTTTGATTCTCTCATTTTTCCTAGCCAAACCATACATTTCATTCCAGATATCAGGTCCTAAGCAAATGAGTATTGTGTATATTTGATGAAGGGGAGAGGAGCACTTAGCTCCTGGTGACAAACACTATATGGGCAGATTAAATACTTCAAAGGAAGGGGACAGAAAGCAAAGACTACTGACTCAAATCTTTCTTTTGTATTAATGTTGTTTTAATTTATTTTGAGACAGAGAGAGCAGGGGAGGGGCATGAGCAGGGGAGGGGCAGAGAGAGAGAACCCCAAGCAGGCTCCATGCTGTCAGCACAGAGCATGACACAGGGCTTGAACTCACAAACCATGAGATCATGACCTGAGCTGAAATCTAGAGCCTGACACTTAACTGACTGAGCCCCTCAGGCACCCCATGATTCAAGTATTTCTATGATACTTTTGTGTCTGCCAGTCCTGCGTACTACAGATGCCCAGGATTAGTGGGGCTACCCTTCTCTTTAGCCCAGTGGCATAATTTCATAACCAAAGGATTGGCTGTTATTTTAGATGCTAAATATATGACAACTTATTAAAAAAATGAAATAATATAAAATTAGAAGTAATTGGAGATTTTCTGTAGTTGGTAGTGGGAAGCAGAAATGAAACTACTCAGAAAAGTCTGAATTCACTCAGTTTCTACAAATTCCTCAACTTTTCTCTTCTGTATTTAATGGCTTGAATCTTTCTTCCTAACAACTTTTAGCTCTCCATTCTCTGCAGAAAGTTCAAGATTTCCCATTTCTATTTTTGTTTCTTTCCTTCATAGTTACAGTTGTATATTGCCTGTAAATTCCCCACTTCCATGACCCCTACTTGACTCAATTGGTAGGTCCTTTCCATACCATATGCTGCACTGTGCTAAAACAATCTCAGATTCGAGGGTCAGGCAAATAACATTTCTTGTTTTATAAATATACATCCTAAACATTTAATGTTGTGAACAGATGGACTTGCTGTGTGAGAGACACATCGTAAAGACAAAACATAGAGGTATGGGGTTTTCTACTGTAATACCCTGAGACCTGCAAAAATATAATCAAACTCATAGTTTATGATGTGCACAATCAAATATTGTACTGAGTCATCTTTTGTTATAAGTGAGTTTGCATACCTGAGTACCTAAGTGTACTGAGTCATCTTTTGTTATAAGGAGTTTGCATACCTGACCTATTACTGATGTTTTGCACAACAAATGTAAATTTTATTTCTTCAGGTCTTGCTTGGTTGATTTTTAGTGTGTGCCTGTTGATAGCCCTTCTGATGCCATGTAATGGCATGTGATCATTACTCCTCTGAGATAGGATCTGGATCTCTGTCTATAGCAGGCACTTTTGACCATGACTTTATCACATGACTCTGGAAAATGTTTTCTTGGCTCTGCCCATGTGTTCCCTCTCTCAGAATACTCCTATGTAACATCAGAAACCTGAAAGCTCCTTCAGAAGAAATTCTAGCTGATCATGCCTTGTGGGTCTTAGATGAAGAAGCAGAAACTCCAGGTCTTTGTTAGAGGAGAGTATAGTCAGTTCGTGAGGGGCAGGGTGTAACACACTGAGAATGAGCTGTTCATTGGGATCTTAAGACAGATGAATATGAGAGAAGAATTTATATATATAAAGGATGAGAGAGGAATAGTGGCTATTAATGGCTTCTTAAAAGATCACTTTCCTTTCTGTTCTTTGACTGAAGAACTCTTTGTTGTTAACCACCAGATGCCTTGCTAAAGGCATGGATCATGATCCATCTAAGCCATTCCTGGTACTCTCATTCTTGTCAAATGCTGGATTTGGGATGGGCATGCAATCCTTTTTGTCCAATGTCATGTAAGAAAAAGTTTGTTGAGGTGCTTATGGAAAATATTTTCCTCTCTCATTAAGGAGAAAAAGAAGGCTGCTGGGGTAAAACCAGTCTTCCTCTGTGTTTGGCTCTGAAGGGACTTGCATATGTTTGAAGCTGCTATTGATTTCTTGTTTGGGAGATATCCCAAATACATCTGATAATGATGGAAGAGTATGGAAGGAACCTCAATCCTCAAGGACATCACTGACCTGCTGCACCAATCTAGAATCACCTACTAAGAGATATATTAAAATTGATCTCACCTATATAGAGAATAAAGAGAAAAGTCCACATTAATATTAACCTCTTGTCTTTACTCTCCATCTATACAAAACTTACTCTTGTTTCAGGATCTAGATTAAGTTCTACTTCCTCTGGGATCATTTTTCAACCACTCCAGACTAACTTGATAATTTTCCTTAGATGAATGGAGGTGTATTGCTTGGACATTTAATTCCATGTTTATATGACCTATTGAATCTTCAGTGGAATTGTATAATCCTTAGAGGATAGGGATTGCAACCTAACTCACCTTGTTTTATATTTATTAGAGTTTTTATCTCTGTGTAAGCTATCCATTAGGACCTCAATAAACATAGCTTTAATAGCAAACAATTACTGAGCCCATATTCTGTGCCAGGTGATCTTGCTAAATGTTTTGTTACAGCTAATCCTCATTAATCCTCCTGCATTGTAGCAGTTAATCCTCATGACTATATTGCAGAAAGTGCCGTTATACTCCACAGCACTCTCCTAGGCTAGGCTGGGTGCTCATTAAATGCTGTCAAGGCATTCTGTACTTTTCCTTCATAGCACTCATAGTTTCAATTAAAGAACAAAGAAGCTCAGCATGCATTTGGTTGCTTATTGTGCATTTCTCCCCAAGTTAAATCCAGGAGGGCAGGAATAATTTCTGTCATGTATCCCAGGCCATGGAACAGGCCTTGTGTCCTTGTGTGTAGTAGTCTTAAATATTTATAGAATAGGAGACATGAGCTACATAACATTTGGCACAAGTTCACATCACTGGGGCTGGAGTTCACACTCATGCTAGGTTGTCTCTCTCTAGGGTCCCTGCCCATAGTACCTGTACCATATTGTTTTCTGCTGTTTTGAGTTGTTTCAAACTCTGTTTGAGACTCTGAGTTTACCATCCCATTCTTAACAACCAATGAGAAGATTTCAGGCTCCTGATGTAAGCAGCTAAGAATGACAATGGTAATGATGATATCACTATGATTTACAGAGCACCCCATTTTTTTCTGGGGTTAATGCTTCCGATCCTTAAATTATTATGGCAAATTAGGTTTTATTGCCTACTCATACAGGAAATCAATGCTCAAAGGGGCTATGAAATATAGCTAGGAATGCATAGCTGACAAGCCATGGAGATAAAGTATCAACCCAGGTCTACCTGAAAGCAAAAACCAGGGTCTTTCCACTTTGCCATACTGCAGCTCTCATTCATCAGACACCCATTATGTGCCAGGATAATGGTACTTCTTCAGTCACCCAAATAATCCGCTAAAGGAATTGGCCCTTGAACAATGTGGGGTTGGATCACCGATCCCCCACCAAGCCCAGTCAAAAAATTTGTGTATAACTTTTGACTATCTAAAAATTTAGCTACTAATGACCTATGTTTGACTAGAAGCCTTACCAATAACATAAGCAATTATTAATACATATTTTTATCCTATATGTACGCAGTTGTATATATATATTTATATGTATATATACTTATTTGTGTGTGTATGTGTGTGTGTATATATATATATATATATATATATATATATATATATATATACACATTTACAATAAAGCAAGTTAGAGAAAATAAAGTGTTGTTAAGATCATCTTAAGGGAAAGAAAATACATTTACAGTGCTGTATGTATTATTGCAAAAAGTCCACATAGGAGTAGATCTGTGCAGTTCAGATCCCTGTCATTCAAGGATTGACTGTACTATCAGAGTAAGTAAGGTAATAGTGGTTACATGTGAATGAATTTAAAGGTAAGTCAAGAAGTAGGTTTATATAGTCTGGCTGAGCTTTCTAAAAACATGTCAAATTTTCTTGGGAGTGTTTGAACCTATTACACAGAATTTTTAGGTTTATATTTAATCCATACACTGGAGCTAGCAGGAGGGCAGAGGACTTGAATAAGAAGTAAGATGTAATTGCATGGCCAAATCATCATATTTTGCAGGTATGGGCAAGCTAGTTGCAGGCATCTTCAAAGGGCCAGACAATGATGAGATGTATATAAACTCCAAGTTTATGGCAGATGCATCTATCTGTAGTTTAGTCATGTCTAAGGAGATTTGACTCTTAAAAAAAATAGCTGATATGGGAGAAATTGAATCTTTGCCTCTGGTGCCATTGGAACAAAAGAGTTGAAATAGAAAATCAAAGATTAGCTGCTTTCTTTTAAGCTACAGTGTTGAACCCAGCATCATTGGCCACAACTATGGTCTCACTTTCCAGCCTCTTCCCACCAGACATCTGCTCTTGGAGATTTAATTGCATCTGTCACTTCGGTAATCACGTGCATGTATGTTTTCCAGAAGGATGAGTTGTAGACATTCAGTTGGGGGTTGGATGCTTTGATACGCAGCTGCTGTAATGCTAACAGGAGCATTTTATCTATCTCCTCTAACTATTCTGTTAGTGATAGGCTAATGACCGTTGCCGGATATGCTTCTCTCTCTAAATGCTCCATCATGAACCCAAGGAAGGCAACACAAAATTAGCGGATGCTGAGAGCTAAAGAATTCACTCGTCCAAGAGGAAATCCTGAAGGGGCAGGGGAGCAAAATTGATTATTTCTAACAGAATACTTGCTTCTTACTTATTTTTATTTTATGCTTTAACACTTTATTCACACCAAAGAACATTTTTGAATTAGGAAGAGGATTGAGACATACAATGAGAAATGTTGAAAAGGACTGAGCTTATTTAGCCTGAAAACAGAAATCAAAAAGCCAACAAACAAAAAAAAACACCTTGCTTTTGTAAATAACACAATTTTCACATCCAGCGAGTCAGCATTTTTAAACAACCCACATAGATATATACACCCTAAAATACCATACCCAAATTATATTCAGCATACAAAACTATTTTTCCCATTGTTCTAAATGCCATGGTTCTGGAAACAGTATAATATCACTCTGTGAGGTGATGGACCACATAAGCCCTTCTACTTTCCAATATTCTAAAGGAGAGTAGAGTATGTCAACAGAACTTCAAGGTTTTTTTTTCCAGAAATAAGACAAAGATTTGCTGTTTCACAGTTTCTGTTTATTTTTAATAATTGCATCCCAAGTTAGATCATTAACTGCCAGGTGATATACTAAACTCTGGAATTCTGATAGAGATTCCAAATTTGAGGGTGGTTCATAGTCAATCAAAGGTAAATAACACAAGAAATATCATAGAATAATCTTAGAACTGTAGAAAAAGAGACTTTTTTTCCTGCTTTTCCCTCCAACTTGCCAATATACCATACCCTGCATGGTAAACGAGATGCTTATTATTGATTGGAGCCCAGGATTACACACAGATATATACAGCACATACTTACAAGACTTATTAGAAGGAAATATAAGATGCCTCCCATAACAGGTCCCCTTGTTACAGGAATTTTTAGCATCCTGTCTTTCTCCTCCTCCATATTACTTTTACCAAAATCGCAAATACATAATTCATTTTGTAATTATCTGTTACTGTCATGTTCACACCTATATGTATAATATCTAGAATCATGGTTTGTATTTCACGGATGTTCCAAATATTGGTTGAATAATCAAATAAAGGAGTGAATGAATAAGTACCTTTCTTTATTTATGGGCCAAATTGATCATATGCAGTGTCTTTTCATCAACCATTCTTGAAGCATGAATAAACACACTGAAGAAAGATGTTGTTTGGATAGCTTAATAAAATGATCAGTTTCACTCTAGAAGGCAAAAAAATTGACTTCATGGTTCTAGGCTTGTAATTCTTAGTTATAGTTGCGTATATCATTGAACCCAATAACTATCTCTCTCCCTCTTTCTCTCTCTCTCTCTTTCTCTCTTTCTCTCTCTCCTCTTTCTTCTCTCTCTCCCCTCCCTCTCCCACCCTACACCTACACAGTTGGGTCTGTGTAGTACAACCATGGTAATTGTCTTTAGTGACGCTTTTTCAGTCCCCAAACCTCACTATGAAAAAAATAGGAATTCAATTCTGAATGAGCAGCTGGTGGCCTGGTGAAAGTGGTTTAGAGTAGGAGATTCTCAAAATCTGGCTTATACTATCCTAAAGAGCTCAATAAGGCACAATATATCTTATTTCAAAGAAACTTGCCATCAAGTCTGAATGACTACATAAATAATGATTAAGTGACCTCATTTTGTGGTAATGATCAATGCCCTTAAAAATGACAAAAAATTAAAATATGGAGAACAACTCTTTAAGTATGCCCTTGGCAGAAATAGGGAACTCGGAATTATCCTCCTTCCTGGGGCTCAACTTGCTACATCAACCATGTGCTTCCTCTTTGTTTTTAGATGAAGGCTTACAATATTCAAGGCTTTCAAGGGTCACATTTTGTTTGATTGAACATCCTTTAAAGTCATATAAATGCTTCCATTGTCTGTAGTTTTCTCTCTGGCTGACTTAATGCTGTTGAGAGAACACTCCACTACTCTATGTAAGGAATAACATAAAAAACATGCTGCTCAGTGTGTTTATATCTCACAAAAGCCAGCCTAAGAAATCTATTTGAAAAAAAGCAAAAGTCACATACTTGGAAAATATTTTTAAAGGTTGTTTTGTGTATGTTCTTAAGTCCTATGTAAAAAACGTAGGAAGAAGTTTCTTAGAATTTAAGACTTACTCATTATCTTTCTTTCTTTAAGAATTTAAATATGCTGTCACTGAAAAATTGAATTAAATAATATGCATCTCATGGTGGTGTTGTGGAGAGTAATTAAGACCATGTATAGGGCTTATCACAGAATCTAAGCTATGGCAGGTGTTCAAAATATGGCAGTTGAATTTGCATTTAAATATATTGCATTTATGCCATGTATACAATGTGGAAAAATGATAAAAATGGAGGCATCAGAGAATTTCCCTAGTGGGATTTTGAAGCTACTTTATAAATGAACTAATAAATCAAGGGTAGTATCATAGA
Source organism: Panthera leo (assembly GCF_018350215.1). NCBI lineage: Eukaryota > Metazoa > Chordata > Mammalia > Carnivora > Felidae > Panthera > Panthera leo. Next base: position 56,849,775 of record NC_056687.1, read on the forward strand.
ATTTAGTCAATATTTAATACAGGATCAAATGTCATCATTATGTGCTTGCTCTTGGTGGTAGACTTTATGGTAAAATGAAACCTATGGGCTATTGAAACACAACATAGAAATATTTTAATAATGAAACTATTTTCCTCAAGATCTTTAATATAATGATACATATGTAACAGCATGGAAATTGTTATATAAAAAATTCTTTTTCAATGGTAACAATAATATAATAAGCTGAAATAATAGGAAACATAACAAAGATCAGTAACTAGAATTGTGAGAGACACACTAAAATGAATTCAAAACCTGTTATAAGTGGCAGCACCAAATAATAAAAGCAGCCAATTCTTCCCAAATTAAATGATAAATTAAATGTACTTCCAGTAAAAATCTCAATAAACTATTTTTCAGGAACTTGATAAGTTTTTGAAACAGTAATCAGAAAACATAAGTGTGAAAATAGCTATTTGGAAATAGTTAAGGAAAATGTGGAATGGAAGAGTACTAGAGAGGAAATTTTTTTTTATTTTTATTAAAAAAAATTTTTTTAATGTTTATTTATTTTTGAGACAGAGAGAGACAGAGCATGAACAAGGGAGGGGCAGAGAGAGAGGGAGACACAGAATCTGAAACAGGCTGCAGGCTCTGAGCTGTCAGCACAGAGCCCGATGCGGGGCTTGAACTCACAGACCGTGAGATCATGACCTGAGCCAAAGTTGGACGCTTAACCGACCAAGCCACCCAGGCGCCCCAGAGAGGAAATTAATTTCACTGGAAATTAAATATATATTGTAGAGTCATCATCTAAACCAGAGGAAGTGGGATTTTAAGTTGGCACTAGTATGTGTTTTCTACTGTCCTTTTCTTTTAGTGGGAGTGCTTAGTCTATGTACATTTACTGTTAGTAAATTTTACAGTAGGTATTTTCTATGTAAAATGTATTTTTACTTTTAAAATCAGTTATGTGATGAAATTTGTAGAAATGTTACTGATTTCAGTGCTAATCAAGCATCTGTTTGCACAATGACCATCTTTCTTGGAGCTCATTTTGTTTTTCAACACTTACTTGGTAAGAATATATGTCCATATATTTTCCAGCTGCCGGTTACTATAATATGACCTTTATCAACTTCAGTTTTCTTACCTATTAAATACAGATAACAATAGTAACACTATCAGAGAACTATTGTTAAGATTAAGTGAATTACTCATGTAAACGGTTTACCATAGAGCAAATCAACAATAAATAAATGTTAGGCAATCATACTGACGGTGCTAATTGCGGTGACCATTTAAAGACTATCCTTTCTCCATTGAATTTATTTTGAACCGTTGTTGAAATTAATTAACCCTTTCAGTGTGGGTCTACTCCTAGTGTTTCTATTCTATTCCAATCTATGTGTCTAATCTCTTACCAATGCCATACTGTTGCTCAATGGCACACTTTCATATCAAGTACATTGAAATTCCATTTTTGTCCTCTTTCAAAGTTGATTTTGCTATTCTAGTTTATCATTCTATATGAATTTCACAGTCCCACCACTCCTCTAGGGAGCGGTTTTTGTCCTATGCCCTGGGGATAACAGGACTTGCTGTTCTTTAGGGAAAAATGAATCTAGGTGGTACTTTTGACCTCCCACCACCCCCAATCCCCAGCCTTAGCAGCTGGCATGCCCCTGAACCACCAACCAGGGGAAGCTTTCTCCAGTCTTCCACTACAATTGCCCAGTCTTTCTTTTGACTACCTAGTAAAGGTCTGTTCTGTTGAATCTGAGCAGATGCAAACCCTCCTTGTGTCTGAGGCTTGTTGGAGTTCCAGATGCTGTTCTCAGCCTTTTGGAAGTACTTAAAAGATTTTATCTGAATTCCTCTTGCTCGCTTTTATAATGGCTTTGTCTTCTTGCCATGCTTTGCCCCAGATGAGCCAGTGCTTGTGTTCTGTCTCTCCTTGAAGGCACCTGTCTTTACATAGACTTGAGGGTTTCTGATTACTTTGGCCATCAATTCTTTTAAAAAATTATGACTTTGTATATTATCCAGCTTTCACATGATGTTAGGGTTGGAATAATGCTCTTTCTGCATTTCTGCACCTGAAACAAAAGTTGGAAGCCCTCAGTGATGTTCATGTAGGCTATCAGCCTTCCTAATCCATCCCGTTTCCTTCTGATTTTGTTGTCTCTTCACCTTAGTCTCTTTTCTCCACGTGGCTGACTGCATTAACTTGTAGTGGCCCCACCTCACTGAATTCTAGTAAGTTGGTCAAATAATGTTATGAATCAGGCATTAGGTCCTTTTCTGCAGTGTCGTCTTTATTCAATTCTTCTGAATACCCTCTTCCTTCCTTTGTTCTGCTCAATTTTTTATGACTCTTGCTTGACCTTGGATGAAGTTGTACCTTATAGGATATACTGCCTACCCTAGACCAGTTTTCTGTTCGGTTTCATGGCCAGGTCCTTTAAAATCTGTCAGTGGAAGTAGGTGTTGTGCACAGCAGCCCCTTCAATGACAGTCTAGCATGCTTCTGCTGCAATGAGCTGGCCTCCCCTCCTATTTAGCTCTCTGATCTGTTGAAGTATGAAAACATATACTTTTAGCATGTATGTATATATTAAATAGTGTAATTTTTATCATACCCAATGGCCAAAGCTCTTAGTTATACACTACTGTCCTCCATCCCCAGGGAACACTATTTTTACTGTGAATTAGCCTTATTCGGCTTAAGTTATCTTATTTTCTACAGTTCATTCTCTCTCTCTTATTCTCTCTCCATACAGAATATTTTAGATAAGTTAGAAGAATGAACATATTACTTTGTTCCCCTCAGAGAGCAATTTCTTGAGACGACATATACCCTGAGTTTTTCTATCTTGCTACCCTCTCTTTCAGGACGAGCAGCCTATATATATCATGAATTAGAATTTACACCTTTTTTTTTTTACAATTCAGCTTGAATTACTTATTGGCAAGTGAAAATTCTTTCTTCCCTTAGTCCCTCCCACTCTACTTCCCTTGCTTCCTTTCTTTTTTGTGACTATAAGCCAGAGCCTAATTTTTTAATGTTTATTTATTTTGAGAGAGAGATCAAGTGAACAGGGGAGGGGCAGAGAGAGTAGGAGAGAGAGAATCCCAAGCAGGCTGCACGCTGACATTGCAGAGCCTGATGTGGGGCTTAATCTTATGAACCATGAGATCACAACCTGAGTCAAAATCAGGAGTTGGATGCTTAACCCACTGAGCCACCCAGGCCCCCCCACCCAAGAAACTATTCTAAACTGTAAGTTGCGTGTGTTATTGAAAAAATGAGGTGAAATTGTAAGTTGGATTGAAATGAGAGATTATATTTGGCAAAGGCCTATGATCTTAGAATCTTCAACATTTGAATCCTTGAAGGGTTACCTAATGTAAGGGTTCTAATGGGAATGGAAGAGGAGATGCTCTAGAAAAATTTATAATCTTCATTATAAGTTTTAAAACTACAGTTATCAATGCAATTGCAATTGGAACTATTTTCTTGATTTCTCTTTCTGATGATTTGTTGTTAGTACAGAAAAATACAGCTGATTTTTATATATTGATTTGGTATTCTGCAACTTTACTGAATTTGTGTTTTCGTTCTAACAGTTTTTGGATGGAGTCTTTAGGGTTTTCTGTATACAATACCATTTCATCTGCAAATAAAGACAGTTTTACTTCTTCTTATCTGATTTGGATGCCTTTTATTTCTTTTTCTTGTCTAATTGCTCCAGGCTAAGTAAATAGACCTTTTTCACAGGAAGACATGTGCCTCTCCACCTGACAGTAGCATAACAGTGAGACAGTGCAGGGACCACGGGCACCTGCCTGTGATGGGAAGATAGAAGAGTGAAAAAAACATTTCCCGCCAGCGCCTCTATCTGGGAGAAGCCCAGCAGGCTCTTTAAGATTAGCAAATGGATCTCTTTTAGAAACAGTTAAGGCGCTTTTCAAACTACTGCTTTGGCGCTGGGCCCCAGAGCAAGTGAGTCTGTGTGCAAGCCCTTTAATGGTGGTATCTCTGTTCCCCAGGCCTTTTGGGTCTCCTGGGTGTAAGCCCCACTGCCTTTCAAAGCTAGACATTTTGGAAGCTCCTGTCTCCAGCACAGGCCCCAAGGGTTGGGGTGCTTGCCGTGAGGCACAAATGCCTTGCTCCTCAGGAAAAAGGCCCTATGTTGTGAGATCCCTCCCGATAATAGGTCACGCAGCAAAGGTGTTTATCCTTTGTTGTGGAGGAACTGTTAGGCTAGGTCTTTTTCAGAGAGAATTGTTCCATATGTAGCTGTGTATTTAATGTGTCTGTGAGAGGAGGTGAGTTCAGGATCTTCCTATGCCACCATCTTGCACCTCCCTGGCCCCCAATAGAGTTCTTTAATGTATTTTTAAAGCAAGTGAAAATTGTCTTTCCCTTGTGTTGCTTTCATAAGAAATGGTTTCTATTTAAAATTTATTCTTCATTGGCACTTTTCCATGAGTACCTTCCCAATGGTAGTTATTTGTATTGTTTGTCAGAGTTAACTTTACCCAGAATGGTTTTTTCCTCCCAATACGTCAGAAAACATCTCTCCATAGTGGATGATCTTACTTTCTGCAGTTTACATCAGACCGGGCAACAGGGACTTTCCTCCATCTTTGGGTAGAGATAAAAAACTACTATGGTGTATAAATTGATAAACTGATCAAAAGCTATTATGGTATATATAGAAAACTCCTTGTTAACTGCTAATGTTATATTATTTTGCAGAAGTTGAATATCTGCTCAAGTTCACACAGGTGATAATAGTAGCATTTTTTTTGAGAGGCTGAGCTCCATTTAGTTAAACCATGATAGGGTCTACTTTCTGTTCAATCTTTCTGCATAACTCCCATTTTATTTGAAATTGCCTGTGTGTATCATTAAAGAAACACATTTATATTTATCCCCTAAAAATAACAGTTCCAGAAGGAAAATAACTATCTTGGGTCTACAATATTTCTCCCATTTAAAGGAGAAATGATTCTTTTGCAATGACTGCTATAAAGTACTCTGACTACTGAAGCTTAGAAAACATGTTAACACTGATAAGAGTTTATAAATGGAATGGAGAATCATAATTTCAACTGAATTCACCCTGTCCTCAGCCATAAGAGACCTGCTTAGCTATTGCATCTAAGCCATAAGAATCTTCATTATATTGAACCTTGCTTGCATAACTTGAGAATATGGGAAACAAAGATTCTAAGATACCCTTCTCAAATATAACAGATACAGAACTATTATCAGCACAACCAAGAAATTGGAAGGGAACATATGGTTCAGAAATTAGTTATAAGGACAATTGCATTTTTACCATCAACACTCAGGTACCAGCCTTTTCTGTTAATGCCACAGTAGAAATTACATACAGATTTTATTTTTATTTATTTATTTATTTATTTATTTATTTATTTTTAAAAGTTTTTAAAACTTTTTATTTTGTTTGTTTATTTTTGAGAGAGAGAGACAGACAGAGAATGAGTGGGGGAGGGGCAGAGAGAGAGGGAGACAGGGAATCCAAAGCAAGATCCAGGCTCTTAGCTGTCAGCACAGAGCCCGACCCGGGGCTCAAACCCACAAACTGTGAGATCATGACCTGAGCCAAAGTTGGACACTTAACTGACTAAGCCATCCAGGCGCCCCACACACATATTTTAATAACTTAGAGTTTAAACATATTCTCATCTTAAATTCTGTATGAAATAATAATATCAAAATCATGCAACATTAAAAATTGTCATAAATACAAAAATATTCTATTTCATTGTTCACTTAATATGCCTATATTTGATTTTTCAGTATAACTGAAAATAGTACATATAAGCAAATTAAAATATGTTCACATGTCTTTTTCTTTAAATAATCACAATTGTGCCATTTAATTTGATGACTTAAACTTGTAACTAGAAGGTATGCTGTGCCCCCCCCCCCCCAGCTCCCCAGCCACACACACACACACACACACACACACACACACACACACATCTCAGTCTTTGTAGGACTGAAAGAGTTTGGAAATGTAAGTTCTATTCTAACTTCTACCACAGGACCATAGATGGACTGAGTGAGTTCAACTTCCCCAAGCCTCCAATCTCTTATTTGAAAATGAGAGATTTGGACCACACATTCTCTAAACACAGTTTTGCATTAACAGTTTGAACTTAAACCACTGTCAAATTTTTACTCAGTAGCAATTGAAATGAAAAGGACCTTTCCTCATATCAGGCAATGCTATTTGAATTTGGTTTGGTAATGATTCAACATTGGTAGGAAGTAATATGTCCCCAACTGAACTTTTAGATAAAATGTGACTGTGTCTTAGAACATAATTAGATTAGAATCAAGTCATCTTAGCTCTTGTTCGGTGAAGACTACAGTGAATGTGATTATTACAGTAGAATTATACTTGGTAGTAAAAGGCCAAACTGTTGGACTATAAGACTGCAAGTGGATAATAGCATGGAGCTAGTCAAGAAAGTGCCAGTGGACCCACGTCCAAGAGTTGACTTTGGAAAAATCAATGACGTGAGGTTGGTTTAGTTAGGTCCTTACCTAAATACTTTTTTTTTTTATTCTACTTACTCACTTTCAAATTCAAAGCAAGGAATGGTCATTATTCCTGGAGAACTGGCAAGAGAAAGATTGTTGCTGAAAAATTATCTCTTGATGCTATTGTGACTGATCAAAATTTTCTACGGAAGGGTATTTAATCCTGGGTAATCTTATAGCACATGATGATTAACTTTCTTCTCTTTAGCTCTCATTTCTTTAATCAACAATCATACTCGTGTGGAATTAGACATTCAAGGAGAAAAAAGATGAGGTCCTCACCTTGACAGGTTATACTTTAGATGAGAAGATAATTGATAAACTAATTTGCAATCAGGAATCTCACATAAGACAGTTAAGGCGAATCACCAACACACATATAATGCCCATTTACCTGACTTGTTAATCATTATGCTCTAAATGTATGCGCACAATCAGTTCATACTTGTTATAATTTGGTATCCACACAGTGATCGATTTGCCAGAAGCAGCTATTACTGGTTTACCAGAGAAAGAAGCCATTGTAAATTTAGTTTTGACAGAAGGCTCTCAGTAAATATGTTCTTTCATGGAGCTTTTGTATTGAAACTAATGGTGTTTATTTCTTGATTCAACAAATATTGATTGAGTAAGGAGTACATATTATATACTAGACACTTTAATAAGAACTGGGTATTGAGCATAGTTTTTCCTCATAAACATGGATATGTGATGCTGACACTCTACAGCTTGCCAGTTTTCAAGATCAGATGAGATCCAAAGTTTCCATACTTGAATTCAATCTCCTGAATGAAACTTGTCTCTTACTCACTAGCCCCCTTGCAACTTCAGGGTGTCTGGCCAATGATGTATGCCCACAGTAAAGATGGAATAATTGGTTTCTGGGTCCATCAACTATCTCAATCAGAGCTCTTCAGAAACCTCAGATTGTTAGGGAGGATAGCAGAAAACAAGGAAAGTAAATAGAATTTTGTGTGAGCTTTGAAGGAAAGACTTAGATTGTTGAAGACATGAAGGAGAGGTACTCTATGGAAACCATGCTACTTAAACAAGGAAAGCAGTGCAAATGTACTGAGAAGGAGACAACTGCGATGACATGTAGGAAAAGGGTCCAAATAGTGAGAAATATCAGATTTTCAAGTTTGTGGCATGTTTTATTGTCCTCTACTTCTTTCTTAAACATTGTATCAAGCAAAGAATTCACCACAGAGAGGATTTATAATGCTGGCTTCATTCAGATAAACCATGGCTCAAGTAAACTATAACTTTTATTGAGGAGCTAATATATTTCAGCATTCAGTGGCTATTTCTCAGACAACTCTACTTGGTGAAATTATAGAGAGATTACAAAACTCTAACGTGGCTTTCTGATCCTTGGAAAGTCTTCAAAATTACTCTTGCAAATGTGAAATTGATGAGCTTGACATACACTAACATGCTGACATTTCTGACTTGGCTTATTTGTGAAACTCCATAAATCATCAGAATTAGGTACTTAAAATCTGATAATAATTTACACAACTACTATATTCATTCAGTGTTACTGAGCTTTAAGTCACTATGTTTAAAATCGATTATGTCTAAATATCCCCACATCCAACCTTTTACTTGTTTCATTACTTGCTGTTGACTGTGATTTTACTTTACTTTCAACTAAGGAGTAATTCCTTTCACTTTTAAGCACTAATTTTTAAATTTTTTGAATAGGTAAGATATTTATGAGGCTAAAATTACATATATTTATTGCACATATATGTCTGTGTATATGTATGTGTATACATGTGCATGTGTGTGTCTTTGCTAGAAAAAAAACTCTTTCTCCTTTCAGTACCTTTTGCTAACCTCCAAGTTCCCACTCCACTGTGCCCTCCCACTGACAGCAAACACTGTTATTACAATTTTATATACTTCCAAATATTTTTGTCCATCTACAAGTAAGTTACAATACATACTATCTTTCTCTTTTTATCCCAAAGGGTAGTATACACATCACCCTGACCTTCACTTAGTTCTGTTTTCACTCCAAACATATTTTGAAGATGTTTCTATACTATTACCTAAGAGTTTCCTTGGCCATCATCCATTTTTAAACGTTTTTTAGAAATGTTATTTGTTGTATTTCTTATTTCGAACCATTTTGGGGGTAGGAGAGATATGTACGACTACAGATTCAAGCACTAAGGTTCAAGCACTAAAAATCCAAAACCTTGTCATAATCATTATGGGGTGGCTGTTATCTTACTGTGATAAAATAAGGATTTATTATGGTTTGATTAGCATTTCCAATCTTCAGAATTCCCTGCCAGGGTGTTCTAAGGTGACTTTGAAATCAGTGATCCATTAAACTCTTGAATTCTAAACCATCTGTTAATTCTGAGGCAAAAGATGATTTTACACATAATATCCTGAGTTCATATCCATTTCCTCATTCCACTGATGTGAAGGGAAAGTGCATCTATATTCCAAAGATCTCTCCCACCCTATTCTTTAAACCAGTGTTACCTTGAAAACTTATTACATCAATACTTCACACTTTTATATCTCACACTGAAAGTGTTCACTTGTTCACTTGTACTGAGTGAAGTAGATATAATTTAGCTTCCTTTTAATGGGGATGATCTTCCTATGTACATTAGTTGTTAGGAGCTCTAGTTAGTAAAGTATAAACAAATACTAACTGGAGATTATTGAGGCAGAGAGGCCTGGGCTTGTCACTTCCTGCAGACTGTAGCACTTTCCCCTTTTCTAGTGGCTCCTGCTGATCTTCTGTGTCACTTCTTTTCTGTTGATAAAGATTCTTGTCATCTCTATAACTCTTGATTCCTGTCTCTCACCACTTTAGCAGCTCACTGCTATGTTTCATTTTCTGACTACTGGGAATTTATTTTTCCTTTCTTCTTGCCTCTTCCAGCCAGAACTCTCTGGCTTTGGCATAGACAGGACTTGGTGCTAACAGTTAGCTTGGCCACAGTGAGTTATTAGTGCTATTTGACAAAAATGTCCAGTTCTTGCCATTCAAACCATTTGGTAGCTAGCATTTGGGACAACCTCTTTGGAGTTACGTGGGACCAAGTAACTAATTTCTGGTCAATAAGTTGTAGACAGAAGTATCTGTGTTTTACTTACTGGCTGAATATTGCATAAATAAATTTTCTCTATACTTTCTGTCACAGAGGTTGGGAATATTCAAGTTAGTGGCTTCTCTGAAAAACATAAGTCCAGTGTGACTACAATAAGCATATCCCTCCTTATTAACCCCAAATAAGTCTATGGATTGAGTAAAAAAGTGATATTTCTTTTTTGTTTGTTTATTTGTTTTAAACCACTGAGATTCCCAGGTATGTGTTGCCATAGCATAATCTAATCTATAGCCTATCCTATACAACCTCCAAGAATATTTCTTCTTGTTGGTAAATGAATAACACATCATTTCTGTGCATAGTCATGTAGTCATAATTCATGTAGTCATGGGGCAAGACAGAGAGATAATACTCTTCTAGCACTGGTATATTAGTGTATGTTCCCATTACTTCCAAGTTCAGTGCTTTCCCAGAGGCTGAAGATACCATTTATTTGGATAATCTGACAAAGATCTGAAACCAAATCACTCATAAAGCAGGGGAATACCCATCTGGGTATGGAAAAAAATGGTGGAACCAGAGGTTGGCCCTGGAAGAGTTGGAACAATGAACCAGGTGAAGGTGATAGGAGGAAGGCCTGTCAGCATACCTCCTAAAATAAAACCTGTAACATGGAGTAAGAGCTTATTCAAGACAACATCTAGGATTAGAGGGAATACCAACTGAAGTGACAGGTGCCTTGTGATAGACAAACAGAGCACAACCCAGAGACTCAGGAGGCCTCAGGTAGCAGGGAAACCAGAACTTATTTACAGATATGGCTTTTAGGTCTAAGACTACCATTCCTGGAAGACTGGTAAGCTAAGTAGAATTCTAAACCTGGGAATGTTTACTATACTTACTTATATACTTAACTATAATCAAGAGAGAAGACTTGTCCAAAGTACAAGTTGAGACATGGGTATAAGTCAGGGGTTAACCAGAGGGACAAGGCAAAGTCTCAGTTATTGGGTCTGTATAGCTCATGGTTTGGATCTGACCAACCACATTAGTAAAAATACTGAGCAATAGTGTCAAGTTTCTTAGATTTCTCCTGTTTATGTTCAGAATTGGTTCTTGATTTTTGGTGGACTTGATCTTGCAAATTAAGGTCATGTGGTCCCAACCTTAGAAAAGGAGGTCATGCTGAGAAGGAGAACCTAGAACAACCTTACTAGTTCAATAAATACTCTTTGCTTCTATGTCTGTTTTTCTCTCTGCTTTGTTCTTACTTTCATTATATGAATAATCAGAATTGCTGGAAGTGGCTAGCAGAGTAGAGAAAGAATAGATCAATAGTTTGATCAGATCCTCACTTACTTATCTTGAAATGTATGCTGCCTTCCAATCTGTGTGGTTCTTTTTAGCACATGTTTCCGAGACTTACAGGTCTGTGACTTACAACATGGCATTGTTCCCAGATACGACCTTGGTTGCCTCTCAATTAAATTTAGTATACCACCCCAACCCCAAACTCCTGCATGCCTTCAGGCTGCTGTAGATTTTGCCTGGGCTCACAAGCCTTTACTTCAGTGCACTCCAGTGTGGCTAACTGGTTTGACCCAGCTTTTTAAACTGGATTCAGACAGGTTCCTTATCAATAAACATAACTACTTCAGCTTTGATGGATTGGTCCTAACACTTGCTGGAATCCAAGGAAGTCTCATAGGTATGATGTTTCTACTCAAAAGACAGAAATATTTCCTATATACAAGTAATTAGAGCAATTTAAGTATGTTCCTTTTATACAGAAATAGGGAAATACAGCTTAATTTTGAAGAGTAGGAAGAAGAAAAGATAAAAAAAAAAAAAAAAACACCACGATTTCTCCAAACAGCAATTTGGTAAGATAAAACAGAGCTGTAAGTAACATATTAGTGACATATTATGTTTTAAAATAATTCTTGAAAAAAAATAATTCTTGAATGAAAGCCTGGGCATCTATACAATAAAAAATGATTTTGCCTCTGAGTTGCTTTCTACCTGGACAAAAATTATATAATCTTTCTGTTCTCAGTAAAATAAAGGGAGAAAAGCTAGACTAGGTTAACTCCAAGGTCACGCTTAATATATAATTATTATTTTGAGACATTTTTTCAGGTCACAGTCTCTGATTTAAAAGACATACAACTATGTTTTATTTTAAGATTAATCGTTTAGAAAAAAAAATCTGTGGTTAACCATAAGAACTTCTATATTGTAAAAAACAATAATGACACATGCCACTTATTAAGTTTATTTTGTACCAGGTACAAAATATTACTGGTCTTACTCGTTTCATTTTGTTTGGTGCTCCCTATTGCCTTGTATTAGTTTGCCAGGGCTGTCATAACAAAGTATAGACTGGGTGGCTTAAACAACAGAAATTAATTTTGTCACAGTTCTGGAAGCAAGGAGTCTGAGATTAAGGTACTCACAAGATTGCTTCCTTTTGAGACTGGAGAGGGAAGGATCTGTACCAGGCATCCCTCTATGGCTTGCAGATGGCCATCTACTCCCTATATCTCTTCACATGTATTCCCTCTGTACCTGTCTGTGTTTAAATTTCCTTTTCTTATAAGGACACCAGTTATATTGGGTTAGGGCCCACCCTAATGATTTCCTTTTAACTTAATTAGATTATTTGTCTTAGATCACACAGCTAGTAAATAGATTGGAACCCAAATCCATTTCACTCATACTCTTCTGCACTTAATTATTAGCCATTCTCACTTTCCCAAAATTACAATTATAAGGAATTGAAAGCTGCATGGGCTGTGACTATCGTCACAGAAACAAGTTATTTTAAGAGTTAAAACAGTCTTCAATGGAGCTCAAGTACATGTTAATTATCAGAGGAAAAAGGAAAAAAAGAATACATGTTAAGTTTCAAGAGATATTTGGCTTTAAACTATGTAATTACTTATAAAATATGTTTAACAGTTTTTTTCTTATGATAAAAATAATGCATATCTATTGTAGTATTTGGATAATATGGAAGTATATAAAGAAGAAAAGTTATAATCACACACAACCCCATCCTTTGGAGCTAAATATTAATATTTTTCTTTTGAACATTTTAAGGAAATATATACTGATATACTATATATAGTTTTAAACCTTGCTTTTTTCATTAAAAGTGGTATATAATTAACCTTTCATCTATGACTCATTATTCTTTGGTATCATGGCATTTTTCTATAACTTCATATATTGAAATAATTTCAGACCTATAGAAAAGTCATAAACAATACTACAAAGCACTCTGGTTATACCCAGATTTCCCAGTTGTTAATATTTGACCATATTTGTCTCATTTTTGCTTTCTTGTGTGTGTGCAAGTGTGTTTGCTAACAAGGACATTGAATTACATAACCACAGTAGAATTATAAAAATTAAGAAACTAACACAAATATAGGAATATTACCTAAGATAAAGTTCATATTCAAATTTCACCCATTGTCCCGATAATGTCATTCACAGCAAAAGTAGAAATTTGGTTCCAGGATTTTATTGAGGTTCACACATTCTATTCAGTTCTTTCTAACTTTTAACTTTTAAAATGTGAACAGCTCTTTAGTCTGTCTTTGTCTTTCATGGCTCTCATATTATCAGGTTAGGTATCTTGTAGTTTGCAACACCCCATTTGGATTTTATTATATTTCCTCAAGATTATATTTGATTTCTGAATTTTTGGCAAGAATACTACCAAGTGATGTCCTGTCCTCAATGTAATCTACCAGAAGGTATGAGATATTAGTTTACCTGATTGCTTGTGATTTTAAATTTGATCATTTTATGAAAATGATGTCTGCCAGGTTTCTTCACAGAAAAATCATACTATGTAACATTGGTATATATAAACAAATAGAGCAGAATAAAAAGTTCATAAATAAAACCATATGTATATGACCAATGAAATTTTGACATAGATGCCAGGCACACTGAGTAGGGAAGATTTATTTCAACTAGTTGTGCTAGAAAAATTGCAAAATTGAAAAATAATGAGCCTCAGTCCTGAGCTCACACCATGCACAAAAGTAATTCACAATGGATTTTATTCCCCAGTGTATGAGCTCTAATTATAAAAAGTCTAGAAGAAAACATATAGAAAAGGTTTCTGACTTTGGGTTTGGCAAAGAGGATACAAAAATTTCAAGTCATATAAAAAGTCTAAAAATTCAACTATATCAAAATTAAAACTCTTGCTCTTAAAAGAGGCTTTAAAAAATGAAATGGTTGGGGCGCCTGGGTGGCTCAGTTGGTTAAGCGTCCGACTTTGGCTCAGGTCATGACCTCATGGCTTGTGGTTTCGAGCCCCACGTTGGGCTCTGGGCCTGGAGCCTGCTTTGGATTCTGTGTCTCCCTCTCTCTCTGCCTCTCTCCCACTCATGCTCTGTCTCTGCCTATCAAAAATAAAGAAACATAATAATAAAAAAAATTTTAAAAAATGGAATGGCAAAGTAAAGATGGAGGGAAAAGTTTTTCAAAACATATATCTGACAAAGGACTTGTATCCAGCATGTCTATAATATATAAAAAATTCTTATAATAAAATAATAAGACCACCAAATTACAAAATAAATGAGCAACAAATTTGAACTATTTCAAGAAGATATACAAATTAGCAAAAAAACAAAGCATGTAAAAAGATGATCAATATCATTGTCATAAGAAAGGGCAAATTAAAACCACAATAAAATGGCAGTGCCCTCAAAATTTAAAATTAAAAAGACTGACCCTACCAAGTTTTGGAAAGGATGTGGAGGAACTGGAACACTTATACACTGCTGTGGAAATGTAAACTGATACCACTTTGGAAGAATTTGTCAGTTTCTTAAATATGAAACATATACATACCACAAGACCCAGTCATTTGACTCTATTTCTCCAAGCGAAATGGATGCATACATCCATAAAAGATTTATAAATAATCATGTTTTGGGGATTTTGACAAGGATTACATTGAATTTGAGGATTGCTTTGGATGTTTTAACAATAATAATTCTTCTAATCCATTAACACAGGGTGACTTTCCATTTAATTGTGTCTGCTTTAATTTCTTACATTATTGTTTTATAGTTTTCAGTATTCTAGTTCTTTGCTACTCTACTTAGTTTTATTCTTAAGTATCTTAATTCTTTTCTATGCTGTTGTAAATGAGATTATTTTCTTTACTTCCTTTTTGGATAGTTCATTATTGGTGTACCAGAAATGCAACTAACTTTTGTACATTGATTTTATACCCTGAACTTTACTGAATTTTTGTCTATTAGTTCTAACAGTTTTTGTTTGTTTGTTTGGTTTGGCTTGGTTTTTTTTTTTTGTTTTTTTTTTGTGAAATCTAGGATTTTCTACATATAAGATTATGTTCTCTACAAATAGAGATAATTTTACTTCTTCTTTTCTGATTTGGATGCCTTTTATTTTATTTGCAGTGGCCAGGACTTCTATTAACTGTGGACTTTTCATACATGGCCTTATTGTGTTGAGGTAAGTTCTTTATATACTTTTTTTTTTTTTTGGTGAAAAGATATTGAAGCTCTTCAAATGTTTTCTCTGCATCTATTGAGATAATTGTGTGATTTTTGTCCTTCACTTGTTGATATGTTGAAAAGATTTGCAAACCATATATCTGATAAGTGTTAACTTCCAAAATATATAAAGAACTCCTACAACTGAGAAAAAAAACTAATTAAAAAAAACAAATAACCAGAGAAAAGGGGGAGCAAAAGAATGGGGCACCTGGGTGGCTCAGTTGGTTAAGCATCTGACCTCAGCTCAGGTCATGATCTTACAGTTCATGAGTTCGAGCCCCGCGTCGGGCTCTGTGCTGACAGCTCAGAGCCTGGAGCGTGCTTCAGATTCTGTGTTTCTATTTTTCTCTGCCCCTTCCCTATTCACACACTCTCTTTCTCTCTCTCTTTCTCAAAAATAAAATAAATAAACATTAAAAATTTTTTATTTAAATTTTAATAATTTCAACCAATAAAAATATATACATGAAAACATTTTAAAAGGAAAAAAAAAACATAATAGGAAAAGACAGAGAGGAAGGAATTCCGGGAGAAGAAACAGCAAGCACAAAGACTCTGAGACAAGAAAGAACTTTTCAGTAACCAAAAGAAGACTACTATGTCTGAAATGCAGGAAGATGTGGTAGTGAGGACTAGAGTCAGGTAAGGTTGGAGAAGCCAGCAGATACTAGTTCCAAAGGACTTTATGGGCCTTTCTCTTTCTTTTTCTTTCTTTCTTTCTCTCTTTCTCTGTTTCTTTCTTTCTTTCTTTCTTTCTTTCTTTCTTTCTTTCTTTTCTTTCTTTCTTTTCTTCCTTCCTTCCTTCCTTCCATTTTCTTCATCTCCTCCTCCTCCTCCTCCTCTTCCTCCTCCTTCTTCTTCTGCTTCTGCTTCTGCTTCTTCTTCTTCCTCTTCTTCTTTTTTTGATTTTGCATGTTCTATTAAATGCAAAAAGACTCCAGTAGGAAGTAGGAAAGTACTCTCCAAATGTGAAAGATTACTCTGGCTGTTAAGCAAAAATAACTTTGAGGAAGACAATAGTAGAAGTCAAGTGACCAGTGGGGAGGCTTTTACTAACATAGGTCAGAAATGATTGTGCCTTTCACTAGAGTAGTGGAAGTGGAGACAGAAAGAAATAGAGTCAACCTGTGTTTTGGAGAAAGAAATAATAGCACTTGGGCCAGATGTGGTGAATGAGGATAAGAAAAGTAAAAGAAAACCTTCCAATTTACTATATTGAGAAAGTGACAAAATGAAGAACCAAATAGTAAGGTGAAGATGTTAAAGAAGAAGGATTTTTTTTTTTCTAACGTTTATTTATTTTTGAGACAGACAGAGACAGAGAATGAACGGGGGAAGGTCAGAGAGAGAGGGAGACACAGAATCTGAAACAGGCTCTAGGCTCTGGGCTGTCAGCACAGAGCCCGAGGCGGGGCTTGAACTCATGGGCTGCGAGATCATGACCTGAGCCGAAGTTGGAGGCTTAACCGACTGAGCCACTCAGGCGCCCCCAAGGAAGGAGGAATTTATAAGGGAAATATCGATAGTCAAGTTCTGAACATAATGAATTTGAGAAACATACAAGACAGTTGCTAAGTGAAATTGACAGAAAGGTAGGTGGATTTATGAAACCAAGTGTCCTAAAGCATGATCTGCATTGAAGATATAAATGTGCACATATTTAAATTGTTAACTTAATCTCTGATTATTTCCTTAGTCAACATATTTTATTTTATTTTATTTTATTTTATTTTATTTTATTTTATTTTATTTTATTTTTGTATTATGTTTTTAAATGTTTATTTTTGAGAGAGAGAGAGCGCGCGCAAGCAGCGAAGGGTTAGAGAGGGAGACAGAGGATCTGAAGTGGGGTTCCTACTGACAGCAGAGAATATTACTATAAGAATATTACTATTTTAAAGACATTTTATGCATGGGATATACATTTCACAAAGGTTATACCCCTCTGTATACTCTAGCAGTATAAGGTGAATCCCTAGCTGTGTAAGTAAGGAGGTTTGCCATATGAGACCCTCCTCAGGGTGTTCATAGATATTTTAATCATAATTTTTTACTTAAGCAAATTAAGTCACTTCATTTGGTATGAATGGAAAGAGACCAGATTAACTAGAGATCAATATATGGTAATTATTGGCTAATATATTTTAAGTTGCTTTACTTCTGGTTAACCACCTAACAAAGAGTTCTTTAGAACATTTGACTCCACATAAACTGGAAAATTTGTGGTCTAGAGAAATCATGGAAAAAAACAGTCTAGGTTATGAACTTGATAATTCCAAAAGATGTACTTAAACATATTCAATTAGAGATTATTAACATATTACAAATTTTTTTATTACACTAAAGTGATCACTGGAGAATGCTAGACAACTCTTCTTACTGAAGATATAAGTATACCTTAGAATTGATAAGCTAATCTACATCAGACACACAAACTCATGATAGGACTTCAGAAAATCAACCTTTTTCAACTCTCTCCCTCACAAGTCCACCATGTTTACCAGAGAAATCATCTGAAAGTGTTGGATATAAGGAAAAAAATTTAGAATAAGGAGGGCAAATAAAGATAAAGTAGGATAAATATCTGTAGGCTAAAGCCTTTGTGAAATAATTCCAGAAAGATTTATGATTTTCTGTTTACCAATCTACCAAAGCTTTGTCTTTAAAGACTATTTCTAAAGGAATTTTGCATCTGTAGGAATGGCTTTTGGATACGATTCTTTATACAGCGTGACCTATTTTAAGGGTTAAGTTCTCTCTTTTAAAAACATCATTATACTGAAAACACCTTTTTTTTTTAAATTTTCCTCATTGGCTGATTGGAGCAAACAAATGTCTTCACCATTCTCTCCCTTATAAGCAAATTCTTCTACAACTGAAGCTAAGGAGATACAATCCTCTCTGTGAGCAGGCGATTCATTCAGTGCACAGAAATTGGAATTAATTGATGTGACACTGAAAACAATCTCCTTTTTTAGTTGTGATAGCCATGTAAATGCTGAAACAGGAAAATGAGGGAACCGTGTTTATTTTTCTTATTTAATTGTACTTTCCTGTCAAGCTTAGATTCAAAGGATAGGACTATGTGTGAAATAAGGGTTTTCCTACAATGTGGTAAACTATACCATGTCGTGATAAGCTTTCTATAAGAATTACATTGAAGGAAAATGCTTACAAATGGAGAATGGTTGGGAAATTTATCTAAAGTAGGTAAGTTCAATTCAGTATTCAGACGTGTGTGTGTAATTCAGATGTGTAAGTCAAATGAAAGTTATCACCAGGAGTGAGAATACAAGTAACATATAAAGATTATTGTCTTCAGGCTCAGATGTGGTTTCAAATCCTTTCTTAGCCTCAGCTGCCTCATCAACTAAATAGGACTATGGTGATGGTTAATTGTATGTGTTAACTTGAATGGGCTAAGGGATGCCCAGATAGCTGGTAAAACATTATTTCTGGGTGTGTTTGGGAGAATGTTTCTGGAAGACATTAGTATTTGAATTAGTAGGCTGAGTAAAGAGACCCAACCTTACAAACATGGGCAGGCATCAATCACCCAATACCTTAAAGTGCCAGAATGGAACGAAAAGGTGAAGAAAGAAAGGCAAATTCTTGCTCTCTATTCTTGAGCTCTCTGAGGGCAGGAGAAAATGGATGTCCCAGCTCTGGGCATCCCTTAGTCCGTCAAGTTGACACATAAAATTATCATCACCCTATGTCTATTTAGCAGAGCTCTTGGTTCTCTGGCTTTCAGACTTCAGGGCTTATCCAGTGGCTCTCCCTGGTTCTCTCCTGTGGCCTTGGACTGGGAGTAACACCATCAACTCCCCTGGTTCTCAGGCCTCCCCGACTCATACTGAATTACACTATCAGCTTTCCTGAGTCTCCCACTTGCAGACAGCAGATTGTGGGGACTTCTTGGCCTCTATAAGCATGTGAGCCAATTTCTATCATAAATCTACTCCTATATGTGTATCTTCTGTTGTTCTATTTCTCTGGAGAATCCTGATGAACACAGATACTAACAATAGTACCTAAACTTTAAGGAAGCTGTGAAGCTTAAACATATATAAAAATAGCACAGTTCCTGGAACATGGTAAGTACTTACTATATGTTAGTTTGCTTTTGTTGGATCTAGATTTTTAAAGTTACTTTGCTGGGTTGCCTGGGTGGCTCAGTGGGTTACAGTCATGATCTCATAGGTTTGTGAGATCAAGCCAGGCATCAGGCTCTGCAGTGACAGTGGGGAGCCTGCTTGAGATTTTCTCTCTCTCTGCCTCTCCCCCATGCACGCACATGCTTTCTCTTTCTCAAAATAAATAAATAGACATTTTAAAAAATGAAGTTACTTTGCTAAAATAGAAATAATTATGGAAACACATTAATCTTATTTATCCATTTAAAAAATTGTTAACGTTTATTTAATTTAGAGGGGGGGGGAGGGGCAGAGAGAGAGGGAGACAGGGAATCCAAAGCAGGCTCCAAGCTCTAAGCTGTCAGCACAGAGCCATATGCAGGACTCAAACTCATGACCGGTGTGATCCTGACCTGCGCCTAAATTGGACACTTAATCTGCTGAGCCACTCAGGTGCCCCTATCTACTTGTGTTTTTTAAATGATTTATTTAAGTATATTTTGTGTGCTAGGAACCAGTGTTAGGTACCAGTGATTGAAAGATGACTTCGACACAATCCCGGCTCTCCAAAGATCTCAACCTGGTAAACTGATTTGAACTCTTAGAAATACTCTTTCGTCTTCAGGACAGTTTAACATTTCATTATATATGGCTTTGCATTATTGGTCATTATTTCCTATCTGTCCTAATAAGGCTCTCTTCTACTAGGTCTTGTTCAACAGAGTAATACAATTATAGTGATAAAAGTATCTTCATCTTTGAGCTTTGTACCTCATTTAACAGAGAAGGAAGCAAAGGCTTGGGGGCAGTGTGGGAGGAGGCCCACTGGGAGGAAAGGACCAGTTCCTCAAACTCAAAGCCATAGCTCAGGTCTCTGTATCATGTCTAGGACTCTTTTCCCTCTAAAGATCATGAGATACTAAACTCTTAAGAGCAGGACATTGTCCTGCATTCTATGCCACTCTTTAAAACTGGAAGTGTTCTGTCACCTTTGGGGGCACTGTTTTGGCAAGCCACAAACTTTCCTTATGGCCAGCTGAGAATAATTTTATAGTCTGCGTTGTATCTCACTAGTCTCTGGTACAAATGAGGTCTCATTAAAATGAAAATAAAATGCTGGTCATTATACCCCTATATCCTGATGCAAGACCTTAGTGCCCCCTCTGTCCTCCTCAACATCTACTCAGATACTTAGAGCCTTCCCACAGAAACATATCCCAGGCCACTCATGTTGTTCTTCAGTCTCCATCAGGGTAATCTTATTCAGGTGTTTGCCAGGGGATGCTCTTCCCTCCGGCACAACTGTATCTTGTGCCTGCTCACTCCTGTTGTTCTGAAGCATGTGGTGTGAGGTATGAGTCATTTGTGAGTATGGACCTAACAGCGCAGTGCTGGTGGGAGGAAGCCACCAAAGGAGGACCCTCCACTGGCAAGTCTTATAGCCTATTCTCTCAGCATTGAATGAACACCTCTTATTTATCTGCCTGTCTTCTCTTTTATTCTGGAGCTTCCCCTCAGTCACTCAAACCTGGTAGGGCAGGATAGGGAATGGTGGTGAGGGCAAAGGGCACAGGAAAACTCAGCTTTCCTTCCTCTTTTGCCAAGTGCTTCTGCTTCAGGTGGGGGAAAATAAAACACAATAAAAAATTAACGGATTCTTCCATTTTTAAACTACCAAACACAAAGCCCCCAGCCATATCAACTTCTATAATAGATGTATAGAGGGGTTATTTGTCACTAGTTCCTTAAACAAACAAATACAAAATTTTAAATTCGGTTTATTCTTTGGATACAACACTCTGCTAAAATTGTTTTTGCAAATGAAGAAATAAAAACATAGAGAGGCAAAATGACTTTCTCCCGTATAATAAAACAACTTGATACTGGTTCTGGGATTAGTGCCCAGAATTAGGTGTGTGCCAATTGTCATTTCTAACAACTGTCTCATTATAGAATTAAAAAAAAATAAACCCTCCATGCTGAATAATAGTAATGAAATATTCTATTATGAACATATGGAATATATCATGTGATGAGTGACATATAATTTTTTTTTCAAAGGTGATCCTTTATACCTGCAACGAACCTTCATGGTGAGTTGTGATAATACCCTTTATGTGGATAACAAAAAAGAAAAGGAAATTGATATTTATTTACCTTCCATATAAACCATGACTTGAAACAAATCTTATATTATAGGAACTTGAGGATATCCCACCTTTAGGCTAAACCTGCAAGAGAACAAATAGATCTTCATTTCCAACTTTCTTTAAAACTGCTTTTGTTCTGGCTTTGCATCTATAATACATGTAATATTTCCAAACCGAACAAATATTTATGTACCAGATGTATCAGCCAACTTCAAGAAGCTTGCAGAATACATTTTTGAACCTTTTGTAGTTGTTGCTGTAAATGGAGCTGGCTGAATTTATAAAGTAACTCACTCCAAGTTTTGCATGGAAACAAGGTCATTGTCTCCGATACTTTGCTAAAATAACATTTTTGTTGTGATAAATGGGCAAACCATGATCCTGTGCTTAATTTTCCTTTTAAAATTCAGACAGATCCTCTCTTAGTTTTCTTATTTTGTAGTCTGTGTGACACCTTAATAAAAGAGACCTTTCTTTTGTTTTAAAAAAGTTGCTTCAATAATGCCTTTCCTTGTTTTTTAATGAGATTTTGTTCTCAAACTAGAGGGACTGTGTTCTGACAAACCCAATGATCTGTCTTCAAATGAGCAAAATAGTTATTTTTCCTTTTAATATACTTGTTCCCTCTTCGGATCCAGTTAAAAACATTGACTGCCAGTATTTGTTGAGCTGCTTCAAACTGTCAAAAGACAGTTTGCCCTATAATAGCATAAGCTGAAAGACATCACTAAGCTGTAGTGAAATTGGATAGTTAGGATATTCCAAATGATTTTTGTGAATCAAAGGGGAGTATCACATTCAGAATCGTTTCTGTACTGGTAAAGGGCATGGACAGTACTTTACTTTTTTTTTTTTTTTTTGGTCAATATTTCAAATTCCTGTTAAATTTTTAAAATGTGTTCAATGATTCTTTTTTACTTCATCAGGTAGGAATTTTAAATGATCAGTATAAACAGGAAGCTCATGACACTTAAATTCTTGCAAATCACTGGAGTGTCATTATAGTAATTTAAGATCACATTATGATTTTTAAACAAAAGTAAAGTATCATTTTAAAAGTCTCTTTTAAAATGGCTGTTTTAGGGTAAAAGCAGCCACAGAGCTAGAATGTGCTTGACTTTGGTTTGGGTTCTAGTGGTTCTGGCTTTTGGAAATGTTGAAAATTCTATCTACACTGCATTTGAGTGCTTGGCAGATCTTAGAGAAATCAGAGAGAATCAATTCCTTTGAGAATTATTAGTCTATTTATTGTCAAGCATTTAGAACAGTAAAATTCATCAATATTTATTAGAAATTGTCTCAGTTTCAAATATTTGAATAACTAAGAAATATACACACATAGGTAATTAAACGTTTGTATTGCATTTGTTTTATTAGTGGAAAACACATTTTTAAAATTTATATGTACTAAATCTTACAAATGTTATTAAATAAATACTTCCCTTCTTTGTTCTCCATTAGATATAGAGATGTTAATAATATTACCTTATAATTCTCGGTACTCTTAACATTTTAAAATATATATGTTCCCAGGTATCTTTCCATATATTCTAAAATACTTCTGGCTTTGCTTCTTAAGATACTGCATAGAACAAGAGCTATGTGCCAGCTGCAATAGAATATAAGTCTGGCAGCTTTTGAAGACTATAATTCTTTTAAGAAAGATACAGACATCATTCTTTGTGAAGTAAGAATAAAATCATGCCCTTTATTCATTGTCAATGGGCCTACTCTTCCAGAATACATTACTATCTTTTATCTAATAGCCTATTACAGACTGCAGAGCATGTAAAAGCAGTGATATTGCTCAGGGTTTACAGATTTCATTTTTTATTTCAATGCCATTATTAAATAACCCCTCAGATGGAAATTCAATACTGGCACACTACATGATAAGCTATGCTAATAGCTTATGTTATGCAAGAATTGAGCAATTACTTGAAACTTAATAGTAGGCCTGTGGATCAAGAGGGTGACATACTTTGGTCCTGACTTTCCTCCCCTTCACAAGAAGAACAACTACCAACTATTCAAGAATAAGACACCACAGAGAATCCAAGAATATGGGAGTGAGACTGAAGCACCTCCCTGAACCACAGAGGCCAAGACAGACTGCTTTAGAAGGGTAGGAGAAGAGGTTACATATTGATGGCATTGCCCCTCCCCCAGACTAGTGCATCACCATGGGGAGAGGTCGTACCCAAGCTTTGGTTCCTCTAGTGGGAAAAGAACCCAAGGAGACAACCAGCACCCCCACCCCCAGCATTGTGGGTAACTTTGCTGGGACTACTACTCTGATCATGCACCATGAGGATTGCAGGGAACTCAGCAGGGGCTCAAACACTGGGAATTTGACTGATAGAGAAGTGGAAAGGGGCTTGCAATAACCAGCACACAGATCTTGGCAGGTGGAATTCATACCTGCAGTGCCCGGGTAGTAATCCCAACCAACAGTTTTTTGTTCAGTTGCAGAACCATGTCCAGGGCTCACTCTGACCAGGGAACTTGGCAGGTTGCAAATGTGCCTGATTCAAATACTCGAAGAAAGAATTTTCCTGGCACTAGAACCAGGTTTGCTCACAACTCCACCTGCTGTGGAGAGCATCTTCCAATCCAATCTGACCAGAAGGACTGGTGACAACTCTGGAAGTTGTGCAGCCCAGCTGAGAGGTGGGTGGGCAGAGATGATCACCCCTGTACCAGGCACGGAGCATTGTCATGCTATGCACAGGCAGAGGGATTAATTCATAGCCATGGCTGTGGGTAGTTCCTGGCCACTCTCAACCAGAAAGCTTATTTGGGAAGTTGGGGCCTGGAGGGGCCCTGCCCCTTTCCACCCATGTAAGAGAACTGCAATATAACTCCACTTGCTTGGTTAGTAACTTTATCTCCACCTGACTGGAAGGTCTGGCAACAACTTCTAGAAGCAGCCCAAGGGTGCTTGAGCTAAGAGGTGGGCAGGTAGAACTGACAGTTTGCAGAGCAAAGCCACTGGTCAGTTCAGTCAGGGAACTGGAGTACAAGTCAGCTTGAATTAAGACCATAATCAAAGAGCTTTACTGGCTTTCAAGCTGCTTCTCCTGCTGTGTTTAGGCAGAGAATTGAATCCATAGCCCTGCTTATCAATGAATACAGCCTTCCATCTATCCAACGAAGGAACACAAACAGCACACACTAAGCTGCATAATGCATTCAACAGCCCTACATACAGTGGTACTTGAACAGAAAACATAGTTCATATCTTCTCCCATCTCTGTAGACTGTTGGCCTCATATGACAAGGAATTCAGTGCACACTCCGACCTAATTTGGGTCCCTACGCAATGAGTTAAACAAGCCCTGATCTTGTCCTGCTGTTCTTCCAGGGCAGGGAAGCTAATCTACAGCCCCAACTATTACTGAATATAATACCCAGTCCTGACTATCTAGGGAAAGGATCCAGGGAAACACAAAGCCTATCCTGTAGCCTCCCTTGGGTAGGGAACCAAGCCAGCAGATTTATACAACAGTTTTCTGCTAGGAGCACACCCTCTCATTGTTGTCCTTAGAGCCTAGACAGATGTCTTGCCAAAATATAGACCAAAGTAGCAGGCTTACCTGCCCCAAGACATTATCAGCAGACACACCCCAAAACCCAAACTAACCTGACTGGTGAAGAACTGTCTCTGCCAAAGCAAACTTGTAAAATCTGGAAGAGGAGTCCAATTACTCAAATGTGCAAATGCCAATATAAGGAATCAAGATTCGTGAAAAATCTGGTAAATATGACACCAACAAAAGAGACTAATAAAGCTCCATTAACTGAGTCTAAAGAAACTGTCAGGCAAAGGATTCAGAATAATTCTCTTAAGTTTAGTGAACTACAAGAAAAAACAAAAGAAAACACACACACACACACACTACAAAACAAAATTAAGAAAACAATGCATGAACAAAAGAAGAAATCTGACATTAATAACAACTGAATTAATAACAACTATGAAACAAACAAAAAAATCTTAGAGTTGAAAAATACAATAATTGAACTGAAGAATTCAGGAATGAGTTTCAAAATAAGCTCAACCATGCAGAAGAAAGACTCAGCAACCTGGAAGATAGGACCCTAAAAATTACCCCGTCAGAGGAGCAAAATGAAAAAGAATGAAAAGAAGTGAAGAAAGGCTATGGGAGTTACAGGATAAAATGAAAAGGAACAATATTCACATTATGGGAATTCCAGAAGGAGTAAAAGAGAAATAAACAAAAAGTGTATTTGAAAGATTAATGTCTTAAAACTTCTTAAATCTAAGGAAAGAGGGGTGCCAGGGTGGCTCAGTTGGCTAAGCATCCAACTTGGGCTCAGCTTATGATTTCACTGTTCATGGGTTCAAGCCCCACGTTGGGCTCTGTGCTGACAGCTCAGAGCCTGGAACCTGCTTTGAATTCTGTGTCTCCCTCTCTCTCTGCCCCTCTCCCACTTGTGCTCTGTGTCTCTCTCTTTCTCCCTCAAAAATAAATAAACATTAAAAAAAACTAAAAAAAGAAAAAAAGAAAAATCTTCCTAAACCTAGGGAAAGAAATGGACATCCAGATCAATGAAGCTCACAGGACTGCAAATAAATTGAAACTAAATATCTCTGCATCAAAACATATTATGATTAAGTTGTCAAAATTCAAAGATTAAAAAAAGAATGTTAAGAGTAACAAGAGAAAAAAGAGAACTTACATACAAGGGAACACCTATAAGACTGTCATTGGATTTCTCAACAGACATTTTTTAGGTCAGGAGAATGAGATGACATGTTCACAATATTGAAAGAAAATAATTGTCAACCAAGAATTCTATACCTGGCAAAGCTGTCCTTCAGAAATGAAGGCTAAAGACTTCTCTGAGCAAATAGAAGCTGACAGAGATTGTTACTAACAAACCTGCCTTACAAGAATTGCTAAAAGGAGTGCTTTGAGTGAAAGTAGAACAACATTAATTACCATGATAAAAGCACAAAAAAAGTAGCGTAAATCTCATTGGTAATGGTAATTGCA
The DNA here is from genome assembly GCF_018350215.1 of Panthera leo. NCBI lineage: Eukaryota > Metazoa > Chordata > Mammalia > Carnivora > Felidae > Panthera > Panthera leo. Next base: position 56,876,285 of record NC_056687.1, read on the forward strand.
TTGTCATAATTAGAGTTGGCAGTACAGTAATAGTGAAACAAAATTTACTTACCAATTCTAAAATTTTTAAAAAGAATATAAAAAATAATCATAATTACAAATATCTATTATTCTACAGCAGAAAAACATCAAATTATAACAGTAAAAATCTAAAATGTGAGGGAGAGGAGAAGTAAAAGTATAAAGTTTAAAAATTCTATTGAACGGGGCGCCTGGGTGGCTCAGTCGGTTAAGCCGCTGACTTCGGCTCAGGTCATGATCTCGCGGTCTGTGAGTTCGAGCCCTGCGTCAGGCTCTGTGCTGACAGCTCAGAGCCTGGAGCCTGTTTCCGATTCTGTGTCTCCCTCTCTCTGACCCTCCCCCGTTCATGCTCTGTCTCTCTCTGTCTCAAAAATAAATAAACGTTAAAAAAAAATTCTATTGAAGTTAATTTGTTAGCAGTTTAAAATAGAGTGTTGTAATTTTAAGATATTATATGTACAGGCCTTGGTAACCACAAGGAAAAGTCCCATAATAATTATACAAAAGAACACCATAAAGAAGTCAAAGCATACTGATGCTAAAAGACTTGAAAACACACACACAAAAAGACAACAGGATACAAAACAAGGGACAACAGATTTACAAAACAACCAGAAATAAATTATCAAAATGGCACTAGTAAGCATTTATATACCAGTAATTTCTTTAAATATAAACATTAAATTCTCTAATCAAAATGGCTAAATGGATTAAAAATATAAGATCCAACAATATGCTGCCTACAGAAAACTCACTTTGGTCTTAAAGGTACACATAGACTGAAAGTGAACAGATGAAAAAAGACATTTCAAGCAAATGATAAGAAAACAATTCATATCATCTATGTTTATATCAGACTACATTTATATCAGATAAACTTTAAACTAAATATGATAAAAAAGTAACAAAAAAAGTCATTATATAGAGATAAAGTGGTCAATCCATCAAGAAGATATAACCATCATAAATACTTATACACCCAAATCAGAGCACCTAAATATATAAAGCAAAAGCTAACAGAGCTATAAGGAGAAATAAAAGGAATACAGTGAGAGTTGCATTCTTTAATATATCACTCTCAACAATGAATAGGTCATCCAGACAGAGAATCAATAAGGAAACAGTGGATTTGAACAACCCAATAGAACAAATGAACCTAACAGACATGTATAGAACATTCTATCCAACAATAGCAAAATATATGTTCTCCTCAAGTGCACATGTTGGGAAATTTTCTAAAATAGACCATATGTTAGGCCACAAAACAAGTCTTAGTAAATTCAGGAAGACTGAAAGTAAGATACTGAAGTATCTTCTCTTACCACAAGGGCATTAAATAAAAAATTAATAACAAGAGGAAACCTGGAAAATTTATGAGCACATAAAAATAAAAACAATACTTCCTGAACAAACAATGGATTAAAGAAGAAGAAAAAAGTTTCTTCAGACATAGATACAAACACAATATACCAGAACTAGTGTGTTGCAACAAAAGTGGTTATAAAGTGGAAGTTGATAGCTCAAGTTTCATAGTTCAAGAAAGATCCCAAGTAAATAACCTACCTCTTCTGCCTGAAGGAAGTAGAAAAGTAAGAACAAACTGAGCTTAAAATTAGCGCAAGGAAGGAAATAAAAAAGATTAGAGTGGAAATGAATAAAATGGAGACTCAAAAGACAATAGAAAAGATCAATGAAACTAAGAGCTGTGGTTTTTTTTTTTTGAAAAAATAAACACAATTGACAAGCCTTTAGGTGTACTCACCAAGAAGAAAAGGAGAAGTCTCAAATGAATAAAATCATAAATGAAACAGAAAAGGCTACAGTTGATACCAGAGAAATACAAAGGATCATAAAGAGACTGCAATCAACAAGAATATGCAAGGTAAACAACAAGTTGGAAAATGTAGAAGAAATGGACTAAGTCCTAGAAACATTCAGTCTTCCAAGACCAAATCATGAAGACGTAGTAAATCTGAATATATTGATTACTAGTAAGGAGTTTGAATCAGTAATCTAAAACCTCTCAACAAACAAAAATCCAGGATCATGTATCTTTACTGGTGAGTATGACTAAATGTTCATAGATGAATTATCTTTCTCAAACTCTTCCAAAAAATTGAAGAGGAGGGAATGCTTCCAAACTTATTTTATGGGTCCAGCATTATTCTGATATTAAAAACAGACAAGGAAAACACAAAGAGAAAATTACAGGCTTATAACCCTGCTTAACAATAGATACAAATGCCCTCAAAAAGAATATTAGTAAACCAAAGTTAATAATACATTAAAAGGATCATACATGTAGATCAAGTAGGATTTATTCCTGGGACGCAAGGACGATTCAGTAGCCACAAATCAATCAAAGTGATATGCCACATTAAAAAATGAAGGATAAAAATTGCATCATCTCAATAGATACAGAAAAAGCATTTGACAAAACTCAACATTCATTTGTGATAAGAACTCTCGGGCGACTGGGTGGTTCAGTGGGTTGAGCGTCCGACTTCAGCCCAGGTCATGATCTCGCGGTCCGTGAGTTCGAGCCCGGCATCGGGCTCTGTGCTGACAGCTCGGAGCCCGGAGCCTGTTTCAGATTCTGTGTCTCCCTCTCTCTCTGACCCTCCCATGTTCATGCTCTGTCTCTCTCTCTCTCAAAAATAAATAAACATTAAAAAAAAACTGTGAACAGTGTGGGTATAGAGGGAAGGTACCTCAAAATAATAAAGGCCATAATTTATAGAGCCCTTTCATGTCAACCATAAAAAAAGAATGAAATCTTGCCATTTGCGACATGAATGGACCTTGAGGAAATTATGCTATGTGAAGTAAGTCAGGAAAAACAAACAAACAAACAAACAAACAAAAAACAAAATACCATATGATTTCACTTATATGTGGAATCTAAGAAAACAAATGAGCAAACAAAATAAAATTCATACATACAGAAGACAGAAGTAATTACTAGAGGGGAGGAAGGTTTGGGGTTGGGTTTAACAGAGTAAGGGAGTCAAGAGATACAGACACACAATGATAAATAAGTTATGGGGATGTGATGTACAGCATGCTGAGTATAGCAAATAATGTAACACATAGTTGAAAGTTGCCAAGACAGTAAATATGAAAAGTTACCATCACAAGAAAAACTAATATATTTTTTGTAACTGTGTATGGTGAGAGATGATAACTAGACTTATTGTGATAATTTTGCAGTGTACACAAATATCAAATAATATCAAACTAATATAATGTTGTATGTCAATTATATCTCAAAAAAGAAAAAAAAAGATGGAAGCTGTTGTGTAGTGGTTCCCAATTATAAGACTGGACTACCAATCATTTTAGCATGAATTATTTAGTCTCTATTCATGAAAATATTTTGAGGGTATAATTATTCTCTTTTTTGATAGTAGAAAACTGAATCATAGAGAGTGTAAATCATTTACGTAAGGCCATGCAACTATTGACTGGAAGGTTAATATGCAAATCCAGAGGATGGGATGCCAGTGCCAATCTCTTAATCTCTAAACTATATTAGCATCTGCAATTTTTTATGATTATAGAGATCCATGTATTTAAAATGTTGGGATCTACCAAGAAAAAATTAAGGGTCAGAGAAGCCTGAGCTCAAATTTCATTTCTGTCACTTGCTGGGAAAATATATTGAGCAAATGAATTATTAGTCTCTCGTTTTCTTTATGTATACATTAACTCCCGGTTGTCGACATTTATTCTCAATGCTCTCTAAATGTGAATGATCACTTTTAGAATCAAGATAGGATATAGCTAAAAATGTTGAACCAGCAAAAATAATGTTTCAGAGCATGAAAGATATATTGTTGAATTTATATTTGACAACGATTAAGAAAAATCTAAGGACTAGATTCTTATGTTTCTTTTTTTTAACGTTTATTTATTTTTTAGAGAGAGAGAGACAGAGTGTGAGCAGGGGAGGGGCAGAGGGAGAGGAAGACACAGAATGCTGTCAGCACAGAGCCCTATATGGGCCCCAACTCACAAATGGTGAAATCGTGACCTGAGCTGAGGTCGGGTGTTCAACCTACTGAGCCACCCAGGTGCCCTGAGATTCTTATATTTCTGTCCTGCTTATAGTTACATCTTATTTCAAAATAATTCTTCATTAACTTTTTAAAATGTTTATTTATTTATTTTGAGAGAGAGAGAGCGAGTGTGTGCATTAGCAGGGAAGGAGCAGAGAGAAGGAGAGAATCTCAAGCAGTCTCCACACCATCAGTGCAGAGCCCTATCTGGGGCTCAATCTCACAGACCATGAGATCATGACCTGAGCCAAAATCAAGAGTAGGATGCTTAACTGACTGAGCCATCCAGGCACACTTGCATTAACTTTTTATATAAAAGTTGTTTACAATTCTTCTATCAATTGCCTTCGCAGTTTTTTTTCTGTTCCATTATTTTTTTCTTAATTTTGTTGAATATAGACAATACAAACTGACAATTAATCATTGTTAAGTATGACTGTTAAGTGTCCATGGACAATCTCTTCTTACTATGTACATATATGTACATTATAATGGAGTGTATAGCCTGAATATACACCAATGATGAGCATGCTTACTAAAGCAGAATCAACAAATGAAATATATGTTTTCAGTTTTTCATTTATTATATTTTATTTTTGTTTCGGTTCCACCTATTTTGGCTCATGGGATATAAATTCTTCATTTTACCCAAAATCTGAGAAAAATATTTTCAAATTATTTTATGTGATCTGCAAAGACCAGTGTGGTTAGAATATCTTATTTTGCTTGTTAAATTACAAAGCTTCTAAAATTAAAGCAGATGTCTCACACTTAAATGAATATTTGTGATTTCACTTTATAAACACAATGATTTTTAAAATTATGACTTTGTGTAGGTCACAACAAGGTAAGGCAATTCCTCAAATGACTGTTGGAATGTTAAATCATTTTTATTTTTTGATTGAGATATATAGTATAAAATATATCAATATTGAAATGAAGTTACATTTTTTCCTAGATAAGGAAATTTTCTAATATATTTTTAATTGGCTTGACATTGAATTCTGCCAGTGAAACTTTTGTGTTAAATTAATAAATTTTATGTCTTCCAAATTTATTCTACACTTATGCCAAACACGCACATACCTGCATACATATATAAATATGTATACATATATACACACATACATATTCATATATATGTGTGTGTGTGTATATATATATATATGTATATATACACATATATTTCTTGTAGAGTAATTTTATACACATTATATTTATTTGTTTACATATACGTATTATATGTAAATCTCCAAGGAATATTTGCCTACCACTGGATTGCAAATACTTGAAAATAGCGTGGTGAAAACTTTCAGAAATCTATAACTAAGGTTTGAACAATTGTTCCATGGCTGCTCAAGGTAAATAGTGCTTATGTTCATATCTGAAAGGTTAGATTGGGGCAAAGGAAGAATGTCCAAAATAATATGATGTTGTTACAATTTTTCACGACAAAAGGTCAGTTTCAAATTTTTACAATGAGACCGATTCCGGAGCTCTGTTGTCTCTATTAACATGCTTAAGATAGAATAGTTTTTCTTTCTTTCAGAATAATCTTAGCTTTACCGAAAAGAAAAAGTTAAATAAGACAAAAAGGATAGATTTGGGGTTAAAAACAAGAACACACCCCTTCCCCTGCAATCATGTAAGAAAGACATTATGGGAGCAGGTGTTCAGTGGCCTGAATTTAGCTAAATTTGGTTCTGCCAATGACTCACTGTTGAGAAAGGTTGACCTATTCAATTTTAAAAATAGAAATTTTAAAATAAGCTGACCCATGGTAAAGTTGACCAGATATCCCACATTAATGGCATAATTTTCATTTAGGTATTTTTTTTCTATGACTTGTCCAGTTATTGAAAAAGGCAGCAAGTACATCTAAATTGCACTTATCCACCCTCCTTTATCCACAACTTCTCTAACATTTTCTATGCTTTATTCAGTTGGCAGCAAGACTGTGTGTCCCTGTTGCTGCATGACGATAGCCGGATTGATTGGTGCATTCATTAACTTGGTTTCCTCAGTGATTTGCAGTGTTGAAGTTACTGAGGCCACTGTCTCCCCATGGTCATGTGTTGGAGTGGCAGCCAGAATAGCTGGTTTGTATTAACTACTACAAAGATATTTTCTAGGACCCCCTAGGTGGCCTTTCAGTTGTTTTATTGACTGGATTTAGTAACTTTTTTCTAGCACGGAGTGCACAATTTCTTCCCCATCCCAGATCACTGTACACTATAGCCCACAGCAGACTGGCTGTGTCCATGCTTTACATCAATTGTGCCAGCACATTTAATTCTAACCCATCTGCTTTTCATTACTTTTGCTCTGAGTCCACACCTACTTGATTTCTTGTGTCTCTTCCCTATCATGATGGATGGATATCCTTCCTCATCTGAGATGTTTCTCTTTTTAAACCTGATCATTAGCATTTTAACACTGGCCTCCTCAAAGCTTTTTTCCTTTCTTGTATACCTCTGCCTCTCAACTTATTAATCTGTTATCTGAAACATTTCTTTTCTCTTGTGTGTGTGCTCTTTAAGTTCCTTAACTTATATCCAGAGCCATGAAGAACCTCACTCTGCTTCCAGGGAACATTCTGGGTATGCTCTTGCTTCTTTAATAGGAACTAGGCTGCAATATCTCAGTCTATTTCTCATTGATCTCTTCAATTTTTTCTATGGTAGGCTAATGGGAGAGTTCTGCCTGTAAGATTATCTAAATCCACAAATTTGTGCTCCTCTTTCCTTTGCAAATATCTAGAATCATTAAACAAAAACCAAATTGCCAATTTATAGAATATTCATTAGCAACTTCCACTCAGACTGGTATCCTTCAATTTTTATATGTACAGATATATGTAATCATGCCAATCATGATCTTTTCATTAATCATGTCCATCAATTACTTCATGGAAAACCCTTATTAAACTACCCTTTTATTTGCAATTCTTTGAGCAGTTACATTATGCCAGCCATTTTGACAAGTGCTACATAAAAATAATTACATTTAATTTTCTCAATAGACCTACAAGATGAATAGTAATAGTACTGTGGTAGTTCCTTCTTATGGATATAAATGCCAAGACTTAAGTGATTAAATTTCTTTTTTTAAATTTCTTTTTAATGTTTGTTTATTTTTGAGAGAGAGAAAGAGACAGAGTGTGAGTGGGGAGGAGCAGAGAGAGAGGGAGACACAGAATCCGAAGCAGGCTCCAGGCTCTGAGCTGTCAGCACAGAGCCCGACGCGGGGGGGCTCGAACCCACAAACCCTGAGATCATGACCTCACCCAAAGTCTGCACTTAACCGACTGAGCCACCCAGGCACCCTGATTAAATATCTTTTCTAAAATTATGCAGTCAGTACAGAGGCATGCCAAACCTCCAACTCAGGAATGTGTAATTGAAAATTCTGCACCATTAACCAATGACATACACAGCCTAAACTTTGGTAAACTCTATTTTGAAAGTTTAAAAACCTGTCTGGGACTGCAAGATCGAATATCAACTAAGACCGAAAAAGGAAAAGGTAGCTCTGACATTAATCAACCTAGGCAGGAGGTTGGACACAGACAAAGGTAGTCTCCAAATTAATGGAAAAACTTTCCTCAAAGCTATGCAGTAAAATGCCATAAAAAACCTCTCTTCACATGATTTCTGTTTGCTCACCAGTGATGCTCCCAGAAGTTCTTGTTTTTCTCATCTATTAGTGGGGACATCTAATTGCTAAAATGCTGTCACCTCATGACAGCACCCAATTCATAGTTAATCCTTGCTTCTCTTAATCTCTCTTAAAAGTAGCAACTAATCAAAATGAATGCCCTCTTCCCTTAGACACATTTATGAATCATTCAGCGGTAACCAAAACCTTACAAAAGATGCTTCCCTTCTCCCTCTTGTCATGTGTCCTTCCATAATTCCTCCCCAGTGCCCTCCTTTGCTGCATCAGGTCAATAAATCTGATTCTGTCAGACTTCAAATTTGTGCCTGGTGGTCTCTGGCTGATTAAATCTTTAACAATGCTTAGTGAATTAATACACATAAGTAATTCCCAGAGGATGAAAAACAAATAGCCATTAAATATAAGAAAGAATGCTTAGCAGCTTTCATAATAAAAATGCAAATTTAAGTGGTATGCCACTTAAATGTATCCACTTGGTAAAGATACTTAAAATTTTTAAAGGTTCTGTATTATCAAGATCTTGTAATGAAGGGAAGGCCTGGATACTGTCATACAGGTAAGTGGAATTATATGGTACTTCAAATTTTCTGGAAGGAAATCTGGACTTAAAATTTTCATTTGTAACCTAACTTTTTTAAAAAAAATTATTTATTTAAATTCAAGTTAGTTAACATACCATATAGTATTGTTTCAGGAGTAGAATTTAGTGATTTATTCACTTAACATATAACACTCAGTGCTCATCCCAACAAGTGCCCTCCTTAATGACCAGCATCCATTTGACCCATTCTCCACTCCCTTCCCCTCCAGCAACCCTATTTGTTCTCTGAATTTAAGAGTCTCTTATGGTTTTCCTCCCTCTCTGTTTTTATCTTATTTTTCCTTCCCTAACTTTTAATAGGTTATTGGGAAAAAAATAAAGTACAGAAAACATTTACTAGAATATTCATGGCAACACTTCCAGAAAAAAGAGAACAAATGATATAAATGCCCCCCAAGGAGGCATTTAGTTAAATAAATGATGGTACATGTATAAAACAGAATTCTATGCTAACCAAAAAGCCTTTTGTAAATTAATATTTAGTGCCATGTTATTAAATTAAAAAGATATTTTATTGAACAATGCATATAGAAGATCAAAATTTCATTAAAAATTTTAGATTTATGGATATGTATGTGGATATATAGAGAAAAGATACTAATCAAATGCTCTTAAAGGCTTTTTCTGGGTGGCAAAATAATAGGTGTCATATTCTCTTCCTTGTACTTTAAGCATCCACGTTCCTTTGTAAAACAAACTATAAATATTAAGTGTAATTAATCTGAGATCCACAAGCATGAAGTCATTATTTCAAGCAAAAACATGTTAATAGCCAATATTTTCACTGTTTCTTATCGGCCTGTTACTAGCTATAGTTAACACCGTCTATATCGCAAGCCTGTTATATCCATTCCGCAAATATGATATCCTCAACACATCACACTACATTTCTTTCTCCAGTGTAAAAGATGGAGAAAGTGGAGTTAAGAGACAAAGATTAGTGAAGTCGGACCTTTAACCCAAAGTGACTCTTTAGATTAGAGAAAATATATTCATTTCCATACACTTGATTTAAGACCTCATATTGCCAAAAGAAACTGGCTAAATATGCTATTCCACATACTGTGCTAGAAAACTCTCTTGGGTTTACCCCCACTACCCACACCCCACTCCTACAGGGAAGACCAGCCTATTTATATGCCCAAGCTATCAGCTGAGGCTAAGATAAGGGGTAGGCAAAGTCTTGTGTTTCTACATATACTCATTCATTTATGAGAGCAAAGAATAATGGAAGTGCCTTGGTTAAATACAGGCATCTTTCTCATGAAAACATCCTTCCTGAGTTACTCCTTCACAAAGAAAGATGGCAGGTGTGGATGGCCTGAAGGTGACTCTGGCAACTAAGGTATAGAATTTCTGACTGTCACTTATCTGCAACCTTTCAATGACTGCTAACTCAACCGTAGCATCCAACAGTACTGAGGACTTTTAATATATGTCATCTCACTTGTGGATATTTAAAAGTATTAGTTATTGCTTGGAAAGCATAGTTATAAAGTAATAGATATTTAGTTTTATGTTATTCCCCACTGAATTGTGAACTCCATAAGACCATATTACTCACTGGATATGAATAAATATAATCATGTTTCTATTATTACTACTTTTCTCATGCTAGCACATGACATCCATTCAATAAAGTTTATTTAAATGAATTTAGTTACATTCATGTCTCATGTGTAATTTGTCATGTTAAATAATCTGTAATATATTTAATTTGGAGGCATTCCACTCTGTTTATAATGAATGCTCTTTTTTTCTCTTTATAAAATATACATAGTTTTATGTAAAACATGGAAAATATTTAAAATTATATAGTGAGACCAAAACTATCCCACAATATCATAAGTCCCTTCTCCCTGAAAAATATACCATTAACATTTGAAATCCTTGTTTGCAGATCTTACTTAGTTGAGGTTATGTGGGTGTATGTATGTATCTTTAATATAATATTTGTTGTCCTAATTTTTTAATCATTATATAATAATTATATTTAGTATCCAAAAGTCTCTTTATAAAAGTCATTATGATTTCCGTGTACACATTTAATTGATATGTATATATCTGAAGATGGTAACAAATTCTATTTAATTGTTATATCTACCCATTTGTTTTCCAGCAGAAAAGACTGTAATAGCCCTTGGACCTCAAATCTTTTATAAAATGTGTATAAAATATATATTCAGATTTCTCCAATGATACAACCCTGATTAAAAATTGCACTAATGATCCTTTTTTCTCATTACACCTTCATAGCTGCCTGAATGGAGGGAACATATAATGATAGCTTCATTTCTTTTTCCCCCCAAAAATTCAACTTAAGATACTCCATTTACATTTGATAATACTGATTGCATATTTCATAGATTCCATAGTGACATTGTAAAGTGAAGCTCAGAAATACATTAGTTTTTAAAAATGCAAGTTCCTTTTTGGAATTCATTTTTTTTCTCCTGAAAATGTCACAACAAATATACAGATCAGAACATATTTTGTAAGATTTCTCCCTGTGTTGAAATTCAACAATTAATCTTGATGCAGACTGAAATAATATGGCAAGAACTGATAACATGATTATGATTCCATTGGTTTTTCTAACAATTCCATCTTATTACCCAGTCTTCAGAATTGATAATACTGATGATCAGGAAGCCAAACAGTCTACAATGTAAATCTCTTACCTGAGGGTAAAAAGAAGCAAGAAATACTATATTGTATTTTAGGTTAAAATTCATTCATCATATATGTATACTAGATTATTTACTGAGCAAATGAATGTTTGCTCAAATGTTATAGGTTAACATTTATAGGTTATAGGTTACAGTTCCCTTGACCTTCAGGAACTCACTGTTGAATAGGCACATCAGATGTGTCAAGAAATAACTATAATGCCACCATCAGTCAGAAAGGAGTTATTCAAAAAGCATAATGGAAGCAGGTATAAATTTTTCCCCTTATGACTAGTAATCTCAGATGACTTCTATAACAGAAGGAAGGCGTTTGGTGATTTGAAAGCCTGCCCATTAATTTCTGACATCATTGACCAATGTTTGGGCAAAGGTTTTATTCTCTATTTTGACCCATTAGCTGCTCCTTCAGTGACCCTAATAAGAATGTTAGTGGGATTTGAAGAAACGGAGAGGGGAGATCTGGAAAATAAAAATGTACTTATTCTCTAAACAATGCTTTCTTTCAAAAGAGACAGTTATTTGAACATTTCAACAGGATATAGCAAAATCTATACGTTAACTTTTGCTTTGTCATCTGAGAAATGCGTTTCAGTTCAGGCCCATTTGCTGCTAAAAATTCTTTCGGAAAGCAAAAATGTAAACTAGTATTTCTTGGGTAATGTTCTGTTTGCAGTGAAAATGTGATGTGCATACCTTTTTTATTTCCCCCAAAAAATCATTATGATTTTCAACCAAAAATGAAGGGAGATTTGAACTCTTTAGAGATAAAAATAAACAGACTGAGCAAGGAAAAAAGAAATAAAAGAGAAAAATATATCATAGTCTTTTGGGAGAAAAGACATTAAGAATCTTAGTTGTTTTTCTTTCTGTTCTATGTCAGTTCAAGCCTATCCCACCAGAGATTAAAGATCTATTCTGACAATATGTTCAGAAGGAGATAATGAAGCAAAGAGTTGAGAGATATAACTGAATTATATTACCAGGTCTATTAAAGGTTTTGACTTACTAACTAGCTTCCAAAGTTCTCACGTTCCTATTGTCTGAGCTCTTTGTTTACATGGAAACTTGTTCATATAATATAGCTTTATATAGAAGAAATACAGAAGAATAATATGAAAGAAATAATATGTAAAAACTAATAAATAATACTCTCAATAGTTAGAAGAGTCCTGGAAAAAATAAATCAGGATAATATGATAGCAAGTGATTTAGGTTTCGTTGAAACTTTCTCTGTGGTAGTGGCATAAAATTAGAGACTTTAAAGGAGAGAGATACATTCATGTGACTAGAAAGAGTTTTTCATGCAGAGAGACAGTTAATGCAGAGGACTTGGGAAAGCCCTTGGAAGTCATTCAGAATAGCATAACCTGATTTACATTTTTTTAAAGATTGCTGTCTACTGTGTAAGAAAGTGATTATCAGACGGTGATAGTTGAAGGTGTGAGATCAGGAAAAGTGCTGTTGTGTTAGTCAAGATAAAAAGCGAGGATGGTGTTAACCGGTGTTGATAGTAGAGTTGGAGAGAAGCAGTTGTGGTCAGGATATATTAGAACTATTGGATGGTGGAATTGGTCAGAAATACTAATGTATTGTATATAGGGTCAAAGGAATGGAGGAATCAAGCATAAAACTGAGTGAGGGGGTTGAACCACTCAATAGGACCTGGTGTAGTTTACTGTGATGGGAAATTCTGGAGAAAAAACAGATGAGGGAGAGGATTAGTTAAGGTTAATCAAAAATTCTGTTGCAAACATGTTAAATTTGAAGCACCTGTACAACATTCAAGTAGAGATCCTAAGCAGGCACTTGTATTTACATTTTGTGACCTAAGGGAAGAGTTGTGGGGAACATAACATTTTGAATATCATCAGCATAAAGATGGATTTAAAACCTGAAGAATATCACTTAGAGAAAGAATGTGTAGATAGAGAAAAAGACCCTGGGATTCTCTGAAAGGTGAAGGCTGAGAAGAGTTAAAAAAAGGCAGGAAATGAGCCCCAAAAATACTAGCACATGGGATAGGAGGAACATGAGGCATTCATACTATAGGAGCCTAGGAAGGTATTTCAAAGGGAGGGAGTGCAGTTTGCATTGGGGGTGTTGGTAAGAGATGAGAGACATGAGGACAGAAGTGGCCGATGAACTTGGTGACATGGACATCATCGGTAACCTTGCCAAAAGCAGAGCTAAAGTGGAGAAGGAGGATGACTCAGAGAGAATATGGGAGTAACTGCAAAGTGAAGAAATAGGGAAAGAAATGAGAGATGAATAAATAGTACAGGAAGAATACAGACAATTTCTTTTAAGTTTCACTACAATGATTAACAGGAAAATGGCCAGGTGAATGTGGCATCAAAGGAAGGTTTGTTTTTTTTTAATATGTTGCACCACATTTTGCACGTTGATGGGAATGATCCACAAAATGCAGTCGGGGAAATTAAAATGCAGATGGTATAGGTAGGAACTATAAGAGACAAGCCCTTAAAAAAAAGTAACAGGGGATGAGATGCGGGAGGAAAGTGGGAAGTTGGCCTTCAATAAAACCAATGCTTTTCAATTGGTAAGGACAGAGATATAGAATATAGAGGCATGGATGCATGTAGGTTAGGAGATTTGGAAGCGAGATGAGGGAGTTCCAGTAAATGGTCAATGATGATAATGTAATGGTTGTAGCTGTGTGTGTGTGTGTGTGTGTGTGTGTGTGTGTGTGTGTTTAGGTGTAAATGTTGGAAGTTTGATGAGAAAGAAGACAAGATCATAGTAAATTACTTATCTTGAGATTGGAAAAGAAATGTAGGATGGTTAGACTCAATTTTGTAAAACTGATCTAAATACAGTTCTTATGAGGATAAAGCAGGACCAAGTATGTAAAGTCCTTGGATGCAGTGTCTGAAATACAGACAATAGATGTTATAAAATGATAATTTTATTACCCATACATTTTGTAACCTCAATCTTTTGATTAATTAGTGGCAGAAAAAGATTAGGGAAAATTAACAAAGATAAGAAGAAAGGGATAAACGAATATCCTTCTAAATTATTTTAAAAATCATTTGAGTATAATTGACACAAAGTAAACTTCACATATTTAAAGCATACAATTTGATAAATTTGACATTTATGTAACACCTATAAAGCCACCATCGCAATCAAGATCGTGCATGTGAGTACCATCCCTGAAAGATTCCATGTGTCCCCTTGTAAATTATCCCTGTTGTCCCACCCTGCCTCCGCATCAAGGGAACCATGGATTGTATCAATAGAAGTTAGTTTGTATTTACTAGAATTTATATAATCATTGTTATATAGTAGGCATTCTTTTTTTGTCCAGCTTCTTTCGTTCAGTGTAATTATTTAAGATTTGTATGTTGTATGGATTGATAGTGTCTTCTTTTATCACTTAATAGTATTGCTGACTAGTATACCATTGTTTACCCATTCACCTGAGATGATCTACTGACCTGAGTTTGGGTTGTTTCCAGTTTCCCGTTTGGGGCCATTATAAATAAATTGTTATGAACATTTTCAGACAAGCCTTTGTATGAACATATGCTTTCATTTCTCTTGGATCAATATCTAGGAAGGAAATAACTGGGTTGTATGGTAGGTGTATGTGTAACTTCTTTAAAAATTGTGAAAAAAAAAAATTAAAAAAAAAAAAAAAAAATGGGGCGCCTGGGTGGCGCAGTCGGTTAAGCGTCCGACTTCAGCCAGGTCACGATCTCGCGGTCCGTGAGTTCGAGCCCCGCGTCAGGCTCTGGGCTGATGGCTCGGAGCCTGGAGCCTGTTTCCGATTCTGTGTCTCCCTCTCTCTCTGCCCCTCTCCCGTTCATGCTCTGTCTCTCTCTGTCCCAAAAATAAATAAAAAAAAAACGTTGAAAAAAAAAAATTTTTTAAATAAAAAAAAATAAAAAAATAAAAAAAAAAAAATAAAAATTGTGGAACTGTTTTCTGAAGGGTTTGTACCATTTTACATTTTCACCAACAGTGTGAGTTCCCATTGTTCTACATCCTTACAAATACTTGGAATGCTCAGTATATTTTTTTATATCTTTTTTTAAAAATTTTTTAATGTTTATTTATTCTTTTTTTTTTTTTTAATGATTTTGTCTTGCTACCTGGGCTGTATAACCATGGGTCACTGCAGAAAGCTTATCTATTTTTTTTAATGTTTATTTATTTTTGACAGAGAGAGACAGACATGAGCAGGGAAGGGGCAGAGAGAGAGGGAGACACAGAATCTGAAGCAGGCTCCAGGCTCTGAGCTGTCAGCACAGAGCCCCACATGGGGCTTGAACTCACAGACTGCGAGATCATGACCTGAGCCAAAGTCGGGTGCTCAACTGACTGAGCCACCCAGACGCCCCAATGTTTATTTATTCTTGAGACAGAGACAGAACATGAACAGGGGAGGGGCAGAGAAAGAGAGATACACAGAATCTGAAACAGGCTCCAGGCTCTGAGCTGTCAGCACAGAGCCCGATGCAAGGCTCGAACCCACGAACTGTGAGATCAAGACCTGAGCCGAAGTCGGACGTTTAACTGACTGAGCCACCCAGGTTTCCCGCTCAGTATGTTTTTCATTTCAGACATTCTAATAAGTATGAAATGGTTTCCATTTGTGATTTTAATTTTCATACTCCCAATGACTAATAACATTAAGCTTTCTTCATGTTTATTTGCCATCAATGTCTCTTCTTTGGTAGAGCTCAAATATTTTCCCTCTTTTAAAAATTGTTTTTTTTTTAATTGTTAAATTAGGAGAGTTCTTTACATATTCTATATACAAGTCCTTCATCGTATCTGTTCTGTAAATATTTTTCCCCATCTGTTACTTGTCTTTTCATTTTTTTCATGATACCTTTTGAAGAGCAGAGATTTTTAATTTTAATGAATTTCAATTTATCTTTTTTTTTTCCTTTTATAGCTCATACTTTGGCAAGGAATCTAAAAAATTATTGCCTAGGGTTAGGAATCTGACTCTTGATTTCTTCTCAGGTCGTGATCTCATGGTCTGTGGAATCAAGCCTGCCATTGGGCTCTGTGCTGACAGCACGGAGCCTGCTTGGGATTCTTTCTCTCCCTCTCTCTCTCTCTGCCCCTCTCCCACTTACTCTCTCTCTGTCTCAAAATAAATAAATAAGCATTAAAAAGTAAAAAAAAAATTGCATAACTCCAGATCACCAAAGTTTTTCCTATATTTTTTCTGGAAGTTTAAGGTTTAAGAATCCCCTCTAACATTTGTTGGATCAAGAAGTGTAAGTAATACAAATTATATATTAAGTAGTGGAAACTACAAAAGTACATTGAACCAATCCAATGAGCCATATCACAGAGTTACTTCAACATCTATCCCCCACTGCAAAGTTTGTTCAAATCTCATCAGTTAAATCCAACACCTCCTTCTGGTATGGGACAGTGTAGAATAATGACTTGGGCTTATATCCAAGAAAGCTGTAAAAGTTAGAGCCCCTGTTTCCCAAATTTCTGAGGCATAATTGGACAGATATATATGGTCCTCATTCTTCTTGAGGTTAGGGAGACATTAGCCCTATCCCTAATCATCTTTTTCTTTAAAACAATTGTGTTTGGGATAGTGGAAGGAGGGATCACATGTTAGAGAGAGGGAGAGAACAGCTCCATGCCAGAAAGGAAGGCACGTTTACTTCTGGATTCCTGTGGGGCAGCTCAACCAAGTAAGGTATAATATTTTCACTCAACCCAAATCTCTATCTCTTTTATAGATACCATTTATTTCAACTTTGGAAACCTCTTGATTCCGCAGCAACAGCCACATGGCATTCAGTATGGGGCCAAGGATTTTGCTCCTTTAGTTTGAGTTGATTCGATTTGCACAGAGACATTTTTTTTTAAGGAAACCTTTTTAACATGTGGTTTCAAGTACTCCATTATCATGATAACATCTCTAAGTTTTCACATGATTTTAACAAAGCCTAAAAGAGTTTTTTTAGGTGGTAGGAGGTAAAGATAAGAATTTATCTATATTCTGTTGAGTCTGTTTCTCTTCTCCTGGTTTTATAAACCCAGTCTGATGATGTTTTTCTGTGGGACTCTGTGTGTATTAGGGAAAGGGCCATAGCACCCTTATAGCAGTAGCATCGATGGGGAAAACAACATTGAGACTTTCACTGTCATCCCTGAGTGGATTGAAAGTTGGCACACAGACGACAGGACAGGCTGAACCATAAAATAATATGTTTGTTGTCATTCTTTAACAAACATTGGGCACCACACCCTTATCTCCTAACAGAACCAGCCAAACTGCTAACATTTTGCCTGGTTGACCCTTAGTCATCACTAATTTCCCTTCTTTCATCCCAAAGGTAGCTGCACATCTCTGTAACACTTTTATTTTATTTTATTTTATTTTATTTTATTTTATTTTATTTTATTTTATTTTATTTTATTTTTTATTTTTTAAAATTTACATCCAAATTAGTTACCATATAGTGAAACAATGATTTCAAGAGTAGATTCCTTAATGCCCCTTACCCATTTAGCCCATCCCCCCTCCCACAACTCCTCCAGCAACCCTCAGTTTGTTCTCCACATTTATGAGTCTCTTCTGTTTCGTCCCCCTCCCTGTTTTTATATTATTTTTGTTTCCCTTCCCTTATGTTCGTCTGTTTTGTCTCTTAAAGTCCTCATATAAGTGAAGTCATATGACTTTTGTCTTTCTCTAACTGACTAATTTTACTTAGCATAATACCCTCCAGTTCCATCCACTTAGTTGCAAAAGGCAAGATTTCATTCTTTTTGATTGCCGAGGAATACTCCATTGTATATATATACCACATCTTCTTTATCTATTCATCCATTGATGAACATTTGGGCTCTTTCATACTTTGGCTATTGTTCATAGTGCTGCTGTAAACATGTGGGTGCATGTGTCCCTTTGAAACAGCACACATGTATCCCGTGGATAAATGCCTAGTAGTGCAATTGCTGGGTCGTAGGGTACTTTTATTTTCAGTTTTTTGAGGAACCTCAATACTGTTTTCCAGGGTGGCTGCACCAGCTTGCATTACTACCAACAATGCAAAAGAGATCCTCTTTCTCCACATCCTTGCCAACATCTATTGTTGCCTGAGTTGTTCATGCTAGCCATTCTGAGAGGTGTAAGGTGGTATCTCATTGTGGTTTTGATTTGTATTTCCCTGATGATGAGTGATGTTGAACATTTTTTCCTGTGTTGGTTGGTCATCTGGATGTCTTTCTTGGAGAAGTGTCTATTCATGTCTTTTGCCCATTTCTTCACTGGATTATTTGTTTTTTGGGTGTTGAGTTTGATAAGTTCTTTATAGATTTTGGATACTAACCCTTTATCTGATATGTCATTTGCAAATATCTTCTCTCATTCTGTCGGTTGCCTTTTAGTTTTGCTGATTGTTTCCTTCACTGTGCAGAAGCTTTTTATTTTGATGAGGTCTCAGTAGTTCATTTTTGCTTTTATTTCCCTTGCCTCCGGAAACGTGTTGAGTAAGAAGATCAAAGAGGTTTTTGCCTGATTTCTCCTCAAGGATTTTGATGGCTTCCTGTCTTACATTTAGGTCTTTCATCCATTTTGAGTTTATTTTTGTGTATGGTGTAAGAAAGTGGTCCAGGTGCTTTCTTCTGCATGTCGCGGTCCAGTTTTCCCAGCACCACTTGCCGAAGAGACTGTCTTTATTCCATTGGATATTCTTTCCTGGTTTGTCGAAGATTAGTTGGCCATACGTTTGTGGGTCCATTTCTGGGTTCTCTATTCTGTTACATTGATCTGAGTGTCTATTCTTGTGCCAGTTCCATACTGTCTTGATGGTTACAGCTTCATAGTATAGCTTGAAGTCTGGGATTGTGATGCCTCCTGCTTTGGTTTTCTTTTTCAAGATTGCTTTGGCTATTCAGGGTCTTTTCTGATTCCATAAATTTTTAGGATTATTTGTTCTATCTCTATGAAGATGCTGGTGTTATTTTGATAGGGATTGCGTTGAATATGTAGATTACTTTGGGTAGTATTGACATTTTCACAATATTTGTTCTTCCTATCCAGGAACATGGAATCTTTGTCCATTTTTTTGTGTCTTCTTCAATTTATTTCATAAGCTTCCTATAGTTTTCAGCATATAGATTTTTCACCTCTTTGGTTAGATTTATTCCTAGGTATTTTATGGTTTTTTGTGCAACTGTAAATGGGATTGATTCCTTGATTTCTCTTTCTGTCGCTTCATTGTTTGTGTACAGGAATGCAACTGATTTCTGTGCATTGATTTTATATCCTGCAACTGCTGAATTCATGAATCAGTTCTAGCAGTTTTTTTGGTGGAATCTTTTGGGTTTTCCATATAGAGTATCATGTCATCTGCAAAGACTAAAAGTTTGACCTTCTCCTGGATGGTTTGGATGCCTTTTATTTCTTTGTCTTATTGCAGAGGCTAAGACTTCCAATACTGTGTTGAATAACAGTGGAGAGAGTGGACATCCCTGTCTTGTTCCTGACCTTATGGGGAAAACTGTCAGTTTTTCCCCATTGAGGATGATATTAGCATTGGGTCATTCATATATGGCTTTTATGATCTCAAGGTATGCTCCTTCTATCCCTACTCTCTTGAGGATTTTTATCAAGAAAGGTTGCTGTATTTTGTCAAATGTTTTCTCTGCATCTATTGAGAGGATCGTATGGTTCTTGTCCTTTCTTTTATTGATGTGATTAATCATGTTAATTGTTTTGTGGATATTGAACCAGCCCTTCATCCCAGGTATAAATCCTGCTTGGTCATGGTGAATAATTTTTTTAAATGTATTGTTGGATCCGGTTGGCTAATATCTTGTTGAGGATCTTTGCATCCATGTTCATCAGGGAAATTGGTCTATAGTTCTCCTTTTTAGTGGTGTCTCTGTCTTGTTTTGGAATCAAGGTAATGCTGGTTTTATAGAATGAGTTTGGAAGTTTTCCTTCCATTCCTATTTTTTGAAACAGTTTCAAGAGAATAGGTGTTAACTCTTCCTTAAGTGTTTGGTAGAATTCCCCTGGAAAGCTATCTGGCCCTGGACTCTTGTTTTTTGGCAGATTTTTGATTACTAATTTGATTTCCTTACTGGCTATAGGTCTGTTCAAATTTTCTATTTCTTCCTGTTCCAGTTTTGGTAGTGTGTATGTTTCTAGAAATTTGTCCATTTTTTCCAGATTGCCCATTTATTGGCATAATTATGGCCAATGTGTTGCCATAATTATGGCATAATTGCTCATAATATTCTCTTATTATTGTTTTTATTTCTGTTGTGTTGGTTGTGATCTCTCCTCTTTCATTCTTGATTTTATTTATTTGGGCCCTTTCCTTTTTCTTTTTAATCAAACTGCCTAGTGGTTTATCAATTTTGTTAATTCTTTCAAAGAACCAGCTTCTGGGTTCATTGACATGTTCTACTGTTTTTTTGGTTTTGATAGCATTAATTTCTGCTCTAATCTTTATTATTTCCTGTCTTCTGCTGGTTTGGGGTTTTATTTGCTGTTCTTTTTCCAGCTCCTTAAGGCCAAAGGTTAGGTTGTGTATCAAATTTTTCTTCCTTCTTTAGGAAGGCCTGGATTGCTATATACTTTCCTTTTATGACCGCCTTTGCTGTGTCCCAGAGGTTTTGGGTTGTGGTGTTATCATTTTCAAAGGCTTCCATATACTTTTTAATTTCCTCTTTAACTGATTGGTTAGCCCATTTATTCTTTAGTAGGATGTTCTTCAGTCTCCAAGTATTTGTTACCTTTCCAAATTTTTTCTTGTGGTTGATTTTGAGTTTCATAGAATTGTGGTCTGAAAATATGCACAGTATGATCTCGATCTTTTTGTACTTACTTAGGGCTGATTTGTGTCAGTATATGGTTTATTCTGGAGAACGTTCCATGTGCACTGGAGAAGAATGTATATTCTGCTGCTTTAGGATGAAATGTTATGAATATATCTGTGAAGTCCATCTGGTCCAGTGTGTCATTCAAAGCCATTGTTTCCTTGTTGATTTTTGATTAGATGATCTGTCTATTGCCGTGAGTGGGGTGTTGAAGTCTCCTACTATTATGGTATTACTATCGATGAGTTTCTTTATGTTCATGATTAATTGATTTATATATTTGGGTGCTCTCACATTTGGAGCATAAATGTTTACAATTGTTAGGTCTTCTTGGTGGATAGACCCTTTGATTATGATATAATGCCCTTCTGCTTCTCTTGATATAGTTTTTTTGTAAAGTCTAGATTTTCTGTAATAAGTATGGCTACTCCGGCTTTCTTTTGTTGACCATTAGCATGATAGATGGTTCTCCGTATCCTTACTTTCAATCTGAAAGTGTCTTTAGATTATTGGATCTTGGGAATATACATGGATCTTGTTTTCTTATCCATTCTGTTACTCTGTGTCTTTTGATTGGAGCATAGAGTCCATTGATGTTTAGAGTGAGTACTGAAAGATATGAATTTATTGCCATTATGATGCTTGTAGAGTTGGAGTTTTTGGTAGTTCTCTGGTCCTTTCTAGTCTTTGCTGCTTTTGGTCTTTTTTTTTTTTTTTTTTTTTTTTTTTTTTTTTTTGTCTTTTCTCTCCTCAGAGAGTCCCCCTTAAAGTTTCTTGCAGGGCAGTTTTAGTGGTCATGAACGCCTTTAATTTGTGTTTGTCTGGGAAACTTTTAATCTCTCCTTCTATTTTGAATGACAGTCTTGCTGGGTAAAGAATTCTTGACTGCATGTTTTTCTGATTCAGCACATTGAATATATCCTGCCACTCCTTTCTGGCCTGCCAACTTTCTGTGGCTAGGTCTGCTGCAAACCTGATCTGTCTTCCCTTGTAGGTTAGGGACTTTTTTTCCCTTGCTGCTTTCATGATTCTCTCCTTGTGTGAGTATTTTGTGAATTTGACTATGATATGCCTTGTTGATGGTCGATTTTTGTTGAATCTGATGGGGGTCCTCTGTGCTTCCTGGATTTTGATGTCTTTGTCTTTTCCCAGGTTAGAAAAGTTTTCTGCTATGATTTGCTCACATAACCCATCTACCCCTATTTCTCTCTCTTCCTCTTCTGGTACCCCTATGATTCTGATGTTGTTCCTTTTTAATGAGTCACTGATTTCTCTAATTCTTAAATCATGCTCTTTTGCCTTAATCTGTCTCTTTTCTTTTCTGCTTCATTATTCTCTATAAGTTTATCCTCTATATCTCTGATTCTCTGTTCTGCCTCATCCATCCTTGCCACCGCTGTATCCATCCGTGATTGCAGCTCAGTTATGACATTTTTTATTTCATTCTGGCTATTTTTTACTTCTTTTATCTCTGCAGAAAGGGATTCTAATCTATTTTCAACTCCAGCTAGTATTCTTATTATCGTGATTCTAAATTCTGGTTCAGACATTTTGCTTGTATATGTGTTGGTTAAATCCCTGGCTGTCGTTTCTTTGTGCTCTTTCTTTTGGGGTGAATTCCTTCGTTTTGTCATTTTGAAAGGAGAAAAGGAATTAATGAGGTAGAAAAATTGAAATAAAAAATTAAATAAAAATATTAAAATTAAAAATTAAACACACACACACACACACACACACACAAAATCGAATAGATGATGCTAGATCCTAGGTGTGTTTCGGTCTGGGTGTTGAAAGTGGTTTGACAGATTAGAGAAAAAAAAGGGGGGGGAGAAGAAAAAAAAAGGAAATTATTTGAGAATTTGAAAAAATGAATACACTGAAGTAGACTAAAATGTGATGATTTGGGTAATATAGAATTTGAAAAAATATACACAAAGTAAAGAATATAGTAGAAAAAAATTAAAGAAAAATATTTTTAATAAAAATTAGAAATAAATATGAACTTTTTAATTTTCTGTATTTAAGAAAAACGAAAAAGAAAATAAGGAAAAAAATAAATTGTTTAAAAATTTGAAAAAGTGAATACACTGTCATAGACTAAAATGAAATGATGGAAGTAAAATAGAATTTGAAAAAAATTACATAAAAGCAAAAAATATAGTAATAAAAATTAAATTAAAATATTTTAATAGAAATTCAAAGTAAAAATGAAGTTTTTCTCTTTCTGCATTCAAGAAAAATATAAGAAATGAAAAAGAAAAAGAAAAAGAAATAATAAAAGGAAATGGTTTGAAAATTTGAAAAGAATACACTGTAGAAGACTAAAACAAAATGATGGAACTAAAGTAGAATTTAAAAAAAATTACACAAAAGTAAAAAATACAGTAATAAAAATTAAAGTAATATATTTTTAATAAAAATTAAAAATAAAAATGATTTTTTTTCTTTCTGTATTCAAGAAAAAGAAAACAATTGCAAAAGAGAAAAAGAAAAAAGAAAAAAAAGAAAGAGAACTGAATAGATGAACCTGCTAACAGATTGAAGTAGGACTGAAATTGCTTTGTTTCCCCCTAGAAGTCAGTCTATGTAGTTCTTTATAGTCTACAAATTAAACTGTGGGTGAGACTTGTGTTCTTGAAGAGTGAGGTTGGCCCATTTGGGTAAGGCTCAGTGTAACAGCTACACTCTCCACTAGATGGCGCTGCTAGCCTACTGGGGTCGATTGCTGCTGGGCTTGTAGGTGCGTATGCGCATGCGTAGGAGCGGTGAAAATGTCGCCATCCGGCTACCCAGTCTGTTCTCCCAGATCAGCAATCACACACCCTTCCTCTGTCTTCAGCTCTTGTCCACTCCCTGCTTTTTTACTCTCCATGACCAGGCCCCGGGCAGTACCTCTCTCCCAAGTTTTCTCTCAGATGCAGCTGTTTTCCCCTGCCCCTTACTTCTGAAGGACTGCGGGTTTGACCTGTTCTGCTTCTCTGTGGGAGGGTCTCACTGAGCAATGGCCAAATGAGCAATGGCTGAATATCGGCTGCACCCAGGAACATTTGTTGGACCTGCTGCTGCTGGAGTCCTGAGACTGCGGCTCGGTGCCAGCCCACCCCAGAAAAAGTTTGCGAGACAGTGTAGCAGCAGCGTTTCAGGGATTATGGAAAATCACAACACACATCTGGCACCAGGCTTCACCCTTAATGTCCTTGCCCCAGCACCAGCGAATGTGGCCACCTTCTGGGGTCTGCTGGGACCAGGTGGCTTCAACAGCCTCTACCAAATATCCTTCCACCAGTGGAAATGCTGTGTGGCCAGAGAACCGCCCTTACCACCAGAGTACCGCCAGGTATTGAGCTGCAGAGTTGCAGCTTTTGCGCTCCCCTTGTTTACAGTCTTAATGGAATTTAAACCCTCTCCTTTCTCCTTTCTCCCTTTTTAGTTTAGTTCCTGTGGCTGTTTCCAATTTTCCACTTTCTGTCCAGCTGCTTTTGGGGAACGGTGCTTTTTCCATATTCTCCCCCCTCCCCAGTCTGAGTCCTCTCTCTGCCCATAAAAGTGGTTCTCTGCCTTTTGCGGCTTCTCACTCCCCGAGTTCAGCTCTCCATGCCATGTACGTACTGAATTCTGTAGTTCAGGTTGTGCAGATCATTGTGCTAATCCTCCAATCAGTTTTCTAGGTGTGTAGGATGGTTTAGTGTTGGTCTGGCTGTATATCATGGACACGAGACACACAAAATGCTTCCATGCTCTTCTGCCATCTTGCCTCCTCCCACATCTCTGTAACTCTTAATAAAAAAGCCAAATCTTTGGTCTACTGAGAATGAATCTAAATACTAGGTGTTATAGTGTGCATAGCTGAGGTTAACTGCCAGGGAAATAAGGGACTCACTGGAGGAGGGTTTGGGCACCTTTTGGGCAATGTTTTTTTCATCTAATTTCTGGTACTCAGGTTTCAACCACATCCTCAATTGCTCCCCATTAGCAGGCAATAACATGGAAGAACATTTATTGCCCAATTAACCGTGTAATTTGGTCAATATGCTTGTTATTTATTTCCTGGTTTTCCCTTAAGTCCTGATAAGTGGCCCATGAAACTGTCAACCTTCCTTTTCTGGAAAACCACATCTCTGTCAATATCTTAGTCTTATCACAAAATTATCAAGAACTGTGAAGGGTCTGAGATTTTATCCAACTTACAAGATAACATGTTTGCCCCCTGTATTTTCATTGATAATTTTAGAAAACATGTGATTCAGGTGTCGGAGACCAAGGACAATTTATTGTTCACACCAGTAGCAGTAGCCAAATTATTTGCAACTTTGTGCCAGTACATGAGCCTCAACTACCACAATATGATGTGACAAAAGAAGTGACAGCTACACATGCCATGTATTGTGTTATAGAGGAGGAGCCCTGAACTTGGGGAATCCAGCTCTTCTCTAATGAATATAAAGCATGACTGACTTTTCTTTGGTCTGGATAGAGATCAAGCTTTTCACTATCTGAACATTTTTGAAAAAAAGTAGTCCATAATTAAGGGCAGTTAATATTTTGCTTATAAAGTATGAAGAAATGTAAAAGATGTGTTGAGAATTGTTTTTCAACAGTAATGTGTTCTTTTACTCTGTCTGCTCTTCTCACTGGTTTTAAGCAATTTGATTGTGATGTACCTTGTACTAACTTTCTTCATAACCCTTGTGCTTAGATTTTTTGAGTTCCTTGATCTTTGGGTTTCTAGTTTTCACACAATTTGAAAAAAAAATTATTCAATTCCTTTTGCTGTCTCCTTCTCTCTTCTCATTTGGAAAGTCAAAATATATATATTTGTTCTTTTGAAGTTGCCTCAAAACTCAATGATACCTTTTTATGCATATGTTTTAGTTGTTTTTTTATCTCTTTGCCTATATTACATCTTCAAATTCAATAATTCTTTCTTCTATAATGTCAAATCCAATGTTAATCCCAACTTGTGTAATTTTTTTATCACCTACATTGAACTTTTCATCACTACGAGTTTCATTTAATTTTTCTTGATATGTTCCATGTCTCTGTAACATTATCAATCTTCCCTCTGGCTTGTTGCATACATAGTATACAGCTTTAATAACTTTTAAAATATACTTTCTGCTAATTCTAACATCTATGTTAGTTTTGGATAGGTTTTTATGTTTTTTTTATTTTTTATTTTATAAAGACTTTATTTTTAAGAACGTTTAGAAGTTCACAGCAAAATTGAGAATGCATAGAGATTTTCCATATGCACCCTCCTCTCATACATTTATGGTTTCCCATATTATTAACATCAACTACCAAAGTGGTACCTTTGTTATAATTAGTGAACCTACATTGACACATCATAATCACCCACAGTACATACTGTACATTATTATTCTTGGTGTTATCCATTCTGTGGGTGTGGCACATATGTATAATGGCATTTATTATACATATAATAAATACATATATTATACATATAATTCTGTCATTATGGAATTATACAGAGCATTTCATTACCCTGAAAATCCTCTGTGTTCTGCCTGTTCATCCAACCCCAGCCCCCAACCCCTGTCAACCACTGATTTTTTATTGTTTCCATAGGTTTGTCTTATCCAGAATGTTACATTGTTGGAATCATCAGCATGTAGCCTTCTCAGATTGACTTCTTTCATTTAACAATATTCATTTAAGATTCCTCCATGTCTTTTCAAGGCTTGACAACTCATTTATTTTTAGCATTGAATAATATTTCATTGTCTGCATGCACCATAGTATATTTATAATTTCACCTACTGAAGGACATCTTGGTTGCTTCAAGTTTGGGCAATTATGAATAAAGCTGCTGTAGGCATTGATATGCAGGCTTTTGTGTGAACACAACTTTTCAACTCATTTTGTAACTAGAAAGGAGTGGATTATTTGATCATATGGCAAGAGCATGTTTAGTTTTGTAAGAAACTACCAAACTACCTTCCAAAGTGGTTGTACCATTTTGCATTCTTACCAGCAGTGGATGAGTGTTTCTGTTACCCCACATCCTCACCAACATTTGGGGTTATCAAAGTTCTAGATTTTGACCATTGCAGTAAGTATGTTGTAGTATCTCATTGTTTTTCTGATTTGCATTTCCCTGATGACATAAGATGTAGTGCATCTATTTATGTGTTTATTTTCTATGTATAAAGCTTATTTTGTGAGGTATTTCTTAGGATCTTTATCCCATTCTTTTATTAGGTTGTTTATTTTCTTAGAGTTTCATGAGTTCTTTATGTGTTTGGATTAACAACAGTCTTTTATCAGATGTGTTTCTTGCCAATATTTTCTCCCAGTCTGTGGCATCTTCTCATTCTCTTGACCTTGTTTTTCTCAGAGCAGTAGTTTTTCATTTTAATTAAGTCCAGCTTATCAATTATTTCTTTTATGGATTATGTTTTTGGTGCCTAAAAGTTATAACTGCCTTGGTCTTCACAGACTTCTAGTTTCATCACCTCAACTAAAGGAAACTAATAGACTTTGCCTGGATTTTTTTTTCCCTGTACTGTGGCCTGGAACCTTTCCCCAGGGAGTTAGCTAGGGAAGTAATTTGTTTTCCATATCACAGATATCATTGGGTTTCATTTGTTTGTGTCCAATATCTTGAACATTATCGTTTCATATCCATATTGTTTCATATATTTTACTTGTTTTGTTGTTTCCAGTGGAAGGGCAGACCTGGCCTCTATTTTCTAATATGATTATCAGTGAAATCAGTTGCTTTGTTCTAGAATGTGAGTAAGATGCTTCTCTTCGTATTAACTCATATTTGGGTTCTAATAGCATTAAATTGCAATTTCTTGTGTCTAGTGCCAAATCTTCTTCTGAATCTAATTTTCTTATTATATATATGAATATATATAACAGATTATAACTCTGACATCTTAAAAAAGAGGCTCTTGAGAGCGCCTACTCCACTCCACATGTTTGGAAAACTGAGGCTGGAATAATTAAAAATGGTAGCCTATCACTCCCTAATTGATGGTAGAATGAAACTAGAACTTAGATCTTACTATTATAGGTATACTGTATTTGATCACTTACATCCTATAAGAAATATTTTAGAAGTAGCCTTGGTTCCTCTAACTGTATGGAAAGTTGCCATTCTGTCAACTGCTTGAGACCTCAGCAAATTGACTAATATACGTTTGTAGAACACAAAAGAACAAAATAAATCAAAGTTCAGATGTTATTACCTACCAGTCAGTGCTATTGTGGGATTTAACTGTGGTCTGTAAAATGATTTGTCATTGACAGATGAAAATCAATTGAGAAAGTTAGCATTACAGTGATTACAAGGGAACTTCATAAATATAGCCATATGCTTAAAATATAAATTCCAATTTTAGCCATTTAAAAACATACAATTAATGTCTCACTGGTATATTGTGCCAGCACATGAACTCTCATTTAAGTATTTTAAATAATTGAGCATTAAATAACAATAAAAGGAAAATAGCAGTTTCATGGTGATGCTGCTGCCAACAAGGTCTTAACTCAGGATTTTTCTCCCTATCAAAGCATGCCTTTCTTCCTCTTCTCAGCATTTGCCAGTAAAATGTTCTTATAAATCATGTAAGTCCCACAGTCCATAATCCTAAATTACTCTCACACAGATTCTTCTAGTCCTAGGGAAAGCTAACATTATTAACTTCTGCTGGCATCTGTTAAAGTGTTCTGGCTTTCCAGACCCTGTAAGATTTGCCATTCATTTGTAGATCATAACTTTTTTACAATGCAAAACTTGGCTGTCTCTGCATTCCTCTTTGACATTGGGATATTTGTTGCAATAGTGGGAAAATATGTTAGAGGAAGAGAGATAATGAAGTCGTCTATTAAGTCAGGTGATAAACTGTAAGTCATTGAACCGTTCTTTTGTTTCAAGAACAACAGGTTCAGAATCCCTATAAATTTATGGCAACTCAGTAAGATGTTATATGGAGTTGTCTTGCAACCTTTGGGCTTCCAGCACACATAATATGGAGTCCTTTGCAGAAATAAAGGGTAAGAAGGCGGGAAAGTATTGTTGGCTCTTTTAAAAGAAAAAAATGTATTTTGTTCATGGTATGATGCATAAAATCTTACAATACAGAGTTTTAAAAATTGTGAAATTTTCAATCATAATTATATAACCTTATTAGGTCCAAAACCATGTTTGTAAGATAACTAACATCTTTTGCTTCTGGACTTTCTTTATTCATTTGCTCTCCTGTGATCTTCGATAATATTCCTTCCCAGGAAAATTAATTAAAAAAAAATACAAAGTTCTTAACCCAGTATAGTAACTGGGCTCTTCATAAATTATTTCCTTCATCACCCAGGGCCGTGTTCTCACCTCTTTGTCTTTACTTCTCTTTAGTTTTTTTTTTTTTTTTTTCATTTCTATTTGCACTTATTTCTCTCTTACAAATGGTGTAGAGTGATATCTCACTCTCATAATTTTCTGGAAGATGAGAAAAAGGAAAAAAAATAATAAGAAAGTTCATATCAATTAATAAAATAAAGCATTGCTTTTCATATTTTAATTATAACAACTATATAGCAGTTTCCAAGCACTGAGTAAAATGTCCCTTGTAGCAGCCAAAAGAGCTGATAAAATATGAAACTGTCTTAATAGAAGTACAGTGTCTTGAAAAATGGGAAGTCCTATGTTCTGTGTGAGTGTCTTGGAGCACTGTATTAAGTTCTAAAAGTAACACTTGGAAAAATTGACAAGTTGGAGTAAAGTCACAAGATAGTAACCAGACCATGATGGCGAAAACTAGGCCACATGAACAGTTTTGGAGTCGGTGGATGGGAGAGCATGGGCACAATATAATAGTTATCTTTATGTGTCTGGAGCACTTTCATTAGAATTTGATTTATGATTTTTCATGTCAGAAATAGAAGAGGGAGTGCCTGGGTGACAGTGTTGGTTAAGCATCCGACTTTGGCTCAGGTCATGATCTCACAGTTTGTGAGTTCAAGCCCCACGTTGGGCTCTGTGCTGACAGCTCCAGCTTGGAAACTGCTTCGGATTCTGCATCTCCCTCTCTCTCTGCTCCTCCCCTGCTTATGCTCTGTCTCTCTCTCTTGAAAATAAATAAACATTAATACAATTTTTTTAGTAAAAGAAAAAAAGAAGTAGAAGAGAAGGTAAAAGTGACATGGAGGAAAAGACTCCTTAACAAAAAGGGAAAGTTTTCAAAGTGGTCAGAACTACTGAAACTGGAAGCCAGTATTCCAACAATGCAAGTGTACAGAGATGTGTTGAGAATGTTATCATTAGGGTTCAAAGTTCTACTTAAGAATTTTACTAGGTATTTCTTAGGTTCCTCCAAGTCTATGACTTTTATTTGCATTGATGATAGTTGATACCCAGATAGAGATTCACTTGACCCAGTAAAAGTTCCAGATTAATCAAAAATTATGTTTGGTAAGGAGAAATCAGTACAATATTGATTCCAAATTTGGGATTGGTTATGGATATTTCCCACACCTCTCCAGTTCAAAACTTCTTTGAAGCTTGCCTTTAATAAAGAAATATGCTTTGCCCAAGATCATGTTGCCTCCTCACCTAAGCAGCCTATATCCAGTGCCTGATTGAATTGGGGGTACAAATACTTAACTTTCTTGTCTCAAATTATGGCAATTCTAAAATGACATTTCAGCTTTGGAGTTCCTTGTGAAGTGAACTCAAGTCATACTCTGACTATTCTGTAACCCACATTTACAATTTGCCAAACCTCCTTTTTTTGTCTTCATCACAGAGGTATTGATCTTTAAAATACTTAATAGTAAAAGTCCAACCAGGCTCTTCTGCATCTCAAAGTTTGTTTCTGGAGAGATCTGAAAAGGAAGAAGCTAGAGTTAGATATTAGAGCTGTCCTGAGAATAAGGACCTTATCACTGGTGGAGGGTGAATTTACAGTACAAGGTGGCCATGCAACTATAACATATGATGAGAACATCTGGGATTAATGCACTTAAAAATCTTGGTTCCCCCATGGGGTGCCAGGGTGGCTCAGTCAGTGAAGCAACCAACTTCGGCTCAGGTCATGATCTCGTGGTTTGTGATTTCAAGCCCCGCGTTGGGCACCGTGCTGACAGCT
Organism: Panthera leo; assembly: GCF_018350215.1. Classification (NCBI taxonomy): domain Eukaryota; kingdom Metazoa; phylum Chordata; class Mammalia; order Carnivora; family Felidae; genus Panthera; species Panthera leo. The sequence goes on from NC_056687.1 coordinate 56,907,285, forward strand.
CAGAGCCTGGAGCCTGCTTTAGATTCTGTGTCTCTTCCTCTCCCTGTCCCTCCCATGTTCATGCTCTGTCTCTCTTCCTCAATAATAAATAAATGTCAAAAAAATTTTTTTAATCTTGGTTCCCCCAAATCTGCTAAATATTCTAAGCCTGCTGCAGTGAATCACTCTTTCTTCTTAAGGTCAGTGCTTCACCTTTCTCAAAGACCTTTGGCTGCTGCCCTCACAAGATAACTCTTGGCTTCTCAGAAACTTTCCCCACTTTCCTCCCTGACCAGTAAACCAACAAGTAGATTAAATCACTACAGAACAAGTCCAGAGATGTGCTGGGCTTTTTATGGGAGGAAAGGAGCAATATTGTGAAAGAACTGTAGGGCCTAGAAAATATGTGATAGCAGAATTCAGGAGGAACCATATAGAACTGGATTCTGTGGATGTTGGATGTTGGTTCTTTATCCAGCAGAATATCCCATTGGTCCACTATACTGGTGGCGTCATACTAATAACACCAGATAAACAACAAATGTCAGATATGTTGGAGGCCGTAGAAAGACTCATGAACTTCAGAGGGTGAGATATTAAGATGTTATTACATTAATAAAATTTTCAGGAATCCAGTGGTTTGTGGCACTCTAAAACATACCTTCCAAAGAAAAGGATAATTGATGCATCTCACACCTCCTACCATAAAGAAGGAGCTGTCATGATTGGTGGACCACACCTGGAGGACTGCTCTGGCTATTATTATACAGAGTGACATGAAAAGCTGCAAAGTTTGAGTAACAAATAGGAAAAGGCTCTGTAGCAGGTCAAGATTTCGAGATTTTGGTGTAAGTGGCACTAATGTTTGGGCCATTTAATCTGCAAGACCCTGTGGTCTTAGGTCTATATGTAATAAGAAAAGATCCTATGTAGGTTTTATGTAAATACCAATGGGAAAATTACAACACAGTGCTCTGGGGTTCTGGAGCAAGGTTATGCCATCTGCAGAGGAGAATTAAACATTTTCCAAATAGCAGTTCTGGTGTGATACTGTCCTGCTAGAGACACATTATAAGATACCAAATGATATGTAGCTAGAAATGCCAATGAAAGCTGGATTCTGTCAACCACACCACTATTTGAGGGCTTACAGAAAAGGCAAGGGTAGAATCATGGAATCTAGTTAGGAAACTATTATTACAATTCAGAGATAGAACTGGTGATGTTAAGAAGTACTCAGATTCTAGATATATCATGAAGACAGAGTTGACGGCACACGTTGGTAGACTGGATGTGGAGTGTGATGGAAAACAGAGGAACTAGAAAAGACTAAAAGGTTTAGGGTCTGAGCAAAAGGGGAAAACAATGGATTGACCATGTACCGAAATGTCAAAAACTATAAAAGGATATTTAAGAAGGACCAGCACCATGTGGGGTTGAAGCTATCCAAAGCTCAGTTTTGGACATTTTAAATTTGAGATCATCTTAGCCATCCAAGTAAGGATGTGATATAGTCAGTTGATATACAAGTTTCCATTTCAGAAGAGAGGCCCAAGCCAGAAAAATACATTTGGGAATCATTACCATATAGTTGATATTTAAAGCCATAAGTCTATATGAAATCCTTAGAGGAGGATGTGTAGGTAGAAGAAACGGTCAATGACTGAATGCTGGAACACTCTCCTATTTAGAGGCCAGGGAGATGAGCAGGGGCCAGCAACAGAGCCATGATAGCATAGCCAGAGATGAGAGGAAGACAACCAGTCAAATGTTTTATATTGGAAGCAAAGTAAGGAAAGCATTTCAAGAAGAGAGTGATGAACACTATGTCAGAGGCAGCTACTGATTAAGATGACCCTATTGCATTGTTGTTTCTTTTTTTTTTTTAATGTTTTATTTTATTTTTGAGACAGAGAGAGACAGAGCATGAGCGGGGGAGGGTTAGAGAGAGAGGGAGACACAGAATCCGAAGCAGGCTCCAGGCTCTGAGCTGTCAGCACAGAGCCTCATGCGGGGCTCGAACTCACAGATGGTGAGATCGTGACCTGGGCCGAAGTCGGGCGCTCAACCGACTGAGCCACCCAGGCGCCCCGCATTGTTGTTTCTTCAAATATGCTTCACTTTGGCATTTTCTGCTTCCACTCTTTCTTAATAGGTCCCATTTTTCCTTCTTACCATCAGTCTATGTGTCTTTGCTGATTTCTCTTTCCTTATAGTGAGAACTCTTCAAATATGGTAGTGGGTACTTGGCAACCCACATCCTATGAGGCAGAAAAGGTATCTTTCTAGTTTATAAACACAATCATAAGTCTTGACACAATTTGGACTCTGACCTTGTATGTTCTCCAAAGAGTTCACAGTTCTTTTTAGACATTACCTCATTAATCCCAAGATAAACTATAAGTACAGAAACTATGACATTAAAATTTATTTGGAAATACATGTGAAGAATTAATTGCCTAAAATAGGTCATCATGTAGAACATTTAAACTACACAAAATATTTATCTGTAGATACGTCTTATTTTGCTCATAAGCTTTTATACATAAACATTCATGGAAATCATATAGAACGGATCATTGAATTATTAATCCAGACAATTCAGCAAGAAAAGTAGCCAATATTTTATGCCTGACTTAAATAGGCACATCATGTCATTAACATGATCATCGTCTTCAAACCCATCATCATCATCGTCACCATCACCAACACCCATTACAGGCCTTCATCAATGAGTGTCATTGTGCTAAGCACTTTATTATTTTAATTATCACAGACACTCTATGAAATAGGTACTAGAATTACCTGTCTCAAGGTGAGGAGTTCTAGGCCCAGAAAGTTTAAGTTGCCCAAAGGTCACACAGATAAGCGTGACAGGCATGAAATGTGTGTCTGTAAAACCTAATAATGATGATACTTAAATTTTGGTTTTAAAGGAGGAACTAAGATTATTGCCAACAGTATCATGAAAGCTGAAATAAAAAATCCAGAGGATAGTTTAAGCATAATAGGAAAAAGAGCCAAACAAAAAAAAATTAAAAGTTGGTTCTTTGGAAAAACTAATGAAATTGATAAATGTCTAGCAAGACTAAGCAAGGTAATAAAATAGACAAAATATATTTTTTATCTTTATCTATCTATCATTTATCTATTATCTGTCTATCTATCTATCCATCTAAGCAAATATAAACTTAAAAAGGAAAATTGTCCCACAGCAAGAAGAGACAATTACAGAACAATCTCATGTGTTAAAATAGATGCAAAAATTCTAACAAAATAAAGATAAAATTAGTAAAATAAATGATTAAATATTCACATGTGAACTAGTGACTCTGATTCATGGTGCTTAAGTCATTTTACCCTGTTTCTGTATTACTCAAAACATTCCTTTGGTCAGCTTCTTGCTACTAAATACCATTTTGCTATGGTTTTGTTTGGTTTGTTATTTTTTTTGTTGTTGTTCTTCAAAGCAATTCGCTAACAGTATTTCTATAGGCAATGGCAAACCACAGAATGACGCTGAGAAAGTGAGTAACTTGACCACATTTGAGCTTTACCAGGATTATTTTGTTGTTGGAATGCAGAATACATTACACTGGAAGAAAACATACTGGAACCAATTAGGATGCTCTTTCAAGGCAAAGGTAATGCATACATGGACGCCTGTACTGTATGTGACTAAGCTGAAATAAGGTTCATGCTGTAGTTTGAACTATTTAGTTAAAATTAAGGCTTTCCAGCATACTGCAGGTATTTCTAACAGACATATGAAAATAAACTCAATGCCTCAAATTAGAGAAACTGAATAAGTAAATAACATTTAATCACTTGGTTTTTTAGAACAATATAAATTGTGCTTAAAATTATTAGATATAATTACCAGGTGAGTACAGTTAGATACACAAGTACAAAATAATTATTTAATGTTCTGCTATATGGTAAAATGACTAGTCATACAATGTGTGGAAAGATACAGTAAAAAAAATTTACATCTATATAAATATAAAACAGATATAAGAAAATATTAAAATTAGTAAAAATATAGGTTTTAACACAATTTAAATGAAAGTACAAATCCTTATATAAATAAAAGCAAACTCTCTTACTAACTAAAGAACATAAAGTGATTTTAATGAGCAGAAACAATTGAAGTATTTTTGATAGAAATTTTCTTTAAGAATGAATGTTTGTTTTGGTAGCAGCATAAACAAATGAGCTGTTGTATATAAAAGTCTATTTCACTTAAAAAAATAAATATCATATTTATGGTTCAAAAGAACAAAAATCAAATATTCCCCTTATTAAAAGTTATCTGTGTGTATTTTTCAGTTAATATCTATATTATGTATTTATTATTTTTAAAACTTTAGATTCATTTGTTTTGATGACTTCCATGGTCATTAATACTTTAACTAACTGATAGAATTGAAGTTGACTAAGATCTTGTCTGCTGCATGGAAGGGTCAGACACACCTGTCGTCAAACCCTTATAGTCCCATTAATGAGCTGAATGGCCATGAGTAATGCTGTGGCTTGAAATGTGTCCTCTAAAAAGGTATGTTGGTGTTCTAACCTCTGACATCTCTGAATGTGACCTTATTTGGAAATCAGGTCTTTGCAAATGTAATTAAGTTAAGACGAGGTCATTAGGGTGGTCCCCAATCCGGTATGACTGTAGTCCTAAAAAAAGACACAGACAGACATACAAAAAAAGAATATCGTGTGATGGCAGAGACAAGGATGGGAGTGATGCCCTTACAAGCCACAAAATACCAAGGTCAGCCAGCAACACCAAAAGCTAAGAGGAAGGCATGAAGCAGATTCTCCCCTAAAGCTTTCAGAAGCAGCATGGGCCTACAGACACCTCAATTTATTGCGAGAGAATATATTCACTACTTAAAGTAACCCAGCTCATGGTAATTGTCAAACAGCCTGAGGAAATTAATACATGTAAATGTGTTTTTTTTTTAAGTTTATGTATTGATTTTTGAGAGAGAGAGTGAGAGAGAGACAGAGAGAGAGAGAGAGACAGAGGGAGAGAGAGAGAGAGAGAGAGAGAGAGAGGGAGAGGGAGAGAGAGAGAGAGAGAGAGAGAGAGAGAGAGAATCCCTAGCAGGCTCCACGCTCAGCACGGAGCCCAAATTTTTATTTAAGTTTTATTTAAGTTTAAGGTTTCCCGTCCTTCAGATAGATATAATAATTGTCTTTAAGGGCTTAATTTCTTTGTGGTCTGAGGTTCCTCATCTGTAAAATAGGAATAATTATAGCATCCACATCATAATGTTGCAAGGATTAAATGAGAGTTACATTGTAAAGCACAAACTCCTGTACCTGAAACATAGGAAATGGTTCATAAGTGTTTGCCATTTGATTATTATATCTGATAATTCTTGTAGTATGCTGAACACAGTGCTTACACTTGTTAAGTATTATGTATTATTCTGTATAAATAAGATATATAAAATACAAGGTTACAAGGTGCCTCAAACATAGCAGGCCTTCAATAAATTTGTGCCAATATAATGAATTTACTTTTTAACTAAAGTAATTAATTTATTTTTATTATTTAATTTTTGAAGAAGATGTAAATTAATCTTTAATAAGCTAAAATAATTGTTTCAAATGGACTAGTTTATGCCTTGATGAACTCTAAGGTCTGTGTGAAGTCTGAATTTAGAATGAGCAACAGACAAATACTCCTAAAAGAATAGATATACTATTTGGAAAACAAAAAACAAAAACTAAGAGTATACCAAAAGACATCAATTCCATAATTTAAATAACTATTGTGATTATGAAAGAGATTGCCCTACTTATAGAAAACATGCATTGAAGTATTTATGGGGAAAGGGATCATATTATGCAACTACTTTGAACTAACTCAGTAAAATATTCTCTATCCCCCTACTATATTTAAATAGAGATGGATAAGAAAGTGGGTAAAATATTAATAATATAGGAAGTCTAGGGAAAGTCTACAAGAAAGAAGAATTTTTAGTATTTTTGCAATTATGCTGTTAGGCTAAAATTATTCCCAAATAAAAATTTAGAAAACTAGAGAGAATAAAACACATAGAAATTTAATATAAATTTCAAACTAACTGACTAGTCATTTAGCTCATCAAGTTATTTTTGATGAATGACTTAAAGCATGATTAAAATAGAATCTAGCTTGAATATTTTGAGACTAAATGGGAAACAGGAAGTACAGATACTTTGCAAATACCTATACTTAAACACAATTAGTTCAGAAAGTGATGAGCATTTCTTCACATTTTTCCTTTCATTCCAAACAATGGAACACATATAAACACAAAGGAAGTAATAGGTTTTTAAAAATTAATTGTTATGACCATTATTTCATTTCACCCACACAAAATCACCTGACTTGTTACCTCTCATAGTTCTATGGAGAGGTGAACATGGGAATGTATACCGGCAAATATTACTATATTATTTTAAGGAGCCACAACGCTGAAGAACATTGCTTTGAGTCTTTTGTTTCCATCAACAGAGTTGCCTGATGGGTTATTTTATAACCTTTTATAAAGAAAATTTTTCCACTTGTCTTACAAATACAGTGTGGATCATCAGATGCTATTTTTGTTTAATAATTTTCTACCCTTAAAGAGCTTTTCATTGTGTATAGCAAGTATCAAATTGGAAAACTGCCAAATTGACTCTAATTTAAGCTTTGATATTACCAATGAATCTCTTAGTAAGTATCATAAATCATCCTGTGGAAATATCAATGCATCCCAAAGCCAGACCAAAACAATTTCAGATCCAAAGGATCACAATGCCATATCAAACAAAAAGTTTAATCAGTCAGTAGATCAGAGCAAGCTTCAGTTATCTTCAGATAGACTCAACTACATTTTTAAAAATAAGTACATTAGCCTTCATTCATCTGCAGGGTAAGTTTTCCATCATTAGTACACATATGTTCCCATTTATTAAGAAATATCATTGTGACCAATACATGTGTCTTTTATACAGTGTCACTCATGTAAACACTCATCATAAACTGAGATCAAAACTTCCAATTTATGTTATAAGGAAGGAGGGAGCCTCTGCAGTGACAGTGTAGTTAACTGGTGGTGAAACTATTCAGGAAGCTAGGATCTTTTTCCCTAAGCAACAGTGAAACACCTTCATTCAAGTAAATTAGTACTCCTTGTTTTTAGGTTTTTAAATTTATTTTGAGACAGACAGAGACAGTACGAGCAGCGGGGGGGTGGTGCAGAGAATGAGGGAGACAGAGAATCCCAAGCAGGCTCCACACTGCCATCTGTGGAGCCCAACATGAGGCTCAAGCCCACGAACATTGAGATCATGACCTGAGCTGAAACCAAGAGTTGGACGTTTAACTGACTGAGCCACCCAGGCCTCCCAAGTAAATTAATACCCTTATCTCAACTGATTTGTTTGGCTAGAAGCATAAGAGGAGGAATTGTAAAATAAATTTAAAAGTTAGCGACTGTATTATTATTTATTTCTGAATGATTTGCCACCCCAGAACTTAGTGGTTTAAAATAGCCATTTATTTGTTCATAGTACTGGGGATTGGCAACATAGGCAGGGCTTAGCTGGCATGGTTCATCTCTGCTTCTTATGGCATCAGCTGGACTCATTCATGCTGTTGTGGTCAGCTGGAAGCTCAGCTGGTTGGCCCTGGAGGGCTTCAGTTACATTCTTGGCAACTGGCTGGGGCTGCCAGCCAGGGCATCTCAGTTTTCTCCATATGGCATCGCCAGCAGGCTATCCCAGGCTTTCATGTATAGTATCTGGTTTCTAAGAGGGAAGAACACAGGCTGGACATCCTCTTGAGTTCCGGACTTGGAAGTCATACCATGTTACTCTACCACTCTGTTAGTCAAAGCAAGTCACAAAGCCAGTGCCTAATAAAGAGAGTGGAAATAGACTCCATCTCTTTATGAGAGGAATTGCCAACGTCCTATTGAAATAAAAGGCATTTAATAGAGATGAGAGAAATTGTTGCAGCCATCTTTGCAAACAGTCTATCATATTTGCATGTAAGTACTAGAATTTCTCCTTCCTTAAAAAAATAGCCCTAATACTGATTGTGCAAGATTTTCAACAAACGATTCCCTCTCCTTCACAGTTATTGTTTCTAACAGATTCATTTTATTTTTAAAAAAAAATTTTTAATGTTTATTTGTTTTTGAGACAGAGAGAGACAGAGCATGAATGGGGGAGGGGCAGAGAGAGAGGGAGACACAGAATCGGAAGCAGGCTCCAGGCTCTGAGCCATCAGCCCAGAGCCTGACGCGGGGCTCGAACTCACGAACCGTGAGATCGTGACCTGAGCCGAAGTCGGACGCTCAACCGACTGAGCCACCCAGGCACCCCCTAACAGATTCATTTTAAATGCTTTCAAATAATTGTCTTGAATCCAGACTACTTGCTTTATATGCCTTTCAAAAACGCGTATAGTAATTCACTTCTAGCTCCGAATATCCCACTGTTTGTCTTCTCACAAAGAGTAAATGCTGGTGTGTATGGATCTGTTTGTACAGCATCTGCACTCTGTCACTTGTAAAAATCCTAATATTTATCCCTTCTTTCCCTGAATTTTTGAAATCCCATTTTTCTTTTTAAACTCATCTCTCCTATTTCACATTGCCTGGATATTTTACGTGTATCCCATTATGACAAGTGTATTTTATAAAAGAAGTCGCAATATAGGAACATCCTTTCAGTGGTCTTTTTGACACACAAACTGAAATCAGAGTGGAGGGCTCCTTGGGAACAACGGGATGGTGAGTGACCTTTCTCTTCTTATTTCATTTATTTTATGAGTGGTCTCATTGATGTATACCAGGAGTAGGAATGTGAAACAAATTAAATAACATGTAGCCAGAGGAATTCAAGCTGAGATCTAAAAACTTTATCAAACAAAGACTTCATAACTGAGATCTTAGGAGAGAAACTCTGGAGCTAGAATGGCAATCTCCCCCAAACTCGGGCACAGGGCAGATTTTCTGTGAGTCTTCATTTGTGAAGATCTGGATTTCAGCCTGCACTGTCACTTATAACCACAGGCATGAAGCACGTCCTGCTGGAGAACGGCTACAAAGCGGATGGCACAAATGTGTGGTTTCAGGAAATATAGCAGCTTTCAGAGATCGGTCATTACTTTCTTTCTTCTCACTTCTATCCTGCAAACCTACAAACACTGCAGGTTCGTCCATCTGCTAGGGTAGTAATATTATTTAGGGTATTAGTTCAGCTGATTTAATAGTGATTTATACCAAGACAGAAAGTGTATTTCATCCTCAGAGAAACGTCTGAGATGGAGGGCAGTTCTGTTCTGTGATCTGGCCCTGAGATGTGGAAAACTTCCCTCTCGTCATTCCACGAAAATTTTGCCTGCTCTGAGCTGACTCCCCATGACTCAGTTCAGCCCTGGGGAACCAGAAAGAGAAGGTGGAGGGCAAGTAGCTTCTTTTTAGGGACATAGCCCAGAAATTGCACACGTCACTTGGTGTGCATGTCATTTGCCAGAATTAAGTCAGATGATCACATCTAATTCCAAGGAAGGATGAGAAATATAGTCCCTACCTGAATAGCCAACACTAAGCGATAGCTTGGCAGAGGAGTTTCTGTCACTGAAGAAAACAAGGGGACACATATATTCTGGAGGACAGTTAACCATCTCAGTCACGTTATTAAAGCCAAGTTGCAAATGTAACAAGTAGTCACCTCCAGAAGACAGTTTCCCATTATATATTTAAAACCTTAAATATGTATGTACACCTCAACACAATAATTATACCATTAGGAGTAGTACAAGAACAAAATCTGTGGATATGCCCAAAGATTTTACTATAATTATCATTGCAGAATTAATAATATGAAGGGAAAAAAAAAACTCTTGGACTCCAACAACAGGTGATGGATTAATACAGGTTAAGAGCAATGTTAAAATGTAGGTTTGCCCACTGGAGTAGTTACATTATTAAGAATATTGGATCATCTGATTCCACAAAGACTCAAGTAACATGGACTGCATGGGAAAAAATTTACAGTGTGTTTATTATTAAGTGAAAATAATGTGGATATAACATAAATATGGTTTTATTTAATATCATCTTATCATTAATATATATAATCTTGCATTCTTTTTTTAGTTTTTGTTTAAATTCCAATTAATTAGCAGACCGTGTAATACTAAGTTCAAGTGTACAATTTAGTGATTCAACACACACAATACCCAGTGCTCATCACAACAGGGGCACTTCTTAATCCCCATCACCCATTTAACACATCCCCCCCACCCACCTACCCTCTGGCAACCATCAATTTGTTCTCTGTAGTTAAGAGTTTGTTTCTTGGTTTGCCTCTTTTTTTCCCCTATGATCATTAGTTTTGTTTCTTAAATTCCACATATAAGTGAAACCATATGTTATTTGTTTTTCTCTGACTTATTTCACTTAGTACAATACTCTTTAGCTCCATCCATGTTGTTGCATATAGTAAGATTTCAGTTTTGATGGCTGAGTAATATTCTACCATATCTTCTTTATCCATTCATCAGTCGATGGACATTTAGGCTCTTCCCATAATTTGGCTATTCTTTTTTAATTCTATAATTATCTTAATGTTATAAAGTGAAAATATCAAAAGGATATTAATGCAAAACACAGAATTCTAGTACCCTACCAATCTGACTTTTAAGCAAGTAGTCCTTTATCTTGGCTATACTTTGATTCAGTGTGGCATTAGTCACTAAGGGATCACCGCACTCCATTTTCCTCGGAACTTTTTTTGGTTGGATTGTGCCACGACAGGAGAAGGAATATGTTTTGGCTGCTGCAATGTCCTCAAAAGCAGCAGATTTCAGAATGCAATCGATCCACCTGGAAATCTGGAATCCACATAAATTGGTTCAGGGATGCTTACCCCTTTCTTGGGGGGTCTTATCCTTTAGTGTAGGCCTCCCTCAGGTATTAGCTACATTTTTTTTTAAAGGCAGCAAAGAGTTAAAATATGTATTGGCTTGAAATAGGGCAACAATAAACACATCACCTCACCCCCTAAATCTGATTTAAATGGGAAAATATCACAGAATCAGAGCTTCGTAAAACAGCCAGTTAAGAGAGTTGCCAGGAAAGGATTTAAAAAAAAATCTGCTTGTTAAAAAGATCTGGCCAGAATTGCAGTAGTGACTTTTCTGGCTGGGTTCTCTCAGTGTACACAATGGCAGAACCCTGTGATACCCATTTATATGACCATTGGGTTTCATTAAAGGGCTGGAGGTGTAATCTCCTAATAGATTTGTTTCTTTACCAACTGCTTAATGATGATAACTTCATCATGTTAGCAAACTGGATTACATATGTTTTCCTTTCATTCACCAGGGCCTAACTGGTAAATAGGCTGTCAACATTTCTATTTCAACCATAGTGTTTCAAGGGAATATGATTTGACTGAAAATCAGCCGCATACATCCACTTACTCAAAATTATTTTTATGTTTTCAAATCAAATAGTTCTGTAGCAGTTTAACCTTTCTTAAGGAAAGGAGGACAAATTTGGCCCACGTCTGCATCCACCAGTAGGGTTATTTTTTCTTCCTCAAATATTCTTGGAAGCTCCAATTAGTATTTTAGATTTTCTATGAATTGTTAATGATTGAGAGTCTATTTTGCATGGCACCCAGTTGGCAGCTAAGACCCTCCAACTAGATTTTCTCTACTCCTGCTGAGAGTGTAATAGTCAGGTCAGGGTCATGCTTGAATGGCTCTCTCCCTTAGAATAAATTATAGTTGTACATTTTTAGGAAAATTTAACTAAACGAAATCTCGCTTTACTTTTAAGTGTCCTAAAATAACTGTTCTAACATTCCCCCACCAAGATCACTTAGTATTGTCTTGTACATACTTTCGGATTAGCAGTTTGAGGAAGATCCAAAATGTCAACCAAAATGGAAGAACCAATGTCTGGTAATTCTCAGCTTCTTTAGAAATACTATGAGCTTAGTGGGTGGAAAAATATATTGAGGGATAATAATGATTTTTAAAAAGTAAACAAAAGGATCTATTAAGTTTTTATTAAACTTTGACTTGGAGTTGTAGTTTTTTTTTTTCTTTGATATATGTTGTTAAAATGAGCTTCTTTTAATCTACACTTTTGATCGAAATTCTTTGGCAATTCAGCACATTTGTATGATGGATAAATTTCCCCCATGAAAATATTGAGCTACAATATGCAAGGTCATTTAAATTAAAAATATAATTAAAAAGATGTTGATTTAACAGAATATAAAAGAAGAATTGTTTTGCCTTCTCAATAGATGGAGAAAATTCACTTGATAAAACATAAATTCTTGATTTTTAAAAAATATACCAAAGTCAGAAGGAAGGAATGAAGAATACCTGTTAAAAACCAACAGGGTTGAATCACAATGTGAAAGCACTTAATGCCACTGAACTGTACACTTGAAAATGGTTAAAATCATAAATTTTACGTTATGTATATTTTAACACAATAGAAAAATATGCAAATTTTTAAAAGAATAGTGTGGGAGAATGCAAATAAGTATCTCGGTAACATATACTTAAATACTGAAAAACTATTTTGAATAGTTTGACAAAAATCCAAGCATTTCTTTTTTTCTTTTTAAACATTTTTTTTTACATTTATTTATTTTTGAGAGACAGAGAGAGACAGAGCACAAGTGGGGGAGGGGCAGAGAGAGAGAGAAGGAGACACAGCATCTGAAGCAGGCTCCAGGCTCTGAGCTTTCAGCACAGAGCCCAACGTGGGGCTTGAACTCACACACCGTGAGATCATGACCTGAGCCAAAGTCAGACTCTTAACCGACTGAGCCACCCAGGTGCCCCAAAACTCCAAGCATTTATACTATCATGTTTAATCACGATATCATGACCACTCTTGGTTTCTAGACATGGTACCAAGAACTTCATATTATTTCATTTAATTTTTACAATTCTGTGAGATCAAAATTATTATTTGCATTTTATAGATAAAGTACCTGAGATTCAAGGAATTTAAATTATTTGCCCAATGCCACACAGCTAGATGGTCCATCTGAAAATAGCTTGACAAGGGGAATTCAGGTGTGTGGAACTGAACTACACAAGAGTGAGTCCTGGCTTCACCAGTTAATATTGACAGTTAATATTGACTGACCTGTTGTGGTGAGTGAATTTGCCCATCTGAAAAGTGGGATAATAAGACCTACCCAGGAGGTTGTTAAGAAAGACAAAGCACTTGGAATTATACCTGGTAGATAGTAGGTACTTGTTAAATATTTGTGATGATTGCTGTTTGCCAGGCAGCAAACAAACAGAAAGCCAGAAAACATCTGACTCTGCAACTGATGTTTGTGGCACTTTTGCTCTAATGCCTCCTGTGGTTACACTCATTAAATTTCTCTAGACTGAAGACAAAAGGAAAAATCTTTAATAATTGAAACAAAATTTTGTCCCCCAAAAGATGAGTCTATAGCCTAATTCTTGGAACCAGTGAATATTACCTTATTTGGAGACAAGGTCTTTGCAGATAAAATCAAGTTAAGGATTTGAGATAAAGAAATTATCATGGATTAGTCAATGGGTGCTAAATCCAATGATTTATAAGATATTATAAGGATAAGAGTATCCTTTAAAGAGCTGAATAGGAGAGATCTGACAGAGAAAAGAGGAGGAAGCAATGAGCCCAGGAGGCAGAGATTAGAACAGTGCTGAGAAAAGGCACAGATTGCCTGGAACCACCAGGATCTGGAAGACGTAGGGAACAGAATCATCCCTCAAGCCTTTAGAGGAAACACAGCCCTGACATGACTTCCAAACTGAGAATAACTTCTGTTGTTTTACCAAAACAGCAAAACAAAACAAAACAAAACAAAAACAAATAAAAAAAATAAAAAACACAATGGGAAGTATCAAATTTTGTGGTGAAAATTTAGAGGCATGATCATTAAGGCAAAGAAAAGACAAGAATGCCTGCATGCCTGCTGTCACTATTTCTACTCAAGTTTAGTACTGGAAGTCTTAACTAACCCAAGAAAGCCACAAAAATCAGGAAAGAGACATAAAACTGTCCTTGTTTGGAATCAATGAGGAAAAGATGTCACAATAATCACAATTCATCATTCTTTCTAGTGAACTGGGGATCCATGGTGCCATTTCTTAAAACTGTTAACGCTAGACTACCTAGGAATCCTTGGAGACCACAAACTTTGTCTTAATTTTTCACTTCTTTCTGCTTCCCTTTCTCCTGCTCTACTCCATCTGTGTGCTCCCTGTCAGTCACCTCACTCTGACCGCTGTTCCCCTGACTGAAGAGAATTGTCAAGTTCTATGATGATCAGGATTGGCATTCTTCTGTTAGATTATTATATTTGATGGACATAGGAATGGTTGATTTAATTTACTATGTCATTGCAGGAAATACAAGTACATTAAATCAACACTTCACTCTGCTAAAAGTAATTTATTTTTAAAATATGATATGTTTATGACCTCAAAATCAAAGGCATATTTATATCCCCATTTCAATCAAATTACAACATGACACATCTTTTCAGCAGATGAGGTGACCAAAAAACAAGTCTAAGTCAACAATTTGGAAAAAAATAAAATGAAAATTGAGCTTGGAGTAATAACTTGGAAACTGGATGTTTCCATACTCTTTCCTTACTGTCCTTACACTTTAAATAGAGAGAAGGACTCAGTATGTATTTATATGTACATGGTACTTTGGGATACTTTGGATGTGTCCAAGTATGACCATATTGTCCAGGGGTTTGATAATTGGTAGAAATAATTGGTAACTGTGGTCTTGGACAATACATTACACTTAATATACATATAATATACATCTTATATATATAATAATGTACATATAATATACAACTTACCTATTTAATATTCATTTATATATGTATATATACAATATATAACATTGTTTATTTATATATATAATGGAATATTGTTAAGCCATAAAAAGAATAAAATCTTGCCATTTGCAATGACATGGGTGGAGCTAGAGAGTATAATGCTAAGTGAAATAAGCCAATCAGAGAAAGATAAATACCATAGACTTCACTCATGTGAGGAATTTAAGAAACAAAACAAATAAGCAAAGGAAAAAAAAAGAGAAAGAGACAAACCAGGAAACAGACTCTTTTTTAAAAAAACTTTATTTTTTATTTTAGAGAGAGAGAGAGTGTGTGTTTGAGTGGGGGAGGGGCAAAAGGAGAGAGAGAATCCCAAGCAGGCTCCATGCTCAGCATAGAGCCCGAGGCAGGACACAATCCCATGACCCTGGGATCATGACCTGAAATGAAGTCAAGAGCTAGATGTTGAACTGACTGAGCCACCCAGGCACCCATTCAGACTCTTAACTATAGAGAAAAAAACAGATAGTTACCAGAGCAGAGGTGAGTGGGGGAATGGGTGAAACAGGTGATGGATTTTAAAGAGTACCCTTATCATGATGAGCACTGAGTAATGTATAGAATTGTTGAATCACTATATTGTATGCTTGAAACTAATATAACACTGTATGTTAACAGCCTATTGGAATTAAAATTAAAAACTTAATAAAAAAATAAAGTTAGTGGTCTGACACACTTAGAAATATCCCATTCAGACAATTTACTCTAATCATGTGATAGGCATTCAATGTGTTTTTGTTGATTGATTCTAAATTGGAGTCAACTTATTTCAAATTATCTCTCTGCCTGAGGAGCTTCATGTGAGATTCAATACCACAGATTTTTCAGTTTCCCTATTTAGTCACAGCATTGCCTGTGATTCCTATTATCTAATTAAGTACCCTTGAGCCAGAACAAATGCACTCTTTGTTTTGAAGTCATGACCATGCTGCTTGCTGAGCTCTAGGAATAAAGCATCTTAAAATTGCTGCCATTTTAGTTTGGAAGCTAATGACAACCAATGAAAAATAACCCATCAAGTATATGTCACCATCTTTGCAATCTGCCTGTACTTTCTTAAAGATCAAAATCTACAATTTTGTTGTAAACTTTACTTTCCCACCTTAATGTGGATTATTTCTGGCATTTGATCTTTTCCTTTATAAAAGCATTGATATATAACCATGATAGCCCAATTAATGTTGGTTTAATTGGATTATATGGATTGAGTTGAATTTTCTATATTAAGTGTGTCTCACTAACATAGATGAACATATGGAGAGAAGGCAGGAAATGGCTACATGCTTAGGGACCTAATAGGCACATGTAGAGTCATGGAATTGCACGTGTATGGTGGGAGAAGTCCTTGCCACAAAGAACCTGAGTTACTCGATAGTTTCTCTATATTTCATAAGCCTTTGCCAAGTGCATCTGGAAAATTGGCCGTACTAGATGCCAAAATGCTGCAACCATTCTTACAAGGGAATGAAAGAAGTTTAATTATAAGAAAATGATGCAACTTCAACTCCATTTCTCTTGAATATTTTCAACAAGCCTGCCACCCTTAATTCTCTCAAAGATAATAAAAAGTAAGGTAGGAAAGTACCTGTACCTGGTCTAATAAGACTTCTTGTGCCACCTTATAAACTGGATTCTATGGCTTTATTTGCTCTAGGGTTAGATGCAAAGGCTTGACTTCCTACAAGTTGACCATTTTAAATTCTTTATAAGATATTCTACATACATTTTTTGACCCTGAAAGAAAAATCTTCATTTCTTTTTAGCATCACCTCCAGTTTTTTCTCCCCCACTTCCTCCAAAGTCTTCCTGCCAATATTAAAAAACAAACAGAAAGGCTGTCTATGATGTTTATTCTTAAGCATGGTTAGCATACCAAATATAGGGCATAAATACAGGGTATAAATAAATGAACACACTGGACATAGAGAATCTCCAACTATCACTGTGAATTAGCAACAACAATAACAACAAAAACCCCTTATTAAGCCTTTATTCTGAGCTAGCCATTGTTGACAGTGAGTTGAAACTTATATGGAACTTTAAATGGAATTTGGAACCTTAAAAATGTTATCCTCAAATTTGTGCTAATGTTTACTAAAAGATAATACTATGATTCAAAATTAATTTTTGACTACAACCAGTCAGCACAGTGTAGTAGCAAGAGGGTCTGAGCCACCTGCACTAAATAAAAGCTATGCCTTCTCACGCACAACTCTCGGAGTCTTGGTTTCCTCGCATGGAAACTGAAAAAGCTCACCCTACCTGGCAAGGTTGTTGTAAAGGTAAAAAAGACCGTAGATGATATGTAATACATCTACCTGATATTACTAATTAAATTAATTTTAAAGTAAATAAAAATAAATACTCACATATTGTTAAATTGAGAAAATATAGGCAAGTCATTCATAGAATTTACCATGCTTCCCACTGGGATTTCACATAAAGGACCCCCAAGGTCATCCTTCTGGAGAACATGTTACCCTCATACTGTTTCTCTTCACATACTCTTCCTCTTTACTCTTTACTCTCAGTGGTCATTAGGACCATCACTGTCCATATTTTCTATTACCAATACTTTTAGTTACCACCACAAACAGTTTACAACAGGGAGGCTTTAAGGACAACATAGAGAACATTCATTGTAGGCTTGTTATGTACCAGGAACCATTATCAGTTGCTTACTGTTTATATAGCATAGATACATTTATAAGTATAGATATTTTTATAGCATAGATATATTTATAGACAAAGGTGTTTTAAGAATGACACTAAAAATTCTGTAATGGCCATAGACTCATGAAACATTATCTCAAAGTTATACTTGAAGAGATGGGAGATGAATTGATAGGGAGAGATGAAATATTTCCCCATGCCCAAAGAACATAAGCTGGGCAATTTACAGATTTATTCACCAGATCTTATGTGTGCGTGCAGAGCCAACTCCTATTTATGAATAGTGCCTTGCCTAGCATGTGCTATAAAGAACTCCATGAATATTTATAAATTAAAAAGATAAATAGAGACTGATCATTAGATTCTGAATGAAGGTTTATAGACTTGCACTAAAATAGGATTTGTATGTATGCAGCAAGCAGAAATTAAAATTTTTCTGTAGGAATCCAAATGTTAGTGACACTAGAACCCACTCACACTGTCTGCCCTTCTGCTTGGACTTCGTCTGGGACAGGAATTGCACACAGTGGGTGTTGAATGGAAGTTCTCAGCTTTTGGGTAATTTTAGAAGGAAACAGAGAACAGCAAGGTGCAAAGTTAAAATGTTTTTATTCAGGTTTTCCTGAGGGCTTATAGAAAGGTCACATTCACTTGGAAGTAGTACAAGTTTCTGGAGACAATAGCTCATGTAACCATTAGGGAAAACCACATACAAAAAAAAAAAAATATATTAAGGATAAGAAAGTCTTGCCCATGGCAGTCCTTTCAAAATCTAATGACAAATGTCAGAGTGCCTTTGGACCAGTAAAATGTGCCACATTTCAGAATGCTAGAAAAGAGGGCTGCCATTGTAAAGTGAGTCCCAGAAGAAGGCTCTCAATCATTTACATACTTACTCTGAGACTTTTCATCTGTAACATACACATTGGCTTCCCCAATCACTGGAGAGTGCAGATTTGCTACTGAAAAACCAAAACACATTTTTATATGCCCCAAATCACTGAAACCCTCTACAAAGAAAGGCATGAATACAGGGTAAAGTTATGAGCCTGTGTTCACAAAGTGAGCCCAAGTGGTTTTGACTGTCGAGAATTAAAAAGCATGACCATCTCATCCCTGCAAACCATGAGGTTCTTGGTGCTTGTGATTCATCTAAATCAAGGGCAAAATGGAAAAGGGACTGTTTTTCCAAAGAAGCATTGCTGCCATATCAGGAACAGCCCTACACGCAAATTCCCATAGTAGTTCTTGTTAAGGGATCACCCACGCTGCCTCATTAACTTAATTACATTAAAAAGTCACATCGAGGACGCAGATGGGGATTTTCTGTACCTCTTAAAAAGAGAGCAACTCCCACATCAGCTTTCTTCTTTGGCCTTGATCATTACTTGCCATGGAAGGGGACCCTCAGCTGGTGTAGACAGCCCTCTAAATGTAGGGAATCTCTGAAGAATCCAAAAGGCAATAATATTTGCCTCTACCCTTGTCCCTTGTCCTTAAAGCTTAGTCCCCTGGCTGTGGTTTCAGGCCCCAGAGACTCAACTTAAATTGGGCAGACTGTCTGATGAGGTGTTAAAACCTCTTCTGTCAAGATTTGTGAAGTTTAAAGATCACCTCCTAAAATGTGAAAATCTAAGAACCCCAGCAGAGACATATGAGTCTTTTGCCTATCCCTCAATCATGATTTTAAAAATCTAGAAGTAATTGCCCCCAAAAGGCTCTAGTATTAGCAAGTTCCTTCCCAGTTCATGAGCAGATGGATGCAAACACACATACACATAGGAAGCAGTAGTTGGAGTGAAAGAAATAGTTTTTTTCTAAATACTATACGGCATTAAAAATTTTTTTTTAATCTTTATTTTTGACAGAGAGAGACAGACAGAACGTGAGCAGGGGAGGAACAGAGAGAGAAGGAGACACAGACTCCAAAGCAGGTTCTAGCCTCTGAGCTGTCAGCACAGAGCCCAACACGGGGCTTGAACCCAGTAGCTGCAAGATCATGACCTGAGCCGAAGTCGGGTACTGACTGAGCCACCCGGGTGCCCCAATACTACATGGCATTTTAAAGTGTTTACTCCGTTGGTAAACAAGCTAATTTTTTTAAAAACTAAGCTTGTCATTTGCTTTAAAAACGGTTTTAAAAAAGGTATTCAATGCCATGAAAAGTAAAATTACTTAGTTGGAAGGAGTAGGAAGAACATGTAGACTGAATAAGTAATTTGGCTACTGCATATACTATATACACACACACACAAGCATGTTCATAAAATAAAAAAAAATATTCAGTATTACAGTCCTCATTCCTATGACTGGTAACATAGTCATAGGTTCTATTTATAACAACATTCTTACATTTATGCATTCCATATTGCTTTTGCCTTCAGCAAGCATCTCGGCTGCTTGTGGTTGTTTGTCTGGTGGGGTGACCCAGACCTTCATTCCTGGAATCTGGGTCATTCTGCCTGGATTGTATTATGGCTACAGGAGATCATGGGTTTTTGTTTTTGTTTTGTTTTGTGTTTTTTTTTCAGGACATACAGAGAAACTTTCAGATCATTGATGTGGAAACTAAAATGAGAATATAAGACTCTAAGATCATCATTTTCTTTATCCAGTGCCATTAGGAGTAAGCAAGCAATCTCAGGACACTTCTTAGTTTGCTAAAATTCTCTATAGTGTCAAATAGATGATCACCCAAAACTTTGCCCTACATAGGGATTTGATTAGAAGTATTCAATGGTAATATTTTTATATTCCTGTTGCAACATCATGGCATGGACTACCAGTGTACATTTTACTACTGTAAATAGAATTATTAGTGCCTTTAGGTCTAAGTCTAATTAGAGAACCAATTTCAGAAAACTCAGAACCATGTCAGAAAACTCATCCTTAAGATTCTCTTCCTCAGGAATCATTCATACTATCAAAACATTTATCAGTCAGGTTCTACATAGAAGAAACAATCCAGTAGGAGATAGATAGATAGATAGATAGATAGATAGATAGATAATAGATGATAGATCGATCATATTCCTCCCTCACTTTATTACAGAGAAGAGGGAACAATAAAATAGTACAAGGATAAGAGCTCCAAGATTTTGAAACTTTCCCACAGGTAAACAAGTAAATTCTTTCAGAGAGGATCCAGCTAAATATTGGTAATTGAGTGAAAATTCTACAATATCACCAATCCTCAAGTACCAAAAGCAAACAAAATGAAGGTAATCAAACATTTTATTTGTTTTGTCAGTGTCTTGTATTTCTTCTATATACCAGGGAGGGTTTGATGAGTGGCCATAAATAGTCAAGATACGTACACATATCTCTATAGGAAAACTGGTAGGGGCACCTAGGTGGCTCAGTGGGTTAAGCGTCTGATTTCAACTCAGGTCATCATCTCACAATTTGTGAATTTGAGCCCTGTATTGGGCTCTCTGCTGTCAGCATAGAGTCTGCTTGGGATCCTCTGTCGCCCTCTTTCTCTGCCCCTTCCTCCTCCCCACCCTCTCTCTTTCTCAAAAATAAATAAACATTTAAAAAGGGAAAAAAAAAGAAAAACTGGAAGAAGAAAGTAAAATTTCTCCCAAGAATAAAAAATCTATAAGAAATTAAATATCAATAATACTCGCTTTTACTATTAATTAGCATTTTTTGAGTATTATATTCTTGGCACTGTGCTAAGGACCATGTATTAAGATTATCTTATTTCTTCCCCAAAGCCACTTCAAGTGCTAGTTTTTTAAAGAGCACTCAGAGCTTGCTGAATTCAAAGGTTGAGTTTATTCCTCCATAAAAGTACTACGTTGAATTAGTTTAATGAGAACTTGCATTTAAACTATGTCTTGCTAGCTACATTTTTAAAATCTATAACCTACATTGAAAAACACACAACACAGTATATACAGTTATTTGGATAGAGTAATATTTTTTTTTAGCAATTTAAACCATTTAAACTTTAATGATCCTTCCTTAACCAGCTTATCTAATTTTACCAAACCCTTCTAACCTGTATTATTTTCTTCATTGTATTTATCTCCAGGCCTGGCTTTATAGGCCTGCAATCGGTGCAGTCACATAGGACCCTATCATTAAAATGTTTTCTCACTTGGCTTATGTTCAGCTGTTGCTATCTTGAAATTCTTTTTAATATTTGAACAAGGGCCTTCCATTTTTATTTTTCACTGAGTACCACAAATTATGTATCTGATCCTATCTGTCTCCATCTGATATTACCCTGTTTACTCTACAACATGTTTATATTTTGTCTTCCCTACTAGAGTATAATCTATATGAGAATAAAGATTTTGCCTATCTTGTATCGCAAGTAAATAGTAAGTGCTGAAAAAAAATGTTTCTTGAATTTTGTACCTGGCTTCACTTACCCAGATAAAGTCATTTCTTGAGAATAAGCAGCCAAACCCAAGGAATCAATATGCATGTAGTGTTACTCATATTTAAAAGGAGTACCAAGGAGGACATAAACATTCTGTCTCAGGCTGACCTTCCATTTTCAAACTTATTAAGTAATGGTAAATGTCACAGTGTGTCTTGAGAGAAGAGTGCCAAATTTTCTCATTTAACATCAGTATTTGAATTACAATTTCTTGGTGACTAAATCCCACTTGGAAGTTTATGAACAAGTGGCTGTTATTCTGTTGACCTTTTCCCATCCTCTTTCAGATCCATCTTGTCGCTTTATTCCCTATTTTAACAGATAAGAACAGGAAAGAGAAAAGAAAAATTGAGAAATTAAGCAACATAAAATAAATCATATGTTATTACTCAAAATTAAATTGTGGCTCTGATACTCTACAACAACCACCAGCACCATTTTGCATTATTTATTGAATGTGTTTTTAGACCCTTAATCATTGAAAAAAAAAAAAAAAAGCTTTATATATTAGTAGTTTTAGAAGTTAAGATAATCCTCTGGGACACCTGGGTGGCTCAGTCGGTTAAGCGTCCAACTCTTAGTTTTGGCTCAGGTCATGATCTCATGATTTAGTGAAATAGAGCCCCACATTGGTCTCTGCACTGGCAGCACAGGGCTTGCTTGGGATTTTTTCTCTGTCTTTCTCTCTCTGAACTTCCCCCACTCATGCTGTGTCTGTGTCTCTTAAAATAAATAGATAAACTTTAAAAACATTTTATAAAAAAATAAAAAAGTTAGATAATTCTCTATAATATAATTTTCATTGAAAGATATTCTTTTATGATGTGTCTAGGTGTGGATCTCTGAGTTTATCCTACTGTGAGTTCATGATATTCTCGGATGTGTAGATTAATGTTTTTATTACTTATTTAAATATTCTTTCTGCCCCTTTCTCTTGTTCCTCTTCAGTTTTCCATGAATATGATGGTGTGTTTCATGATGCCCACAATCTCTGAGGCTGTCATTTTCCTTCACCCCTTTTTCTTTCCATTTGTCTAAATGGATAATCTCAATTGACCTATTTTCTAGTTCACTGATCTTTGCCTGCCAAAATTTGTTGAGCTCCTCTAGTGAACTCTTTATTCTTGTCACTGTACTTTTCAACTTCAGAATTTCTATTTGATTGTGTTCTATAATTTACAAATATTTTTTGGTATTCTTTATTAAATGAGAAGTCATTTCCCTATTTTCATTTAGCTCTTAAGACATGGTTTCATTTTGTTCTTTGAACATATTTTAAATAGCTAATTTAAAGTCTTTGTCTAGGAGCACCTGTGTGGCTCAGATGGCTGAGTGTCCAACTTCGGCTTAGGTCATGATCTCATGGTTCATGGGTTTGAGCCCCGCGTTAGGCTCAGTGCTGACGACTCAGAACCTGGAGTCTGCTTCAATTCTGTGTCTCCCTCCTTCTCTTTCCCTCCCCCACTCACACTCTGTATCTCTCTCTCAAAAATAAATAAACATTAAAAATAAATAAATAAATAAATAAATAAATAAAGTCTTTGTTAATAAGTCCAACATCCTGGCTTCACCAAGAACAGTTTCTATTGATTGCCTTATTCCTTGAGTATGGTTCATACTTTCTAGTTTATTTGTACATATCATAATATTTTTGTTGTTGAAAACTAGACATTTCAAATAATGTAACTGGTAACTGTAGAAATGAGATTCTCCACTTTCTCCATAGTTTGTTGTTCTTTCTTTAGCAACTTTTCTGAACTTATTCTGTGATGTCTATATATATATAGATTTTTTTTTCATATATAGCCACTTAAATCTCTGCTTGGTTACTTTATTAGTCAGCTGATGATTTGACAAATTTCTTGGAACCAGGAATTCTCCAAGTCTTTGCTAGGGAGCTCTGTGCATGTGTGGGAGCACATCCTTGTCACTCAGATGGGCAGCTTTTATTTCCTGTGTCTACAGAGCCTGAAGGTCAGCCAGAGATGAAAGTCTAAGGGCATTCTTAGGTCTTACCTGATCATGTTCAGGGCCCTAAGCATGTGGCTTTCTAGATTCCCAAGAATATGTCAGAGCTTTTTAAGTCCCCCAGGGACATCTTATTACCCAGCTTTTCCTTTTTGGTTAGCCTATTCTTTACCCCAACTGTTACCCACCACCTCAAGTAATCATGATGTTAAAAAACTGTCACTGGGTTATGTTTTGTTTGTCCATAAATATTTTCAAGGAAAGAGTTGTTCACACTGGGTAAGCTTTAAGTCTGGTCAAATAGAGTCTTGTTAGTGGGGTCTTCCAGGAAGCCATCAGACAGTCAAATAATGATGGTTCTCTTGGAATGGGTCTTTGAAGGAGGTCCAACCCCATTTCTCCCTCACTAGCTAGCGGCAGCTGGTTTTCAGTATGATTGCGGATTGTTGGCTTTCAAGGGTACTTGGGGAGTTGGTAGAGTGAAGAGTGGGAATAGGGCAAGTTAAAATGCCAAAGTTTATTTTTCTTGAATAAACACTCCTCCAGATTGCTGTAAGTCTTTAATTTACAGAGTTCTGAAAAAGCTGTTCCCCATAGTTTTTGCCACTGTTCTCTTGGTTTTATGGTGAAAAGAATTTTCTGAGGTTCTGACTCTGCAATTTTTGCAGACCTCTCAAGAAATATCTTTTAAAAAATGAGTACTTCATATTTTTGGTCAACTCACTCAGTTGAGATTTCTGAATTACACCTTTGTTTTAAGTTGACTGAAACTGTGTTTTTACCTGGCTAATATTCAGAAAACTGAATAGAAAACTTCCCTCAAGTTGTAGTTTTAGTGGCTTAAGTAAATATAATTCATGTTTTCTCAAGTAAGGATTAAAAATAAGAATCCTTTAAGTACAAAATATTATTTCTTTGGATCCATTCAATATTTAAAATTGTAGTCCTCTTCAAACATGCTAACCAGAGTTTTGATATTCCATGACATGACCTACATGATTTCCTACAGTCATTCTGGATATTGAGATAGCAGCTATAATGCCCAGGGAAGCTGTGATTCCATTGTTTCTCAACTGAGGCAGAGACTGAAACTGATTGCTAAGGAGTCCACCACATTCTATTCGTCAAAGAGCAGGCATATGGGAGATATGTCATTGAACTCCCAGGCAAAATTGAAATACACTCTATAACATAGTTTAGTAGTCGTCAACATATGAGCAATGCATAATCCTATGAGGTTAATATTCTAGGATGTCCTGCCATCCACACACATGCATAACTTCTCCCCCACGCCCACCACCATTAACAACATCTGGCACTAGAGTGCTACATTTGTTACACTTGATATAAAAATATTCACTGTTGTAGTATCACACAGAATATTTCCATTGCCTTAAAAATCCTCTGTTCTCTGCCTATTACTCCCTCCCTCCTACCCAACCACTAGATATTACTAGCCATTTTACTCCCTCTAGAGTTTGCCTTATACAAATCGTCAGGTAGTTGGAGTTGTATAGTCTGGAACTTTCTCACATTGGCTTCTTTCACTTAATATGTGTTTAAGATTTCTCTATGTTTTCTCATGGCTTGACAGCTCATGTCTTTTTAGTAGTGAAAAATATTCTATTCTCTGAATATTTTACAGTTCATTTATCCACTCACCTACTACAAGACATCTTGGTTGCTTCCAAGCTTGGAAATTATGAATAAAGCTGCTATAAATATCCATATGCAGGTTTTGTGTGGACATACGTTTTTAGTTCATATGGATAAATACCAAGGAGCATGATTGTTGAATTATATGGTAAGATTACATTTAGTTTCAAAAGAAACTGCCAAGCTATCTTCCAAAGTGGCTGTACCATTTTGCATTCCCACCAGCAATGAATGAGAGTTCCTGTTGCTTCACATCCTTGACAGCATTTGGTGTTATCATTGTTCTTGGTTTGGCCATTACAGTAAATGTGTAGTGGTGTTTCATTGTTTTAGTTTTCAGTTCTCCAATGACATATTTTTCATATGCTTACCTACCATTTCTTTGGTGAAGTGTTTGTTCAAGTCTTTTGCCAATTTTAAATCAGGTTGTTTATTTTCTTATTTTTATTTTTAGCAGGTTTGTTTTTTTTTTTTTTTTTGGATAAGTCATTTTTCTTTTTTTTTTTTTCCAATATATGAAATTTATTGTCAAATTGGTTTCCATACAACACCCAGTGCTCATCCCAAAAGGTGCCCTCCTCAATACCCATCCCCTACCCTCTCCTCCCTCCCACCCCCCATCAACCCTCAGTTTGTTCTCAGTTTTTAACAGTCTCTTATGCTTTGGCTCTCTCTGGATAAGTCATTTTTCAACTGTGTCTTTCGCAAATATTTTTTTTCCCAATTTATGATTTTTCTTTTCATTCTCTTAACAGTCTCTTTCCCAGGGCAGGAGAAGTTGATATAGATAGATATAGATATAGATATAGATATAGATATAGATATAGATATAGATATAGATGATATAGATATAGATATAGATATAGATATAGATATAGATATAGATGATATAGATATAGAGAGAGAAGGGGGAGGAAGGACAGAATATATTCTTGCTGCTATTATTTGGAACAAACTTTTAATGATTAAGAATGAGAAAAATAAAAGCTTTATTTTACCTTCACTTATTTAACTTCTGATGCTCTCATTATAGGTAGATGCTCATTCCTGACCTATATCATTTTTCTTCTCTCTGAAGAACTTTGAATATTTCTTGCAAGGCAGATCTATTGGCAACAAATTCCAACAATTTTGTTGGTCTGGGAAAGACTTTATTTCTTCTTCACGTCTGAAGGATAATTTCATAGGGTGCACAATTCTAGGTTGGTGATTTTTTTCTCTCAACACTTGAAAGATTTCACTCCACTCTCTTCTTGCTTGCCTGGTTTTTGAGAAGTCAGCTATAATTGTTTGCTCCTCTATAGGCAGGTGTTTTTTCCTCGTGATTCTCTCAATAATTTTTTTCTTTATATTTGAGTGTTTTGAAGTTTGAATATGATATGCCTAGATTTAGTTTTTATTGGAAGTTATCCTGCTTCACGTATTCTGATCTTCCTGGATCTGTGGTCTGGTGTCTGACATTAATTTTGGGAAATTCTTAATCACTACCACTTCAAATATTGCTTTTGTTCCTTTCTCTCTTCTTCTTTTTCTAGTGTTTACTTTTTTTAAGTTTATTTATTTATTTTGAGGAAGAGAGAGTGCAAGAGCAAGAGTGGGGGAGGGGCAGATAGAGAGGAAGAGAAAGAGAACCCAGGCAGGCTCCTCAATGTCAGTGCAAGGCACTAAGCAAGAGCTCGAACTCACAGAACTGCAAGATCATGACCTGAGCTGAAATCAAGAGTTGGAGAGTTAACTGACTGAGCTACCCAGGCACGCCTCTACTATTTGCTTTATGCATATTTTATACCGTTTGTAGTTGTCCCACAATTCTTGTATATTCTGTTCTGTTTGCTTGTTTTTTTCCCTTTTTCTGTTTTGCTTTTGAATCTTGGGAATCCTCAAGCTCACAGATTCTTTGCTCAACTGTTTCCAGTCTATTAATGTGCCCAACAGAAGCATTCTTCATTTCTGTCACATCATTTTTGATCTCTAGCATTTCTTTTGGATTCTTCCTTAGAATTTCCATATCTCTGCTTATACATTATCCATCTAATTCTTGCATATTGTCTACTTTATTTATTAAAGACCTTAGCATATTAATTATAGTTATTTTTAAATTCCTGGTGTCATCATTCCAACATTTCTGCCATATATAACTACTTCTGATGCTTGTTCAGTCTCTTCAAACTGTGTTTTTTGCTTTTTTAGTATGCCTTGTAATTTTTTGTTGAAAGGCAGACATGATGCACTAGATAAGAGGAACTATGGTAAATGGGCCTTTAATAATATAATGGTGAGGCAGGGGGTGGGGAGGGAAAGTGTTCTGTAGCCCTATGATTAGGTCTCAGTCTTTTGGTAAGCATGTGGCCGTAGACTGTGACCTTGGCTTGTGCTCTCAGTTCACACTCCCCTTAGGTAGAACAGAATAGCCAACGTGGTCTAGAGTTGTGTATTTCCTTTCCCTCATGCAAAAGGGTAGAGCCAGCTGGACTTAAGTATTTTCTTTCCCCATGTAGGTTAGACTCTAAGAAAGCCCCAGCATATTAACCTCAGGTAAAATAGTTTCTCTAGAGGCCAGCCCTTTTAAAAAGAACAGGATACTCTGGAACATTTCAGAATGGCCTATTTTTCTTTCCCTTGATAGAAGCACTAGAATATATTCTTTGTTATTCACTGTGAGAACTTAGCAGAACTCCTAGAGGTGAAATTCACAAATGTCTTCCCCCCATAACTGGGTACTCTTGGAGTTTTTAACTGTCACATGTACCCACCGAGCCTCCAGCGATTCAACTACAGTTCAGGTTTTCCTATCCCAACACTAGTTCCTATGGATGCTTCTGCTCCTGGGTTTCTGCTTTGGTAAGTTGTAATTCTCTGTGTCTACCTCTCTGTCCTTCCAATTTGGGGGGCAGCAGTTAGCCCTATGGCCCCATTCCTCTGTCGGATCTAAGAATAGTTATTGATTTTTCAGTTTGCTTTGCTTTTGAGGATAAAGTGGCAACTTCTAATGTCTGACATGCCAAACTGGAAACTGAATGTCCCTCCCAGATAGTTTTAATAGAACAAATTTTCAGCTTCTAAATTTCCCCTGTGTTTTTACGTTGCATCCATAGACAGTGAAGTATTCCCTTTTCTATCCCATGTTCCCTTTCATAATCACTCTCTTTCCATTGTATAAAGGAAAAGTGTACCTCTCAAGTCATTCTATATTTTATTATGGCTCCTTAAGAATATAGAAGTCTCTGAATGCCTCATGAATAAATAATTAAAATTATTGGTGGCAAACATCTTTTAATCAAGGCACCATAGTGCTTCATGTCCTTTACAGTCTTATACATATTTATCTTTAGGGTGTAAGTATGTTATTAAAATCTGTGTATTATGGTCAATGTCAGGATATTATAAATTAATACAAATTGTAGACTGGGAAACCTGCGTAATTTTGATTCTATAACCTTGAATTATCAGTAAAGAATTAAGGGAGCAAGAACATGTAAAGCAATGAGAATATACATACAAAATATCAAAAGTAGTGCAATACCAATTTGCTCCCTACTCTGCATTTGTTCCACTCAGGTAGTAAGGAAGAGCTTGGTGAGTACGCTAATACATCCTTGTTCAGCTGTGTCTGAAGCTGCAAGGTGTACTTAAAGTGCATGTTAATGTAGAACCATGCTATTTAAAAATTACTGGCAAAGATATATTCTTTGTGATTACTTCACATTTTGGAAAATGCTTGCATATATCATGTTAAACAACATACTTCCAAGTAAAAGGGTATAATGTTGTGAAATAGTCATTTGACAACTTTTGATAACATTTTTGGTTTACTTTCTTTTTTTGTGTTTTTAATTTTTTAATGTTTATTTTTGAGAGACAGCAAGACAGAGCATGAGCTGGGGAGAGGCAGAGAGATAGGGAGACACAGAATCCAAAGCAGTCTCCAGGTTCTGAGCTGTCAGCACAGAGCCCAGTGCGGGCTCATGGGCTCGAATCCATGAATGGCAAGATCATGAACTGAGCTGGAGTCCGACATTCAACTGACTGAGCCACTCAGACACCCCTTATTTACTTGCCAGAAATCTAGTGACTGGGTAATAAATCATTTTGCATGCTAGATTATTTGCAATTCTTTGCTGTCTAAAAAATTTCAGGAAGACCTAACTTATGTGTAGGTGGTAGATCACTAAAAATTATCACTAAAAATTATTTTTGATGCTAGATTTCAATGTGAATTTTAAAATATAACCTGAAAGGAGTTTTAAGAATTAAATGATGCTATTTTTGTAAAAAAAATCTTCAAATTTCCATTTATATATTGGTATGAACAAGTTTTCATATGTGTATATGGAAAATTAGAATAAATTTGATATTAAAATCTGACTCCATAAGCAATACATAGTTATTAATCCATATGTAAGTGCATTAATCATTAAGGAATGTATTCCCAATGATATTTCACTGTATATATTTGATATTAATTAAAATATGGCTCACATTATATGCTATTTTTAAATGTTTATTTATTTTTGAGAGAGAGAGAGAGAGACAGACAGAGAGTGAGCAGGGGAGGGGCAGAGAGAGAGGGAGACACAGAATCTGAAGCAGGCTCCAGGCTCTGAGCTGTTAGCACAGAGCCCAATGAGGGGCTCAAACTCACCGTGAGATCATGACCTGAGCCAAAGTTGGACACTTAACCAACTGAGCCACTCAGGAACCCCTCATACTATATCCTATTTTGACAAATTCTGCACTAATAATAAATGTAACATAGCTAAATCAAAAAAAAAAATCAGAAACTTTTAATTACCAAAATTTTTAAATAGTAACTAATTGGCATATAAAATTCTCCTGCAGAGTAGTATTGTTGGGTGATCAAAAACATTATTTAGAGATAACATTCTTTTTGGACATAGAATGGAAATATGAGTTCAAGAAGAGAAAGGACACTGACGTTTCTGTCTGATTAAGAAAAATCAGTTTGTGTATTTTTAAAGAAAGGTGATGTGAACTTGCTAAGTATATGGATGACTAGATTAATTTAGAAGAAAAATATAAAAGTTTTATATTCATAAACTTCAATAGTTACAATGTGTCTCATATTATTGCATTTTCAACTATATAAATTTAAGGTGATAATCTTTAGAAGTCAGGTAATAAATGTACAAGAAGTTATGTAATTTTCAAAAATTCTTTTGAAAGTACAGAAGTAAAGTTTTTAGAAAATGTGTTATTTTCTAAATTATTAGAAATTATTTCTAAATAATTCTAAAAGAATTATTGCCTTGAATTCTCTCTACATTTACTGAAGCTACCTTAAATTTTTTCCTACCCCATGTGTCTATTTTTTCTAATTTCATTCAGAGTCAGTCGTGGTTGGTCAATAATAATCATCAGCTTTCTTCATCCTTGTCGTCAGCTCATTGACTATGCAAGATGATCTGATTAGCATAATTTGTAATTTAGAATGACCTCTAGAGAGTTTTGAATAGCAAGGTGCCAGATGTCATGGACTTGCCTAAGGAAAGTTGAGGCAGATGCATCTCATTATTAAGCCTCCTTACGGTACTCAAGAGTACTAAAAAAAGTTGTTTTATATATTGGGCACATCTGTTGATGACAATTTTTAGAAGTAAAATGCATTTTATTGGTAAGTTTCTGTAATTTTATATTAGCACCAGTATTAGCAGTATTGTTGTTATTAAGAGCCAGTATTAGTTCTGAACTAAACTCTTTAATATCTTACCTCATTTAATACTCACAGAAACCTATGAATTAGCTAATATATTTTAACATCAGTCCAATTTACAATAAGGAATACATCTCAGAGACATTGGGTGTGGCCCGTTTTATACCTCTAAGAAAGTGTAGAGCCAGGATTTGAATGCTGGAAGTTAAGCTCTACTACATTGCCTACTGGGGAAGTCACTCATAATGTTAGACCTTGAGCAGCACCTCTTAGATCACTTCTGGTATTGACTTGGAGAAAAAGTTCTGTCTAGACAGCATTAAAATGTACATTTTCTTGCTGTAATAAAATGGTGCCTTGAAAGAGACCAAATAGAAACTACATCTGTCAGCACATTTATGATAGAAAATAAACACAACCTAAGCAATGTTTTCTTACACTTGCCATGATATAAGAAAATTTTGAGTACTGCGCAAAGGAAAAATGCTAATAAAACATGCTCTGGATGGAAACTACCTGGCTGAAAAACTTGATTTACAGCACATACAAAATAAGTGCTGAAGTGGGTCTTGTTATTTGACATTGGACACTAATGCTGAACAATATCTAGCAAATTCCATGAATTTCTTTATTGAAAGCTATAGACTCAGATTCCTAGATAAAGAGCTCACTTTAGTAATGTTGTTAGTCTTATAACAGGAAAACTGATTAGGAAGCCGCTGTGTTGGTTTGATATAGGATCATATCCATATATCCTCCTTTAAGAGCTAAGAGGCTAGACACTGTTGAGAATATGATAGCTCATAATTAAGGATAGCAAGCTTTCACATGAAATAATAGAATGGAGAGGTGAAAGGAATCTTGTAGAGTCTCAATTTCAAAGGCCTTTATCTACATATTGGAAAACTAAAGCTTGGAAAGTACAAATGTTATACATAAATTCACACATATCTTACATGTAAGTTACTTTCACGCTTTTATCTAAAAGGTAAATTACACTTTCTGTAAAATATTATTTCCACTAAAACATTTCTTTCCATTTTTTTAATGTTTATTTATTTTTGAGAGAGAGAGAGATAGAGAAAGAGCATGAGTGGGGGAGAGGCAGAGAGGGAAGGAGACACAGAATCTGAAGCAGGCTCCAGACTCTGAGCTGTCAGCACAGAACCTGATGCAGGGCTAGAACCCATGAATCTCAAGATCATGACCTGAGCCAAAATGGGACACCTAACTGACTGAGCCACCCAGATGCCCCTATACTAAAACATTTCTAATTGTGGGAGAGCAGAGTGTTGTTTGTTTTTGTTTTTGTTTTTGTTTTTGTTTTTTCCTTCCTCTGGGTGTAAATGGTCAATGAGCTCTTAATTTCAAATTGACTGTCTACCACTTTGTAATTTCTTCTGCATACTTGGGAGCACAGTAAGCCAGACCATACCTGCAAACCACATCTCCACTTACCTCTCTGGTTTTGAAATTTTGTGATTAGACCAAAGGGAAATATAAATACACACATCAGTCTTAACATCCTTTGACATCCCCTCTGAAGCAGGCAGCACAATGGACTAGTAGAGATTGCAAACAAATCACTAAGGGGACAGGCAGGTAACGACTATAAGTAAAGCAGGCTGGGAAGGGAAGGCGAGGAGTATGAACAATTGGAGACCCCATGCCTCATCTAAAGGAGGCAGTAACTAAGCCCCAGCCAGTTTTTGCAATACAGAAATATAGCCCTAGGGGCACCTGGGTGGGTCAATCGGTTAAGTGTCCCACTTTGGCTCAAGTCATGATCTCAGAGCTTGTGAATTGGAGCCCAGTGTCAGGCTCTGTGCTGACAGCTAACAGTTGGATCCTGGAGCCCGCTTCAGATTCTGTCTCTGTCTCTCTGTCTCTCTGCCCCTCCCCCACTCATGCTCTGTTTCACACACACACACACACACACACACACACATATATAAATAAAAAAATTAAAAATTAAAAATAAAAGAAAGCCCCAGTATTGCAGCTATTTGCATATTTCATAAAAAGCCAAAATCAAAATTTCACCATGGAATCTCCCAATATGTAAATATTGGAAACTAAGTTTTTAATTTTGTTTAACATCTGTAAGCCAAGCAAAATACATCTCTCAGATACAATAGATGTATTTGTTAGACAGGAGGTAGACCACAGGCCACCAATATGTAAGTTGAGAGATTTAGCCATGGCATTCCTAATCCAAGAATCCTTTTTCCATCAGTGAAACCGAAGGCTGGAACCCAATGTATATAGCTGATAGGAGCTTACTTGTAACCTGCCATGTTTGGTTACCCTAAAAATGTCTTAGATTTCTGATTAGTTCTCTAAATAATTTGTTGGGACTGAGTCAGTGTCTTGAATTCCAGATATCCTGGCAGACCTTTTCCAAGAGTCTTCTACTGAGAAGAATGACCAAATTTCCACATAGCCTAAGGCACTCATTGAAAACATGCTCCAAGTTAAACTCATCACTCTGAACAGAGTCACCTATTTTTCTCTCAATACTTCTGCTCACTAAAAATTCAGGCTACCTTTCAGCACCCTCCAGATTAAGCTGCTTTGAAATTGGCATTTACTTGGCTCAAGCTCCCATGTGTAAACCATATGCTAGGCAGCATATTTTGAATCACTGATTGCCTGTATTGGGAGCAGACCTGACCCAGATCCCCAATGGCCCTCCTTTGTACCCTCAACATCACAACAGCCCCTGGCTTATCTTCTAATTCCACTGAATGTAGAAATTTTAGAGATTGATTGAACAAATTTAAGTACTGTGTCAAGGTCTCTTAAGCACCATAAAAAAGGGAATTTGGATCTTTTGGTCACATTTTATACACTTGGTATTTTATTCATAACTTTGTTGAATCCTTGCAGTAGTCTTATGAGGTATGTTTAGTAGCCTCATTTTTCAGAAAAGGAAGTCAAGGCCCAGGGAGAATGCATAAAAAGCTTAGCAAACCCCAAAACCAGAAATCAAATCCTAAAGTTGAGAACTTAACCATATTTATTTTTCTGACTAGAGACATTATTTTCAACATAGAACTTTTAAAAAAATCCAGAAATCAAACAAAATAAGAAAATGTTACCTCTAAGTTTGCTAGCCAGAAATGATTGTTTTATTTAATTATTGCATAACCTTCAGTTTTAAAATATTTTTCATCTTATAATATTGGATATTACTGTATATTTTTGTTTTGCCATATCTTGGTAACACTTTCTCATCATTAGTCTTCTAAATATTACTTTTATATTCTCATGGAACTGCATTTTATACATTTAGCATAACTTATTTGTTCAGTCCCCTATTTTTAGTCATTTATGTAACAGGTTTTATATTCTTACAAACAATGCTGCAATGAATGTAATTGGCGTTGAATCTTTGAACTAATCATCCATGACGCAATGAGTGGGTCAAAGCAAAGGCACATTCTCCAGGAACTTTGGACCTATTTAATTTCTTACCAGCAGTGTATAAAAGTCCCTTTATTCAACTCTTCATATTGTTAATGATGTATAAACTTCCCAATATAATCAAGCAAGTCTTTCACTTTGATACGTCAATTTGTTCCTAGCAAGGTTAAGTATTTTCTCCGATATCATAACAGCATCAAGAAATTGCAAAGCTTTTAAGTGTGTGACTGTCTGGGTTTAAATCTAGGCTCTACCACTACTGTGTGATTTGGGAAAAGTTTTTTAACTTCTCTGTGACTTTAGTTTTCTCCTCTATGAGATAAATAAGAGAATTATAATAGCATCTAGCTCATTAGTTTGCTTTGAGGATTCTTCTTCTAGAATATATATTTCATATTGTGGTGTACTTTTCAATGGAGGATTTATTATTCTCATATTCATATTTTAAGAGCTGTTTAAAATTTTATGGATATTTACTAGTTATTTTATATATTTTGCAAATATTTCTCCCAGCTGTCATTGGCTTTCAATATTGTTTATGATTTTTTACTGCCGTGTATTGGTTCCTTTTATGATGACTGATCTCTATCAATCAGTTGCTTTATTGGTAATATATACCTTTCCTTGTAGGTTTTGATAGGCTTCACATTGCCCAAAACAGACGGATATTTATCCTTTATTGGTAGTTTAGCAAATTTATTTTGCACATTTAAATATTTACTTCATTTGGAATTTATTACTTGTGGATAGCATGATTTATTCATCCACTTATTCAGGCATAAGTATTGCATTCTTGAGCAATAAACTTGATGGGGCTTACAGTCTAATGGGGAACACAAACAAACAAATGAACAAATAATTAAATACAGTGTGATAAGTGCTATAACAAAGTAATGCAAGGTGAGATAGAAAGCCATTGGAAGGGCATCAAACACCAGCTTTGAAAGCTAGAGTGTCTTTTCATAGAAATTAATGACGAGACCTAAGAGTGAAAAGAATAGGAGACTCTTAGCAACAAAAAGACTATGTAGAAAGACTCATGGCAAAGAAGAACATATTGCACTAAAAGTTCAATAGGACTAGACCTCAGAGGAAAAGGGGGGTGAGGTGTAGAGATGAGGTTGGCAAAAGTGACAGGCACCAGATTGTAGAGGACCTTGTAACCAAAAGGTTTTGGAACCTCTCCTAAAAGCAGCAGGATCGGCTCAGCATTAACATGATGTGATTTACATTTTTAAAAATATCATTCCAGCTTCAATGTAGAGAAAGTCTTGTAGAGAGGAAAGAGGAGATGCATGGATTAATTGGGCACTATTGCTGTTATCGAGGCAAAATGAAGGTCAGTGGTAACTTAATGACTGAGAGGATGTATTGCGCAGCATGTTACCAAGCAAGAGCAATTTGAGTTTATAGAAGGTTAAGAAAATCAAAATAATGGGTGTGGAAATAACAAATTCAGCGTATGTGTGTGTGTGTATGTGAGAGAGAGAGAGAGAGAGAGAGAGAGAGAGAGAGATAACAGATAGAGAGGCAGAGAGAGAAGTAATATGGTGGGAGATGAGATAAACATGGTTTAGTTTTCATGTGTATTTTAAGAGGGGCCATCATGCCAGAGTTTAAATACTAATAGGAGGAGGCATTGGGTAAAACTTGAACATACCAGATAGGGCATGGTTAATTGTGCAAAGATTGCGATGAAGCAAATGGTGGTAGGACCAGAGCACCAGTGAAAGGATGAACCTCAGCAAAAGGAAGGACACATCATCTTCTGTAACAAAGAGGAGGTCAATGTATGGATGGGTGAAGATGCAGGTGTACTTGTCAGTTTGAAGGCAGGAACTTTACATCTAATGGTATCTGATTCCTCTGAGAAATAAAACTTGAGGTCTTCTCCGTGTTTTGGGGTCATTAGCTACTAAAGAAGATAAAAAGGGAAAGACAGATAAATGTGAAAACAGAAAAGAGTTGTGAAGAAGAGTTAAGGTTCTGTTTCATTTTGAAGGCAATGAATTTATATTGTAATAATGGAATTATGTTTACTCTTCCCCAGATCAACCAATTGCCCTACTAGCATTTTCTTGTGTAATATATCCTTCAAACAGCATGCTGTAGAGCATCCAAAAATATTCAAGTCATTCTTCTCACTAAATAAAAAAAAAGTGTTAACAAATAGGTTTGGGGTCTTAGCGTAGGTGCTCAGTCATCATTTGTTGAATGACAATAAGTAAGGACCTGAATGAATTAGTGATGGATCATTTACAAACCAGGAAGAAGAAAGTTCCTAAGGTCTTATTTTCTCAAATATGTGCTGAAACATTATAAGAAAGCATAGGATCCATGTGAAGTGATATCTTTATGAACTGTCAGTTGTAACTGATTTCTGTTGTAGGCCATAGCAAGACCCACAGACCCTCTTTTCATGGGCTTGGTGGATAACTGTGTATCGTGTACCCAAGTGGCAAGTGTGAAGCACATGTGTGACGGTTCATCATTTTTGTATAACCTATAGGTTATATAGTGAGTTGCCTCAGGCAGCACAGCAAAAACTTGTACCTGAAATCTTAGTGTTGGATTCAAATGACATTGGAAAAGGTAGTTTCTGCAATTGTAAAAATATGACATAATTTTAGGGAATGTGGTAAGGTACATAAAGTCACTGTTGTGATCTGTTAAGGCCTCTATGACAAAATGCCATAGACTTGGTAATCTACAAACAACAGAAATTTATTTCTTGTAGTTCTGGGGCCTGGGAGTCCATCAGGGTACCAGGCTGGTCAGGTGTGGGTCAAGTTGGCTGCAGACTGCCAACTTCTCCCTGTATTCTCACTTGGCGAAAGGGGTAAGGGAGCTTTCTTGGACGCTTTGTATAAG
Source organism: Panthera leo (assembly GCF_018350215.1). Taxonomy (NCBI): domain Eukaryota; kingdom Metazoa; phylum Chordata; class Mammalia; order Carnivora; family Felidae; genus Panthera; species Panthera leo. The sequence continues at coordinate 56,944,871 of NC_056687.1, forward strand.
AGCACTAATTGTATGTCACCCTTTGAAAGGTCTCTTCCTAATACCATCACATTGGGCATTAGGAATTAAACATATGGATTTAGGGGGAACACAAACATTCAGACCCTTAGTAGTCACCACAGCAATAAACTTACTATCAATTTGAGAAGCATTCTTAATAGAGCAAAAATACAGGCTCATGTGTTGCCTAATAAATAGCTTTGGAAGTTTCAGTGGTGTGAAACTACTTTTGAAGAAAATCAACTAGAAATATATAATATAGAATAACTGCAGATACTTTGGCAATCTAGAGAAATTGAAATTTTTATATAGGATTCTACACTATCCTTTGTGTTGCTATAAAATGTTGTATAACTTTCACACACATTTTGCCGTCTCAATCACCAACATTGCCAAGGTTTTTCTGAGTGCTTTTAGTGAGATCATCTCTACTTCCTTAGTCTCACTAGTTCAATATTTCAATTAAGAACAATAGTAATTACCAACCCAGAACATTCATAAAAGTTATATTTGACAAATATTTGACTACCAAGTCTTAAAACTGCTGAAATTAAACACATATAAAAAATGGAAATGATAGGTAATTTTGTGATTATATACTTGAACCCCAAAGCCATGCATTTTGAGGTTCAACTCTTAGCTCCTCTCTGTACTAGCTGTTTGACTTTAGCTACTTATCTGTTATAAGCCTCAGGGTCATCATTAGAAAAAGAGGATGATAGTAGTAAGTCCTCATAATTTTGCTGCAAAAATTAAATAAAATAGCACATGTAAGACAGTATTTTATATAAATACTAGCAAAAAATATCTTTAGGAATCACCTCTTTAGAATTTCTGGGTTTACTCTTAAGAATATATCATTTACCTTGTCAAAAAATTAATAAAAAAAATAGTTGACTTATTTGATTGATCTTAAACCTAATTCACTAAAAGATTTCCTATGTCCAAACAAAGGTAGAGGTAACCATGCATATATGTTTCTTTCTTATTAAATGTTATTTATTTTGATAGAGAGAGAGAGAGAAAGAGAGAGAGAGAAAGAGAGAGAGAGAGGGTTGGGAAGACGCAGAGAGAGAGGCAGAGAATCCCAAGCAGGCTCCATGCTGTCAGCAAGGGTCCGATGAAGGGCTCAATCTCATGAACTGTGAGATCATGACCTGAGCTGAAACCAAAAGTTGGATGTTTAACCAATTGAGCCAGCCAGGCACCTCCATGTATATCTGCTTTGAAAAATCTCTATTTAACTAACAAATAAACAGACCATATAAATACCAAGTCTCTTAGTGCTAAATTCTTTAAATTATAATGGACCATATGCTTGGGGGTTCAGAAAGGACCCTTGGGTGAAAGGCAGAAATGAGCTTATTTTCTTTGGGCAATGTCTATTTTATAAACTAATTTCAAAAATTATACTTGACGTTACTGACTCAAATTCACAACTAAGAATTTATTATATTGCACATAGAAGCATGGGGGTAGTTAAAGGAAATTTTTTTCATGACAAGTCAAAGAGAATTTATATATATGATGATATTTCTCTGTGAACACAAATTTAAATATGCAACACATAAACATGTTTGTACAGTATCAAAGTTCTATTGGCAGAAGTTTCTTTTGTCAGTATTACAAATGACAAAACTTTGACAAATAAAGCAGATCATGCCAAGAAAATGCCAATTGAATGTTTGCATTCCTCTCTCATAAACTTTTAAAGGTTAGAGAAATGCACTCAACCATCTTCTTACTTGAAAACACAAGTGATTAATTTGCACTTACCTTTTACAGTGAAATATAATGTCTTTTTTTCCTAAACCTTTCTCATTTACCTATCATATATTGTTCTGTCAGGAAAACAGGAAAAAGTAAAAGTAGATTCATATAAGTACCCACACTCAAGAGCCACACACAAGAAATTATTAAAGGAGTAAAAAAAAACACATTGAAAGGAATAGATGGCATAAAGAAAAATCATGACTCATGGCATTAATATAATTGAGCCATAAGACCTCAAGGATGTAGTTGAAACCATCCTTAATTTTGTCGGTTAAAAATTGAGAGTATTGGACCACATAATTTCTACAGTTCCTTTAAGCTTATTTCTGCTTAAATCAGCTAGGGTCTATTTCTCCTGGTTGCAACTGAGAATTCTGAATGATTCAACCTCCCATCTACTTGCTTTCTCCTCTTGTTCAAGACTCTGATTTTATTAACTTTCTTGTATATGTGTTCTCTGTTATGGGCTGTTTCAGAATCACTGAGTAAGAGGTGGGATGTGACTAAAATATAGTACACCATAATGACTCTAGCAAACCTTCCTTATTTTGCTGAAGACATTTTATCTCCTAGAAGCTTCTCTTGCTTCAAATACTTCTATTTGTTCAAGTGAATTTCCACATGGCATTATATTTTCTGTTCCCTAGTCATCGTAATCGAAAAGTACTCCCCCCACACAATCACTGCACATCATTACTTCCCACAGTTATTTGTTTCAGACTTACTGAGAATAAGTTAGATTTTCACTTACAGAGCTCATACCCAAATGGTACTAAAATGGCTAAATGTATTCTGCTCTATATCATTTTGTTCAGTTTCATGATTCCAAATTACATCCTCTCATAGAACTTGGGTGAATACATCTTTGGAGCCAATCTTGTATATGCAACTTATTTCACATCATCTCCCATACTCTGCTTTAGGAACATATTCATACACACACACTACTTATGGGGCCAGGTCTTGTAAAGCATAAGGCACCCAGGCTTATGTGGTCTGAAAACCCATATGCTAAGATTTCAAAGCCAGTAGTAGGAAGGCATTTTTTGGTTTTGTTTTTATTACATAATGAAAGGACATAATGAAAGTTCAATATTAAGTGGATTCCTCTGGCCTTTATTTTAACAAATTTGTTGAGAGACTTCTATATACCATACATGCTTACAGGCACTAACAATACACCATTGCATAAGATGTACAATAAGATATTTTCACAGAGTTTATTTATTTTTATATATATTCATCAATACAAATGTAATTGTTGAATGGAAAAGTGCTAAAGAGAGATACAGGATGGTATTAGAGCAAATGTGTGTGTGGTGTAGGGAAGGCTCTCCTGATGAAGTGACATTTAAACTAAGAATTCATAGATGAATGAAACTACATTTAAAAAAGAAGGATGTAGGAAGGTGTCCCAGACAAATGAAGGAGCGTAGGCAACAGTTCTGATATAGGAAAGAGAACAGAATTTTTGAAGACTAAATGAAGTCCAAGGCAGATGGGGTGCCTCTAGAGAGTAAGTAGAGGTGTGGTATAAGCAGAAAATAGTCAAGGGCTATATTATACAATGCAAAGCATTGTAAAGCCATGTTAAGGATATCGATCTTCATTTCAGAACAATAAAGAGCTAATGAAAGATTTCACGCAAAGAATGACCTGACATATTTCTTTAGAAAAGAGAAAAATGCTCTGTGGAAAGAGATAGAGTGTGAGGAAACAGTGCACATAGGGAAACCAGTTTGGAGGCCATATCAATAATCCCAGCAAGGAATAATGTTGGCATAGACTACAGAGGCTGTAAAGAGTAGGAGAGAATTGGAACCATGTAGGAGATATTTAAGAGATAAAGAAGACTTGATACAGAAGGAAAGTGGGTGATTGACAGCAAGCATGAGATTCAGGATTTCAACTTGAGCAATTACATGGTGGTGATATTATTTACTATAAGAAACTTCAGAGGAGGCTCAGATTAAGACTGGGAGATAGTTCACATTAGCATGTGATAATGTTGAGGCGTAATTCAATTAAGCAGCAGTACTGAGTACCAACCGTATGCATGATAAGAGGAGAGAACCGAACTAGAGAAATAAATGTGACAGGAAATGTAGCAACCAAAATCAGAGTTGTGGGCATGGAGAACATTACCAGGTGGAGTACGTGGAGTCTGAAGAGAAGAGTCAAGGACAGTTATTTGAAAGATAGAGCATTTAAAGCCCATAGACTAGGATGAGTCTGCAAAGGAAGCTGATAAGCAGTAGAGAGGCAAGTAGGTGGAAAACTATGGCGCTATCAAATTCATAGGAAGAAAGTATTGCCCACAAAATGGAGTACCAAGTAATACTCAAAGTCACTGATATTCCAACTGAAAAAAAAGATATATAGGGTAGATTGAGGTGGCAGAGTTTGTGGAGAGGGCAAATGGTTAGCCGTCACTGCAATTCAAGACACTAGCAAGGAGGCTAGAATCAGGTATGTGTGACTTGCAATTAGGCCTAAGGATCCATGAGTAGAATTAAGACGTGGTTAGACAAAAAAAGTTTGAAAAGTTGGCGAATATAGCCAAGTAAAAGATATTATTTATATGGGGTAATGGAGGAAAAAGTTTAGAGAAGCATCTGAGGCTTCTATCTAGAATCCTGGAAAATTTAGGGAACAAAAGAGATGAAGATATTTGGGAGAAGGTTACATTTGAGAGACTCTGCTGAGCTCCAGTCTCCTGTCAATACCCATGTTCTTCTCTGCAGTCATGGAGGTTTTCTATTTTCCGTTAAGCTAATCCATTTTGTAAGCTGGTGTCGGAAAAACTGGAATTATAACAAATTTGATGACGTGAGTGAAACATGGAAAGGTCTTAGGACAAAAACTTGGTCTCCAGTTTGGCATTAGGCATTGGTTAACTGACCCACTACATACATAATAATGGCTTAGAATATAAATATGATGTCTCCACATATATTTTCATTTGAATTAAAACTATTACTGTTTTGATGATCTGAATTATCTAGAGAGCTATAGTCAAGTCTTATTCCATAAATATTTTTAAGCTGCAAAATGATTTTCTAGATAAAGGAATCGATGATGAATATAGAGGACTTCTGATGCTCTTACAAAATGTTTCCTGTAAAGGATGCTTTAGTTGAATGTGTTTCATCCCTTCATGCTTGCTAATAAGACATCTCTTTGGCTGAGAACGGTTTCTGGCTCATCCAAGTAAATCGCACCTGCTGTGCTGTTGCAGACATGGATCGAGCCTTGTCATCCTGTTCTCTTCAGCAAATTTGACGTGCAAGTGGTGAGCTCAGCATGCAGAGTGGTGAAGCTAGCAGAGGGAGACTTAAAGAAAGGGTTTATAACTATGCTCAGGCAGCACAAACAGTTTTACTTCCTGAGGATTCACATGACATGCCAAATTAAGTGTTTTCAATCCCCTTGCTTATTAACATTTTAGTGACTTCCTAACACCCCAAATATCTTACGACGTGGTAGATGTCAAAAGAACTATGCATTTATATTGGTTACATTTTAAAAACACAGTATGTGTAGCACAGATTGTTTGGCCTAAAAGATGCAACAAATCACTGTGCTAGGCTAGCAGGCCATCAAATTGGGCAAACATCAGTATCTGTTACTAGCATGTTTGAAAGATTGGCATTACAACATCACCTTTAGTACTGTTCCCTCTCACACAGGGTTTGTTTCACATAAATTTAGCACTGACCTCAAAGCCATGTTGGCAAACCCATGAGATCCTACTTTTCTGCAGAATTGCCTCAGAGGAAATGAATCACTTTGGAGGTATGAAAAACATTTGCACTTCTTATCCAAGGAAGGAAACAAAGCTAGAATCCTTAGGAAATAGTCAAGAGGAGAGTTATATTTTTCATAATGTTTTTAAAGCCAGATTCTGTTACTTTTGGACAGCAATTTCTTTCCTTTTGGACACCAACAGATGCGTGGAACCAATATGAAACTACTTTAGAGAAGCCTTTGTTACAGAAATTGTTATATAACTAATCCTGATTTCAGGCTATATGGGCCCAGTCGAGAATCTGCCAAGCAAACTGGGACCAGTCTTGGGTTGCAAGGCCAGAGCTAGAATGAATTTTCTTTCTGGATATAGCCAGGATTGGAATAACTGGAGACATGAGTCTGAGCCTGATTCTTTATGAGTGCCAAATATTGATCTACAAGTCCAACATAAGAGTAAAAACAGTTAGCTAAAGTTTAGGAATCGGTTAAAATTGGAACAGTTAATTAAACTTTCAATAGTTAAAACGGGTACAGTTGAAAATAAGCCAATTAGAATATACCTAGCTTAAGTACCTGAGGTTTATCTTTAGTCCTTCAACTCATTGAAAATCTTTATTGAACTCCTATTATATGCCAGTGGCTATTCTCAGCACTTGGGATACTTCCGCAAAAAAGAAAACCAGATAACAATATCTGGTTTCGTAGAACCTAACTTTTAGATCGAGGGCCAGGAGAAGATAATGCCCTGTAGACATAGAAATAAGTCATATAATTATAAGAAAGGGGTAAGTGCTATGGAAAAAAATAAAGTGGGAACAGGGATTACCCTGTCAACATGAGGAGGGGTACAGGACAGTGTGCAATGTTAAGAGGATCAGAGCAAACTTCATTGAGAAAGTGGCATTTAAACAAAGATTTGAATAAGGTGAATGGATTAGCATGTGAATATCTAAGGACATAATGTCCCAGGCAGAAGGGGCAGCCAGTGTGTGCCCTGTGGCTGAAGTATGCCTTAACCACAGGAGGCTTGATGTGCTTTTGTGTTGAATTGGCTTCAAGGTTAAAGAATATGTGAGCAGTATCAAAGCTTACTGACTCCTTTAATTTCTGAGTGGCCACCTAAAGTGCTTATCTTCCGTCATCTTCAGTGTTGCATCCATTAGCCCCCTAGAGTTTCTGCTCTATCCTTCTGTGTCTATCCCTTTGTACGGCCCAGATGCTATTATTGTAGACCACTGGGGATCTGCTTTTATCTAATTGAAGACCCGCTAAAAACTTACTAAACACTGATTTGGAAAGTAGAGTAGACCCAGATGGCCCTATTCAGTTTAGTATGTGTGGTGGACAGAATAATGCCCCCCAAACATGACCACAGCCTAATCCCTAGACCCTCTGAATATGTTCCCTTACGTGGGAAAAGGGATTTTGCAGATGTGATTAAATTAAGGATCTTGAGATGGGGAAGGTTATCCTGGATTATCCAGGTGGCTCAATATAATCACAAGGGGCCTGATAGAAAGGTAGTAGAGAGTCAGAATGAGAAAGAGAATTGAAATGCACATCTCTAGTTTAAGATGGAGGAAGGGGCCAAAAAGCAAGGAATGCAGGCAGCCTCCAGAAGCTGAAAGAGGAAAGGAAATGGATTCTCCCTTACAGCCTCCAGAAGGAACTTTGATTTTAAAATTTCTGACATCCAAAACAGTAAGAGACTAAATTTGTGTTATTTTCAGCCACCAGGTTTGTGACAACTTGTTACAATAGTTACAGGAAACTAATACGGTATGTCAGCAGTCTGGATCCAGTTGCCTGGGGAGTTCCAATTCTAGCATCTGTGTTGATCCCCCAAATCAGGAAGGATTATGAGCTCTGCAAATTTGGATGAACTTAGAAACCAAAGCTTTCTCAGTGCCCTTTCTCATGCCCTACCTGAAGAGCTGTGTTTCAGCTCATAGAGACTTGCCCAAATTTATCAGAAAGCCTCAGTAACTCATGCCAAGTGCTCCATGGAGCCAGGGAAGACCAAGCCCAGCCCAGACACTCAATGTAACTTAAAAAATTGATTACATATTGATCGGCCTTGGCTTATAAGGACATTGAAGAATTGTTCACATCATTGTTCTTTCCTCTATGTGCTGCATTGTTTTCCTATTGCCTTGACAAGGCCGATGTTTTTAATATGCAGTGGCAGGTTTGAAAAGACTTCTATTTCTAAGACTTATAGTTCTGAAATGTAGGTAATATTTTGAGAACTTTGGTATTATAGTTTATATATTCAATATAGGATGCATCATTATCTATTGAAAAAAATCACAGTGAATACAACAGAATAGATTCTAGGCTTAGCCCTTTGAAGATTACATAGCCTTGAACAACATACTTTGCCTTGCCATACCACTCTAGCCTCTTAAAAATGTAATAATCCACAAGGTTATCAAGAGAATAAATGTTCTGAGATACATGGAAAAAGTGTTCAGAGGTAGGATTTCATAAATATTTAAAATATAAAGTGTTGAAACTGAAAAGCGCCTTAGAGATTGAATGGTCCAAGACTCATTCTACAAGAAAGAAAACTTTTGGACAGAGAAATACAGGGATTTACACAATGTCACATAGCTGGTGAGGGATGGACACAGTGTCACATAGCCACTGGGGTTCAGCTCTCTTAGTACCATCCCATATGCGTTCATCTTAACATCCCCATTTTTTCAAAAGAATCCAAAGTTCTAAAAGAATAATCATATTCATAAAGCTTTTATTACAAATTTATTTTCAAATATCCTGTCAACTTTGTCACCAATAAATTGCTACTACACTGAGATTAAAAGTGGGGATAGTACCCTCTGGGTTAGTAGTTCCTTGCAATGATGCACCTGGATGAAAAAGTAGAAACAGGAAGGCTTTGAATAAGCAATTTTTTTACATTATGAAATCTATGGTTTCCCTCATTTTTATCCACCCCCCCCCCCACCAAATCTGTTGAAATCCCAACTCTCAATATCATGGTATTAGAATGTGGGGCTTTTAGGGAGTAATTGGGTTATAAATGGAGTCTTTATGACAATAGTGCCCTTATAAAAGAGAACCCGGAGCTCTTTCTCCCTCTTTCCGCCATGTTAGAATACAATGAGAAATCAGTCAACTGCAACCAAGAAGAAGACCCTCATCAGATACTGAATCTGTCTGCACCTTGATCCTGGACTTCCAGGCTCTAGATCTGTGATAAGTAAACATTTGTTGTTTAAACCACCCAATCTATGGTATTCTGTTAGATCAGCCTGAACTAAGATAGGTGTCTATATGAATGGAATCTACCTTTAGAACATTACTGCTAATTGAGAACACTTAATTTATTCCTGAAGATATTTATCCAAGTACAAATAGATTGCTTAGGTACTTCGCCTTATACTGAGGTACACATAACTTTAAGTAAAGGCAACACCAAATATTTTTCTACAGCTTTTCCAAGTTTAAACATTTTAATTAAATAATTAAAACATAATTATGATCATGCAAAACTGATAATATGTGATTGCTTTTGACCTACAATAAAAACCTTATTTTATATTCTTCAAAGTAATCACAGCATCCTCCATTTTAATATCCCTTTACTTTTAATATCCTTTTATAGACAAGGCTTTTAACTTTAAGAATTCAATTTAGCTTTTTAAATGTACACGCTTACCTCTTTACATATCACCTTTAACACTTCCTTGATTCTAGAAGAGATATATAATGTAAAATGATTTAAACCTATGCTTTACTTCAAACCAATAGCATTAATAAAAGTCACAAAGATATTAGATGGAAAGCTTACTACTGAAACATATCGTGACTCCTATTCCATGACTCTACACAACACACCCAGCCATGTAGCTGTAGTCTATTTCACTAACTAGGTCTCCAGTAATGAACATCGTCTTGGTAATCCATAAAATGAGAAAGAAATATAGGGAAACAGTGTGTCTATAATTAAATCTGTTACTAAATACTTCAGTAAATGATTACCCTTTTGCTTTAGTTTTCAATTATAGTTCCTAAATAAAGAAGGAAACAAAGAAGAAAACAAGTTTAGCAAAATGTATTGAACCCTTCTTCCCCCCAAGAAGGTAGAAATATGAGAATCACTGTGCAGAGTGGGTCAAATCGAGGCATTTTTCAGTTAGTGTGGAAAGACTTTGTTACCTGGCACGGAGAGAAGTGGATGTATATTTGGCATAGTTAGGCCTGGGGTAGAATTTTTCAAGGAATAGAGTAAAAGTCACACTGATTGGAGGAATATGCACTCTCCATGTAGTTTTGACTAGATATTTTCAGGAACAAATGATTTTTTGAAATGACAATCTACATTTACCTTTAAATATATTCAGGATCTACCAATCACACTGTGGATTAAAACATATTCATGAGAGCCCAAATTAATGAAGTAAATTACAACCAAAAATTTGTAAATGAGATGGACAAATGGACACAAAGTATACCATGTGTGAATAAAAAGTATCATTTTGTTAAATTTTGTTATAGTTTTTTGTAAAGGAAGGGAACAGTTTTGTAATTTTTATTATAGACTATGGTCCTTTCTCTAAACTCAGGACTCCTGAGGATTTGAGGATTCATCAATTTTCCTTATTACATTAACTCATGAAATTTATTGGAAGATAACGATATTATAAGATAATTGAGAACTTGTCCAAGAACTGTGTATCAGACCAAGCACCTATAGCCAATTGTCAAGACTGCCTGATGAAAACTGGTATTGTTGAGATAAAATTGCTCTTTCTAGAAAATGGTCACTAGTCATGTACCCTTCAGGAGTCTGTGTAAGTAATCACTGCACTGAAGGGGCTATATAAGTAGCTAGGATAAAGGTTTAAGGAATTTTACAGCTGATGTCCTACTTAGTTTTTCTGTACACACTCAGCCTCATCTCTCTAATCTTGTATACTCCATGCATAGAATCGTTATGACAATACAAGTTGGGCCTAGGGGTCATAAGACCTCCAGCTTGCCGTTTTTATGCATACTATGTTTGGTCCTGTCCAGTATCATTTTTTTTAATTTATTTTTTAATTTTTTTAATGTTTATTCATTTTTAAGAGACAGAGCATAAGTGGGGAAGGGGCAGAGAGAGGGAGACACAGAACCTGAAGCAGGCTCCAGGTTCTGAGCTGTCATCAAAGAGCCTCATGCAGGGCTCGAACTCACAAACTGCGAGATCATGACCTGAGCCGAAGTCAGATGCTCAACAGACTGAGCCACCCAGGCGCCCCCCCCCTTTTTTTTAATGTTTTCATTTATTTTTGAGACAGAGAGAGACAGAGGATGAGCAGGGGAGGAGCAGAGAGAGAGGGAGACACAGAATCTGAAGCACACTCCAGGCTCTGAGTTGTTATGACAGCACTGAGCCTGAGGCAGGGCTCGAACTCATGGACTGTGAGATCATAACCTGAGCTGAAGTCGGACTCTTAACCAACTGAGCTACCCAAGCGCCCCTTGTCCAGTATCTTTTTTTTTTAAAGATAAGTAGACTTATTGCTCGGTGAAAATGATTGTCCCTCAAGAATGTGTTGATCTGAACTCAAGACAACCACTGCCAGTAGGATAGAGTGAGCACTACATATACATAGGTATCTGTACACTGAATCTGAATGTGGGTCATGATCAAAAAAGGGTGAAAGCCAGTGCTTTAGGGGGAGAGATAGCAATAGCATTGCTGGTGATGAAAACTCTATTTGAAGAACCAATTGTTTGTATTCATGTTTCCTCCCCTGAGAGAGGAAAGAGCTCACCCATCACCCATGTCAGTATCCTATGAAGACTAAGTGATAGAGCAAAACCACATTAACATTAGCTGACATCCATGGTGGTAGAAGCTGCAAAAACAATAGGAAGATAGATCATGGACTCTGTTGTCTTTAACAGTGGTGATATTTCCACAAAATAGATAAAAAAACCAACCTTAAAGAGGGACTTTAGGAGAAAAATGGAGAGAAAGTGGGGGATAGAATGAGTTTGAGCAGGGATGCTTGGGTGGCTCAGTTGGTTAAGCATCTGACTCTTGATCTTGGCTCAGGTCATGATCTCCTAATTTGTAAGATGAGCCCTGTGCTGATAGTGCAGAGCCTGCTTGGGATTTTCTCTCTTTCCCTTTCTCTCTGCCCCTCCCCCACTTGCTCATGTGCTTGCTCTCTCTCTCTCTCTCTCTCTTTCTCTCTCTTTCTCAAAATAAATAAATAATTTTTTTTAAAAAAGAATGAGTTTATGCAAAGAAGTTCTCATGTGCTTGTCATTCTCCTTAATATACATACACATACATTTTCATGCACAGGTACACACACAGAGGCCGTAGCAACCTGTTCCAACTCTGAACTATCAAGCTGTCACTATAAAAGTCAAGACAATGTGGAAATTCCAGTTTACTGGTGTTTGGCAATATATTATGTTACGTGGAACCAGATAGAAAGGAACATGGGCATGGATGGAGATAAATGTCCATTCTTAGGCCATAAGCAAACTTCCCACTTCCCTGGATACATTTCCAGGGGATAAGTGGAAACTTTCCTTAGGCAAAGGCATGGAGAAGCTCACTCACTTTGTTGCACAAAGGAGTTCTTGTGATGTGAGTCTAAACTGTTTATATCCAATTGCAGTTGTGGAACTCAGAATACTGAATGTTTCACATTCTTGAAAGAAAATATTTGCTTCTGATTTTTTAATCTTTTACACAAAATGTAATTTTGAAGTGATGCCCATTTCTTTTTCTTAGTAGGAGGTATCTTCACACTATTCCAGTAAGCCATTAGGTGTTTTCAAGTTTAAGAGGTAATGCATTGTGTGTTAATTGTATTTAGTCTAGATATTTCCTACTGAATGTTGGAAAGCACTTAGGAGTAACACAGTTAAATTAATTCCTTGTTGACATTTTTGACACAGATGAATTGGCTTTTTTATTAATGAAAAACATTTTCAATGTAAATAAAATAATCTTGATGTTTGTGAAAGTTCTAAGGGTGTACAAAGAAAGGTGTTAATGGCTTTCTAGAACCTTTCCAAAAACTTCAGAGTGGATCAGGTGCTTTAGAGTTTTATTTGTTTTGTTTTTTCTTATTCTTTTTTCATTTGCAAATTAGAGAAGACACCCCCAAGATATACTTTGAAAATGAAATTAATATCCACAAGTATTCTTCATTCAAGTGTTGTGCATAAACATATTTAACTTTTTTCTTCAGGGCCTTAGCTCCATTTTTGTATAGTACCTATTATAAGACTATGAAATAGGAAAATTCAATACTTTACCATTTAGGCAAATGGTTAATAAGCCACCAACATTTTATTAAGAGAGCATCTGCCATAACGTGCTTGATGCCATGCCCTTGTTATTCTACTAATAAGGAAACTGACAAACAGGGAACTGAGAATCAGGGCGCACCAATGCCTTTCATTTACTCTCTACAACTTCTTAGATTTTCCAGAACTGCAGCCTGTGTTTACTATGACATGATGTGAGGCAAAATTAAAACTAAACTAATTGAGAGAAGGAAGCTTTAAAAAAAAAAAAACTTTTAATATGACCACGCCCTTCAACAGATGGTATTATATTTCTTCTAATTTAATTCTAAGAACAAGTATTATGAAACAGGGTCAAAAGTGTCATTTCACAAATGAAGAGACTAAGGAGGAGTTAACCAACTTGGGCCCTGATTTGTTGGACTCTAAAGTTTAGGTTCTTTATGCTATTTTCAAAGGTGTGATATGCCATTATAAACTCAGGAGCAGTGAATTAAACAATAGTTACATTTAATCTATTCAGCAATTGTGTTTACCACTCAACACTGGTAGACATATAACATCTCTAAATTTCTTCATCTTTGGAATGAGGAGGGAATGCTCGATCAATGGTCATCAAACTGTAGTGCTCAGAACTTTGCGAGTTTCATGGTGCTGCTTCAGGGAAGACAGCGTGGAGTTGTGGTGTCCCCAGCCTTTAAATGAAATAGCTTCTCTTTGATTTGCTTTACATATGGGCTTCCTGGTTAAAAAAATACATTTTACTGATTTTAAGAAAAAGTTTTAAAACTGAGAGACTAGGTGATTTCTAAAACACCCTCCATTGTAATATGAACAAATATGTATATGTAACATATGGTTGCTGACTTTAGGAACCTCACAGTTTAACTGTAGAAATAAAACAAACAAAATATACAAAAGGTCCTTAAAGGCAGTACATGAGCGAGTAATCAAATAAATGCTCATGGTGACTGGGAAACCAGCTCCCCCACTCTGCTGGAGTCTTATCTGGCATAGTGCTGGTGACTGTTCTGGGGAATGTGGGAGATTCTCTTTACATTTACTGCCAGCGAAGTGCATACCCTGCACTTTCCTTGCTCTAAGGAGATTGTTAGAGCCCAGTGTTCTGACATTTAAAACTTAATAAATGTAGACATAGATATGATTTTTGCATAATTTAAATCTCCATCTCATTAAAAATAAAATTTTAAATAGAGAGGGGAAAGGAAAGATACATTCAACCACCTACAAGATAATAATGAGAGAAATAAAATGAACTATTGGCTACCTTTTCTCAAAAATTACTCTTCTGAGCACTCTTAAATCATATTTTACTTTCCATCTTGTGAGTTATTTGGATATGAGGGGCTAATAAATAATACCCCACATTAGGAACCAAAGACAAGATGGGCATAGGAGTCAGGCAGATAGACACAAACCATTGGTTTATTACTGATAGTGTTGTTGAATTGTGTGTCTTTAGGCTTGTTTGCCAAATGGGCCAGCAAAGAGTTTACTCTTAAATTAGACTTTCATTTCCAGACACTGTCATTGGCAGCTCAGAGTATTCCTCTTCCCTGCTACCCCATCCCACAAAAATTTATCCTGCAAAACTTACTGAATGGTCTTGAGCAACAGAATTACATATGATTTTTTCAGAGTGTATGATCTTTCTCCCAAACCCACCCATCACAATTATGTTTCCTTTTTTTTTTAAGAAGAAGAAGCCCACTGGAAAGGACTGGTTAATGTCAACTCATCAAATCCTTTTGTCTGCTTGGTTTTCAGTGCCTCTTCCAATGTGGATGCTTTTGGGGGGGTGTTATATGAATACAAATTTTCATACTTTGTGTCTACTCCCATTTACCCACCAACATGTCTCTCTCCCCCACTTCTTCATCTTCAATCTTCTAGTCCTTTTCTCCCAGGCCCCTAAATGTCTAACTAGGCCATTGACCTCTGTCAGGAAGCCATTGTGTTTTCACCTTCAGGTATCTTCCTTCCAAAGTGGCGAGGATCAGGTGAACCATTCACAGCTTTTCACACTGAGAAAATTTGCCTTGTTCTGTTCTTTTTCAAAGCCATTCCAAAATATTACTGCAATGCAGCCACCACCCATTTTTGGCTTATACTCATATAATGATCCAATGCATTCTTAAACCAAGCTGGGACTTTTTCCTTCTCTTTCAGTTGGTTATTCGGGACTCTCATTCCAGATAGCTCTAGGGAAGAGGTACGTGTGTTATGGTGATAGGTGGCGTAAGGGTCTGTGTTACCTGTTTGTGCAACTTACTTGTACACTCTAGTCCTATGTGAGTATAATAACAGATGCACTATTTCCATCCTGTGATGGACTGCTGGTGCATCTGTTTGTCTCTAGTACATAGCAACCATGCCCAAATGGGCTTTCTGTTGGGCATTCCAGATAATCACTTAATATCTCATGGTCATATGTTCCATCTCTACCAGGACCTAGTCAAAAGGCAGAACCTGTTCTCCAAAGTGAAATAATTCTGTTACAAATGACATGTCCTTGTTTCTGGCCTCCAGGGGCTGAGTTGGGATTCTTTTGTTACAGACTGTTATACACTCCACATTACAAGCTGTCCTAGCACTGGTACCTCCAACAATATTGATTCACCAGATCATGAAGCTCAAGTGACAGGGCTGCTTGCACCTTAGCCTGGACCTGCTTCAGGCTGCTCCTTACTCAAAGCAGGCAGCCTTTTGTGTCTCCTAGTATATGGGTCTGATCACAATGTTTAGATATACAATGTGTTGCCCTGTGAAGCCAAAAAAGCTGACTAGACCTCATTTTTTGGAGCCATGGGTATGAGATTCAAAAACTTAAAGTTTACTTTGAAGGGAATGTCTTGGGACATTCCTGACCATTGGACTCAAAAACTTCACTGTGCTGGGATGCCTGTGTGGCTCAGTCAGTTAAGCATCCAACTCTTGATTTTGCTCAAGTCATGACCTCATGGTTCATGAGACTGAACTCCGCCTTCTGCTCTACACTGTTAGTACAGAGCCTGCTTGGGATCCTTTCTCTCTCCTCTCTCTGTCCCTCCCCCCTCCTCTCTCTCTTTCAAAATAAATAAATAAACTTAACAAAACACTTTTTCCATATGGCCTTTAAAAAAAAAAAACTTTAGTGTGCGTTTATCTACCACCCCACGGTGCACATGTGTTAAACCAATGCCTCTACTAGCCACGTTTTGTTCATACTGCCCCATCTACATGATATCTTTCATGGACTATATAGATGTGATTTTTTGTGGGATATCCAGATAGTCCAGATCTTTTTGGACAATATTATGATGGAAGCTGGGAGCATGACCATAGCCCTGAAAATGAACTATTAATGAATAGTATCTGTTCCATATGAATAGAACCTGTTTCTCATTCTCTTTTCTGATTGGAATAGAAAAGAATACATTTGCCAAGTCAATGGCAGCAAACCATGTTCCCAAGACCCTATTAATCTGTTCCAGGAATCATACTACATCCAGCACAGTGGAATTGATTGAATTTGTGAAGGTCCTGGTCATTCTCCAGGATTTGTCCATTTTCTGCAGGGGTCTGAGTGGCAAAGGAAATTGAAGTATGACATGATCAAAACCATGACCCTTTTATCCTTTGGGTCTTGAATAGTAGCACTAATCTACACCAACTCCATTTGGGTGTGATATTGCTTTTTCACTAGCTTTTACTCACAGGCCAGTGACCCAATGTGGTAGTTACTTTAACTACCAAACATGTCAATCTTGATTACATACTAGAGACCTGGAAATGATCATGGGATGTGTTCATAGACCCAGTGGACCACTAAGAGATTGACTTCACTAGAAATCCATTCATTACCTGGCTTCCATATACCTCACTCTATCAGGGAGGGAATGATGACATTTTGGATCTTTGAGTGTCAATGTCAGCCCATTTCTATGTGCAATAGTCCTTGAAATGTCTAGATATTTCATGTTCCTCAGTGTATGGTCACCTGAGTCAAATACTTCAAGCCCATTTGGCTTAGCACTGACAGAGTTCTTAGAGTATATACTTGCCATGGTGTTGTAGGGTCCTTCCATGTAGGCACTTGGGCACTTCTTCAGTCAGTAGTTTCCAGATATGAATATTGGTTTAGAACCTGGACCTGAACAAGGGGATCACCACTTTTTATTAGGGTAATTTGCCTCATCATCCTCCTTCAACATCCTTGCCTTCTTCTGATTACAAGTGTTAAATAGGACCCTATGCGGCTTTCTAATGGCATGCACCTGGGGATATCATGTCTTATTAACTATCTTCACAACTGCTGGCAGGTCAGTGTCCCTTGGCTCTCCCTCTGACTTTTCTACATCCTATGATAATGTAGTCCCCAATGTGCATCAATTAAGCTCAGTCATCTGGCTTCCATTACTCTGGGGCCAGATCCCCGTTTCACTTAAGAACCCAACTCTGTAACCACCTATCCTACTGTCAGCCCTATCCTGAAGAGAAGAGCCATAAAAGAACAGCTTTGTGATGCTGACATCCTCTCACAAGCACATTCTTCATGGCTGTGATGAATGGTGTGGTTCTGGTGGTCTTTTCAGGAAACAACCTGTGGTGGGTTTTCTAGGCTCACAGAATGCATTGAAACCAGCATAAACACTTTTCTCAATCTTTTTATTCCTTCATCTTCTGTATGCCAAGGAAACCTAGGCTTTCCATGGTTTCCTCCAGGCTTTTAAGAGTCACCTTAGTAACCTGTCATTTAATCCTCTTGTGGTTCCTGCTAGGTTATTATATCCTCTGTCCCAAAAACCTGACCCCCAAAGCAATGAATCCTTACTTGTACAGTATTGTGTTTAAGGCCTCTGATCAAGGGTCCCCAAAATCAAATCCTTGGGATATTACTATGGCTCCTGTAGGTATATGCAAACTAATTATTGCAGCTTCTTTGGGGTATAATGTCTTTTCTCTCTTATTAGGCCATGTATGTTTCCAATTATGTTGGGATTTAATAATAGGTATTGGCTTGACTTTGAGATCAGATAGATAGATGATAGATAGATAGATAGATGATAGAAACAGTTCCTATAGCAGAAACTTGTTGCCTTGAGAGAAAGAGGTCACTATTATGTCTTCTCACATTCTAGATCATACTACCAAGTAGTGGGACAACTGTACCAGTTTTGAGAATTCATAGAGGGCCTTCAGAACCCAAGGTCTCAGTGCATACACCCAGATGACCATACCTGCTTTGACATAACAGTCCTGCCTTAGATAAGCATTTACTAAGCTCTGTGACCCCAATTATCAGTTCTCACATTTCTCTTCAGCTGTGCCTCCCTCTTCCATTATAGGAAATAAGGTCCTTTTTGTCATGCAAAGAAGCCCTTAGCTCTCAGACTTTGCCTTTGATTCTTGTTAACAGTTCTCAGTTTCTCATTATCCCTTGGCCTAGCATCAGTACAGCTTGGTAACAAACAGCTAGTTTCACTGTCTTTTTAGACACTGCTTCCCCCTAAGGGTACCAGAACATACCACAACAAGATATACCTTTTTGGCACATGGATTATTTTAAACCAAAAGCCACTAAGAATCAGCAGATATAGGAACACCTCTAAAAACAGGGTTATGTTTTCCTTTTATAAAAAAGATTACATTTATAAGGGAAATGTCTACTTGTAAAGACATCTTTCTGTGTAGTACCAGGAAGAGGAGGACCCCTATAACTTGTATCAGTGGAAAATACACTAAATTAACATGACGCACCTTACTAAGCAATTCTGGTTTATCATACTTCACTTGGTCACTTTTTTACAACTTGCCTCACTTGTCCAGAAGCCCAGAGTTCCTTTTCCCTTTTTAGCCTAAGGTGGTCCAAATTTCAACCTCCTCCTTGAATTACTCATCACTGGATGCTCCCATGTGTATACATATGCACATGTTAATAAATTTCCATTTTCCCTTGTTAATCTTCCTTTTGCCAGTTTCATTTATGGGGCCACAGCCTTCTGACTGTGATGCATGTCTGATCCCTCTGAGAGAGGAGAGGAAGAAAGGATTGGAAAGAAAGAGCCTCAGATTGCAGCCTACTTCTGGGAATGTTCTTATCAGACCAATGAGGAGTCCATAGTTTCCCCATTAGAGACAAAGTTTACCCATTAAGGAGTCCCACAAGCAAGGGTTTGACTCTGGTACTCCCCCTCTTCCCCACTGTGCTCAGTCACTGCCTAGAAGCAGCTGTGGGAAAAAGTTGTCTTGGTGAATGCCTCGGTGTTACCAATAAAGTGGATTCGAAAGCATGGCTGCCAAAATTGTCATCTACAGCATGTTTTCCCCAGAGAGATATGTGAAATACATCTTCACACCCCCACA
The DNA here is from genome assembly GCF_018350215.1 of Panthera leo. Lineage (NCBI taxonomy): Eukaryota > Metazoa > Chordata > Mammalia > Carnivora > Felidae > Panthera > Panthera leo. Next base: position 56,964,044 of record NC_056687.1, read on the forward strand.
TTAAGCATTAACTTACAACTTTTAGAAGTTATATTATAAAGACTATAATATATATCATATATATATATATATTTTTTTTTTAATCTCAGAATTAAAAGAAGGTTCTAAAATATAAGATCAATAGCAGATAGATTGGGGAACACAGTGTAAAATGATGGAAGAGCACCAGACAGGAAGTCAGGAGAACTGTGCTTTGGTTATTATCAATTGTCCAAGCCACTCAGTTCCTCTGAAGCTCCATTTTTCCAGTCAATTAAATGAGGATAATAGAGTTGAAAATCTCTTATTTAAACCTAGGATATGGCCATTAAAATTACTTAAGGGGAAAAAAGTTTTAGTGATTTATTTATTTATGTCCTATATATTTTGTAGTTATGTTAAAGAAACATACAATTACAGTCTTTTGAACTAAGGACCATATGTTTGTATTTATATATGCTAATTAGAATTCTGCCTTTTTTTATTTTTGTAATCTGAGCTCAGAATTCATCTAACTTTTAATCCATTTTCCTCCAATAGTTTACAGGTGTTTTCCTACATCTGACTTGACAGCAAAGCTTTTGCAAGTCAGCTTTACTTAAACTATCCAAGGAATTCAAGGAATTTTCATGGAAACTAACACTGTTTTTCTTTGCAGTCATATATCATTTACATATGCAATTCTTAATTAAAAAGGCATAGGGCCAATTCTTGTAACATACACCTCAAGTTATTAGGTATAAATACATTGACACTATATCTGTTAGGATCAACTATGCTCATAGACATGGAATGGAGCTTACAGACATGAGATTACATACAGTAGTTTACATGAAGATGAATTAAAACTTTTTCCAATCTCAGTGGGCTTTTGGAAGTTCTGAATGCAATAATCTGTAGTGGTGACCCTTGAATGACTTGGAAGTTATGGGCATTGACCTCTGCTCCCACATACAGTCACAAATCCATGTGTAACTTTTGACTCCCCCAAAACTCAACTACTAATAGCTTGCTGTTGACCAGAGCCTTGCCAATAACATAAACAGTTAATTAACACATATTTTGTATATGTATTATATACTGTATTCTTACAACAAAGTAAGCTAGAGAAAAACATGTTAAGAAAATCATAAGAGAAAATATATTTACAGTGTTGCACTGTATTTATCAAAAAAAAAAAAATCACATATCGGTGCCGGGGTGGCTCAGTCGGTTAAATGCCAACAACCCTCGATTTTGATTCAGGTCATGAGATTCGTGAGTTCCAGCCCCATGTCACCCATGTCAGGCTCTGCGCTGACAGCATGGAGCCTGCTCAGGATTTTCTCTCTCTCTCTCTCTCTCTCTCTCTCTCTCACTCTTGCATGCGTTCTCTCTCTCACTCAAAATAAATAAATAAAACATTTTAAAAAATCCACATAGAAATGGACTTGTGCAGTTCAAACTTGTTGTTCAAGGGTCAACTGTATATTGATTTCATTTATAAGCTAATAATCCAAAAGTACCAATCATCTGCTTGCTTTTTAAAGTTTTATACTGCATATATCTTTCTCTATTTCTTTATTGCCTTTTGTCTCTTCTCTTCCAAGACATGGCTACTACAAAACCTCCATTTTAGAATCATTCTTTTACACAAATTTTCAAAGGCACTAGGAATTTTCTGGGAAGCCACAGGCAATGCTTCTCATTTCTAGAAAGACACTCATATCTCAGCCTCTCTTACTTGGTATCATCAATGACCCTTTTGGCTTCATAACACTAATTCCTTCTTTCTCCCTTTATATCATATACCAATTCTAATTGGAAATTATTAGCCTAAATGATCTAAGTAGCCCTTCAATTAACACTGACTCAAATTAGCCATCTACACAGTACCAACTTGACACTCTTTACTCGGTTGAACTCTGAGCAATTTTTTTCTTCCCAGATGAGTTGAGGATCTTTAGCTGTTTGTGACTTTTACATTGCTAGATTTAGACACACAAAGTGAATTTGACTATAAGTTTAGACTATATTGACTGACCATTACTTTTTATCCAGAGATTTGAGAAGGAGAACAGCTCAGGAAAATTAGCCAACAGGTAGAGGTAATGCTGCTTCATTTAAAATTTTCAAGGCCCCTTTTTTACTTCACATAATTTTTTATTATGAGGTTAGAACCAAGCACCTAAACTATTGAATAGTCTTCTAGCTGACAAATTTAGTGCAAGTATTTCTTCACTTTTTATTATGTGTTAGATATTATGGAAAAAGTGAAAAGATTTGTAAAATATAGTCCTTATCCTAATGAAGCTGACAATCAGTTGGGTAGTTTTAAACAGGTAGTTATATCATGAGGCACAAAAATCTATTAATTTGAACAAATTCTATTGATTAAAAAACAAAGTAACATGATACAAGGTGTAGTAGAAACTTTACAAAGGAGGTTAGGATTTGGGTACTTGGACTGAGATTTAATGAATGAAAAAGAGTCACCAACAAAAAAAAATCTAGAGGAGGGCATTCAAGGAATAATGATCAGGAAGCATGCAATTCCTGAGACAGAAATAAACATGTTATATTTGAGGAATAGAATTAAGTCTAAAATTGTTAAAGTATGAGTTCAGGGGACTGTAGCATGAGGCAAGGTCAGAAAACAGAGGCAGACCACAAGATGTCTTTCCTAGTTTTCGTATAAAGTCTTGTGTAGATTCAGTGGAAAGCCTGCAGAGTATTTTAAGCAAGGAAGTTACATTTTATGCTTTGTGCTTATTACATGCTATGATTCTATGATATAATTTCTTATATATATAATGTATTATATACTATGACTTTATGTTATGGATTATGTTTTGTATACATATACATTGGTGATTAAATATAAATTAAATAAGCATATTATTCCTTGTTTGTGGCTACAGAGCTAGAATCCAGTATCATGAATATCATTCTCTTTTGGGTTTGCCCAGTATGATTGTTTGTGATTCTATTTATTTGTCCCTTACTTTTGTAGGGCCTTGAATATATGACTCCATCTCATGAAGTTCTGACATCAAAAGTTAGTGAAGAGACACATTCTAATATAGTCCATAGATGTGCTAGAGACAGATGGTGCTTACCAAATCTTCCATGTGCTCTCCAACATTTTCTAGTTCCTCTTGCAGTAATATGGGGGCCAATGGATTATGCAGAAGAATTATGAGTATTACTTCTGGGCTGAGACAGTTAAGAGCCGTTACAACCTTTGGCTTGGAGGCCATGTATTGAGATGGTTGTGTCTTGGCCAGGTGAATCCTATTTTCTAAATCAAAATACTCCCAACATTTTGTAAGAAGGAGAAGTAAACTTTTGTGCTAAGCCACTGAGATTTCTGAAGGCCTTTTTATTGTGGTTGCTTAGTGTTAATTACTTTGACTAATAAATAGGCAAACTATTCCTCCAGTGAGCAGAGGAAGATAGCCTAAACGCTGTCTCATAACCTTAGAAATGCAAGTACTTCTTAATCCTCTCACTACTCTAGAATTTACCATGTGAGAACACACCATGTGTGAGGACCCAGTAATCCTTTATATTTGCTTCACAGTTTAAAATTTACAAATGGCAGCGCACCTGGGTGGCTCAGTCGGTTGGATGTGTGAGTTCAGCTCAGGTCATGATCTCAAGGTTTGTGAGTTCGAGCCCCACATCAGGCTTGCTGATGTTAGTGTGGAGCCCACTTCGGATCCTCTGTCCCCCTCTCTCCCTGCCCCTCCCTGGCTCATGCCCTCTCTCTCACTCTCTATCTCAAAAACAGACACTTAAACAGTAAATAAAATAAAATTTACAAATGGTGACCAATGAAAGACAAAATTGCATGCAGCAAAGTAAAATATGTGTGTATCTAGGATCTTAGGGATTGCAATTCAGGAAAAATTGAAAGTGTGCTTGAGGAGACAAAGGAGGTTAGAATTTGTAAAGAAGAAGGAGGGAATTTACATAAATTGTTTTGAACAAAATGTTATTGGTGCTAGTATAGCTACAGTTACACTAATCTATATGTGATTGGTTGTTAGGGCTAGTGTCAGGTGGAAAGTCTTTTCATGTCCATTTGACTATATAGCAGATGTCTTGGCTTTTAACTGAGTTCAGCAAAGATTCCAAGAAGTTGAGACAGAAGATGTACATAAACCCCACTTCCTTGATGTCTTCCTGGCTCCCTTTTAAATAACCCTCTTAGCAATGCTTACTTCATTTTATTCTCTTCATTATCACAAAGAATATTCATACATATTCATACATAAATTCATTCCTACAAGATCTATTGTGATCTTAATTAGAAAACCAGGGTGAGAATCATATTCCCTTTTAATCAATAAGGAAACTGATTAATGAGCATAAATACCCTGTTCAATGCACCTAGCTATCAAAAGAGAGAACTCTTTATTCCACTATAACTATATATTTGTGTGTATGTATGTAAAATATGCCTGTATGTAACACATATATATATAGGTGTTTAAATTTAAGTGGTCCTTAGCAAAACAGATAGTTAAATCCTGATTTCTTTTTATTTTGATTTAATTTCTAAATCTGTCATCTAGAGTACCAATGAATAATATTGGCAATTTATATTATCCAACCCACAGAATGGCTGAAGGTTAGGAAAACGGAGGTGTTAGGGAAAAAGCAGAGGCCTGAGAGCCATGTCTTGGCTGTAAACATGTCAGTTGTATGTCCTCGATGCAGTCAACTACTGCCTGTCGGTCTCAGTTTCCTTGTCTATAAAATAGAGGTGCTGAAATAAATAATCCCTAATAACTTCTATGGTTTCCAACGTTATATTTTTATATTGAAACACTAGATGATAATCTCAGCAGTAGGAGAATTTTACTCCCCACTTCAAGAGCAGTCAAAGATGATAATTATACTTAATATGGTTTTAAATAAACATCATTATAATTTAAGGAGTTGAATCCAAAGACTCAAGATATGTTTTAAATGGACTTGGATGGACTTGGAGATTATTTTAAGTCACAGTGTCTTTCAATAAAACCACTTGAAAAGTTTCACTGTTTGAGCTCTAATTTTAAAGGCTATTTTCAAGGGCCATAAGGTGAAATTCAATATAAAGACCTAGATTTTCATCCTTCCTTCATTATCAACTCATTCTGGGAAGGCAAATTAGTTCTTACAGTCTGTGGCTAGAAAAAAAACAAAACAAAATTTAAAAAAAAACCCAAAAAACAAAAAAAAAACTGGCTAGAATAATTCCTTGGCTATGCAAGAAATCATTATAAGGAATTTTTAGGGGGAAAAATGAAAGCACTCATTTACATCTCTTGCTCATGGAAATTTGAATCATAATAATTACTTGTTGCGTTTCACTGAGAATCTACTAAGTGCTCAGCACTTTCTTTTACTTGGAGGATTTGGAAAAATTAATCTTCCTAGTCTATTCTACACTGTACTCACTGCATAATGGTCAAATGAAAGATTCATTTCAAAAAACCAGTGACTTTTTACCAGTATTATCCCTAGAAAAAACTATGGAGTAAATAAAATTCATCTTCCTCTTTCTCAAGTTTCTCTTCCCTGGCTCTTAGGTCTTCTTTTTAAATTTTTTTTTTTTCAACGTTTTTTATTTATTTTTGGGACAGAGAGAGACAGAGCATGAACGGGGGAGGGGCAGAGAGAGAGGGAGACACAGAATCAGAAACAGGCTCCAGGCTCCGAGCCATCAGCCCAGAGCCTGACGCGGGGCTCGAACTCACAAGCTGTGAGATCATGACCTAAGCTGAAGTCGGACGCCCAACCAACTGAGCCACCCAAGCGTCCCTAAATTATTTTAAATTTATAATAAAATATTTAGACATAAAAATAGGAAAAAAGAACAATATGATAAATATCTGTGTACCTATTGCATGGCTTAAGAATAAATTATTGATAGATTTGAAACTCCTAGAGCATCACTTCCTGACTATATGCTCTTCCTTTCTTACCAGAGGATATCATGATCTTGTTTCTTATCATCCCTGTGAATCCCTTTATAATTTTATTGCATATACTTCTGTGTTAGAGTTCTCCAGAAAAACATAACCAATATATACTACATATATTTTTATGTGTATGTACATATATATGTGTGTATATGTATGTGTGTGTGTGCACTCATGCAGTCTGGAACCATATATTGAATAGTCTGTTCTTTTACCACTACATTTTTTCCACATTTTTATCCTGTGTATATTTATATAATTCTATATCTGCACCTTCTGTTTTGTTTCATTGGCACTTTTTTTATTCTTGAACCAATACTAGACTATCTCAATAAAGCTCTTACATAAGTCTTACCATCTATAAAGGTGTTTCTGCATAGTAATGTAATGTTAGCTACTCTGTTTTCTTTATACTCAGTGTAAATTATAGAAACAGCTTCTTAAGTTCCATGAAAAAAGCAAACAAATAAACATAAAACCCTGTTGAGGCTTTGAGAACTTCATAGATTAATTTGTGGAGAATTCATATTTTTACCATGTCAGCTCTTCTTTTTCATGAATATTTATTTATTTAGGTTTCCTCCATTTATTTAGGTCTTGTTTAATGTCTCTCAATACAGTTTTATCATTTTTATCATGAGACTCTTGCATATATTTTGTTAGATTTTGTATGTTTGGGATTTTGTTGCTATTGAAAATATATTTTGGAATTAAAACTTTTAAACTGAGTTTTTTTCCCCAAACTAAAAATATAAAACTTAAAATTAAAAAAAATTTTTTTAATGTTTGTTTTTTGAGAGAGAGAGAGAGAGAGAGAGAGAGAGAGAAAGCATAAGTGGGGGAGGGGCAGAGAGAAAGGGAGATAGACTCTGAAGCAGGCTCCAGGCTCTTAGCTGTCAGCACAGAGCCTGATGTGGGGCTCAAACTCATGGAACATGAGATCATGACCTGAGCTGAAGTCAGACGCTTAACCAACTGAGCCACCCAGGTACCCCTAAAAATATAAAGCTTTTAAAAGAAGACATAAAAGTGTCTTATGCTATTTAGTTTGGAAAAAATCCTTAGATGCTGTGATGGCTAATTTTATGGTCAACTTGGCCCAGATATTTAGTCAAAAATTATTCTAGATGTTGCTGTGATGGTGTTTTTTTTTTAACATGAAATTTATTGTCAAATTAGTTTCCATACAACACCCAGTGCTCATCCCAAAAGATGCCTTCTTCAACTTCTTCAATGCCTGATAGTGTTTGTGGATGAGATTGATAGTTAAATGGTGGACTGTGAGTAAGTCAGATGGCCCTCCATAATGTGAGTGGGCCTCATCCAATCAGTTGAAGGTCTTAATAGAACAAAAAACTGACCTCCCCCAACCAACAGGGAGGTCTACCTTTGGACTTGAATTTCTCTTCTTGGGTTTTCTAGCCTGACAGCCCACCCTGAAGATTTTGGATTTGCCACTCTCCATAATTGCATGATCTAATTCCTTAAAATAAATATCTCTCTCTGTCTATATATGCACAGCCTGTTATTTATGTTTCTCTGGAGAACCCTCGCTAATAGGCCAAAAGTATTACCATAAAAGAGACAAAATAATGTAGACTATACCAAAATTAAAAACTTCTGCTCTGCAAAAGACACTGCCAGGAGAGTGAGAAGACAAACCACAGAATGGAATAATGCATTTGTAAAGTATATATATGACAAGGGTTTTATCTAGAATATGTGAATAGTTCTCAGTATTCAACAATAACAACAGAATTCAAACAAATGGGCAGAATATTTAAGTAGACATCTCATCAAAGAATATAAATAAATGGCAAACAAGTACATGATAAGATGCACAACATTGCTCTTAATTAGGAAAATTTAGGTTAGTACTGCAATGATTACCACTGCATACCTGTTAGAATGTTGTGGGGGAAGGGGGAACCTGACAATACCAAGTGCTGCCAGAGATCTAGAACCACTTTAACTCTTGTACGTTGCTGGTGACAGTTCAAAATGTCACAATTACTTTAGAAAACAGTACGGAAGTTTCTTTTATAGTTAACTGTGCACTTATATCACCCAGCAATTTGATTCCTAGGTATTTACCCGAACTTAAGTTCACATAAACTTAAGTTCACATAAAAACCTATATGAGGCGGTGCCTGAGTGGCTCAGTCACTTAAGGATCTGACTCTTCAGCCATGTGTCAGGCTTTGGGCTGACAGCTTGGAGCTTGCTTGGGATTCTCTCTCTTCCTCTCTCTCTGTTCCCCCACCAAATACATAAATAAAACTTCAAACAAACAAACAAACAAAAAAACCCTGTATGTGAATATTGATAGAGGCCTTGTTTGAAATTGCCAAAAACTGGGAGCAACCCAAATATCCTTCAACCAGTGAATGGGAAAATACATTGTGGTAAATCCATACAACATAACAAAAATGAATCAACTTTTGATGCATGCAACAACATGCTTTTTGATGAGTAAATGTCAGAACTAAAAGTCTGATTCTGTATGATTCTACTTATAAGACATTCAGCAATGGCAAAACCACTGAGACAGAGAGCAGATCAATGGTTGCCAAGGTTGACTGGGGTGTGCAATTGACTACAAGGAGGCAGCACAGGGAAATTTTAGTATGAAGGAATGGTCCTGCATCAAGATTGTGTTGATAAATATGTAACTCTGTCAAAATTAATAAAACGCTACACCACAAAGAAAAATCAACTGTATGCCAGTGAAAAAACTGAAGCATAAAAAGTCTGTCTACAGTATTTTTATTCAACTTTCCTATCCTATCCTTTATGCAAATGTTAAAATATTTTACTTCTGGTTCCTAAATGAGGAGCCTTATGATAGTTGATGTATTATAGATACGTTCCCAAGGAAAGAAGTTGGGATAAGAAAAACAATTTAAAAATGGTGACACCCCTTTATGTCAAGTCTAGTATCATGCATTTTATCTCTAACTATTTACATATTCTTGATAAAATCCCTGTGAGATAGTGAAATATGTAATTTACAAATACATTCTTCCATTCTGTGATTTGTCTTCTCACTCTCCTGACAGTGTCTTTTGCAAAGCAAAAGTTTTTAATTTTGATAGGGTCTAATTTATCTTTCACAGCAACTCTACAAGGTAGGTTGTTGTCCTACAGATATTTATCATGTATAGACAGCAGGAAACTGAGTCTTGAGAGACTAACTAGGTAATGTCTGATTCAGCATTTCTGTAATCTCCATTATAATATTATAAGGTACTTATTTATTATTAATCAGGGTTCTTGTGATTTGTGGATGAAAGATTGGAAGAAGACAAGGTATTTTGATTGCTTTTTCTTTGTTGTTCCTTTTCTCCCAAGGTGACCAACTATGTGGCAAGTGACCTTGATGAAAGGAGTTTACTTATTAGAAATCCCGCCCTTCAGGAGATTCTTTGTCTTCCCAGGAGCTTGCCTGGTAGGTGGCAGCATATATCTAGAGCCACATTACAACTAAAGTGACATACTGCTAACAAAATGATAGGTGCTTTCTTTTCTACATTGCTTACAATGTTCCAGAGCCATCAAATGTGTAATCATCAAAAAGTTCATCCAATTATTTTTCTGTGAAGCACAAAGCTGATCTTGCTCCTGTTTTTTGAATATGTGTGGACAGGTGCCCAGGCAAATGGAAAATCTTTCTTAGAGAAAATCTGGGTTATCAGATTTTCTAAATAATCATTCACTTTGCAAGCTGTACTTCTTGTGTTTTTATTAATATTTAGTGTGTGATGCCTACAAACCTTTCTGTGAAACTGCACGAACACAGGATTTGTGGATAGTGTCACTTTGGATACAGTAGTACTCAAGTCCATTTTGCGTCCTGTATGTGGGTAGAATCCTGGGTTAGGGAATGAAGGAAGACCCTTTTAGCAGCAGCCCCTGGGTCAGAGCTCAGAAACATATGCAAGTCAAAGGCAGAACCTTTCAGACAGGCCTGAGACCAAATCACCCAGAAGTTAAAAGGTATTCTGGGTAGTCTAGAATAAGGGAAGCAGAAACTCAGAGGGCAATGGAAGCTGGAAACAGGGAGAACAGTCCCACCTGGCATTGGCATGAAAGAAACGATAGTTGGAGCAACCTTAGCAATAGCCTTCCTAATGCACCTCCCACCAAAGCGGGACACTGTTTCTGAGCAAAATAATCCAAAACTCAAATATGGAAGCAAGCAGGGAGCACTCATGGGTCAGGAAGAAAAATGTACTTGGATAGAGAAAAGGCAGATCTAGACAGTTTACTATGATCATTCAGAAATTTACACTTGTGATTTTGAATTAAGAACTCGGTATAATTGTCTTCAGTTAGACTTGGAGGTTTTTATTTTGTTTTCTCTTCTCTTTGTGGCAATATGAGCTAGAGAGGATTATCCACCTGACCTGGAGTCAAATTTAAAAACAACAAAAGAGCACCCATTAACCTGGTTTGATTCACTTGAACCAGTGCTAGTTTTCATCCTTGCTTTATGTTAACCGAATCCCGTACCTTTACCTCTAAAGCCAGCAGATGTAAGCAAGATAGTCTACTGGGATATTAATGTGTATCCACTCTTTCCTTAATTTCCTCTCCTCCCAAGTAAGCAGGTAACCAGGCCTATGTATTCATTGCCTTAGATAATTTCACAGGAGAGAAATCAGAGAATAGCCTAATTGTTTTTATTCAGTAAATGCCACACATATTGAAGAGACTATGCACAGGGAGTGAAAAAGGAAAGAATGCCTCAAAATCATGAATAAACAAAGGTTAGTTTGCCCTGCCACTTATGGGCACTTGTGATCTGCTCTGTAGCAAAGCCCTATGGAGAAGGCAAGATCTCAGAGAGGATGGAAGCATGTTACACGTGGGAAGGCTGGACCCTGGACAGAGTTACCAGCCTCTGCAGAGACAGTCATGAGTAGCTCAGAAGTTAAAGGTAATGGGGATAGCAGTGGGCATTATAATGCAGGGGAAGATTGAAGGCCCTGCCCATATTTCAGAAGTTACATAATCTTCCCAGCTTCTAGGGCCATTTTGTTGAAAGGAAGGGCCTCAACATTGATTAAAATAGAATTTTTCAGGGGCGCCTGGGTGGCTCAGTCGGTTGAGCGTCTGACCTCGGCTCAGGTCGTGATCTCGCGGTCTGTGAGTTCGAGCCCCACATCGGGCTCTGTGCTGACAGCTCAGAGCCTGGAGCCTGCTTCAGATTCTGTGTCTCCCTCTCTCTCTGCTCCTCCCCTGCTCATGCTTAGTCTCTCTCTGTCTCTCAATAATAAATAAACGATAAGAAAAAAAAATAAAAAAAAATAAAATTAAATTAAAAAAAAAAAAGAATTTTTCTTTCAGAGGGAGAAGAATAAACAAAGGAGAGGTTTGGAGGCAGTTTTATGTGGATGTAAAGAGACCTTAAGGTGTTTTTATTTCTTGTTCTCCAGAGTTTGCAGACTAAAACTCATTCATGGGATGTGTTTCATAATAATACTTTACATATGAAATCAAGAGCTAAATTGACCATGAATTTCAAGGATCCCACTTAGAACTACTGTTCTTATCTGGATTGAATTGTCATTTCAAACACATTGGAATCTAATGGTCTTTACTATATGTATAGACGTGTAGAATTTTAGGGGGGCGGGAAAGACCATTTAAGCCAACCTTTTTTTTTTTCAGATTAAAAAGAATCTGAAACCCAAAGTCATACAATGACCTTTAAGATCACACTGCTTGTGAGGTGGCATTGGGACCCGAGCTCACATTTCCTGGCACATAGCCACAGCACAACCTGGGGTCCCACATTATGTTCATAAAGCACCCAAGCCGGCCTGGCTTTGCTTCAAAAAGTGACAAATTGAGAGGAGGAAACGTCTGCCTTCATTTAAGACAAATTTGTCTGGTTACTACTGCTGCATTCAGAAAATAATGTTCTTTCGATAGCTTGTCCGCAGAATGGTATTTTTCTGCACGGTGAGCCCCTAAGGGTTTCAGATCTATGGTTTTGACCTGTCGTCTAGCCCCACTGTCATCAATCCATGCGTGGGGTCTGAGGTGAGAAATTATGGTAAGAAAAAGAAGGAATGATATGTTTTCACCAAGAGCCCTGTAAGGAGCACAAGATGGTCTTATTTTGGGGCTTGTACCCCAAGCCCCCAAGTACATGGTAGTACCCGTGTACTACCCTACATGGGTAGTAGGGTGAACAGCACAATGCCGAGACACCACCCTGCCCGTGACTTTGTGCAGTGTAAACTGGAGGGGATAGTGGTGCGCATCTGGTTTTTGAGACATTCCCCATCTTAGCCGTCATGGAACAGGGTGGGGCTGTGGGCGGTGGAGCCCCGGGCCTTTCCTAAGGAGCCTGCTCTCCGGGACATTTCAGTACTTGAGACAGTAGTGAGATGCCTGGAGAGAAAACAGCAGGAAAGGTCTCTTCATCCTTCCTGCAGGGAACAGGAAGTCTCAGGCACTATGTGGGAGCAGAGGGCGCCCTGTGAGCCCCAAGGAACAGGCTCTTAGGACCCTCAGAGGTAACTGAGAACGCAAAGCCGAGTGTGCAATTTGTACAAGGCTGAATGAAACCCAGCATTTTTTCTGATGGAGGGCTAGAACTGTGGAAACAGAATAACGAAAAAATTGCTCCAATTTTTATCCATGGGCTGCTGTGGCTTAGAGGCTGTTAAAATAAAATAAAATTGAGACCGGGCTTGAAAATCCTCCAAGCAGACAAAACCATTTAAGCCACTTAAGCAAAACTAAATCTAGCGTATTTTATGAATAGAAGGAAACTTCACTTAGGTTATTTCTTGTAAATGCCTCTGATAATCATAGAAGAAACTTAAGTCATCTTCCTAAAATGGTATAAGATAATTTTACACAAGCCTCTGCTGCCGAGAAACCCTCCTTGAAATTACCAGTCCCGGTGAAGGCTTAACAACTTCTTCAGTCCACTTTATAAGCCGCCCTGTTATGGCAGGACTCTGAGGGCCATAGCAGTTTGGGATTGAGAGACTCCCAGTTCGCACACTGTTTTTTGTGCACAATAAGGTGCTTACTTAACTGAGCGCTGTTTTACTGCTCTGCTTTTAATCGTTTCTGGATTTTTGACGAGACAGAGGATGTCTACCAGAGCAATCATTTCATACTTGTCATGTTTCCTTAACCTGAATTGCTTTCTGCTCTGCTTTCACCCTCCTCTCTACCTGTCTAGACTTCTGTTTTTGTCAACTCTGCCAACTCTCTTGAAATGCACGCTCCCAGGTCCGATCCTCACTGACATTTCTGATCTCTATCACCCAGTTCTGATCTATCCTATGCTACCTTGTCTTACTGCTCATCATTTCGCGGGGATGTGGCTTCCCCCAACAGACTGTAACCTTTGATTTTCATTTCTGAATAACTACCAACCACTCAGTAAAGCACTTTAAACCTTGTAAAGTTTGAAAAAATGTTTATTGACGGGCTTACTGACATAAATTTAAGGGTCAGTTAAACATTCTGCATCTAATTTTAAAAAAGAACACAGCAATAACACAACTCTATAAAGTAGCTGTTTCCCCTCTAGCAGACTACAGAAATAGAAAAATTCATAGTGCTTTGCAAGGGCAATTAAAAGATTTTTGGCTGTATTATTTTTAACATTGTGTCTTTGAATTAACTCTCCTTTGGAAACACCATTAGTTTCAGTTCTCCAAGCTATCCTAGGTAGAGAGAGTATGAGAGTCAGAATTATAAATGGGTATTTTTAAGAATTTGCTAAACATTTTATGGTCTTTGCTTTCAATTTTATACCATTTCCTTTGTGATTTGGACTCTCTGGTTTGGCTGAGTTTGAATTATTCTAGTCTGGTTTAGTTTGGGTAGATTTATTTTTTGTCTGGTTCAGTTTTGTTATTGGACCTTAGTTATTAAAATCTGTTAGTAAAAAAGTAAATTGTCATCCAGAATATCGAATATGTTTATGAGCCTCATATACATACTAGCATATTAGGTCAGTGGTAAATCCAAGAAAGGCAAAATTCCTTGTTAGCTATGATTTTAAAATAAGTCTTAGAGGGGCACCTGGGTGGCTCAGTCGGTTGAGCGTCCGACTTCGGCTCAGGTCATGATCTCACAGTCCGTGGGTTCAGCCCCGCGTCGGGCTCTGTGCTGACAGCTCAGAGCCTGGAGCCTGTTTCAGATTCTGTGTCTCCCTCTTTCTCTGACCCTCCCTGTTCATGCTCTCTCTCTCTCTGTCTCAAAAATAAATAAATGTTAAAAAATTTTTTTTTTAAATAAAATAAAATAAGTCTTAGAAATGCACCCTCTTGTGTTTTGAAATGAGACGTTATAGAATATTTTAGAGCTAAAGTAGTAAAATTCAGGAGCGTCATCTTGAATTAGGTGCTGTCCTTTTGACACTAAAAAAGGATACTTCTGTCTTAATTCATACCCTACGTTAACCATTACTTGGAAGTGACATCATGATCACCATGTCACCAGGTAACTTTTCGTGAACATTCTCAATGTACCATGCAGTGTGTTTACCATTTCTAAGTATTATCCAATTTAATACTTACAGCAAACTTAATATAAGTACCATTATTTTAAGAAATTAAGAAACTTGACACAAGTTTCATAGTTACTAAAAGTAATGAAGCTAAGCCTTTATCTTGGGTTCATTTGACCAGAAGGTTGCAATCTTAGTTATGAAATTAGCCAGTACTTTATGCTTACTCTGCTAACCACATCTATTAAAAATGAACGCTCTCAACATAAATTCAGTACATTTAAAATCTTCATTACCTGTGCTTGCTCTCTCTCCTTTCTCTTTCTTTTCCTCTCACTTTCTTTTCTTTTAAGTTTTTGTGAAAAACAGGGCCTTTAATCAGTATATTCTATATTCTCAATGACACATTTGCATTATGTTTCGAATTTAATGCATTTCCATTTAAATCAATGTATTTTTAGTAAAATCAAACAGACATAATACATTTTCAAAGAACTTTTTACCTACATTATTTATGTAGTATAAAGAGGATTTAAGAGAATAAAATTAGCCATTATATCTGTAAATTCAAATTTCTTTTTAGCTCAACAACCATGCTTGAACACCTTCAACATTTGGCAAAGGAATTCAGCAAAGTGATTACAGTATCTTGAGTTGAATTGCCTGTAACCAAACTGAAAATGAAGAAAATGAAATTCTTGTGCTGTGTAGACTTGAATGCAAATCTTGCAATAATTGTATTTAAATTTGAATTCTTGCTTAACTTCACAATGGCATCCCGTGAGAATTACCAGGAGAATTGTGAGGGGAAAGATACATATTCAATTTCTAAACAAAAAGAAGTTATTTTAAAAGTTTTGGAATATAGTTGCGTTTTGAAACCCAGCATTGTTTACAATTGGTACATGAAAGCCGATTGATTTAAATAGATAGTCTCAAAATTTGGCTCCTTATACTATATCTCTTGGATTTGAGCTCAAGACCTGATGCTCAACAGGGCACAGGTATTGTAGGCAGGGATGCGGGTGGAGGATGGAGAGGTTATAAGGACTGCAGAGCATGGTTTCTGATAGCTGTCGGGAAATAACCTAAAGAACTCCATACCATCGCCAAATTCTCTCTTCTTCCTGACTTGAATGAAAAAAAAATAATTTAGTAATAGAATTATGATTTGATTCCTAATAAAAATAATTCAGTGAAAACAGCATGAGCTCATAAATAATAATACAAACTGTCAAATTAGAAGGACTCAATAACCCAGATTAGCCCTGAGTTCTCACTGAAGTTATAGAGTCCCTCTTTAAGCCCAGTGTTTTTTGAAAATGTGGTCCTTAGATTAGGATTTAATAAAAATATAGATTTCTGGGACTACCAGGCTACTGAGTCAGAATACCCATGGGAGAACTCAGAATCTCTATTTTAGCTAGTACCACAAGTAATTTTTAAAACTGTAGCATACCAGTAAAGTACAGAAATCTCAAGTGTGCATCTGGATGCATATTTACATATGAATATACCCGTGTAACTGCCATTCAGAATCAAGATATAGCACATTTCCATTGCCCTAAAAAGATATCTCTGCTGCTTTTCAGGTAATAACACACCCAGAGGAAAAATACCACAATTTGTCTTTTCTTAAGCCACGTGAAAGTGGAATACACGGTATTTTTTTGGTAACTGATAGACTTCTTTCAACGTTGTATATTTTAGATTCATCCATGCTATTGAGCCTATTAACAGGTATTCTGTTCTAATTGTTTTATAGTTGAATGATGGCTATTTGGGTAGTTTTCTAGGTGATTCTTATGAACTACATTTGTCCTTTGAGCAACTTAGTTTGAATTCCATGGGTCCACCTATATAAAGATTTTTTTCAATAAATACAGTATAGTACTGTAAATGTATTTTCCCTTCCTTATTATTTTCTTAATAACATTTTCTTTTTGCTAGCTTACTTTATTGAAGGAATAAAGTATATAATACATAAAATATGCAAAATATGTATTAATTGGCTTTATGTTATCAGTAAGGCTTCCAGTTAACAGTAGGCTATTGGTAGTAAAGTTTTTGGAGAGTCAAAAGTTATATGTAGGTTTTGACTCTGTGGGGGGTTGGCACCTCTAACCCCTGCATTGTTCAAGGAAGTATCAAGTATATAACATTTAAAAATCTTTCACTTGGATCTTTGAAGAAGTATTCTGTGATTGATCAGGGCAGCTGCAACCAAAATAAGAACTTTTGAAAATCCTATCCCCTAACCATTTTACCATGGGGTTTCAAATTCGAATCACTTCTTTGGTTGAAACATATTTACAGAGGTTGGATTTACATTTAAGTAAATGTTATCTAAGAGAACTTTATATGCATAAACCACCTAAAATGCTTTATTATATCCCATCACCGTGTATAGGTTTATTAGATTAGTTGGATTTGGGAAGGTTGACAGGAACACACTAATAAGGAAAGCCAGTGAATAACAAGCTATCCTATTTTAATTATGGAAAAGAGGGATGAAGAGGGAGGGAATGAAGTGGATTGTAGGGTTGTGGAGGCCCTTTCTCAAATACCTTGCATCTCCTTCCAGTCCCATTCACTTCTTCCCATGCTATAACCTGCTACCTGCTACCTGCCACCATTTCCTATTGAAGTCGTCCTGAGTAGGGCTGCACACCCCACTCTCCTGTGGGTTCTGGGGAAAATAGCAGCATTGAATAGACAGGACTGTCTCCTATGTCCTCTTTTCCTCGGTCCAGGCATGGAGACCTAGATTCACAAGAAAACCCTCAGTGCCATGGTGGTGGGTACCTTATCCAACACAGCATTAGGCATAATCTTTCTCAGGCAGTAAATGCAGAAAGTTCCAGTGATGCTCTAGGAATATAGATGTTTCTCAAAGTTTACCTTTCACTCAGCATGGGGCTGGATCTAGGCTATGGAAACTCAGGGAGAAGGACATTCAAACCACACTCAAATTTATTTGTTGAATGGTAGTCATATTCCTTATGTAATATAACTGAGAACTTAGTGAATAAGTCTTCTATTTGACCTTAGAATTTGTTTCTTATTAGGACCCTGAGTTCCCATAAGGAAATGACTGAACTAATAGTCAATGAAGAAGCCTGGATTTATGGTAACAGTCTAAAGTTTTTTACAATATGCGAAATAATTATGTATATTTACATGTGTGTACTAACACTATTCACCTTCTGTTCTCAATATGCAGCTTGACTGACCTGTGAAAATCTAAGCTCATATCCCTTTGCCAGAACCTTCAATGGCTTTTTTTTCCTCACTCAGAGAAACATACAAAATCTAAAAAATTAAAAAAAAAATCCAAATTCCTTACATTGGCTTATAAGATTGTAGATGATCTGTTACCTCCCTAACTTCGTGTCCTACCCTTGTCTTCCAAGCTCCTTTATCCCCTCCTAGCCATGTTGGCTTTCTTAACTCTTCCCTTAAACACATGAAGCACACACTCAGCTAAAGCCTTTGCACTCACTGAGCCTTTGGCCTGAAATACTCTTTCCAGAGCTATTCCATGGGCTTGCTCTTGAACTTGCTTTTGCTTATTTACTTAAATTATATTTGATCAGGTAGAGTTCTTTTTGACTGTGCCATCTAAAAAAGCAACTTTTTTCCACACTGTCACTCCCTAGCCCCCACACATACTATCTGCTCACTTTTCAAAATTTTGTTCCCTATTTTTCAACTAGAAGTTGAGCTGCATGGGGCCACACCTCCCTTGCTCCTATTGCTTTCCAAGAATGGAGAAGATCATGTAGTGAATGGTCAAAACATATTTTTTAATAAATGAAGCAATGGAGAGGGATAATATAATAAAACTTAAATTGTGAGACGGCTGAGTTTGGGCTTGACTTTGTTCATCTTTTATTAGCAAAAGACACTATTGTAAAGGCATTACAGCTGCACTAACAGGTGCCAGCACAAATGTTTGAAGCTCACAGATAAAAAGATTTTGGGGTGGTGTGTGTGTGTGTCGAAGAGGGGGAGTATATTTATGTTTCATTTTGGTAGAACTCGTGTCTCTGCAGCATGCCCTAAAAGGTCACACAGACATAAATCATGAACCTCACTCAGTGCAACAGGTGTGACCTGAGACCCTTAGCCTCCGCTCGGAGCCTCACTAGTCAAGTAAATTACCACATGCCAATAAAGAGGATGGCACCAAAACTTGTTCTGAGATTCTCTTACTTTTCAGTGATATATTATAATCTATTTTTCCTTTCATTCTTGACTTCCCAATTCATTTTCACTTCACCCTCATCATCTTTCCTACCTTCCTGAAAGTGCCAATCTTCCCAGTTCTAGAATATCTTCACTTCCATATCTGCTTTTTATAGTCATGCCATTTGGTGAGACAAGAACCCTTGCCCTGCCTCTCAATTTCTTTTTTTTTTTAATATATGAAATTTATTGTCAAATTGGTTTCCATACAACACCCAGTGCTCATCCCAAAAGGTGCCCTCCTCAATACCCATCACCCACCCTCCCCTCCCTCCCACCCCCATCAATGCTCAGTTTGTTCTCAGTTTTTAACAGTCTCCTATGCTTTGGCTCTCTCCCACTCTAACCTCTTTTTTTTTTTTTTTCCTTCCCCTCCCCCATGGGTTTCTGTTAAGTTTCTCTGGATCCACATAAGAGTGAAACCATATGGTATCTGTCTTTCTCTGTATGGCTTATAGCAGCACTGTCAACAATGGCCAAATTATGGAAAGAGCCTAAATGTCCATCAACTGATGAATGGATAAAGAAATTGTGGTTTATATACACAATGGAATACTACGTGGCAATGAGAAAGAATGAAATATGGCCTTTTGTAGCAACGTGGATGGAACTGGAGAGTGTGATGCTAAGTGAAATAAGCCATACAGAGAAAGACAGATCTCAATTTCTGAAACAAGCTCTATCCAACACCACTGTGGATGCTCTGCTCTCAAGGGGAGGCAAATGGCCTGTTGGAGATATCAAATCAGCATCAGCAAGCAGTAAGCTTTTCTTTTGGTACAAGTTGATGTTTACAAGACTTGGTCACATATCACATACATTTTTCACCAATACAACATATGTGCTATCTAGAGCCCGTTTACTTTATGACAACTTTGGCTACATGGTGATCAAATTATGGCAAAACTAAGTTATATATATTTATATTGGGGTGCCTGGGTGGCTCAGTCAGTTGAGCGTCCGACTTCGGCTCAGGTCATGATCTCGCAGTTTGTGAGTTCGAGCCCCACATCGGGCTCTGTGCTGACAACTCAGAGCCCGGAGCCTGCTTCGGATTCTGTGTCTCCCTCTCTCTCTGCCCCTCCCCCACTCACACTTATCTCTCCTTCAAAAATAAATAAACAAAAAAATTAGCTATATTTATATCATCATTAATTAGGCTTAGAAATGTAACATCCACAAAAAACCAACACTCACACAAAAACCAATCCTTGGTGGCATGTTAAGTGTATACTTCAGCATGCAGAGAAAAACACTCAATTGAATGCTGTGCTCTGCATCTTACCTAGAAATTCCCTCCAGAAATGTATGCCGCAAACTTGGTAGCAGGAACGATGAAAGAGATCTAGAAGAGTGGAGTTGAAAACAACAGTAGCAACAGGAATAATGTTCAGCTCATCTATAGATTTTCTAACTGAAGATACTATTAAGGGGGTCCCATAAATTGATGAAGAGTGGGCAGAAAGTCACAATTGATATATTTTTAAAAACTAAAATTACTATTATGTAAGAGAGCAAGGAACCCAATGGATCCAGAAACATAGAAACAGTTGCTATATTAGGGTAGGGAGGTGGTAGGTAATGTTTTTTCCAATTTTTTAAAAATTTTCTTGTTGTTATATTATTAGGATGATACATTAATAATCATTTAAAAATTGGCAATAATTGGAGCACTGGGTGGCTTAGTCAGTTAAGCATCCCACTTTGGCTCAGGTCATGGTTTCGTGGTTCATGGGTTCCAGCCCCACATTAGGCTCTGTGCTGACATCGGAGACTGAAGCCTGTTTTGGATTCTGTACCCCACCCCTCCTTCCCCTGCTCATGCTCTTTCTCTCTCAAAAATAAGTAAACATTAAAAAATACAAAAATTAAAATTGGAAACAAGTTCCATATAGTATTGTGGATTTGTCGGTACTAAATTTAGGGATTGTATCTCAAATCTTAGAAGATGCCTAATGACACTTATAAGTAGCTCTCCCTGTATATCCAGAAAATGGCCATATCTCAAAGTATGGAAGAATTAGAAGTACAGGTGGTTATAGCCCCCGCCTTGCAAATCAAATACTATAGACAATTTTACCATAACACGGAAGCCCAAAATGGAAAGGAAGTAATATTTACTGAGCATCTAACACATGGCAGATATTTCTCAGGTTAGCTTATCTCCCCCCACCTCCCCAACAAGCCTGGGGGGTTGTATTGCCCCATTTTAGAGAGAAGCAAATGGAGTTTTAGAAGGATTGAGTAACATCCAACACCACAGAGCCGGAGAGTTCGATTCAAATGCAGGCTTGCCTGTGCTTGATCTAGGAACATGTGAAAATGAATATTCACTTGACTCTCAGGATTTAATTGTTTTTGTATTGCCAAAGTGTTTTTGTGTCTATGTTTAAATAATCCAGAGCCTCTGGGCAGCCGAGTTTGGGGAGGCTAATATTATACTCTAATTTTGATGAGTCTTCATAAAACAATAAATATGGTATTGATAATTATACATGTGTGTTTAATAGAAAGTATCCTAAGCCACCTCCGCTTCATTTACTTGCCAAAAAGAAGTAAAAGTTAACTTAATCAGTGACATTTTCCATTCCTTCTACACTATCTTTCTACTGAGAGCTGCAGTACAGTGAACACTATAGCCAGTAGGCCAAGGTGCCTGTACTAATGTACCTAAATGCATACCAGTTATCTACATTTGTTTCCAAACCCATTTATTTATATGCCAGCTTCATGTGTTGCTAAAAATGAATAATTTAACTCTGTGATATAAAATGCTTAAATTACAGTAGGGAAAAATGTCAGATTAATGAAAATTAAGTTGCACACTCTTGAAAAACTTAATAAAGGTAAATCTTTAGGTGATTGCTATGGAACTGGGCATGATCCATCTGAACAACTGAAAATATCGAAGGCCGGGGTGGGGGAAGAATCACAACACTTAAAATGATTCTGTAATCAGACTGTTACACAACTGCCTTTACGGTCTTGCTCCACTTGAAAGAATGCAAAACTAGAAAATATAGAGGGAGTATTACAAGTGTGCTTTAGATAAAGACAACTGGAATTTTAGTTGCAGAATCCATTTATCCTATGGCAAAAATCAGAAAGTGAATAAGCATGTATTTAGTTTAAAAAAAAAACCCTAAATATTTCTATATCACTTTTGATTTTCTGTTTTAAATAAAAGTTCTGATTAATAAAATTAATCATCTTAGGAGAAATTAACCAACTCATCTTGATTATCTCATTGTATTAGTTTTCTATGAACAATTTAAAACAACATTCAGTCTCTATAGGCCAAAAGTCTGGGTGTGGTGTGGCTGGAGACTCTATGGAGTGTCTCAACTGAAAAGCTGAAATCAAGGTGTCCGTCGTGTGGGGCTGCCATCTGGGTCTTGGAATCCCTTCCAAGCTCACTGGTTGCTGGAAGAATCCATTTCCTTATGGTTCCAGGAGGGAGGTCCATGTTTTCCTCCTGACTGTTTCTGACTCCTACCTCCTAGAGAATGCCTGCAGTTCCTTGCTATGTGGCCTCCATAAGTAGCTCACACACAAGGAGCTACTTGGGTAGCTCTGACTTTCTTTTCTGAGACTGGGTCTCTGACTTTCTTTTCTGTTGGAGAAAATGTTCTACTTTTAAAGGGCCTATGTAATTAAGCTGGGTCTGCCTGGACAATCTCCCTTTCTTAAACTCTGCTACGTTGCATAGCCTAATCACCACACCAGTGAAATGAATTATTGTCACAATCTCTACAGTTATATAGGACATGTGCACCAGGGGCTCAGAATCTTAGGGAGCATCTTTGATTTCTCTCTACCACAGGGCTTGAGTATCCCCCAGCCCACACTACACAAGCAAAGTTCAACTGGAACCAAATGGCAACCTGTAGCCTTTGCTTTCATTCTTTCTTTACCCTCTGTCCCTTCCAAAGCAATCTAAATGTTTACAGGATAATAAGGGGCTCATGATAATTTTAGCAATGAGTGGTTACTGTATCTGGAGAAAGAGAATTTCTGATTTTATTAACAAAACCACTTTGGGGGAAATTCTCAGACAGATTCCTATTCTCTGACACTCACATCACTTTCCTTTAAAATAAGTCTTACTTCAAAACAAGAAAATGCATTTATTTGGAATATTAATTTGAGTTGGTGAGACATTGTGATTCCTAAAATAATCATTTGTTCTCTCTAAGAAGAAAACACTTCACAATACTACATTACAATAATAACAAATTAAAACAATAGCAATAACAGTCTGATGCAGTATCTGACAACTGGGGAGTGGGCTGTGACCAAATGGCAATAAATGTAGTGTGAAGTCAACGTCAATGATACTCTGCAGATGATCGCACACCAAGGAATCTCAGCAAAGAAGGCATCTTGGTGGCATTATGATCTTTAGGGGCAGACACCATGGTGCTTTCCATCTGTATTAACCTGTGCTTTCCACCTTGAAAGGCATTAAACAGCCTTCTCTTCTTTGAGCTTTAGAACAAGATACGAAGTGTGCCTTTTGCCATTTATGCACATTCTCTTGTTCTTTTTTGTCTTGGAATAAAAAAGGGAGCATGACCAATACGAGTGAGAAAAGAATAGCAAAGCTTATTTACATTCCATAAATATATATTACATAGACCCTCCAGGCCCATTGAAGCACATCCTCCCATTGTTAAAGGTAAACAAGTGGAGAAGATGATTTAGAGGAAATTTTAAGCCTCAAATGGAAGTTTTAACGGGATGTTTTTAAAGCTTTTCCCTACTCTACCATTATATGCACCTATAAATAGAAAATATGTCATAAAATGTTTAGATAATTTTAGGGGTCAAGCAAAGTGGATATGAGTGACTTAGTAGTTGTGAGTCATCATATTCTCATTCTGTATACTGAGCCAAAAAAGTTTTAAAAATTAAAACATTCAACGAACCCTTCTTTGGCCTACTATACTTTAGTGTCTGGGTAAAGAGACATTCTCTTACACAAAATATAAACGTATGATTATTTATTATACATAAGTGATCTTCCCAAGCAAACATGTTTTTCAAATGCTTCAACAGAACTGTCTAAAATGCTATTAACCAAGTAGCCCTGCAAAGAGTTCAGATTTAAATAATGTTTCCACAACTCAAGCTTCATTGTAAGAACACCATGGAATTTTAACCCATAAAAATGAAAACAAAATTTCCCTACTTTCAATATCCAATCTCTTAGTGTCATTCGGTACCTGCTATTTTAATATAAAACTGAAATATGAATTTCTAAAATAACTGCCCATCTACTATATAGGAATAAACTAGACTAGAAATTTTGCATATAATTCTAAATTCTATATAGCTTCTATAATTAAACTAAGGAACATTTTCCAGTGAAATTATCTGGACACTATAGAAATATAAAGAAATACCTAAAATCTCTCAGCCACCAGAGATCAATTGCATCTTAACCACATTTTGAGTCATGAATGAAACAAACTAAGGACATATAATTGAATTTTTCTGAATCAGACCATAGAAAAGCAGGCTCCTGTTTCTCTCATCTCTTTTTACCATACCCATTTCTATTACATCTATATCAGCATTTCATGCTGTATACTTCTGTCTGTTACCAGATTTTCGACAAAAAATATTTTTAAATATTTATGGTCATAAATCTTCAAACCCATGTAGGAGTGTAAAATGGTGCTACCAATTTGGACAATGAATTCGCAGTTTTGTGAAAAGTTAAACATGCATGTATCCTATGACTCATTGCATCCACTCCTAGTGATTCATCCTAAAGAAAGGAAAGCATATGTCCACAGAGAGCTTGCATAAGAATGGTCATAACAGATTTATTTATAATGGCCAAAAAGTGGACACAATCTTTTTGTACATCAAGAAGAGAATTTATAAACAAACTGTGATGTACAATGAAATGCTATTGAGAAATAGGATCGAACTACTGAAATATAAAAAATGACTGAATCTCAGAAACGCTATACTGATCAAAAGAAACCAGACACAGACTGTGTATGCAGGATTACATTAATATGAAAAAGACAAAAATAATACAATGTTAGACAGATTCATGGATTCATCAGAACTTGCAAAGATTGACTGACTGGAAGGGGATATAAGGGGAATTTCTGCACTGATGAAATGTTTTGTATCTTGATAAGGAAATGCAGATCACATAGAAGTTTACATTTGACAAAACTAGACAAATTAACCTGAGATTAATGCACTATACTGTATAAAAATAATACTTTCATAGAAAACAATTTTTTAATATTATAAAAATGTATCTTGGTCAGGATGTTTGAAAAACAGGGTGAAACAAAACAGGATATTTTTAATAGTACTAATGCACACTGTCAATCTTCAAGAACTGTAGGAAGTGAGCTTTTTGTCATAGAACAGTTTAAGGACCACCTTTAGAGACTAAGTCTCCTGAAAGCACAACACAGAGGTAGGATTTTTATCATAATACATACAAAAAATACAAAGAAAAAGTGTGTGTGTGTGTGTGTGTGTGTGTGTGTGTTTGAGTGTGGTGTGGTGTATGTTAGCAGCATAATAATAGGAGAGAGAACGTATTAAGAAGACATCTATGTCCACGGCCTAATGACACATGTACCTTTGGTACCACCTGTTAATAATGTCAGAAAAAAATGGAAATTGTTACTGAGCCTGCAGAGATTAGAAGGGACAGCTGAAGAGAATAGCAAAGGGAAATACCCAGGACAGTAAAAAAACAGGGTATTGAAACTGATTCAGAAAGGCAAGGCAGTTGTATGGGAAGAGTCAGGGGTTTTATTTTCAGCTCTGCTGCAGACTTAATCAGGGGCCCCTGGGCAATTCACATATGCAATTTATGACACTCTGGTTGACTTACTATATCTGACCTGAGAGTTTATAATTGCCTGTGACTGGTGGCAGCTGTCACTGAAGTACAGTAAGCAAGGTGATCCCTCCTGTGCCCCATGCTTTGGGAGACACCAAAGCTACAATAAAAAATCTGTTAGCGATGAAACTAAAATCATCAAGGAATTGAGATATTCAAGAACAAGCATTTTATAAATACTGTTTATGGATTGTAATCCTCACTATAAGAGTTCCCAGATGTTTCAGAGCTTTCAGAGAACTTCAAAATATACTCCCAGGACTGGAGGTGGGGAGTGGGGTGGGACGACTCATGTAGAAGTCTGATAGCAAGAGATAACTTAAGTGAATCTACACAGTAATGATCATCAAAACCAGTGGGTGGAAGAACTTTGAATCTGTCACATCAGTCCTCTGTGCCACATGTGTACATTTTACAAGTAATCTTCCCCTTCAAGACTATGTTTATTGGTTATTATAAACAGAAAGTATGCATATAAACTAACACAATAATGATGTGCCTTTTGTTTTCCTATGTGGAACTTAACTCATTTCTTCAATAATCTCCTGTAATAAAGTATGGGTTTGTCTGGGAGCTGATGAGTCTTGGTAGTCCTGTTTCCCATGCCATGCCCAGGTGCTTCCAAAATAGTACACAAAAGTATTCAACATGCACTGAATGTATTGTGGATAAAAAGATAGCATGAAGGAAGAATAAATGGATGGATGGGTGACACAATTCAATATTGCCTGTCAACTGAATGGAAAATATTATAAAATAAATGTGAACTCCAGAACTGCTGGTTCTGGCCAGGATGAGGTAGCCCATTCTTGCTAGTCTTCCTTCACACAACTAAAAAATCATGAATATAGTACAATAAGCAAACATAAAAAGACTCTGAAAGGTAAAAGGGATAGGGTAGGGATCATAGGACTTTTAGAAGGGCATGGTCATGTTGGTGATGAGTTCCTTGGGTTTTCTTTTGGGTAGGGATCATAGGACTTTTAGAATGACTGGTCATGATGGTAATGAGTTCCTTGGTTTTTGGTTTGTTTTTTTTTTCGCCTTTCATACACCCTAGATGGGACACTGGAGAAACCCAGAACTGCCAACAGACACAGACAAGAAAGAAACCCCCAAGAAAAGCCTGCATCCTCTAACCAGTGAACCAGAGATAGGGTAACCTAGAAGTACAGGAAACCTTTTTGACAATATACACCCTAACCCAGCCAAACACCAAAGAAGAAACTGCCCCTTCCCTGCAGACTAAGTGGGACTGTTGGGGAGCTAAAGTTCTGGCCCCATATACAACATTGGCAAGGTTGGGCAAGTCAACCTCTTACTTCCCCTCACCTGATTAGTGTCAGTGGTGCCAAATGAAAAACTGAAGTTCTATCCACACACAACAGAAATAGGTGGACTGAGATGGCACAGGATGATGCTAGTTGTCATTCTGCTTCCCTGACCATGGTACTGTCAGTGGAGTGTAGAATGGTGAACTGAGCTTTCGTCCCTACCAGACCTTCACTTTACACATAAACAGTAAATAAAGTGGCTTCTTGCCAAAAGATTAAAAGATTTAAATGAGATCCAGGGTCACACACCCCCCCCCCCAAAATGCCCAAAGTTGGAGTAAAAAAAAATCTCTCATCATACTAAGAACTAGGAAAATCTGAACTTGCATGAGGCAAGTCAATCAACAGACACAACATCAACATAACACTGATACTGAAACATCTAATGAGGATTTTAAGGCAGCCATCACAGAAGTGGTTTGTTAAGCAGTTTTGAAAGTGTATGTAACAAATGAAAAAATAGAAAGTTTCAACAAACAGATAGAAGCTATAAACAATAATCAAACAAAAATTTCAGAAATAAAAAACAAAATAATCAAAATAAAAAGCTCAATGATGAACCCAACAGCAGAATGGAAGGGATAGAGAAAATAATTTATAAACTCAAAGGTAGAATGAATAGGAATTACTCAGTATAAAAAAATGAGGGATAATAGATTGAAAAAATACAAAGCAGGGCCTCAAAGACCTAGGGGACCATAACAAAAGAATTTACATTTGTGTTACCAGAGTCCTGGGATGAAAGGAGAAAGAAAGTGGGGGTCAAAAATATTCAATTCCCTCAATTTTAGTAAAATTTCTCTAAAAAAGTAAAGTCTAAATTTTAAAAAGTGTTCAAAGAAATAATGTTTGATGAATTAAAACTTCATCAAAAAATATAAAATTACACATTCAAAAAGCTGAGCAAGCCCCAAACAAGATAAACTGTAATAAATCCATAGTCAAACTTCTGAAAATTAAAGAAAATATCTGGAAAGTACCCTGAGAGAAATGATGCATTATCTATACAAGAACATTTTGAATAACAACAAATTTCTCACCAGAAACCATGGAAGCCAAAAGGAAGCAGCACATTTTCAATGCTGAAAGAAAAGAAATGTTAACCTAGAATTCTCTAACCAGCAAAAATATTTTTCAGAAATGGAGGTGAAATCAAGACATTCCCAGATTAAGGAAATCTAAAAGGATTTGATATCAGCAGGCCTACCCTAAAATAATTTCTAAAAGGAGTTCCTCAACAGGAATAAAGTCATAAAGAAGGGCAACTTGAACATCAAATATGAAGAAAGTGCAAAGGACAGAGTAGAAATATGGTTAAATGTAATATACTATCCTTCTCATCTTCACTTTCTAAATTTTGTTAGGTAGGTGAAGTAAAAATTATACTATTGTCTGATGTGGTTTCTAATGTATATAGAGAAATACTTAAAACAATTGTAATATAAAAGGGACAAGAAAATGGCTGGAATGGGTGATAAAGTCTCTATGCTTTACTTGAACTGATAAAATATTGACATTAATACATATCATTGGCCATTATGAAAATGAAAATTATAATTATGATGAGATATATCGCTCCATGTATATTAGAATAGCTAAAATTTTAAAGAGTGACAATACCAAAAGTTCGTGAGGATACAAAGAAACCGCATCTCACGTATATTCCTGATGGGAACATGAAATGATACCACCACTCTGGAAAAATCATTTGGCAGTTTTTTTAAAGACTAAAATAATCATGTGCCCAGAAATTGCACTTCTGGAAATATATCCCAGAGAAGTTAAAAATTATGTACGCACAAATATTTTACACAAAATGGTGGACCCCAAAGGTCCTGCTCCTCAAACAATTAGGAGAATAATCTACTCTTTTACAGGCTGATGATCAGGAATCTATTCTTTACAAAACTTCACTATGAAAGGCTCTGGAATGAAGAACACTAGGTATAATAAACAGCTGGGGTGAAGTACTGGAAGAAAACAGAGGATGTAAGTGAATGTTTATATATTGAACTGTGTGACTCTCAGATTTATTTTCCTCATTAGAAAGGAAAGCTTTCAACACGCATCATCTTACTGCCCTACTACCTGAACACTCCTCTCGTCACAGGTAAGCATTAGAAGATTCTTCTCTGGATAAAATAATTATTCCTAGAGAAAAAGTTCCTAAGACCCCACATAAGAAAAAAATGTGTCTTTCTCTTCCTCTGGATGCTGGTGATGCCTAGTGCTGTTAATACAACTGTGACCATGATCGAAGATACCAAAATTGCAAGTGGTAGATGCAATCTGTATCCATGATGATGTCGTTGAGCCACTGGATTAACCACGCATGGAGTCAAATTACTTCAAGACTTCTTGTTACAGTCTTTCAAATTCTGTATCTCCTAGGGTACTTTGCTTTGCAGTGAATAGAAAACTGAATTCAACCATAAATAATAAATAATAAAGGTTGGTTTCACAAACAAAATCAAGCATCAGCCAGCAATGAAGAAGAGAAATTGCTTTGGATAGTTTGGTAAGAAACATAAAAAGCTGGGGCACCTGGTTGGCTTAGTCAGTTAGGCATCTGACTCTTGGTTTTGGCTCAGCTCATGATCTCATGGTTTGTGGGATCAAACCCCATGTCGGGCTCTATGCTGACAGTGCAGAGCCTTCTTGGGATTCTCCCTCTTCTCTCTCTCTCTAACCCTCCCCTTCTCACTCTTTCTCAAAATAATTAAACTTAAAAAAAAAAAAAAGAAACGTAAAATGCCAAGAAAGAAAAGATGAGATCCAGGTAATAGGAGATTCAACACAGGTGTTTAGCAAAGGGAATTCCACAATGAAAAAAAAAAAAAAAACTAACTGCTGAGTGGCAGCAGGCCTAAAGAGCAGAGTCTCACTGACAAAAGGGACAGAAAAGACTGAAGGCAGTAAATCATAAGCAATACTGATGGGCATTAAATAGGGATATTGAAGTATTTGGGAAAATATTAATTTTCCCAAAATAAAATAATATTGAGTGTGAAGAATATGTGAATAGTTCCTTGGAAGTTTCTGGGGGTATGACAATTTAGCCTATTCTGATACCTGATTTGGAGGCATAAGTACTAAATAATGAGGAAATTGGGAAGATCAGCTATTGGACAGCTACTTGAGATAAGATTGAATGCTTCTTGGAAGAGTTATTGGCCAAAGTACTTTTAAAAAAGGATCAGAACAGATAAACAGGTGGAGAAAATGACAGAGCTATCTTTTAATTTTATAATAATTAAGCCTGAGAAGGAAAATTGTTTTAACCTTTTTTCTTTTAACAGAAAGGAATATACATCATTGTATAACATTAGAAAATCAGAATTGGCAAAAGGAAGAAATTTAATATCATCCAGAATCCTACCGCTCAGTAACACTTTTTTTTTTTTTTAGTAACACTTTTAATATACCTGCAAACGTTCTTCCAGTTCTATCCCTATGCTGTGTGAATGTGTGTGTTTGTGTGTTTATGTCTGCTTGAACATGTGTGCTTCTGTATGTGTACAAATATCCTCCTATTTTCAAAGTGGGACTTGTGATGCAAATACTTTCAAAGAGCAAGGTTGGGATCACTTTCCTTTTTTCTCCTAACAAACTGGCTAGCATTTGTACTCTGATGACTTCCTAGCCATTCATGACTATGGGTAGATTGAAGCTGTTGACCGTGAGGTTAAAATTTCCAAGTCGCCTGTTACTAATCTCCTGAGACAGTTTGTCCCCAGACAGAGTTTCTGCTGGGCATGTTTCTGTCTACGTTCCTTCTCACAATAACCCTCTAAGAATCTATCAGTCTGAGAGGGGTGAAAGCTAATCCTCGGAAAACCATGCCATGCTTTTTGAAGTACACTTTGAACTTTGATCTTGTAGAAATTTCATGGTCGGTATAAGGTGCCCTACAAGAAATTTTCCCTCTGCTGTTGATAAGGAAGAAATGTTCAGATAAGAACAGTTTTTTTTTTTCCCCACATAACTGTGTGGGTTCTAAACACATAGGAGCTCACAAAGCAATAGCTCTCAGAACAAATCCGTTTTTTGCCCAAATATCGTTCTCCATTTTCACAAATGATCAGATAGTATTTCCTCCCTTTTTTTTCCCCTTCATTCTTTCTCATAGATCCTGCATGGGGTACCTGATCTCATACAACAGCGTCAAGAGTCACTCACTTCCAAGCCCATAAGTGGAGGACATAAAAACATAGTATTTGCCTTAAATATATCTATTTTTTTCTGCATTCATCCATGAATATGAAATAGATGCCAAACTAAAGCCAGGGAAAGGGCAAATTCTCTGTGACATAACTGAGATTGAAATCCAAAGTGAATTCCCTTTGGCCGTAGAATAGCATTAAACTATTGCCGCACACAAGATCTTCACATTATAAATGCCTATATTGGTCTAACAAAAAGAAAACTCCTTTGCCACTGCAGGAAATTATGCACCTGCTTTGCTGCTATTTTAGCTCACCCCTTAGTATACAGCAATATGTAAACCTTTGAGTACCAATTGACTTCTTTACTTGCAATTGAATTTGTTTAAATAGCTATTTTAGAAAACATGACCCTGTAATTCCTTAAAGTATCTACAGTCTAAAATCCAGTTAAGCATCCTGATTTCATGCTCAAAAATTCTCAATGCCAAATTTTTTATTGTTCAAAATATTGGCAATTGTCTGTTGCAGTGACATTGTTTCTTTGTGCATTTGTAATCGGATGACAAATGTATACATTGGAATTGGACTGGAAATATGATCTTAATAAAACAAGGTGAAAGCATCTTTCTGTCCTTCTGAGATAGTATTTCTTAACATAGCTTAGACCTAAATATATATGTTAAATTCCAGTTTTTAAGTGGTGGAAAAACATGGCCCTCTCTCCCTCATCTCTTAAAAACATGTTAAAAAGAACAAAAAAACAGAAATAAAAGTCCTATCTTAAGAGAAATGAAAGATATTTATAACCTAAACTATTACATGTGAGAAACTATGTAGTGGTGGTCAAACAGGTATGAAAAGATGATTAGAGTGAATGATTTCAAGATCTCAAGCCATGAGTACATAACTGTCCACAGAAGAAAGTACACCTTGAGGCAAAAGCCTAGAATCCATATCAGGAAAAATAAAACATTTCATGGAAACTGGTAATAGATTCTTCCTTGAGCTCTCAAGTGGCACCCAGCACATCAAGGGAGGTGAGGGTGAAAGCTGGCTTTTGCACAAGGCAGAAACTTGCACATGCTGTTTATGAAGAGATTCTGAATTGTGCAACTGCAAACCTGCTAGCTGAAGAAAGGAGAGAAACAGTTCATGAAGCTCAAACATCTCTGTGTCATAAGGAACTTCCATGTGAATTGGGGAGAATTCCTGCTCTCTGGGAACCCTGCACTACTCACTTTTCCGATGGTTATTCTGTAATTAAATCGTTTTGTTAAAACTCATCACCTTCAGAGATGAAGAAGAATAATTTTTTTTTTAGAAAAAGGAACTGGAAACCATTAGAAAATATAATAAGGGAAAGAATAGGAAAAATAAATCACAGACAGAAAAAAATATTACTACAGAATAGCACGCTTTCATGAATTTAAATAACTTAACAAATCAAGAAGAGTCATGGCAGAGATACAATAACTCAGATGAAACAGGAAGACATAAAATATGCACAAATGGGCTTCCATAGAAAAAGTAGAAAAGAAAGGAAGATCATAACATAAATAAGGCAACATTTATGTAGATATGGATGAAAACAAAGAATTAAGAAGGTTCAGCAAAATAAAAATGTAAAGGTTTATAAAGAAAGTGTGAAATCTGGAAGATAGTCAGAGGAGATACTGCATGAATATAAGTATCCTGAAGAAGAAAATCAAATTTCCAAGATAAAATATACATATTTAACGATACAAATTTGGAAATGTTCTAGAAATTAACGAGTTGAATTTACAAATTGAAAAGAGCATACCATGCCTCAAAAAAAGAATATTTTATGTAGAATGATGAGCACCAACATGTATCCTAGTAAAATTACTGGCCTTCAAAGATGTATAAAAAATAAAGAATCTTCTGAGCATCTGTGCAACAAAACAAAACAAAACAAAAAACAAAAAAGGAAACATAACCAAACAAAAAACTCTGAGTCACCCAGAGGAAAAAAATACTCATTGTCTTCAAACACACTGTCAGCAACATCATTCAATACCAAGCTACAGTAGAGCAATACCCAAGAGTCTCAAGGGGGAAAAATCATCAAGATCTAAGAATATTCCACCCAGAAAATTGTTGGGCTCTTGGGCCAACAGCGCTCTTAGACCAAGCACAATGTCTGGAGACAGTAAAAGGATGGATAAATGAAAGAGCTTAGTGTTGGCATTTGCATTTGATTCTCTATTGGACATCCATGAGAGGGTAGCTGGCAAACTTACAGGTATGGCAGTAGAGCCCAGGAGGAAAGAGGTCACATTTGTGAATCATGATAAATTAGGTAAAAGTATAAGACAAGAAGGAGGTACAATGCTCAAGGGAAAAAGACCACCTTTTAAGAGTAATATTTCTTCAACACCAAACTCCTTTAAATAAAGTAATAGCACAAACCACAGTAAGATAACACTTCCTATTTGCCAGGCATGGTCATAAGCCCTTTACATGGATCAGCTCATTCAACTCATAAGAGCCTTGTAAGTAGACATTATTACTACTGCTACTACTGTTACTACTACTATTGCTACTCTTACATCCATTTTACAAAGGAAGAATCTGAGACACACGTTTTTAAGTAACTTGCCTGTCACATAGCTTTTGGACACAGTCTGACTTCACATGTGCGGTTGCTTCAGTTAGATAAGAGACCATTGGAAGAATGCAATAGAAGTAGAGGGACTTTCAAGGCCATCCCATTGACAACAGTTGCGGACACTGTATAGAGGTCAAGTGGTGTTTGGCAATTAGGTGGGCTTCGGTAACAGTTGAGAAAATGATCTCAGCAAATGTTGAAGGAGGAAGCCAGACTAGAGTGAAAAGGGCAAGTGTAGATTAAAAACAAAACAAACAAAACAAAACAAAACACGACGCATGTAGATAAATATTTAGAAAACTTCTATAGGAAAGAGAAATCATGAATATCTCCTGAACTTTCTGGATTTTTTTGTCTTTTCTCTGTAAGGGAAGTCTAAACTTGAGACTATTAATTTTTGCCTAATTTGAGAACCACATCTCAATAATATACATATATAAGACATTTAAATTTTGTCTCACTGTCTTAAATATTGTTATATTGCCTTGTAGACCACATAACATACAGGAGAGGGCTGTTAAAATGGGGAATTGGAGCATAAGCAATGAGAGATGTAGACAACATCAATAGCTATCTAGTTTTACTACTAGATAGTCTTGCTACTAGGTAAACCCATTTATAGGACTTATCTGCATCCTTGTTTAAAGCTTCAGGGATTTTGTTCTTGTTGGTGTTAGAGTTCATGATATTGTTTACCTAAAACAGTGATCTCAGTAACCAATTAGCTGAGAAACTACTTTTGACAAATAGCATACAATCCAAGTAATAAGCTGCAGAACAATTAACAGTGTGTTTTTGTCTAATAAGAAAAGGAGTTTTGAACTCTGTCCCCTTCTCTTTGGTTACCTAGTGATATGGCCCAGTAACAGTCTGTCTTTCCAAGCTGAGTCAAAGAAAGCAGGTATGCGGAAGCTGCAGATGTTAAAATTGCAAATTTACACAGCAGAGAAGGCCCCTCGACACCCGAGGTCACATATAAATAGTGATGACACACATGCTTGAGTATACCTCTCCAATAGTACAAAGGGAGCTTCTTTTTTTTTTTTTTAAATCACAAAAATAGTTGGCCAGCTGTTGCAGCATTTCCCTGACTAGTTTCGAGATCATGTCTCTTTCCTTTGATGGAGGCAGCCAGCTACCTTTCCCCCAGCCTCTTTTAAGCCTTGCAGCATCTGGGAGTTAAGGAAGGAGAGATTTTGTGTTTGTGTTGTCACAAAACAGTCTGCCACTGCTCGGAAGCAGCAGAAAAGATGTATATAAAGCATTATATGTAAAAGGAGACTGTCCTAAAGTTGGCAGGAGGAAGATGTGTGAACAGACACAAACAAGACTGTGTTACTCACACTACTGCTGTAAGATGTGGGGTTCTTTGTAGAATCGAGCTGGAAGCATAGATCCACACCACTTTCACTGGGAGCAGAGGCTCCAAACTGAACGAAACCCATACCGACATTAGGCCCTTAGCAGTGTGGCTTTCACCCACGCGGTCCATTTGAAATACAGTTGACCCTTGAATAATGCAGGAGTTAGGTGTGCCGGCTGCCCCTGCACAGTCAAAAATCAGTGTATAACTTTTGACTCCCCCAAAGCTTAGCTACTAATAGCCTACTGTTGACCAGCCTTGCTGATAACATAAACAGTCGGTTAGCACATATTTTGTATATGTATTATATACTGTATTCTTATCATAAAGTAAGCTAGAGAAAAGAAAATGTTATTAAGAAAATCAGAAGGAAGAGAAAATACGTTTATAGTACTGTTCTGTATTTTTTTAAAAAAAATGCGTGTAATTGAATTTTCTACAAGAGCTAAAATAGCTAACTAGAATTTCTGGAAAGTAAGAGTCCATCCAATCTTAAGCATCTTTTTTTTTTTTAATCTCTAGCATATCACACAGTCTGGCACATAATATATATTCAATAAACAAAGCTAAACATTTCTCAACTCCCTCTGCTACTATATATGCACTTAGTGTTAATTGTCTGTTAATTACACCAAACGTAATGTCTCTTTTGTGGTCATGAGTGACCTAATCTTCAGAGAAGTCCCAAACGTGTTAGAAGACACGCATTTATAAATTACTTCCCATTAGGACCTTCATGCTTTATAAATATAAACTTTACCCCATTTTTCCAGATACCTACAGACTACCACTCTCACAGTCATTCTGTCCACTCCCCTCCCATTTCCTCCCCTAAATGTGCACTAACCCAAGCATCTGTTGGCCTCACTGTTAGTTTTCTGCAAAGCTCTCTCCACTGCCCTCTAGGCTGCAAGACAGGGTCAGATCAGAGGCTAGGACAGTTGAGAAGGGGCACACACAACCAGGACCAGTCCTGAAGAGTGGTGTATAATCAACACCTACTTTTTGAGATCATGGTCATTCTCTCACCCTCACAGGCATTCAGTAGAGTCGCTGCTATACTACTTGAGTAGATGGATTTAAGCTTAAAGAAATAGAGTTTAATGTAGGCCTATCGGTAGTAGCATCAGCCTGTCAACTATAAATACCAAAAACATCACCACAACCTTTGCAGATTGACAGCAACTTTAGCCTAGAAGAAAATCAAAGATCCTTGCTCCCTTTTTCTTCCTTTAGAATGATTGATGTATTTGGTCAGATTCTCATATTGTTCCTTTCCTAGCAGCCCTAAACTCAGGTATTGGAGCTACATCATAAGATGGTGATGTCATTACACATTTGTACATCACCTTACAATTTTTTTCTTATACGTTACTTTATCTGAACTCGGTATCACACAGAATGATAATACTGAATTGTTTTCTTTTATAGAAAAAAATCAGAACTATGCCTGGCAGAACTTGTACGTATAAAAAATTATGGGAATTTTAAACTTGACATTCCAGAAAAGTTATATGGCTCACTAAGCCTCATTTTTCTGTTCTATAAAAGAGGTATGGCAATAGTATTGAATGCATGAGGTTATCTGAAGATTAAAGAAGTTAATATATGAATATTGAATACAATACCATCTGGCACATGGAAATGTTAGCTACAATTGTTTTGTGTCACTAGTGCTGTTAGTAATGTTAGTATTGTCATAGGATTCATCCTAGAGAATTACCATTGCTTTGACTTCACAGACTTTTATGCTGGTGTCTATATAGAGCTTTTATAGTGGATTTTGATTTTAAAGCCAAGTTGAAGCAAGAATAAATAGGATATTTCTTTGCGCTTTTGCTGCTATCTGAAGGGGGCCTTTTTTAAAACACCTTTTTTACAGGCAAGTGGATAAAATCTAAAACTTCCAGCTGTCTCAGTCACCAGAGTAGTTAGTTATTACTGGGTTGTAGACTTAAAACATTTTCTTCATCACAATCTCAGGTGTGATTCGTTTTATTTTAAGATTTACCAGAGTCATTTAAATGTCGTGATTACTTAAGGCCAAGTGTTTCCTAGTGGTGGGAAGTACTCTTAGTTTTATATCCTTTCTCTTCATAGTTCAATGCATAATTACCAGTGAAAGAATGTGGTTCAGACTACAAGTCAAAAGATGGTACTATACCACAAGAGAACATTCAAATTTAAATTTTGTATTTTTAATTTCAAAAGATTGCATCTCCACTAATAGATTAAATCTGGGGCAAAAGATAGTATTTTCAGGCTTTGTTATGACACTGTGTTCTTCAAAATGTTATGTCCTCTCCTTAGCAGGAAAAGACAGTCAGTCCCAAGCCCCTCATCTCAGCTGACCCTCTCTCCACCCACTAAACTCTTCACAGAAAGAAGACAGAGCTGATTTTAGCCACCTGTGAAGTGGGAAAAGAATGTCTTCAGTGCTCTTTAGGTGCCGTTTCAGTTGTTTGGGCAAACTCTCCACCTACCTTTATACATTTGCAACTTTGTTCGGTCTTCAACTCTAGGCCAAGAATTGCAGACATCCACAGTTGTGTAAAATCCCCACTGACAGCTCCTGGCTGAGCGCTTGCACAGATGCCCTCCCCATGGAATCTGCCCTGCCTTCCCGGGCTGGGCACTGGTCCCACAGGCTCCCAGGCCTCTCTTGCTCTGGGACAACGCCCATTCATTCCCCAGCACCTCTGGCAGTAATGGACACTGTATCTTAAGCCAAGCTGTTGGGATTGTCCATGCCTTTCAGTCTTCTTGAACATGTGTATGGTCAGCTTTCCTTTATGCAGTGCCCACATCTGGGAGGCAGGCCCTGCTCAGGCAGCCCTTGTCCAGACAAACTCTGGAGGTGCAGAATTACCAGTCCTTTGAACCCACCAGACTGCCAACAGAGGAGTTACAGTTTCTTATCCTTTAGACTTAACAGGTATGAGTCAGACACTAGTTCACCAAGCTCCACGGGACACATATGATACCTGATGTGGGGGATAGGTGTTCTCCATCACTCCTCCTTGGGCAGAACACTTGGGGATGGAGACAATTCAAAGAATACTGACAGTGGTCCCAGAAAATCCTCTCCTAACATCCAACCTGATATTTAGGAATCCATAAGCTGTAAATGAGGAATTGATTCACAAACTAGAATTGGCCACCTCCTGGGCAATGCTTGCATGATGGCCTTTCACCCAATTTTGGAACATTTAAGGGGCTCCAACAAAACTGAGAAAAAAATAGTTCCACTTCAAAATAATATAACCAATGTGTGAATTAGTACAGAAGCACCAGTAAGAGGAGATTTCACTTTTTCTAGATGAAATTCAAAACCTCACTGACCAAATTGAAGATCTCACAATAATAGAGATTCTGTTAACCTTCAGGGATTGATACATTTTAAATGAAGAAGCTATGGAGAAGGTGATGAGTAATACAATATGAAATAAATAATTCTAGGCTTTTCAAACATCAGTTGGGAGCACTATTTAAAAGGAGACCTTAGAGAGCTTTGCTCAGATTTCTCCACATTCTTATGCCCATGATAAGGAAAGTGTAAGATCTCCTTATTAGCTGGTGAGGACTCAAATCTGCACTTCTTTAGTTTTTTGGGTTTTCTGTTTGTTTTATTTTTTATTTCTTCAAAATTTACATCCAAATTAACATATAGTGCAACATATAGTTAACATATAGTGCAACAATGATTTCAAGAGTAGATTCCTTAATTATCCTTACCCATTTAGCCCAACCCCCTTCCACAACCCCTCCAGTAACCCTCTGTTTGTTCTCCATATTTATGAGTCTCATCAGTTTTGTCCCCCTCCCTGTTTTTATATTATTTTTGTTTCCCTTCCCTTATGTTCATCTGTTTTGTCTCTTAAAGTCCTCATATGAGTGAATTCAAATGATTTTTGTCTTTCTCTGACTGACTAATTTCACTTAGCACAATACCCTCCAGTTCCATCCACTAGTGGCAAATGGCAAGATTTCGTTCTTTTTGATTGCCGAGTAATACTCCATTGTGTGTGTGTGTGTGTGTGTGTATATATATATATATATATATATATATATATATATATATATACCACATCTTCTTTATCCATTCATCCATCGATGGATATTTGGGCTCTTTCCATACTTTGGCTATTGTTGATAGAGCTGCTATAAACATTGGGGTGCATGTGTCCCTTCGAAACAGCACACCTGTATCCCGTGGATAAATGCCTAGTAGTGCAATTTCTGGGTCATAGGGTAGTTCTATTTTCAGTTTTTTGAGGAACCTCCATACTGTTTTCCAGAGTGGCTGCACCAGCTTGCATTTCCACCAACAATGCAATTTAAATGACACACTGGACCAGATGGACTTAACAGATATATTCAGAACATTTCATCCTAAATCAGCAGAATATACATTCTTCTCCAGTGCACATGGAATGTTCTCCAGAATGAACCATATACTGGGACACAAATCAGCCCTAAGTAAGTACAAAAAGATTGAGATCATACCGTGCGTATTTTCAGAAAACAACGCTATGAAACTTGAAATCAACCACAAGAAAAAATTTGGAAAGGTAACAAATACTTGGAGACTGAAGAACACCCTACTACAGAATGCATGGGCTAACCAAGCAGTTAAAGAGGAAATTCAAAAGTATATGGAAGTCAATGAAAATGATAACACCACAACACAAAACCTCTGGGACACCACGAAGGCAGTCATAAGAGGCAAGTATAAGTTTCTCAGGATCCACATAAGAGTGAAAACATATGGTATCTGTCTTTCTCTGTATGGGGGGAGGGGAAGGGAAAAAAGAGGTTAGAGTGGGAGAGAGCCAAAGCATAAGAGACTCTTAAAAACTAAGAACAAACTGAGGATTGATGTGGGGTGGGAGGGAGGGGAGGGTAGGTGATGGGTATTGAAGAGGGCATCTTTTCGGAAGAGCACTGGGTGTGTATGGAAACTGATTTGACAATAAATTTCATATTTAAAAAAAAATATTTGTACAAAGCAAAAAAAAAAAAAAAGAGGGAAGTATATAGCAATCCAGGCCTTCCTAAAGAAGGAAGAAAGATCTCAGATACACAACCTTATGCCTTAAGTAGCTGAAAAAAGAACAGCAAATAAAACCCAAAACCAGAAGAAGACAGGAAATAATAAAGATAAGAGCAGAAATTAATTCTATCAAAACCAAAAAAAAAACAAAACAGTAGAACAGATCAATGAAACCAGAAGCTGGTTCTTTGAAAGAATTAACAAAATTGATAAACCACTAGGCAGTTTGATTAAAAAGAAAAAGGAAAGGACCCAAATAAATAAAATCCTGAATGAAAGAGGAGAGATCACAACCAACACAACAAAATAAAAACAATAATAAGATAATATTATGAGGAATTATATGCCAATAAAATGGGCAATAGGGAAGAAATGGACAAATTCCTAGAAACATATACACTACCAAAACTGAAACAGGAAGAAATAGAAAATTTGAACAGACCCATAACCAGTAAGGAAATCAAATTAGTAATAAAAAATCTGCCAAAAAACAAGAGTCCAGGGCCAGATGGCTTTCCAGGGGAATTCTGCACTTCTTTAGTTTTTGATGACCATTTCCATACACTGAACCTTTTCCTAAGATATCGATTCAAACTAAGCTCAGCACATGAACAGAACAGAAGACAAAAGGGGAGAGAAAGCAACAAAAAGAAAAAACATGAAATTCTTGCAGCTTGAACAAAACTTTACCTTCATTTAAGCTGGAGTCTGTTCTGAGCTGTGTTCTCTTCTTTCAGCCACATGGATCCTCCCCTCCGTTGAAAAGATATTGATTGCTCTCCATTTATGTGAGTGTTTCCCATTACAGCTTAAGAGCTATGTTTAAACTCTTGTCATGAAGGTTCTTTTCTTTGCTCCCTTCCTCTTTTCCTCCTTCCTTACTTCTTTCTTCTTTTTTTAAGATAGAAATCTCTCTCCTCTCATTGCACCAAGAACTCTCATCCCTTCCACTCACCTCTCTGCAGCTTTTAGGTAGTTCACTGAAATGAGCCCTACCCATAATCCTAGTGATCCATGCTTCCTCCTCTCTTTGTCTTTATCCTGAGATGTAGGCAACTGCAGTTTGAGGTTTTCTACGTGCAGTTTGGGCAAAACTGGAGCACTGAGGTCTAGTTAAGAGTGAAGACTCATCATGAAACTCTCACAGCTATGACAAACTAGGCCTTGCTATTTGTTTAAAAATGAAAGAAATGAAAAATACATTTCTCCTTATTTCTGGTAGCATTCAGCAAATCTATTTTATAATGTCTGACAAACTTTATACCACATCACCTTATGCATTACATTAGAAAAATAATCTTATACTGGCACCATATGCAGAAAGCATAAAAATGCTCAGGCTATCCTTGAGCTGGTGAATAATCTATGGTGAAGTGGTCTAATAAAATCAATCTTCAATAGTTCAGCCCATCATTAATTCTAGAATGACTATTTGGCCTAAAATGGAATTGTATTCATTTCTCATCAAGTTGAGGTCAGTGTTACCTATATTCAAAAAATCCAGTTCTTTATGTGATTTCCCAAGAAAGAAAAGTAATAACTATTTAATTTTAATAATAGTAATGAGAATACAAGATTAGGAATAGGTTTTTTAAGTAGTGAAACTAAGTAATCATGCTGAATGCAAAACAGAAACAAAAAATGCAAATAGAATTACTATCAAAAGGAGTAATTTAAATCATGAACTTGATCCACAGTAATTACAAATAAATAGAAAATATTAAAAAATATATAGCCTACTTTTTAATGAATTAGAAATATAATCATTATCAAAAAGTACTTTTTAAACTTTGTAGGGTGAAAGTTAACACCAACTTTTGCAGGACTTTGAAAAAATTGAATCAAAAATATTAATATTTCTGTCCTTTAGCTTCGTAGTCAAAGTTA
This sequence comes from Panthera leo, assembly GCF_018350215.1. Lineage (NCBI taxonomy): Eukaryota > Metazoa > Chordata > Mammalia > Carnivora > Felidae > Panthera > Panthera leo. The sequence continues at coordinate 57,006,025 of NC_056687.1, forward strand.
TAAAAAATTTACAAATTATATTTGAGGATGTTCAAGTCTTTAGTATTTATAATAAAAAAAGCTAGAAATAATGCTTATGTCCAATATTGGTTTAAATAATTTACATTATACACTTAAGAAGGAATATTATACACATTTCACAAATCATGTTTTCAAAGAACATTTAATAATAGTGAAAAATGCTATGTATGAAGTGAAGAAAAGCTAATATAACTTTTTTTTTTTGAAGAATGATCAAACATATGGAAAGCTCAATTTGGAGACAGAATGCAAATGAACAATCAAACACTAGAAAAAGAAAACTCTAAGTGTGTAGGAGCGGTCATTTTTGGTGATGGATGTATTATAATTTTTGTTTATTTTCTTCAATAAACATGTATTATTTTATGATCAGAAAGGAGGGGAGATTCATTTTAAAAGCAGTCACAATGATGTAGATAAAGGTGGAGGAAACAGAATCAACTGGGTAATGAAGGAATGGAAAGAGAGAGAGAGAGGGAGAGGGAGTGGTAGAGAGAAATGAAGGTGGGGAGAAAGAGGAGAGGTATGACACCAAAAGAGAAGGGGACAGGAGGGAGGAAGCTAATGTTGAAAATGTTTAGTAGAAGCTCCAGAATTTCCATCTAAGATTAGGAACAGCAGTCTCCCTCAGAAAGGTGAACTTAATTCTCTAATTGTTAGATACAACTATGACAATAGTATATTTGAACTTTTTGTCACTCCTAGGTTTATCAATGGACATCTGAATATTATATAAAACAATGGAGGAGTACTACCATTTTCATACTCCATTACCTTTTCTTAACTGTTTTTGTTTTGTTTTGTTTGTTTGTTTTAGTTTAGTTATTTTGAGAGAGAGACAGAGAGAAAGGGAGTGCGAGTGGGGAGAGGCAGAGAGAGAGAGAGAGAGAGAGTCTCAAGCATGAGGCTTGATCCCCAAAACTGTGAGATCATGACTTGAGCCAAAATCAAGAGTTGGACGCTTAACTGACTGAGCCACCCAGGCACCCCTTAAACTGGTTATTTTTAGTGACTTAAGTATTAACAGAGATAATTCTTTTCAAATCAACAAGGATTTTTAGTGAGAAGAAATTATCATCTTTTTCTAAGGAAAGGACATTTATTGAATTTATACCATATGACAGTTATAACTAGGTGCACTACAACAATCATGCAATTAAGGGATTATTATTCCCATTTTATTGTTTGTTAAACTGAGATTCAGAGAATTTAACTCATCTTCTCAGGGTCACACAATTTAGAATTCCTGAGCCATAATATATCCCTAGTTTCTTTGATGAGTCCTCTTCACCATAATTCCTTTACTTACTGATGAGTCTCTCTCCTAGTCTATAGGCATCCTCCAAATGTGCTCTCACTGAGTCATCATAAAGAATTAAACGTTTAATTTAATAAGGGGGCATTTCTGTTTTCTGTTATTATCTCCACCACCAGAACCAAGACAACTATCTCAGCTTACTGTGAAAGTTATCTAAGAGACATAGCAACCAAAATAACTACAGTGAATCCCATAATGTACTACCTGTACAGATCTGAAACTCTTGTTCTCAAGCTGCTCAGAGTGTTGGTGAGTATATCTTCACAACTTACCCAAAGTCATGCTGCATTTCCAAGAGCAGTGAAAATCCAATGACTGGTTAATAACTGGAACATAAACCTTTCACCAATCTCAGGCAACTTTTAAGGGTCATTCCAATAAGAGGGCTTCCAGTAGTATGGGTGAAAGCCTCTTGCATAAATCCATTGCAGTTAAATCTTGCCCTCTGCTCCATCCTGCTTTCTTTACTCCCTTCCTTTCTAGGTGTTGATCCTAGGAGAACTTTCCAGTAAATGTCCTGCATACAAATGTTCATCTCTGAAACTGCCTCCAAAACAACTCATTCTGAAACAGTTGGTGCTTCAGGGTCTGAGAAAGCAACTCTAAAATGAGATTTTGAATCTGGACCGTCTGATAACTAGGCTAGCAAGGAGAATATTATCACTAGTGGCCAATGTACAGATATAGCCCCTTTGCATGTGGTAGTAGTACAGTTGTTAAAACTGTTACTGGTTGTGAATTGAAATAATATACTAGAGGAAATGCAGTAGTAGATGCAATGTGTAGGGCAATGAAGTGAATTGTGTTTATAAGGGCAACAGAGTTTGATGGCTATTGTTGGGGGCCATTGATGAGTTTTAAAAAGACAATGAAAAGCTGATGGTGATTTATTACCAATTAAGGATTCATATGAAAAATAGATGGCCTCAATGGCAGCAAAGAAACTCTTTACCTGTGTCAGCTATAGAGGTTTCTGTGCCCTCAACATACCTGTCACTTCTCTCTTATCCATTTTAATTAACATTATGTCATGTATGTAGTAAATAAGTGTGATGTTCTATGGGATGTTCTCATAGTCCTATTAAGTCTTAGGCTACAGCTGTCCCTCAGTTACTTCAGACTCTGTGCACTAAGAGACCAACAGGCATGAATGAGGAATCGACATTTTTGCAGATTTAATTGACCTTAATGACGAGGAGTTGGGGATGCTGTAATACAAGTGGGACAGTGAGTAATATGTTTGGTACCAAGTGATCTTGCACAAATTACTTAACCTCTATGACTTCATTTCCTGATCTGTAAAATGGAGAGATTAATAATGGTAATAATTAAGGTTATTTTCATAATTAAATAAATTAACATATAAAAATAGAGTAATTTCTGATATCTTTTATACAAGTACTGTATAATATTAGCTATCATTATAGTTTCTATGAATTGTACCCAAATTTCATTGTTCACATTTTAAAAAAGGATATTGTACTTTTTAAAAATGTTTATTTATTTTGGGAGAGAGAGTGTGCACACGTGGTGGAGAGGCATAGAGAGAGAGGGAGAGATAGAGTCCCAAGCAGGCTCTGCACTATGAGCACAGAGCATGACACAGGATTTGCTGTAGGATTTGCTTTCACCTTATGGATCTATGCAACTAAAATATGACTTTCAGAGACAATTAGTTTATTGGCAGATGCTATTCTACAATTCAGTTATGTACCACCACATTAATGGTGGATGTTGGCCATGGTTGTCATCTTGTTAACTAAATCTTTCTAAGCATTGTTGATGGGGAGAACACAAGGCTCAGAAAGATTATTTCCTAGATTTTCCCATTAAGGACCAAAAAAAATATAATGTAGGCCTTGACTACTAACCATGGTGAGAATTTTCTACCTTATAGTTAAGCAATTTTTCCTATACCATATATGTCTGAAACCTGCATCAGATAGTTTAGTGTTTACAGCCTAAATATTAAGCAAACTCTATTTACTAGAGCAGTAGATCTCAAATGGTATGTATAAAAATCCTAAGAAAATGTTACTAAGTTACAACATCTCTTTTCCCAGTTCATCTCATTGTATATGATAACTATTCTCACATTGAGGCAGGTGAGAATGTGGGACGTGGGTGACTGGAAAATCCTCCTGGTAATTCTAACAACTCCTCATGGCTAGCATCACTCCTTATTGATTCAGAATTCAAGGCCAGATCCTTTTCTTCCATTCTATACCTAATTATGTTCCCAGGAAATTATTCAAACTCTTTAAGGCTACTACCACTATATAGCTTGCTTCCATATTTCTTGAGATTTTTCTGTCTACATTAGAAGCAGTATGGTCTTCCTGTAACCTATAATGCTTCAAATCTGGTTATTCCACAAGACGTTGACTCTGAACTTTCAATTTTATTACCCCTAGAAGATCTTTCCCTGACAAACAAAAATATTATTTGTTCTTTTTCCCATTCCTTGATAGAATTTTCTTCAAAAAGACACTGAAGTATCTAGATAATTGACCTCTGGTATGTCATTTTTATGTATTTCTTGAAGACAAAGCTCTGCCTTATTCAATCATGTGTTCCCCGCATTCTATGCTAATGCCTTGAACATAACAAAAGTTTACTATATATTTTTCCCTTTTCCTTTGTGAAGTCAACAGAATAGAGTGTGGTAATTTTTATCCTTTTCTGAGTATAAGAATCACCAGGAGAGTTTGTTTAAGAAGTAAATCCCTAGCTTCTTTCAGAAGAGAGTTTTATTCAATGGATGAGGGAAGGAGGTAAGTCATCTGCCAGTTCAACAGCACTCCCGGGTGATTCTAATAATGATGGCCATTAGAATAGTTGAAAAAACAGGAGTCTAGAGTTTATTCCATAGCTTTACAAGCCAGGAAACTTGATTTTGCCAGTAAACCCAAAGGTGATCAGGATCAGAGCAACACATTTACAATAAACTTGACCATAATGATAACATATTACCTTAAAATGAAAATTAGAACTACAGGGAGACTAATTAGCTAGTCAGTAAATTTTCTCCTATAAGGAAATTAACATGAACTATTATAAAATTATAACCAGAAAATTGCTTTGTGAACCAGGCCAGTTGTGTGGGCGATGTTCCAATCAGTGACAATGGCCTATTTAAAGTTGCTTCAGAAATAAAAAAGCTCTATCATTCAGTTATAATTATTTTTACAAATTTCCTTCTAGCAAAGAAATGTAGTGTAAAGTCCTTTAGGCAAAGAAGTTCTAATTTTGCTGCAGAATTTGGTAGTTTGTTTCTACTAGATTGCAATATCTGGGAAGGGTACTGTGTGCATTTTCACTTGGCAGATGAAGGCATTTTATATGCATGTGTACACACATACTGAAAACCATGCCAAAGTTTAGAAAAGATAAAGCACAATGCCTTTACACATGTTAGGGGACAATTCAGAAATACAGAAAAATGGCTACCTGTCTAGCACCATCATCATCAGGAACGAAATGGACAATTCTTTTTTTTTTTTTCAATATATGAAGTTTATTGTCAAATTGGTTTCCATACAACACCCCCATCAACCCTCAGTTTGGTCTCAGTTTTTAAGAGTCTCTTATGCTTTGGCTCTCTCCCACTCTAACCTCTTTTCTTTTTCCTTTCCCTCCCCCATGGGTTTCTGTTAAGTTTCTCAGGATCCACATAAGAGTGAAACCATATGGTATCTGTCTTTCTCTGTATGGCTTATTTCACTTAGCATAACACTCTCCAGTTCCATCCATGTTGCTACAAAGGGCCATATTTCATTCTTTCTCATTGCCACTTAGTACTCCATTGTGTATATAAACCACAATTTTTTTTATCCACGAAATGGACAATTCTAAACAAATATTCACTAGGAACTGATCAAAAAAGCATCAAGTTTCTGTCTATGAACAAAATAAGAAACTTCCAGAAGAACTACCAAAAGTAGCACAATATAACTGGAAAAAAAGTAAAGACGAAAAGAACTGATTTGGGTAAGAAGGAAAACAGTAGAAAACTAGGAGGAGGCGCAAAGAAGGCAGCCTCATTCCCCGGGGGATTCACACAAGCCTAGAAAACACCTTTTGGTCTCCCCCTCCCCTCCATAAACTAGTTTAAAATAAATGTGTGGATCCACAGATGCTAACATTTCAACTTCTGCTTATTGATATTTAAATGGGTTTTCATGAGTAAAATGTGTTCAATAGCCAAATATTTGTGATATCTCCTTGACATTACAGGTTAATTTTCAGAAGACTAGGGTAAACAGTGATTCTGTGCTATAGAATCACTAGAACAAAATCACTACAAAAACAATTATATGTGCAGTATCTTTTTGTAACATGTCTCTAGAACATTAGAGACTAAAACATTAGGAGACTTGGTGATGGAGAAAAGAAAACATTAAATTGAGAAAAGATTTCATGTGCACAAAAGCTACTAATGTGCATAAACAAGAATCTTTAAAATGTCATCCTGGTAGAATTTAACATTCGGGATATAGTATTCCCTTTAAAAGTACTCTACAAGTGGAGGATCTGCTGCTTAAAGAATTAAGGGATTTATATATAATTCTTTCTGCTTCTCTGTCACTAATTAACCAAAAGACCTTGGTAGCAAGTCACTCAAATTCTCCAACCCTCAGTTTCTTCTCCGTTTTCAAAACATAAATCAATTCTACAAATCTGGGGCCTGAGTTAAAATTAGTAAATGGTTGACTAAAGATGGCTACAGAATCTTAGCTCTTCCTCCCATCAAGAGGTAGAGCCAAATTCCCTTCCAGTTGAATATTTTTGTTTGAAGCCACTAAGTTTTAGAGTGGTTGTTTATATAGCAATAGATAACTGGGAAGGTGTAAAAGCTTTGCAAAAGTCTGGCTTCCTAAAGCGGGTTTCTCAACTAGGTTCTGTAGAACTCTAGGGTACTACAAGATATTGATAGAGGTTCTACAACAGATAGTAAGTTTTGTTGAAAAAGCATGATTTTTGAGCTTTGAAACTGTGCAGTGCTTGTGCTCACAGTAATGGATGGTGACCAGGCAGTTCTACTATGAATGCCATTATTGACCCCATATAGAAGCAAACAGTAGAATTGTCTTTAGTTGTTAGATTCCATTCTCCGGTTTTGGCATGAGAAGCTCTTGACAATTAGTGCTTTCTGTGTTGGAAGAAGGGGATGATGTTAGGTTAATGACAATAACCTCTCCTTTCCAAATTACCTTCCTCAATTTCCTATTACACATCGCCAACTGACTTACAGGCATGAACAAGCTCTATCAGTGTAACGGAATTTGGAGGGAAATTTTCACTATGAAGAAAAAATTATGATGTACTCAGGTGCACTTACCTCTTTTCTGTTGCTGGCCATATTGTAATACATAGATTACATAAATTAGAAATTACTTGTAATGGGATGATTTTTATTTTTATTTTTTGCAATTTTCCCATATAGCTATTTTTATTCCCTTTGATATTTTATATTTCATTAATCAATAATATTGATTCTATATTTCATTAAAATTTTTGGAATTACAAGCATGTCTGAAGATATACAATGTGGTGTTTTTGAAGAGGAGGTATAAAGAGGAAAACAAGAATTTGAGATCTACCCTAACATAATTCTGATAAAGCTCATGATGAAGACATTGAAAAAAATTCAAATAACAAACTCTGTGATAAGTCAATTTAGTGATGACATGTCACAATGTATTAAAGAGGTTTTGTGTCATAAACTAGAAACCAATAGCTTCTCTAAATAGGTTGAGTTGCCAACAGATGTTATCAGGAAATGTTATATTTCAGCATCTGTGAAATTTGAAAATGATAGTGAAATTCATATTTCTTTGCCTGTTGCAAAAAGCCGTCACCCAAATGCAAAAGGCAAAATATTTTTTTCTTCATTTTTGGAGAAGAACTGTCTTGGTATCTATACTGATGGTACTCCATTAGAAATTTATGTCTTTCTTGGGAAAAAAAGTGTATCATGAATGTGTTCACAACATACTATTTTCTTCACACCAAAAAGGTGCTGAGGTCAAATATTCTTGAAGATGAAGTAACAGAAGTCCTGAGTGATGGTCAAAAATTGGTTAGTTTTATTAAGCAAAAACTATTTCACTTAAGAATATTTCAGAAAACTCTGTAAAGACATATAAACAAGGTATTTAACTAAAGGAAAATTGCAGGAGTGCTGTCAAGAAATTAGCCAACCAGGTTTGGCAGAAATGCTTTGAAAATGAGACACGACCACACAACATTGGTCTATGAACTTGGCAGACATTTTCATCACATGAACCATTTGTACATACCTCTTTTAGGTCCCAGAGAATATGTTTGACTTCAAATGTGGCTATTCTTGGATATATTATGTTGCAAAAGAAATCATAAAATGTCTCCTTTGCTGCTTGGGCCTGAGACTAAGAAAAGAGATGAATAAATCCCAAGTCACATGGAAAACTCTTGAAAGTAGGGCAGAACTGTACCGCACAGTCTTTGTAGATAACTGGATGAATGAAACTTTCTCTGAATATACTTGTCAGCCAAAGAATGTAAATTTGAGAGACAAGGATGAACTTTGTGAGCTATATCTGATCATACACCGGAGACACAATGGACTGATCTCCTCTATGATCTCCTCTAGACTAGTTCTAGATTTTGAGGGGTGGGGAAGAGTATCCTCCCATTTTAAGAAAGAAGTGAACATTTTGCAATACTTTTCAACTTCTTACATGTTTTTTTCAACTTCTTACATGTAAGCCTTTTCTGGTTCATCAAGTATCAAAAGCAATGGCAGAAATTGTTTCATTTTAACTAAAAAAAAATTATCTGTGTGGCTTCATATCTGTTTCAATCATAAGTTGAGTATTTGTGCAGCAAAAACAAAACAAAACAAAAAACGTTTTTCATTAAAAGGTAAAATTTTATTTTTTTAAATTTATTTTCAAACCTTGCACTTCTATGATATATAGATACATAAGTAAGATGAAGTAACCAACTTGTGAATAACTGATACTTTTAAGTCTATGACTAAGTCTTATGTCACTTATTAGAAAATATATTTTCATAATTTGTATAAAGTTTGTGTCATATCCTATATTTTTACTCAGAGTGCTTTTGCTTATGACTTTATACTTTTGTCATTCTATATTACCAATAGTTTTTTATATTGCAAATAGTATCAACTGTCAGTTTGCAGCTTGCATTTAAATTAAATCTACCAAGTGTGCATTTAGAAGAAATAAATATGATTTTGGTTTAAGCCAGTTGTTTAACAGAAATTAATTATGTGTGCCTTATGAGTGTTTAAACCTTATAAAACAAGAAGAAAAAGATTATGGAAGATTAAGAAAAAGTGATTTGAGAGAAACCCAAAGCCATATCAAATCTAAGCAAAATGCAAATATGTTTACATCTTGTTAAAGAAGGGAACTAGAAGTCAGGGAACTTGTACTTGACATTTTAGGGAAAAAGGAGAAGGAGAGGAGTGAGTCATGCCAGAAGTTAGAAGATCCAAATGGCAAAAAGGGGAGATGTAGAGAATTGTACATGCTGCTGACTACTTTTTTGGAGAAATAAGTTCAGAGAAAACATGAGAAAATAGGTGTGGGACCGTGAGAGAGACACTGACACAGAAGAAAGGAGAAGCTTTGAAGAGATGTTAGCTGAGGCTGAGGTGAGCCAGGAAGCCAGGGGATACAGAAGAGGCTGGTAAAGTGGCTCATCCCCGAACTATGGGATAGACTGTATGTAAAGGAGATTCTCTGGGCAGTAATTGTAAGGGAGTATTAGAGAGCCTCTTAGATTACCTGAAGAATATTCTTATTTGAATGAAAAAATTCAGAAATTTTAGCTCCTCCATCTTCAAAGAGTTATGAGGTTCTTATTGAGGCCAAGAACAAGGCAGAGAAATAAAGTGGTAAACCGGGAAGTGGAACCAGAACTGTATTCAAATCCAAATTAATGCATAAAGTAAGGAGTTCAAATGAAACAACGGAGTACATGTCATGAGTAGGAATATTTTTACTACTGCTAGTAATAACTCTAACTGAAGGACTGGGCACGTGCAAGGCTAAAGAAATCCTGTAAGTAGAGAGAACAAGAAGAAAGTGAAAATGGAACATCCAAGTCCCAAGACAAAAGACTTGGGAGAAGCAGTTTATTTCTGCTTCCTTTGGTGGTGGCCTTCAGAGCTGTCCACTCATGGAATGGGGGAAGACTCTGCTTAGCTGCGTTTTACCACATCTTTACTATATATCTGTGGAGAACCAACTTCGCCCTTTTTCTTTCTCAAAAAAAGTCTTGGTAGTAAAATATCCAACAATGATACATTAAATGATTCACTCCTTATGGTGAGAATTGGCTGTACTTGGCTGTTCCTTTTTCTGTATATACTTCCATTTCTCTACCATAACATGGTCACAAGCGTTTGGGGCATTACAGCTTTCCAAAATAGCAAAATATCTTACTGGTATTTTATGAGTGCTCTAATTGGCTCTATTTTCTTAATTACTTCTAAGTTCACAATTTTAGAACTCTGGTAGTATCTATATTAACATATATCTGATGACAAAATGCTAATGTTTTGTCTTAAAAACATTCCTAAACCTGACAATATAAGCCACAGTGGACTAGAGAGTGTCTTCTCTAATTTTGGGTTCTGTCACTTCATTCTGTGTCACTTAGTTCCTCTGTCTGTCATCACTCAGATTTGTGTAATACATACTTTCTAAGTTACCCTGGCAATCAGCTTCTCGGAAGGGCCATGCCAGATCCTTTAATCTTTCCCAAAGCTTGCCTTTTCTCAGTCATAATTAAATGATAATTATAAAACCCTACATGATCCCAGCTAAGATGAAGTAGGTAATAAAATGAATTATTTTTTGCCTCTGATATCTGAACTTCTTGCTGGACTGCTTATAAATTAATCTAACATAAGAAGAAAAAAAGTATCTTCTGGTAGATAAATTTGTAAAACTTAGTAATCTAGAACAAAAGTTTTTGATGATAATCACAGCTTTTTTATTTGTTTCTGAAGTTAAAATTTCATGGAGAAAATTTTATTTATTTACTTATTTATTTATTTGCTTATTTATTTATTTATGTATTTTTGATAAGAGACATATAGTTTCTATGTATATGGATGACTCAGATTTCACTTCTTGTAATTGTAACCCAGTGGTCTGGGTTCTTTTTCTGAAAAGTACTGGAGCAAGGCTTAATGTTTTCGGGAATCCAGGCACATGGAAATTGTCTAAATCTTCATTACTCAGTGGAGCACTATTTGACCAAAGGTCAAAATATACTCTAGAGGCAGTGTCATCACCCTTTGATGATGGTGTAAGGTCAGTAAATATTGGTAAGTCCCTTGGGTTCTGAGGATTCTAACAGTATGGCATGGAAAAGTAAGATTAGACAGCAGAAATTATGGGCTCCAGTAGATTTTGTGCTATTTGGATTTTCACAAAACTGTGGACTGTGGCACATGGCTGAGCTCTCCCAATGCCGTCCAGACATTCCTTGAGGGTGACTCATCTAGTTTTGAGTATCACTGACTATACGCCTCACTGCTTTCTTTCACTTTTATACAGAAAGCCTAAGGATCATTGGGGGAAAATGAGAAATGAGTTTCAAAGGAGGCTTTAACAAGTAGAAGGCATAGAGTTTGCACCATGAAGGAAGAAAAGCAATGGAGAAAGTAATTAAAGTGTGCAGAGACTCATTGAATTTAGCAAGCTAAATAAAGCTGTGGTTGGGCTGCATCATGGTTAGCATTATTCAGGAGCACCACTATTTTCTTTCGTTCTTCTCTGGAAGTAACCATGAATCATATTCTTCCAGTTACTTTACAAAAGGCGGTGCTTGTGAGAAAGTACATGTCATTGAGATGTGGTACATTGTCACTGAGCTGTGTGATTTGAATTGCAGTCAGGAATTCTCAGAGAGTTTTCTACCTGGATTATGACATAGTCATTCTGACAGGGGCGTCTTAGAGGTTGCGTAATTGGAGATGAGACATATTCCTTTCCTTTTTGGTCTGTTTGTTTTTGTTTTTTGTTTTTTTGTGTTTGTTTGTTTGTTTGTTTGTTTTTGGCAAGGCAGTGCACACTGAGCTTTGGTTAAAGTGCTCTTTACTCCGTGTATATCTGGTCATATCCTTCAGTGTTTCTACTCCAGTTACTGGATAGAGTCCAAAGCCCTTAGTATGGCTCCACATGCCCTTCACAATACGTCTTCTGGTTCTTCCATCCAGCCTCATGTCTTGCCCCCAGTTCAGAACCCAGGCTTTGTCATTCAGAATACCTGTAGTCCCAGCAAGATTCTCATAGGCACGTACTGACAGGTGCATTATCTCACCTTTATCAACCTCATCCCTTTCCTTCAACACACAGTACAGGTTTTGCCTCCTTTGTGAAGACATTTCTCACATCTCATAAAGTTCTTCCTGTTCCCACAACTCCTATAGCTTTTCTAGCACTGATCACATTTACACAGCCCTACCTCTTGAGCAAGACCATAAGCTGTATCATATTCATTTTTACATCCCTTAGAGCACAGCAGTGCCTGAAATAATACAGGAGGTCCATTTATTTTTAAATTTGAAATTTTTAATGATTTTTTGCTTTGCCTGTAAGGGAAATGTTGCTGGTAGCTTCTAAGATTGCTTCCAAAAAACTTACCTTCTGCATTTATGCTCTTATATAATTCCCTGCCCTTGGACTGAATTTATTGACTCACTTCTAGTAAAGATAATGCAGCAGATGTGATGGGCTATCGCTTCCAAGGTTAGGCTACAAAAAAGTTGTGACCCCTACCTTGTTAATTTCTCTCTCTCTCTCTCTTCTCACTCCCTCTGAGCAAAGCTACACAATTTTGTGATCTTTGTGTACTCCTAGGGATTTAGTTTCTCATAATTTCATCTCACTCTGAGTTACTGCTTCTCTTCATTTCCATATTTCAGTCTCTTCTTTATTCACATATCAATCTCTTCTCTATCTTTGTTTTGACTCAGGTGTTGGACACAACAAATTTTCCTAGATTTCAACAAATCCACTCACCCAATGCACTTGTATATTTAGAAGACTCTCTAAAAGTTTAGGTCAGGGAAGAAATTTACAGTCCAATAATGTACATAATTAAAATTGCATGTTAGACCTTTCTTTTCTTAAGTCCTTAAGGGATGCCCACCCATGGATCTGTTCAGCAGCATTTTTTTCTATCAAGTATCAGCTCAAAACATGTTTCCTGATTCTTTCTCTATTTTTCAAACTCTTTTCCCAGTAAGTTTATCTTTATCTCTAAGGATTTATTTATGTGCTTTTCTAAACAGAAGTATATCTACTCTGGATCTGAAACTTAAGTAGCCCAGAAAAATAGGCAGAAACTAGACATTCTCTTCTTTTTTTTTCCTGTCTCTTGTAACAGTCTGAAATAAAAAGGATGAAGATATTTTTCCCCACTGGTATGCTTTGTGTCATCTCAAAAAAGCAAAAAGCTTTAATAGTTAGCTTTTTTTAAAACATAGGTGCTTTTTTTGGGATGAGCACTGGGTGTTGTATGGAAACCAATTTGACAATAAACTTCATATATTGAAAAATAAAATAAAATAAAATAAAATAAAATAAAATATAGGTGCTTTCCCCAGAAGTGTATATAAAAATTTTAGCACATAAAAGGCATTTACTTCTTTTTGTTGTTATTCTTCCTTTAATAACTATTGGTCAAATTATTTCATCTCCGTTGGCCTTGCCAGTCATCTAGGCAACATGCAACATTTTTTGAGCCCACATTTGTACCAGAAAAAAAAAAGATAAAATGATAAACAAAGTAGCCTCTTCCCTCAAGCTATTTGTTTCTGACTATAATACATATTGACTGTCCTTGCTATATACATATATAAACACGACTGTATGGTGGGTTATGTATGTATCTTTATGTGTCTTCTGTGTCTGTGTGTTTTCTGGAATATTTTTTCACACTAGTTCTACTTCTGCATGCTCAGACTCTCCATCTTCCATACTCAAGTCTATGGTAATCTCCCTCCCTCATTTAAAACAAAAAAGCCTTTAGGGGCGCCTGGGTGGCTCAGTCAGATAAGTGTCGGACCTCAGCTCAGAGCATGATCCCACGGTTGGTTGGTTCAAGCCCCTTATTGGGCTCTGTCCTGACAGCTCAGAGCCTGGAGCCTGATTTGGATTCTGTGTCTTCCTCTCTCTCTGACCCTCCCATGCACACGCTCTGTATCTGTCTCAGAAATGAATAAATGCTTAAAAAAATCCTTGAATTCTCCATTTTGAAGTTATGTTCCTGAACTTCCATAGCACGTTGTATGTACTTCTTTTATGGACTTCCACTTTCATTCATTTATTCCAAATCTATAAATGTCTCATATCTCCTTTTGACTATTGACAATTTGATGAAAGTCTCCCCATTTGGTTCCTTTTTGTGTCCTTCACAGTCCCTGCTGAAATGCTTGCCCCTTACAAATATGCAGTAAAAATTGACATTTTATCATCTACTTCCCCATTTGGAATCTAAGAATCTTCTTTGACTCTGTATCAATTACTTATTGCATCATTTGAGTCAAATTTCATGTTTCTTTTTTCATAGTATACTTAAAAATCTACTTTTCCCTTCTTACATGAATAAAATAAAATCTTTAGTCCCTCCCTGTCCTATCTTGGTAAACTTAAAACAGCTTTCTCTGGAAACTTATACTAGATTCTGTGGCCAAAATGATTTTCTCCTTTGTTCTCTTAAAAATTTCAGCTGCCTCCTTGAAATAAATCACTGCTTTCTCCTCAGACTTTCCATTAAAAAAAAAAAAAAGAAATTCCTTGCCTGAGCTTCCTAGCTGTCAGTCTCAATTACAGAATTAAATATCGTTGTTTATTCTTATTAATAAAGATATAAACCACACAGTAAAATATCTGTTTTGATAATTACTTTTTAGATTAATTTTTATCTCAGTAATGTTTTGCTCTCTGAGCAGAGAGGGAAAAAAGAAAAAAGAAAATCTGAGACTTTAAGATTATAATAAAGATATTTAATACTATAACCATTACTTTAAAAAAATAAAAGAAAGGCTAACAGTATATACTGGATTATTATGCTTTTTATATGTTTAGTTAATGCTAAATAGTTACACATTATTAGGATCATATTTTGGGATTTGTATGTATAAATATGTATATGGTAACCACTCAAAAATATGTACTGATTGATGGCATTTCTAAAGAAGTTGTATGAACTGATAAAAATGACATCATATAAATCTGATAAAATGAAAAGAAATATGCAACTTCTCAGAAAATACTTAATGGAGAATAACCCCAAATTCTATGGATACTTTGTAACCATGTAAATACTATGCCCTAACTTAAGAATGGCATTGGGGGTGGAAGGTAGAGACAAAAACTAGAAAATAGCCTGAAATAACCTTCATGGGACTGGGTTATATCAATTAGTTCATGTGGTTCTCTATTAAACAGAAATAAAAGTCTGGACTCCCTCACAGTCAATTAGAATTCCCAGGAACTTCTTAGATCATTGCTTTTTCCCAGGGAAACAGAATTTTCTATATTTCCTTGGTATTGGAAATAGAACAATTATATATCCTAGAGTGCACAGAACCATATCTGTTTTTTAAAGGCCTTTACACAGCTAGATTGTATATCAAAATATATGTCCCAAATATAATTCTGAAAAAGAAACGGAACCCTAGAATTTTCGGAGTCAGAATTTCAGAATTTTGGTGTTCTAAGTTTTAGGTTTCCTCTTAGAGGCAGCTCTCTCTTCTCTAAACACTGTATTATTCTACTAACAATGTGGTTTGGTTGAATAAATAGAACAAAATAATACTTTACCTCCAGCCATTGGAAAGACCAGAGCCTGGGGGCCAATCCATTAGCTCAGCTATCAGATTCTATCTCTCAAACATAAATAAAGACTCTAGAACATGAGTTTGGGTATTTGAACTGAAACTGCATATAGATTCAGATTTGTTCCTTCATTTTCTTTTAACGTTTGTTTATTTATTTATTTTTTTTTTTGAAAGAGAGAGAGAGAGAGAGAGAATGCAAGCAGGGGAGGGCCAGAGAGAGAGGGAGAAAGAAAGAGAATCCCAAGCAAACTCTATGCTATCAGTGCAGAGCCTGATGTGGGGCTCGAACTCACAAACTGTGAGATCATGACCTGAGCTGAAATCAAGAGTGGGAGGCTTAACCAACTGAGCCACACAGGTGCCCGTCTTTTTCATTTTTGACTACATGTACAATAACGAGAAGGAAACAAAGCTGGTCTCCTCTCTTGACTAGAAAACAAAACAGACACACCAACAAAAGCTCTGGTACTGCAGGCCTCCAGGTTCTCAAAGATTGTCTCCAGTGAGGCCTGGCTGAGATTTGCTTCTTATTCTTCCATATAGCCTTCTATTTAAGTTAGCTTCAATGAGGTCCGTACCAAAACATCTGGACTAAAACACCAGTATTTGAGCTATAAGTTGCTATTACTGGGGAAAACACCATACAATTGAAGCAGATTTCTGCTCATCCCAATTAAAATATACTTTAAAGAGAGATACTCCATGGAAGGCAGATTTTTTTTTCCTTGACAATATTACTTCTCTTCCTTAACTACCACAACAAATATTTTAAAGCAGAACTTACCTTAAACATTATTCCTTGTAAAAAGTTGAAAAAAATTATTCAAATTACTATTATAACCAATCAAAGAGAGCAGAGAAACAGCCTGATCATCTTCTTTCGTGCTTTCAACTAACTAGCTGAATGGTTATGGACAATTCACTTTCTCATAACCATAGCTGGGAATCAAGGGCCAGTTGCCTCATCTAAACACAGAGGTTATATTAGAAGGCATCAAAGATTTGTGCTCACAGGAAAGAACTTCAGTTCTAAATTCATAGGAAGTGGTGCCAAAGAAAAATTATAAATAGGCACAATTAGATTTTTCCAAGTTTTCAATTAACTTGCTCAGCTGTGAGCATTGTGATAAGATTGCGATGTAATTGTGATTAATGTTGTCATCATTATGATAATTTTTATCATAACAAATCAGGAGGAGATATCCCACAGCCACAAAGGCAACAATACAGCACAGATTGCTGCTAATACTAATAATGTCTTTCATTTACATAGAGTTTTACAGCTTAAGAAAATACTTTCTATACATTATCACATTTGATCTCACACCTACTCTATGAAATGTGCTTTGATAACATATGCCCACAGAAATTTGAAGGTAGAACCATGAAGCTCACCGACAGGGGATTTCCAACATAGGGGAGAAATTGGTATGATTTATAATGCAAATAAAACTGTGATTTCCAACATCTTAAGTGGGTATGTAGGTCAAAGACCACTTTGGAATCTGAAAAGAGACATAAACCTTTGCCAATAAATGTGCATGCCTACAATTATTGACACTTGAAATCAATAAATAGAACCCCTACAAGCTCAAGGATCCCTCATTATTTACCCTTGATTCTAAATCTAGGATGTTGGACATTTTGGGAAGTCATTAAAAAAATGGAAAAAAAAACAATTTTCTGATATTTGTAAATGTAGATAGAAGGAGGAAAGATATTTAATATTTGTTGAGTGATGCCTAAGTGTTAAATATTTTATATTCTTGTCCCATTTAATGCTAATACAGTAAGAATAATCTTCAATTTATAGTTAAAGTTCAGATAGATTTAGTAACTTGTCACACAATTAGAAAGCAATAGGGGAATTTAAAGTTAAGTGTCTCTGGTCTGCCCAAAGTATGACTTTAAACTTTAATATTATTATTTTCTTAATTTGAGAGAGAGTGTGTGTGAGTGGGAAAGAGGGATGGAGAGAGAGAGAGAACCTTAAGCCCTGATATGTGGGTCTCAATCCCACAATCCTGGGATCATCATCTGACTAGAAATGAAGAGTTTAGTGCTCACTCAACTGAGCCACCCAGGTGCCCCTAAAATAGTCTAAGTGCCTCTGGCTTATAGAAAGGATGTATTTTTGTAACTGCACCATACCAACATGTTAACATACTGTGTAGGAAAAGAAAATGAACACTTTGTTCTTGTAATTGTTGCTTAAGAATTTAGATGCCCATCTTTTAGAATTTAGATGAATTAGTTCTTTTAGAATTTAGATGTTATAACTACATGCTTAAAGTTTTTAACAAGAGGTGAGGAGAGATGGTGTAGTGTGTGAAGAGGTGATGATGTTGTGTTATATGTGAGAAGTTGTTCATATTGTAAGGATATATTTGAGGTAGAGAAGACTAGAGACATGGCAAGAGTTGGGTAAGCATATCTCAGGCCAGTCAGAAAATATGCTTTACCTCTGGCATCAGAAGCAAGGAAGAGATATAAGCATTCCTACCAGAGTAAAATATAGGACTCCCATGAAGGAAAAGGTAGGGTCATAGCCGCCACCTATCTTTAGCTATGTAAGCTCTGCTTCAGGCCTAGAGCTCTCCTAGCACGCTTGGAAAGATCACCCTTTGGTTATCCTTGGAGTTACACTCTTAACATGGTCACACCTTACCATGAGTGTGATCTTTGGTCTATCCTTACCATGCATGCCTTTATTGAGCTAACCCTGTAATTCTTACCCTATTTCCTTGAACGAACTTCACAACATTGTCCTTAGTACCTTTCAGGGTCATCAGTAATAGACTATGAGTGAAAATGAAGCTCTTTAGTTCTCTGTCCCTTGTTTCCCTTCAGCCAGTCTGGTTGCCAAAGGATGGAACCAGCACCCTAGAGTAGCTTCTAACAGAAGACTTCACCAGAGCAATTCCCATGGAAGCTTCTCCTGGGAATTCAATGCTACCATTTTTGGCCAAAGAGAAGGTCATTTCTCTAAAGACTAAGGCCCTGGAATTCTCAGTTCTTTGCTTTGTTGCTGTTGTTGCTGTTGTTATTTGTATATGTAATATGCTTCCTTCACAATCTCCATGACAATGCTACATGATTCTCCAGCTTGGCCAAGGGTCAGAATCATCTGTTGATTGCAGGACTTTATGCTTAGGGCTTCCAATTTGGTAAATCTGAGGAGGGATCCAGAAATCTAGCCATTCATCTATCTCTCTATCCATGTATCTGTCCACATTTTTTTTGTTAACTCCCCAGATTACTTGATAATCAGTTTGGAGTATCTCTGCTCTATAGAACACACAGGAGCAGGTACACAGTTGAGATTTTTTACTTGGAATATCACTCAGAAAGAAATATTCCAAAAATAATTCAGAGTTTTGAATATGTTATAATGCATTTTAGGAGGCATGATCATTTTTATTAGGGCAGCTTGGAGTGAAGACTGCATGCATATTAAGATATAAGTACACAGGTCTGTGTTATTCATCAAGTTTGGCACAAGCTGCGTGTGCCCAAAAAGTTACTATCTCTTCTAGTTAACAGATCCACCTCATGCTTGAGACTTCTTTCCTCAGCTTCAGGCTGAACCTACCTTTTTGGTATCACAACATCCAGAGAAAGAAAGGCACTTTTCTGTTTGAAACTCTGATTTATCATCCAAACTTCAAATCCAGAAAAACCTCCTCAAAGTCACTTGAACTTCTACAAAACCAGACCTTCCCTGCTTTAATTTCAGCCTAAGTGAGCACATCTTGGGTTTACCTCTATTCTGAGTTACCTTTTCTGTAATAACCTTAATATTTATGCCCATTTATAGCTCTTGTTTACCTAAGAACGGCTACCATAATAGGTCCTCATTCCAGCTCTACTGCCTCAAGTTCGTGATTTCCTCCAACTTATCAGAGTTAGTCCATACATTTGTCTTTCCCACATGAGACTTGTCAAGCAGGGATATCCTAACTTGATCAATAAGAAGGAGCAGTTTCTACAAATCTATGTAGTGCAAAAAAAAAAAAAAAATAGCTAGGATTCTTAACTTAAAAACAGCTGGATGGCAAGCATCACCACAGGGTTTTAAAAATTCAAAAGGAAAACTAAAGAATGCGGATTCTTGAACTTGCCATTTTAAGTTCTTTTTGAAGATTCAGGAGAAAAGACAAAGAACAAAGCAAGTCAAAAAATAAAATTGAGAAAGTAACAATGTAAGGTCACTTATAGGATAAAAGCTAAAACAAAAAGAACAAGTAATAGCAGAATGCTAAAAATCCAGGTGTGACTCCACATCTCAGCTAATTTGATTTGGTTATCTAAGCTCATCTTTATAAGGTTTTGCCATCTGGATTTATATGGATTACCACATGAAGCTTCTGCTATTTCCTTTGTGAGAGCCCAAATCTACTATTTCCTGATTTCATTAACACATTTTCTTTACATTTCCCTGCAATTCCCAGTGATTTCAACTTCAATTTAGTGTAGGCAATAATTGACTCCTGGTTAGTTCTGAGCTTCATTCACAGGAAAAAGATCAATATTGTGTACTGTAGTTTCTGACAACTATTCTGACTGCGCTCAGAGGGAGACAGATTTTTGTATCTTCAAGACAGAAATCAGAGGTGTCTGGGTGGCTCAGTCAGTTAAATGTCTAATTCTTGATTTCAGCTCAGGTCATGATCTCAGGATTCATGAGATCGAGTCGAGCTGGGAATCAGACTGAGCTGACAGCATGGAATCTGCTTGGAATTCTGTCTTTCCCTTTCTCTCTGCCTCTCTCTCTGTCTCTCTCTCAAAAAAATAAATAAACATTAAAAAACAATAGAAATCATGGGGTCTGGTGAACATAGCAAAGCAAGAGTCACAAAACAGAAGTTGGAGGGGACAGAGTTAAGATGGTGGAGCAGCATGGAGACCCTCAGCTTGTCTCATCCCTGAAACACAGCTAGATCAGCACCAAACCATTTTGAACACTAGGAAATTGATCTGACGATGAACAAATCTGCATAACTCGAGCCACAGAACTCAGCAGGTACACCGTGTGGAGAGGTGAACTTGGAGAGAGAAAAGCTGTGGATTGTAGGGAGCTGTTTTTGTTGAGAGAAGACAGAGAGAGAGAAAAGGGGAGAGTATGGTGAATCAGGATCATGCAAGAAAAACACTCCTCCAAAAGTAGCTGGAGAGAGAGAGAAAGAGTGAAAACACTCACAGGGAACTTAACAAGAAATTTGTTCTCCAAAATCATTGACAGAGAGAAAGGGAGAAGGTGTCAATTCTGCCAGGATTCTATAAACAGAATCAGAGTATGAAGTTCTGGAGCTCAGTGCCTGGTGGTGCTCTGGTAAGGAAGCAAGGAGCATCCCCAGGAGCAGGCACTGGGGACTGAGGAGTCCATGTACCACATGGGGAGAAGTGATTCCCCTGCTTGGTGAGCATTTGGTAGAGGCCATATGGCCTCCCCACAAGCAAAGGTCCCAGTGGACGCCAGAGAGCAGCCACGTTTGCTGGTATTGGGACAGATGCCAGAGTGCCATGAAACCTGGTGCTGGCTATCTGTTGTGATTTGCCACAATCTCTGGACCTCTGTTGCTGTGTGGACAAGATGGCACCAGCCATTGTTCAGCAATACCCTCCCTCAGAGAGTTGGTACAGATCCAAGCTGCAGGGGGTCTCTGAAATGTGGGGTTTTGACAGACAACACCGTCTGAGATAAAATTCTGGAGGGAGGTGCTGCCTGGCAAGAGGACACCTTGGACATGTACAGGGTAGAGGTAGGGAGAAGACAAAGGCCTAAAACAAAGGAGGGGTGCTTGATCTCCCATCAGTGACCATGCAAAGTTCCTGTGCCAGAGACTAGGGAGCTGCTAGTCATTTTCACCTCTCCCGTGCATGCACATGCTAGCTACACTGATCCATTCCAGTAAGCTAAGCAGCACCACCTAGTGGAAAACAGAGCCATTAAACCAAGCCCCACCCAAATGCACCCCCCAAGCACATCCCCTAGAAGACCAACACAAGTCACTCCACCTACTTAGTGTACACACTATAGAGTACTTCATAGTTTCAGTTCTAGGGGAAACTGTATGTAACTTTATTCAGATTTCATTCTGTTTGCTGCTTCATTTATTTGTTTCTTTTCTTTGATTCTGTTTTTACTTGTTTTCTTTTTTCCTTTTCTCTCTTTCTTTCTTTCTTTCCTTCTTTGTCATTCTTGGATACAGAAAGAGAAAAATTTATTTTTTTACATTATTTAAAAACTTTTTTATTCTATTTCATTTTCTTTATTTCATTTTACTCTATTTTATTAGACATTTTTTGTTTTTAATTTTTTAAACTTTTTTTCTTTTCTTTCCTTTCCCTTTTTTCTCTATTCTATCAAGCTTCTTTCAACAAGTAGACCACAATACACATAGGATCCAGCTTTATTTATTTGATTTTTTGTTTTGTTTTTAATTTTTTAATTTTCATTTTTATTTTATTAATTTGTTTTTTCCTTCAAAATGACAAAACAAAGGATCTCACCTAAAAAGAAAGAACAGGGAGAAATTACAGTCAGGGGCTTAACACAAATATAAGCAATATGTCTGAATTAGAATTTAGAACCAAGATAATAAGAATACTAGCTGGGGTTGAAAAAAGCATTGAATCCCTTTTTATGGAGATACAAGAAATAAAATATAGTTGGGATGAAATTAAAAATGCTATAACTGAGATGCAATCTCAAATGGTGCCACAATAGCAAGGATGGATGAAGCAGAGCTCCAAATCAGCGATTTAGAAGATAAAATTATGGAAAATAATGAATCAGATAAAAGAGGGAAACAACGGGAAAAGATCACATTACCAGACTTAGAGAACACAGTGATTATTAAAAAGAATAACATCCGAATCATAGGAGTCCCAGAAGATGAAGAGAGAAAGAAAGGGGCAGAAGGTTTATGTGAGCAAATTAGAGTGGAAAACTTTCCTAATCTGAGGAAGGACACAAACATCAAAATCCAAGAAGCACAAAGAACTCCCATTAGATTCAACAAAAACTGACTATTACCAAGGCATATCATAGTCAAATTCACATTACACAGAAAATGAAAGAATTATGAAATCAGCAAGGGAAAAAAGACCTTAACCTATAAGGGAAGACAGATTAGGTTTGCAGACCTATCCACAGAAACTTGGCAGGTCACAAAGGAGTGACAGGATATATTCAACATGTTGAATCAGAAAAATATGCAGCCAAGAATTCTTTATCCAGCAAGGCTGTCATTCAAGAGAGAAGGAGAGATAAAGAGTTTCCCAGACAAACAAAAACTAAAGGAGTTTGTCACCACTAAACCAGCCCTGCAAGGAATTTTAAGGGGGGGGACCCTTTGAGTAGAGGAAAGACAAAACAAACAAAAAAGACCAAAAACAACAAACTAGAAAGGACCAGAGAACATCAGAAATTCCAACTGTACAGGCAACACAGTGGCAATAAATTCATATCTTTCAGTATTCACTCTAAATTTCAATGAACTATATGCTCAAATCAAGACATAAGATATCAGAATGGATAAGAAAACAAGACCCACCTATATGCTGCTTACAAGAGACTCATTTTAGACCTAAAGACCTGAAGATTGAAAGTAAGGGAATGGAGAAACATCTATCATACTAATGGTCGTCAAAAGAAAAGATATAAGTAGCCAAACTTATATCAGACAAAATAGATTTTATTTCTTTATTTTTTTAATTTTTTTTAACGTTTATTTATTTTTGGGACAGAGAGAGACAGAGCATGAACGGGGGAGGGGCAGAGAAAGAGGGAGACACAGAACCGGAAACAGGCTCCAGGCTCTGAGCCATCAGCCCAGAGCCCTATGCAGGGCTTGAACTCACGGACTGCGAGATCGTGACCTGAGCCGAAGTTGGACGCTTAACTGAGTGAGCCACCCAGGCGCCCCCAAAATAGATTTTAAAATAAAGACTGTAACAAGAGATGAATAAGGGAATTATGTCATAATTACGGGGTCTATCCACGAAAAAAGTAACAATCATAAATATTTATGACCCCAAGGTAAAAACACCCAAATATTTAAATCAATTAATTAAAAACATAAAGAAACTCATTGATAATAATAACATAATAGTAGGGGATTTCAACACCCCACTTACAGCAATGGACAGATCATCTAAGCAGAAAACCAACAAGGAAACAATGGCTTTGAATGACACATTGGACTGGACTTAATGATATATTCAGAAAACTTCATCCTAAAGCAGCAGAATACACATTCTTCTCGAGGGTACATGGAAGATTCTCCAGAATATATCACATACTGGGTTACAAGTCAACCCTCAGCAAGTAAAAAAAGATCGAGATAATACCTTGCATATTTTCAGACCACAACACTATGAAACTGGAAGCCAACCACAAGAAAAAATTTGAAAAGACATTTGAAAAGAAATTTGAAAAGAATACTTGAGGATTAAAGAAAATTCTACTGAAGAATGGTGGTTAACCAAGAAATTAAAGAGGATATTAAGAAGTACATGGAAGCCAAAGAAAATGAAAACATGATAGCCCAAAACCTCTGGGATGCAGCAAAGACAGTCATAAAAAAGAAATATATAGCAATCCAGGCCTTTCTAAAGAACAGAGAAAGATCTCAAATACACAACCTAATTTTACACCTAAAGAGCTGGAAAAAGAACAGCAAATAAAGCCCCAAACCAGCAATGGATAAAATAAAGATAAGAACAGAAATCAATGATATAAAAAAAAAAAAGTAGATGA